>NW_024412419.1:35490655-35526482 GCF_014898765.1 Herpailurus yagouaroundi
TTCCTTCCTTCCTTCCTTCCTTCCTTCCTTCCTTCCTTCCTTCCTTCCTTCCTTCCTTCCTTTCTTTTTTCCTTGAGAGTGCAAGCAGGGGAGGGGCAGAGACGGGCACAGAGATTCCAAAGCAGGCTCAGCTCTGAGAGCTGACAGCAGTGAACCCGATGTGGGACTTGAACTCAGGAACCACAAGATCATGACCTGGGCTGAAGTCAGATGCTCAACCAACTGAGCCACTCAGGTGCCCCTATAAATATTTATTTTTGAGAGAGAGACAGAGAGAGAACACATGAACACTTGAGCTTGAGTGGGAGAGGGGCAGAGACAGAGGGAGACAGAGGATCCGAAGTGGGATCCATGAAGTCATGAAATCATGACCTGAACTGAAGTTGGATGCTTAACTGGCTGAGCCACCCAGGCAACCCCCTTTTTTTCTTTTCTTTCTTTCTTTTTTTTTTTTTTTTATAGCTGAATGGTATTTCATTGGGTGGATATACATTTTGTTTACTCTTCAGTGGAAGGACAGTTTGGATTGTTTCACTTTCTGGTTATTTTGAATAATGCTGTTGTGAACATTCATATACAAATTTTTGTGTAGATATTCATTCATATATTTTCCCTCTATCCCTCATCGTTCTGTTGAAGATAGCAGGTTGTTCACCTACACAGGAATTTCCTTTGGTCTGGAGTTTGTTTATTGCATCTCTGTTGTGTCCTTTACCACATTTTTTCTGTAGACAGATGGTTAGGTCCAGATTCTAGAGGATCTAAATCCACATGGTTATTTTGGAGGGGAAATGGGGTAAGGGATGCCAGATTACTTCATGAGGTAGTATTTGTGTACTTCTCTCATGATGTCCATAATGTATTGTTTCCTGTGTCTCATTTTTTTTAACACTTTACTTTGAAATAACTTTTACAGAAAAATTATTAAAAACATTACCAAGAAATCCCATATATTCTCCACCCAGATTCCCAAAATGTTAACATTTTACTCTTTGCTCTATTATATCTATATACGTACTAGTTTTTTTGAGCCATTTAAGTTGAAGACATATTTCCCCTAATTCCGAAAGATACTTCAGTGTATATCTTTTAAAAACAAGCAGATTCTCTTACCTAACCAAGCATGATAATACTCTAATCTGTAGACTTAGGTTTTGCAAAATTTCCTACTAATGCCTTTTAAAGCAAAAAATAAAAATAGAATTTTTTTTTAAAGAATTATTTTTTTGTAATTTCTTCAACTAGCATGGGGCTTGAATTCAGAACTCTGAGACCAGGAGTCACATGCTGTATTGACTGAGCCTATCAGGCTCAGAATTTTTAAGGTATCTTTTTGTAATGTTATTAATCATTGATTGATGATTGCCTAGATTAATTCATTAAAGTTGTGAAAATTATGCTTTCTATCATAATTCTATCATCCCCTCATTTTTATTTATTTATTTGTTTGTTTGTTTGTTTGTTTATAATTTATTTTGAGAAAGAGTACAGAGAGAGACAGGATCCCAAGCAGGCTCCATGCTGTCAGCGCAGAGCCTGATGTAGGGCTTGATCCCACAAACCATGAGATCATGACCTGAGCCAAAATCAAGAGTTGGATGCTTAACTGACTGAGCCACCCAGGTGCCCCTTATCCCCTAATTTATTGGCATAGACTATTTCTGTGAAGAGAATTTTCCCTGTGTCAGCTATCATGTTAATCTTCAGGTTCAGATCTTCTAGGAAAGGCAGGTTGAATTAAAGTCTTGATGTGCTTTTTCCTTTTTTCAGTTATTACCAGTTTTCAAAAATAATGAGGTGATTCCTGGTATCCTGCAAAGAGAATGGTTCTTGGATCATTTTGAAATGATCTTTGTAGTCTTTGTTATGTTACTTGCTTTTTTGATATGACAAGATGTTCCAGGCTCATCTTTTAAATTTCTTGCCCCAGACCTCATCTCTGGAGCCCTGGTTCCTTTTACTGGGAAATGGTCTTAGTGACCATAGTCTGAGCATTAAGGGAGAGACTCTTTGAGAGAGGGCGGTGCTATATCTAGATGACCATGTACTTTAAACAGATTGGATATTTGATGATAGTATATTTATAAGGATGAAAAGAAGTCAGACTATAGTCTTATTACCAATTCTTTACTAAGGTAATTTCACTAAAAGCCAGAGTACATACTTTAAAAAGCATTTCTATAAGAAAAGGAATTTTGTTTTAAAAAAATAGTTTCAGATGGACACGGTTCTTAGGACTGTTGGAATTTTCAAATATGAAATTCATTGGTATTCTTGATAACTTTTTTATATTTTATATAGCTTTATATTCGTTATAGTTTTAGATTTTTTTTTGATGTATTGTATACTTCTTTTTTAAAGTGTTAGTTTTTTTTTTTTTTAACGTTTTATTTATTTTTGAGAGAGAGAGCATGAGCAGGAGAGGGCCAGAGAGAGAGGGGGACCGAGGATCTGAAGCAGGTTTTGTGCTGACAGCAGTGAACCCGAGGTGGGGCTCAGCTCACAAACCTTGAGATCATGACCTGAGCTGAAGTCAGACGTTCAACCCACTGAGCCACCCCGGTGCCCCAACATATCGTATACTTTTATATTGTGATTCTTAAAATGCAAAGCTTTAGAAAGTTAAATTTTATGTCACCTTTCTTTTTATTTAAACTGTCTGGCAGAAGGTAAAGTGTTTACTGTACTTACCGCTCTGCTCTCTTCCTTCCTTAGAATTTTCTTCCCAGCTTTTCCATTGTTATGTCACTTACTGTGGGCTGAAGTTGGGACACAGGGAAGTGAGTGAAAATAGTTATTTTCTGATGAATGCTCATTCTGTTTACTCCTGTGTTTCCACTACAATAAGCATACACTTGGAGCTCTGTGAAGGCAGAAAAGGAAAGAAGATGGGAATTTATATTTATTCCAACTCAAAATTGTAAAACCAGGATTAGCTCTTGGAGAGAACTGGAAAGAGGCTGATCCTACCTACCTTAAGTCATGTTCATATTGTTACCATGTTGTTAATAATTCTTGGCATTTTTGTGTTACTGTTTTGAGTAGAATCAGAAAGTAGTGTTGACATTCTTTTTCTTTTTTTTTGACATTCTTTTTTTTCTTTTAGGTTTATTACTATTATTTCTTTTAGTAATCTCTATACCCACTGTGGGGTTTGAACTGTGACCCTGAGACCAAGAGTCACATATTCTTCCGACTGAGCCAGCCAGGTGCCCCTTGACGTTATTCTTAAAATTTTAAATAATGAGACATTTCAGGATGTGTTAATCTTATTAATCGATAAGGTTATAGATTTGTTACAGGTAAAAGGTGACGTGACTTCTTTTTTTTTTTTTTTTTTTATTTAAATTTTTTTTTTAACGTTTTTTATTTATTTTTGAGACAGAGAGAGACAGAGCATGAACAGGGGAGGGGCAGAGAGAGAGGGAGACACAGAACTGGAAGCAGGCTCCAGGCTCTGAGCCATCAGCCCAGAGCCTGATGCGGGGCTCAAACTCACGGACCCTGAGATTGTGACCTGAGCCGAAGTCGGATGCTCAACCGACTGAGCCACCCAGGCGCCCCAAGGTGACGTGACTTCTATACCCAGTTCTTATCTCATCCCAGTCTGAGTCATGTTCTCATAAAATGTTTTGGTGTCAAAGGGCGTATTGGGAACTTAATTTTTTTTAAAGATTCTCATAATACATGATTTATAATTATTAAAAAGATATAGAATGTTTATTATATTTTATAGGTATTTTGGACTTAAGTAGGATTTTATAAAAAGAATTGCACCTCTTTTTAAAAGATTTGTAACCAGTAATCACAACTGATCGTTAAAATACTGAAACTGATTGTTTTGAATATATCTGCATTGTCCTTTCCAGCTTTCTTTCCTGGTCTTAGCACACAGTTTGTACCTTCTGAGTGCTCAGTGTTAAGTTCTTTACTGTTGGGAACCTGGTCTTGATCATTTTTTGAGGCTTCATGTGTCTTATTCATTACATTTGTTGATATAAATATTTGTGGCTTTAAACTCAGCAGCGAGGGGAATAGATCTGAACAGCCAGACTATCAGTCATTTTGTTTTAGCATCTTGGTTGGCTGAAAAGAATCTGTGAGGGTTTTCAAATGTGGTCCCCAAATTCCTTGACATTCCTTCCATTGTTAGATGGGGTCTCTGTCATTGTGTGGCGTGACAGTGTGGTGGAAGTAATGCTATGTGACTCCCAAGGCTAAGTTAAGTCATAAAAGGCCCTGCAGCTTCTGCCTGGTTCCCTTGGAATGTTTGCTCTCAGGATACTCCTGTTGGGAAGTCAGCCACCATACTGTGAGAAGGCCAAGCCACATGGAGAGGCTATGGATAGATGCCATGGTTGACAGCCCTAGCTGAGAGCCCAGGTGGTAGACATGTGGCTGAAGGAGCCAGTTGATCTTGCCTCACCCATTTGAGTTCCTGTTCAGGCCCTGGTCATTGTGAAGCAAAAGCAAGACTGTTGTGCTGTGTCCGAATTCCTTACCCACTGAACTTGTGCGCAAAATATAATAGTCGTTGTCTTGTGCCATCAAGTTTTAGGGTGATTCGTAACTCCGCAGTAGTTAACTGGAACAGGATCATAATAGATTTTCTTTTTTTGTGTAATTTCGATGACAGTTTAAGGTCAATATCAAAGTTTATGACTGTTTCCTAAAAATATTTAATGAACTATTAGTTTTCTTTAAGTAAACCTTGTTTTCTTTTGATACATTGACGTACACTGAATATTTTCCTCTTAATTTTTGGCCACAGTGAGCACAAGTCGGGAAAAATACACTCTTTATTATTCTGACGTGAAATCCATCGATAGTATAACTTATAATGTAAACAACAAAACCAACAATATTATGTTCTGATATATAAAGTAAAAAAGTAAACTAATAGACTATAATAATGGAATATGTAATGTAATAAGATCATACATACTGTATTTCAGTCTGTGTAAATAGTGGGGCATGACTATAGTGGAAGACTGTGGAATTATGAAATGTCTGCATGCATGCATGGTATTGCTAGCAATGCAGCACTTATAGATTAGACTGAAATGTTATATTAGGAACTCTGGAGACTTTTCAGAATGGTGCTCTTGGTAAGTTCTGAACACCACAAAATCGTCTCTGTTTTTATATGATGACTGCATTCCTGGAATATTCAGTTATATTAAAACCGCATCCAAAATACTTCTTTCTCATCCATAAACTGGAGTTCACCCTAGTTTCCAGTAACAGAGTCATGTCTTTCGCCTGTGTAAACGTTCAGAGGGACATTGAAAGTCGTGTGAATCAGTGCTCTGGTACTGGACTGCCTTTTGCAATATACTGCGTATCTATCAGGTGTCTAACGTTCTTGTTGTAATAGTTTCAGTTGTACAACATAGTGATTTGACAGTTCTATTATATAGCATCATGCTATGCTTTCCTTGATAAGTGTGGCTCCCATCTGTCACCATACAACACTGTTACAGTATTACTGACTATATGCCCTATGCTGTACTTTTCAGCCTCATGGCTTTTTAATTTTATAACTGGAGAATTGTACCTCTTAATCTCCTTCACCTATTTTGCCCTTCTTCCCCTACTGGCAGCCCACTAGTTCTTGGCATTTATGAGTTTGTTTTTTTGTTTGTTCATTTATTTGTTTTGTTTTTTAGATTCCACATATGAGTGAAATCGTACGGTATTTATCTCTCACTCAGTATTATACCCTGTAGGGGTTGTGAGTTCAGGCCTCATGATGGGCATAGAGCTTACTTAAAAAAAATATTTAATGGGGCGCCTGGGTGGCTCAGTCGGTTAAGCGTCTGACTTGGGCTCAGGTCACGATCTCACTGTCTGTGAGTTTGAGCCCCACATTGGGCTCTGTGCTGACTGCTCAGAACCTGGATCCTGTTTCAGATTCTGTGTCTCCCTCTCTCTCTGACCCTCCCCCATTCATGCTCTGTCTCTCCCTGTCTCAAAAATAAATTAAAAAATGTTAAAAAAAATTTTTTTTTAAAAATACTTAATTTTTCCTTAATTCCCGAAAATTAGATATTAAAGTTTCAAGTAATAAAAAAGTTAAAATTATTTATACTATGCTAAGATTGATACTGCCTTGACCTGGAATTTAAGGGAGAATTTGGGAATACCTAGCAAAATTAAAACTCCGTATTTCCATTACTGGATACTAATCATAGGCAAGTACTCAAGGAAATGTGCCTTTGTAATAGCAAAAAGTGAGAGATACCTAAGTGTCCAGCAATAGGGTACTAAACTAAACAAACTTTGTTTACTGCACATATTCTGGAATCCCTTCAGCCATTCAAATGAAAACACACTTACACATGTCAACATAGACAGATGGCACAATATATAGTTGAACTAATAATGATATGAATATGTAAGTTTTAACCCCAGGTTTGAAACATTTGTGAAAAGGCGAAATTTATAGATATTCATGTGTGAATTTCTACATACATATATATTTATGTGTATAAGTGTTGATCCTATGTAACACATACAGTTATAAATGAAGAATCAGAATAAGAACATGTTTTGGGGAAGTTAAAAATGCCTGTTGAAATAAAAGAATGACTAGAAGGACTGAATGATAAAGACACTGATGGATTTAAATAATGAGAATAAACGAAAGGGGGCACCTGAGCAGCTTAGTCTGTTGAACGTCCGACTCTTGAGGTCCGTCAGGTTATGATCTCACGGTTTCTGGGATTGAGCCCCACGTCAGTCTCCGTGCTGATAGCACAGAGCCTGCTTGGGGTTCTCTCTCTTCTCTCTTTCCTCTCTCTCTGCCCCTCTTCTTGCATGCACACTCTCTCTCTCTCTTTCTACATAAATAATAAACATTGAAAATCAAAATAAATGAAAGGAAAGAAAATAAATGAAAAGGAGAAATTATTAAAAAGAATTACATTTCCCCAGAATTAAAGGACAGTCTTTAGATTGAATGAAAAAAAAAAAAGTTGCAGATACTTCATTTCAGAACACCAAAGAAAAACTGAGGATCCTGTAAAGTTTAAGAAGTTAAAAAAAGGTTCCCAACCTTCGTTGCCAAACGGCCAATCTTTTGATTTTGGCTCAGGTCATGATCTTGTGGTTTGGGAGATCAAGTCCCATGTTGGGCTCTGCTCTCACAGTACAGAACCTGCTTGGGATTCTTTCTCTCTCTCTGCCCCTTTCCTACACTTGCACATATGTGTGCATGCACTTTCAAAATAAATATTAAAAAAAAGAAAGTTACCAATAAAAGAATGAGGATTATATTTCTTAGTAGAAGAGCAAATTATTTAAAGTTGAGAATTCAATAACAGTATGAGTGATCCAATAAAGGTATTTTTTAGTATACAAATATCTAATTTAGGAACAAAAGTTTATATTTATCAGATCATTAGACACAGAGCAGTGGGGTGCAGCCGCATGGGTGGCTCAGTCAGTTGAGTCTTGATTCTTGGTTTTGGCTCAGGTCACGATCTCATGGTTCATTAGTTTGAGCCCCACATCAAGCTTTGCACTAACAATGTGGAGCCTGCTTGGGATTCTCTCTCCCCCTCTCTCTCATCCCCTCCCCTGCTTGCACACTCTCTCTCAAGATAAATAAACATTAAAAAAAAAACAAAACAGGAGGAGGGGGCGCCTGGGTGGTTCAGTCGGTTGGGCATCTGACTCTTGATTTCGGCTCAGGTCATGATCTCACAGCTTGTGAGTTCGAGCACCACATCTGGCTCCACGCTGACAGTGTGGAGCCTGCTTGGCAGTCTGTGTCTCCCCACCCCTGTCTCTGCCCCCTCTCTCTCTGTCCCCCTGCTTGCATGCTCGCTCTCTCAAAATAAATAAGTATACTTTAAAAGCATAAATAGAGTAGGGAAATACAAGTCTTTTCTGAGGGAAGGGGAAGATAATAGGTATTCGGTTGTATTTCTTTTTTTAAAGTTTATTTTTAATTTTTCTATGTTTATTTTGGGGGGGGGTGTGAGTGGGGGAGGGGGAGACACAGAATCCGAAGAGGGAGATGAAGGGAGACACAGAATCCGAAGCAGGCTCCAGGCTCATCTGTCACCACAGAGCCTGATGTGGGGCTTGAACTCACAGACTGTGTGAGATCCTGACCTGAGCTGAAGTCAGATGCTTAACCCACTGAGCCACCCAAGCATCCCTAAGTTTAGTTATTTTGAGAGAAAGAGAAAGTGTGCATGCGTGCGCAAGTTGGGGAGGGGCAGAGAGAGAGAGAGGGAGAGAGGATCCCCACTGTCAGTGCAGACCCCGATGTGGGGCTCAAACTCAAGAACTGCAAGATCATGACCTGAGCTGAAGTCCGAATGCTTAACTGACTGAGCCGTCCAGTTGCCCCTGTTTCTTTTTCTTTCTTTCTTTTCTTTAATGTTTATTTTTTACTTATTTATTTATTTATTTAAATGTTTATTTATTTTTGAGAGAGAGACAGAGCATGAGCAGGTTAGGAGCAGAGAGAGAGGGAGACACAGAATCCAAAGCAAGCTCCAGGCTCTGAGCCATCAGCACAGAGCCCAACGCGGGGCTCGAACTCACAAACCATGAGATCATGACCCGAGCTGAAGTTGGATGCCTAACCAACTGAGCCACCCAGGCGCCCCTTTAATGTTTATTTTTGAGAGAGAGATGAGAGGGAGCACACCAGGAGCAGGGGAGGAGCAGAGAGAGGGGCAGACACAGAATCCAAAGCAGGCTCCACGCTGTCAGTGCAAAGCCCAACATGGGGCTTGAACCCATGAGCCAAGACACAAGATCATGACATGAGCCAAAGTCAGACACTCAACCAACCAACTGAGCCACCTAGGTGCCCCTCAGTTATGTTGAATAATAGATTACTGTATTCACTATATCTTGATTTAAGGATAACCAATGGAAAAATACATTGATTTTACTTCACTTGTGTTACTAGATTAATAGATGAATTTAAAATGGTCCCAAATAGACCCCAACTCAAGAGAAGATGGATAAAGAACAATAAGGTAAATAAATACAAGATGGCCAAAATGAGGCCACACATATCAAATGACAAAAAATGTGAGTGGGATAAATTCTCCTGTTAAAAGACAGACTGTTATTCATAACATTCATCTATAAATGAGGCCCAAAGAAAACCTTTTAACAAATACCAAAAATAGGAATGCATAAGTAACATTCTGTCTACAAGGCAATGAAGTAAACAACAATAAAAGGATAACAAGCCATGTGAGTATCCAATTTAGAAATTTAAAAAACATGCTTATAGCCAACTTTTGTGCTAAAGGAGAAATAAAATCTTCAGTAGCAAGTGATTCCAAGATGAATGACAATGGAAGTACTATATCTTAAAAACCTGTAGGATGAGGCCAGAGTGACACTCCAAAGAAAATTTAAAGACTTCAGGGGTGCCTGGGTGACTCACTTGGTTAACGGTCTGACCCTGATTCTGGCTTTGGTCATGATTCCATGGTTTGTGGGATCGAGCCCTGCTTCCAGCTCTGCACTGACAGTATGGAGCCTGCTTGGGATTTTATCTTTCTCTCTTTCTCTCTCTCTCTCTCTGTCTCTCCCCATCCCTCTCTCCCTCCTCTGCTCACTCTCTTTCTCAAAATAAATAAATTGAAAAAAAGAAAAAGAAAGAAAGAAAGAAAGGAAGGAAGAAAGAAAGAAAGAAAGAAAGAAAGAAAGAAAGGAAGGAAGAAAGAAAGAAAGAAAGAAAGGAAATTTGAAGACTGAAAGCACACCTTGAAAAAAATGACTGGAAGTAATTATTAAAGCCAGGCATTGAGATAGAAGAGAAAAAGAAAATAAATCCAAAAGAGGGAAGGAATTATTAAATATAAAAGCAACAATTAATGAAACGGGAAAATGTAGAAGTTGTGAATTCAGTAGCTTGTTCTTGAAAATAGTATTCAATGTTGTAAATGTTTAAATTTCTCCCAAATATATCTATAAGATTGATGAAATTCAGTCAAAATCCTAATAGAACTTTATATGGACATTGGCAAAGTGATGCTATCATACGCTGGGAAGAAAACAAAGAATGGTGAGGGAAAAAGTCGGATTTGTTTGTTTTCTTTCGTGTTTTATAGTAAATCCTTTTTTAAAAAAAATTGAGGTAATTTATTATTTTTTAAAGTAATCTCTATGCCTACCCAGGGCGCCTGGGTGGCTCAGTTGGCTGAGCATCTGACTTAGGCTCGGGTCATGATCTGGTGGTTTGTGGGGTTCGAGCCCCGCAGAGAGAGAGGGACAGAGAGTCCCAAGTGACTCCGCACTGTCAGCACGGAACCTGATGGGAGGCTCAATCCCACAAATGTGAGATCATGACCTGAGCTGAAGTCAAGAGTCCAACACTTAACTGACTGAGCCACCCTAGTTTATACATTTTTTAATCCTTTTATTTTTAATCTGGAGTGTCATATCTCTTTAATCCACTTACAGCTGGATTAATTTTGTTTTCATTTTTTGGTCTCCTTAAACCCATTCCGAGGGTCTCTAACTTCAGTAAGGATATTTAATTCTTTTGTATTTAATCATATTTTATTTTAAATCGTGTGTGTTTTCTCCCTCCTTCCTTTCCTTGTATTGGTTTTATCAGATTTTCTTCTTTTTAGGAAAGCATTCATCTTATTTGTAGTCTTGTAATACTTGCCTTCACATTTTTTTTGTTTCTTCACGTTTTATTTATTTTACTTGTTAAAAATTTGGTTTTTGAAAGGTAATATTTGAATATGGGCTAACATTTAAAGGGTACCAAAGTATAGTGTAAAAACTCCCCACATCAAGTCTCCAAAGCCCTAAATCTCCCCCACAGATCATCACTGTTACTAGTTTCCGGTGTCTTTTCTAGAGAAAAGTCAATGTATATAGAAGGAAATAGTATATATGTGTATACATGCATTTTCCCAACTTTTTTTTTTAAACAAAAACAATGGCACAGTATAGTGATTTTTATGTTTTTTGCTCTCAAAATTATTTCCCTTAATTATTTAAAAAAACCTTTACTCTCCTATACACTGTAAAGTTGACATCTTTTTTTTTAAGTTTATTTATTTTGAGAGAGAGAGGTAGAGAAAGAGGAACAGAAGGAGAGAGAGAGTGAGAGTCCCACGCAGTCTCTGCAGCACAGAGCCTGATGGGCTCGAACTCACAAACTGTGAAATCGTGCCTGAGCCAAAATCAAGACTTGGATGCCCAACTGGCAGAGTCATGCAGGTGTCCCTGTAAAGTTGACATATAATTGTTGTATACTGTTGGTGGGAATGTAAAGTGGTACAGCCACTGTGAAAAACAGTATGGATTCCTTAAAAATTTAAAAATAGAAATACCATATAATCCAGTAGTACTGCCTATGTCCCCAAGGAAAGCAAAAACACTAATTCAAAAAGATATATGCACCCCAATGTTTATTGCAGCATTATTTATGATAGCCAAGATATGGAAGTAACCCAGTATCCCAATGATGAATAAGGAAGATGTACACACATAACACACAATACATGCGCGCGCACACCCCCCCACGCACACATAGGAATATTATGCAGCCTTAAAAAAGGATGAGATCATGCCATTTGTGACGACATGGATGGAGCTAGTGAGTATTATGCTAAGTGAAATGTTAAAGACAAATACCATGTGATTTCACTCATGGGAATCTTAAAAACAAAGGAATAAACAAACAAAAAGCAGAACCAGAGCTATAAATATAGAGGAAAAAACTGATGGTTGTCAGAAGTGGGTGGGGGTGGAGAGATGAGTAAAATTAGTGAAGGGGAGTGGGAGATGCAGGCTTCCAGTTATGGAATGAATACATCATGGGAATAAAAGACAGCAGAAGGAATATAGTCAGTGATCTTGTAATTGGTTGTATGGTGATGGATGATAACTACATTTGTGGTGAACACAGCCTAATGTAAAACTTGTCAAATCACTCTATTGTACACCTGAAACTAATGTACCATTGTGTGCCAATTTTATTCAAATAAAAAAAAAATGAAAAAAATACAAAGTTGATATCTAAAGCTTAAAATAGTTGTGGAGGTGCCTGGCTGGCTCAGTGGCTCAGTAGAGCCTGTGACTCTTGATCTCAGGGTTGTGAGTTCAAGCCCCATGATGGGTGTAGAGCTTACTTAAAATAGTCGCAAAGACGTAATATTTCGTATGTTGTAAACAGTGATGTTTAAAAATAAATTGTTATATCACACTTTAAAGTATTCTGGTGGAGGGGCACCTGGGTGGCTCAGTTAGTTAAGCGACTGACTTCTGCTAAGGTCATGATCTTGCGGTTCCTGAGCGTGAGCCCCACATTGAGCTCTGTGCTGTCAGTGTGGAGCCTGCTTTGGATCCTTCTCTGCCTCTCTTTCTCTCTCTCTCTCTCTCTGTCTCACTCACTTACTCTAAAAAAATAAACAATAAATAAAGTATTCCAGTGGAAAAGAAAGAATGTAACAATTTGCCCACCATCACAGGTTAAAAATAGGGAGAACCAGTTCTATTCTAACAGTTTGAAATTTTACGTGATCCTTTTTTTTCCTTGAGCTCCTTTCCATTTTGTTTTCTCCACAGAATTTTAGCCTAATGTATTTTATGCATGAAAGTTTTATTCATCATCATATCCTTCTCTGCAACAAAATGTATAAATAAAAATTAAAAACATTTATATTTCCTGCGTTCATAAGGCTCAGAGTCTTAAAAATTTCTTTTGGATTTATTACAGTACTAGTATTATTAAAAATATGATAATTATTACACATAAAAATACATTTTTACCGGAAATCATCTCTTAACAAGATAGATGGGGTTTCCTCTCACTCCCAATTAGTTAATGAATGCTTGTGTAAATGTAACTCATTGCTAGAATGAGACAGGGTTTGGCATTTTCTCTTTGTGATTTTTGGGTTTATAGATGTAGCTTTTGGCAAAATGTCTTCATGTAAGTTATTAGATGAGAATGGTGGAGTTTGGCTCATTTATTCATTTTTCGAATGTACTTTGAGCTCCTACTATGTTCTGGACCCTTCTAAGCTCCAGGGATAAGCAGTGAACAAAGCAACAGAAATCTCTGCCCTCAGAGCCTACAAGTGTCTCTTTCTTGGTTCTTCTGAGTTGTATGTGAAAAATCATATAGCAGACTTTCATCAAAAGTGATTTTTAATAATGGTTTAGTAGCTGACAATTCAATTAGGTCCTCCTTCAGTTTTGCTGAAAGAAGAGAATTTGAAACCACCAGACTTGGAAGAGGTTTATTAACCAGTGATTAGAGTCCTTCGTGGTCTCATTTTCTGAGAAGCACAGTAACACCAACAACACCTAACAAATGACGTTAATTGTACTTCTTACTCTTTTATCTGTTGGAAATTATATCAGTTGTAGGTTTTATACGTATATATACAGAGAAACAGAACCAGTTGTAGATTTTATACGTATACATATACACATACACACACACGCATACATACCTCCTGTGTACTTACACACACCTATATAATTTCCAACTGGTTATGTAAATCATAAATAGATTTATTGCAAGTAATTGGCTTATATGATTGTAGAGGCTGGAAATCCTGACTGGTAGGCAGGTTGGTGGAATCTCTTCCTCAGAGCAATACAGTTTTGCTCATGAGGACTTTCACCTGTTTAGATGAGGCCCACCCAGATTATTGAGGACACTCTCTTTTGCTTAGATTCAGCTGATGTTAATCACATCTACCAAATATTTTGGGAGCAACACCTAGATTATATTTTGAATGAGAGCAATGGTTAGCCTAGCCAATTTGAGACACAAAATTAACCACCATAGGGACCTCATTTAAGTTTTTTTTTTTTTTAATTTTTTTTTCAACGTTTGTTTATTTTTGGGACAGAGAGAGACAGAGCATGAACGGGGGAGGGGCAGAGAGAGAGGGAGACACAGAATCGGAAACAGGCTCCAGGCTCTGAGCCATCAGCCCAGAGCCTGACGCGGGGCTCGAACTCACGGACCGCGAGATCGTGACCTGGCTGAAGTCAGACGCTCAACCGACTGCGCCACCCAAGCGCCCCTCATTTAAGTTTTTAAAAAATGTTTATTTTTAAGAGCTAGAGAGCCAGCAGGGGAGGGGCAGAGAGAGAGGGAGACACAGAATCCGAAGCAAGCTTCAGGCTCTGAGCTGTCAGCACAGAACCCAGTGAGAGGCTCAAACTTAAGGACGGTGAGATCATGAACTGAGCTGAAGTCAGACCTTAGCTGCCCACCCAGGCCCCCCAGGACCTTATTTAAACTAATATATTCAGAAATGTTGGAGGAAGTTGAAATAATGTTCATTTAAATACACATTTACATTTTAGGGGTTCCTGGGTGGCTCAGTTGGTTAAGTGTCTTGACTCTTGATTTCTGCTCAGATCATGATCCTGGAGTTTGTGAAATCGAGCCCCATGTTGGGCTCTGTGATGACAGCATGGAGCCTGCTTGGGATTCTCTCTCTCCCTCTCTGCCCCTCCCCTACTCATGTGTTCTCTCTCAAAAATAAATAAATAAACATTAAAAAAAAACAATAATAAATAAATAAACCTTTACATTTTAAATTTATGTCTGGGAAGATTATGAATTTTATGTATATACTTAAAATATATTTAAATATATGTAAATTGATATTTATTAAATATATTTTCATCAGATTGTTGGAACTACAGATTTCATTTATTCAATCCTGGAAAATGATCACCAGTAAACCTTAATGGTCAAGCCAGTCTTCATTGACAAACAAGGCAGCTAAATCACACTGACTTTTTTGGAGTCTCTTTTTTGCGGTTTTAGTGAGTACTATGCATATCCAAGGCAGCCATTTCCTTCTGATTTCTAAGATAGACTTTTGAGAATGCTTGGAGTCTTGCTGTGATGGTCTTGTTAGTTTTTACACTCCTTGTTTTCTTCTTTTCTTTCTTTTCTTTTTTGTTCATTTTTAAATAGGCTCTATAACCAACATGGGGCTTGAACTCAGAACCGTGGGATTAAGAGACCCTGGGATTAAGAGTCGATGCTCTACTGACTGAGCTAGCCTGGCACCTGTTTTTTTGTTTTGTTTTGTTTTCTTGGGATGGTTTTCTCAGGTGTGATTTTTTTTTTTAATGTCTTAAAAAATTATTTTGTAGTGAAGTATAGTGGACATGTTATTTAAAAAAATTTTTTTTAATGTTTATTTATTTTTGAGAGAGAGAGAGAGAGTGTGAGCGGGAGAAAGCCAGAGAGAGGGGACACACACATTCCGAAGCAGGCTCTAGGCTCTGACCTGTCAGCACAGAGCCCAGTGTGGGGCTCAAACCCACGAACTGTGAGGTTATGACCTGAGCCAAAGTTAGATGCTTAACCGACTGAGCCACCTAGGCACCCCATCTTTTTGAAGTGTATTTATTTTGAGAGACAGCACTAGAGTGGGAAGGGCAGAGAGAGAGAGAGAGAGAGAGAGAGAGAGAGCAAGAGATAATTCCAAGCAGGCTCCACGATGTCAGTGCAGAACCCGATGCAGAGCTCGAGCTAATGGCCATGAGATTATAACCTGAGCTGAGATCAAGAGTTGGATGCTTAACCTACTGAGGCACCTAGGTGCCCTGGGGTGATGGTATTTTTTGACCACCATTCAGTTGGGGAGGGACAGAGGGAGAGAGAGAATCTCAAGCAGGCTCCATACCCAGTGTGGAGAAATCAAGAGTCAGATGCTTAACTGACCAAGCCACTCAGGCGCCCCCAAAAGTGAAGTCTTTAAATGGAAATTGTTCATTATCAATTTGGTAGGGAGACATGAAATGCCATAGTCTTAAATATTTCTGAATCCATAACATCCCAATACCCAAATACCCCAATGCTTATACCACACTTCTTTTGTAACTGAAATATGTATAAGACACAAAACCCACTGTGTGTGTTTCTGATGTTTTGGTTAAAGTGGCTTCTTAGAGATTATATTGTGTGTTTGTTTGGTTTTTACTCTCCGGGGTTGTGTTTCACTGTAAGGTTGAAGGTGGTAGAGAGATAAGAGGGTCGTGCAAATGAGAAAAGAAGGGTCAGCCAGATGCCTCTACCTTGTGCTAGTTCTCAGGCAGAACAGGAACTAGTATCTGAGGAAGTTGATCTAAAAATTGGTCTCCCGGAGGCGCCTGGGTGGCTCAGTCAGTTTTTTGTGAGACTGAGCCCTTTGTCAGGCTCTGCACTGACAGTGTGGAGACTGCTTGGGATCCTCTCTTGTGCTGTCTCTCTGATCCTCCCCCTGCTTGCATGCATGCAGGCCTGCTCTCTCTCAAAATCAATAAACATTTTAAAAAGTAAATGAAAATTGATCTCCCAAAAATAAAAATAAAAATAAAAATTGATCTCTTTAGGGGGGTGCCTGGTTGGCTCAGTTGGTAGAGCATGTGACTCTTGATCTCAGGGTCACGAGTTCAAGCCCCACATTGGGCCTATAGCTTATTAAAAATATCAGTCAGGTTGCATGGGTAGAGTTGGTTAAGTATCTAACTGACTCTTGATTTTGGTTCGGGTCATGATCTCATAGTTCATGGGTTGGAACCCTGTGTTGGGATGTGTGCTGACTGTGGGGAGTCTGCTTGGGATTCTCTAACTCTGTCTCTGCTAGTCAACCTGTGTTGCTGTGTCCCATGGAATGTCTTCATGTACTCACAGAGGGGTTCAAGTTCACCTTTTGAAGACTTCTGATGCACTGTATTACTTTTCCTGGCCCTTGCTTTTTTTCTCATTTATCTTGGAGATCCTTCTGTATTATTACTTTCTTTTACTGACTGCATTGTATTCCACAGTTTGTACTATAATTTGACCCCTATATACTGGTGGAGGACTGGGTTTATCATCCTTTACTGTTCCACAGTTCTGCAGAGTGCATATCATTTAGTGCATGTATGAACAGAGTATCTATATTTAGGATAGATTCCTAGAATCACGATTGTGGGGTCTCAAGGTTGTACATTGTAATTTTGATAAACATTGCCAAATTGCCTGCCTCAGATAGGGTACCAGTTTATACCTACCATCAGTGAATGAGTGCCTAATCCCTTTCCAATACGTTTACTATCAGGCCTTTTTTTTAAGTTTATTTATTTACTTTGGGGGGGGAGGAGGGGCAGAGAGAGGGAGAGATAGAATCCCAAGCAGGCTCCGCACTGTCAGCGCAGAGCCCATTGTGGGGCTCAAACACGAACTGTGAGATCATGACCTGAGCTGAAACCAAGAGTCGTACGCCCAACCGACTGAGCCATCCAGGCGCTCCTACTATCAGGCTTTTGATCCTTACTAATCTAATGGGTAAAAAAAAAAAAATGATACCTTGGTATAGTTTTATTTTACATTTCTTACAATAGCGTGGCTTTTTTATAGAGGCCACCTTATATTTCCTTTTCTGTTTAAACCTTTTGCCTGTTTTCTATTAAGTTTTGTTAAAATAATTTGTAATGGGAAAATCTTTAAGTCAATAAAGGAAAAAACATATCCTTACATTTAAATGGACGCGGTTAACCCTATATATTCCCACCAGTTATTCTCCCCTTAGAATAAGGAAAAACATTGAGCCTACATTGTCTTCCTTGTCCTCTACCTTCCAATGTTGACATTGTACAGCATTTTGTTCCGGAATTTTAGAGTTAAGTAGTGATGACTTAATAACAGCACATCATACCAGACACTGTTCTCAGTACTTATTACATATAAGTCCATCTTACATTACATAGCTGCTTTTTAAGGTTTATATCTTCGTTTTACTCATTTGTTCTCTTGCTACCGTTTCTTGTATCCAAGTTATCTTTATTTTTGAATTACATTTGTGTTTTGCTTTGCTGAAATGTGTCGCTATCAAAGTTTTTTTCAGCAAGCGTCTGTGGGTGGTGAACTTTCTAAATCTTTGCCTGCCTTAAAATGTCTCTATTTTACCATCACACTTGAATGCTAGTTTGGCTTTTTATAGAATTCTAGGTTCAAAATAGTTTCCTCTCAGAACTTTGGAGCAATTGCCTCATTGTCTTCTGGAATTCAGTGTTGTTGATAAGTCTGATGTCAGTCTGATTCTCACTCTTTTGTAGGTAACATGTTTTGTCCTCTGGAAGCTTTTCTCCTTTAGAATTGGTGTTCTGAAATTTTACCAGACTACGTCTACATGTTGGACTTACTTCAGTAACCATTTTGTTTATTTTTGGTAAATATGTTGAAGTGAGGGAGGACCTTTATTTTGTTTTCAGCTCAGGAGTGTTTTCATCTAAGATTACTGTTTCTGTGTTGTTCTTTATTTATTTTAGTAATTTTATTATTTTTAAAACTTTAATTTTTAAAAAATTTTTTTTAATGTTTTATTTATATTTGAGAAAGAGCATGAGTGGGGAAGGGGCAGAGAGAGACGGAGACAGAATCTGAAGCAGGCTCCAGGCTCTGAGCTGTCAGCACAGAGCCCGATGTGGAGCTTGAACTCATGAACCACGAGATCATGACCTGAGCCGAAGTCAGACGCTTAACCGACTGAGCCACCCAGGCGCCCCTTAAAATTTTTATTTTTGAGAGAGAGAGCGCAAGCAGGGTAGGGGCAGAGAGAGAGGGAGACAGAGGATCTGAAGCAGGCTCTGCGCTGTCAGCAGAGAGTTTGATGCGGTGCTTGAACTCACGAACCATGAGATCACGACCAGAGTCAAAGTCGGACACTTGACCGACTAAGCCACCCAGGTGTCCCTGTGTTGTCCTTCTGTTCTCTCTGTTCTCTTTATGGAATTCCTAGTAACAGAAGTTGGTGATTTCTGTTCACTTGGTGTCATTCTTTTATTTCTTAGCCCTTTTGTGTGGCTTATTTGGAGAATTCTGTGATATAATACTTTGGTGACTTATTTCATTAGCAGCTGTGTCTATTTCGTGATTCGTTCAGCCCATTTGTCGAATTTGTAGTAGAGTTGACTCTTGAGTTGTGCAGGGGTGTGGGGTGCCAATCCTCTGCACAGTAAAATGTCCGTGTATAACTTTTGACTCTCCAAAAACTCAACTACTAATAGCCTATTGTTGACTGGAAGGTTTACTGATAACATAAACAGTCAATTAACATTTTGTATGCTATACGTATTGTATGTTGTCTCCTTACAATAAAGTAAGCTAGAGAAAAAAAATGTTATTTAGTGTATCATAAGGAGCAGAAAATACATTTATATGCTGTTTTTATTGAAACAAATCCACTTATAAGTGGACCCCTGCACATCAAGCCCATGATGTTCAAGAGCCAGCTGTGCTCGGAAGAGGAATACTAAAGAGAGAAGGGAAAATACAATAGAAAGTTACCCTGGCTGGGTGCCTGGGTGGCTCAGTCGGTTGAGTGTCCTACTTCAGTTCAGGTCATGATCTCAGGTTAGTGGGTTCTGTGCTGGCAGTGCAGAGCCTGCTTGGGATTCCCTCTGTTTCCCTCTCTGTCCCTCCCCGACACCTATCACACCCTCTCTCAAAGTAAATAGATAAACTTAAGGAAAAGAAAAAAAAAGATGGGGTACCTGGGGGCTCAGTCGGGTGAGCGTTTGACTTTGGCTCAGGTCACGATCTCATGGTTCATGGGTTCTAGCCCCACATTAGGCTCTGGGCTGACAAGCTCTGAACCTGGAGCTTCGGATTCTGTGTCTCCCTCTTTCTCTGCCCCTCCCCCATGTTCATTCCCTCTCTCTCTCTCTTTCTCAAAAATAAACATTAAAAAAGAAAAGAAATTACCCTGGCATTTGAAGAACTTTTTCTTCATTCCAGTTTTTGTACTTTGACCACAAATTTTATTAGCAGGGATAAGGCTAAACATATTCGAATTCTAGATGTCTGTTGTATTTTCTTAGGAAGTTTGACATTATGAGAGTATAGCGCATAGGTCTGTTGCTTCTTAGTCTAGTCTGTTACGTGTGTAGGTACGTTGATGTCAGCCTGACATTCTCCTTTTCGGAGTCCAGGGCCAAATATGGCAAATCTGAGACACCGAGCCCTAACTCTGCCCCTGGAGACCCTTCTCAGTCCTTTCCAAGCAGCTACTACCAGTTGATTGGAGTTGGCACAAAAATCTATTTTTTGTTACAGCATTAAAAGTAATAAATGTTCATTTATAAGGACATTTTTCTCTTGCTGTTTAAAATGTTTTTATTTTGTGGAATGACATTTTATAATTAGCAGTTATGGCAAGTTTGTGTCTCATTAACCAGATTATTATCAACTGTAAATATTACCGAGGCTTCTTATTTGACAAGTTAATTATATTTTATGATACACATTTTCTTATTGATCCGTTACTTTGAATGTTAATGGCTGCTATTATCTTTTTAAACTTCCCTTTTTAAAAAAAAAAAAAGTTTATTTATTTATTTTGAGAGAGAGGGAGTGCGCATTCAATTACAAGCAGGGAAGGGGCAGAGAGAGAGAGAGTCCCAGACAGGCTCCTTACCCATCGTGGGGCCTGACTCGGGGCTTGAACTCGCCAACCGTGAGATTATGATCTGAGCTAAAATCAGGAGTTGGATGCTCAACTGACTGAGCCACCCAGCTGCCCCTAAACAAAGCTAGTACTTTATTAATACTTTAAAATTGATGTCACATTGTTTATTGATTATTAAGTGAGGCATTCCAATAATTAGATTTTGTTAAGCTTCTTTAAAGGTTTGTGTTAGCTTCAACTTAATTTGTAGACTCCTGTTTTGTATTTTCATATGACTAATTGAATGAACATAATTTTTGTAGTCAGTAGCTAATCTAAAATTTTCCACAGATTACTTTTTAAATTGTTTCATTGAGCCTTGAGGTATAGTAATAACACACTGAATTCTGTAGCTTCCTATTGCCACCTGTGTTTCTATTAGTGCTTGTGTGTGTGTGTGTGTGTGTGTGTGTGTGTGTGTGCGCGCGCATGTGCGTGTAGCCTGTATTTAGAATTGCTCAAAGTATGTTTTCATTTTGCATTTCAAACTATAGAATTTTAGACCTGGAAGGATCTTATTATACGTAATCTGTTCAAACTGTACTTTGTGGCTAAGTCCTTGACCCAAGGTTACCTAGACAGACCAATATTCTGTCCTCTGATTGCTGCTTTTCTGTTTTATTTATCTCTTTTTTTAAATTTACTTTGGAGAAGGTAAATATGGCTATACCCCATTTTATGTTTGTCCAATTTGGCTGTGTAGAAAAACAAGTTTTGGAGCCAGACATGGATATTAATGTTGATTTTGTCATGTGCCTTGGGCAGATTAATCAATCATTTTGAGCCTTAGTGTCTTCCTCTTTACAAGGGGCTTACTAATACTTTCTACCTTGTTACCTACCCTCCTTGTCTTGAGAGTTATGTGGAATACAATGAATAAAGTACCTGACAAATCATGAGGTATGCAGAAAACAGTGCTCTTTATATCAGTCGGAATCATTTGAGAGAAACAGAAACCAGCCTACATATGATCTATTACTGGGAATTAGGTGCTTATGAAATAATGGAAAGACTGAAGGTCGTATCCTAGGCTCGGCCCCAGGAGGACTCCCGTAACAGTTCAGAGAACTGACCCATATGGGAAGCTGCTCCCTCTGAAGCTTTCCCTGCAGCTAAGCTGGCAGCATGCTTTTTCAGTTGTCCTGCAGAGCCAGGAAAGTGGAAGTTGGCAGTGGTCACCTGAAGCCTCAGTCCAAGATTGTAGAGGTCATATCCAGAAGCTGTTGACGCTCACTCCTTTCATGACACCTGAGAATGGACGTTGCTGCATCAAAGCTTCACTTTTTCAGCCGCTCCTGGCTAACTGCTAAGGGTCTCAGGAAGGTGACCCCAGCCTCATTGGGCTCATAGCCTCTCAATACCTTTTATGCCAGTTCCTTGCACACCTTTTTGTGTGTGGGAAACTAGGAATTCGTTTTAAGCTTTCAGATCTCTCCAAAGGGAAGGAATGAAGTTGAGAAAATCCAAATATTTACTGTAGTGGCATTTTGATAGATGATCGTGATGGTGGTAGATAAGGATTATTATTGCCGTGTTTGGTATACCTTATTCAGGATTATACATCAAGCAAGTGAGTGACATTCTAGAACTAGAATTGGAAATCCCAAATCCATTTCTTTTTAGTGGGCCATGCTCCTTCCAATATCTTGTTCTTACTCCTTCAGTAAATAATCCACTGAGCATCTCTGTATGATCAAGTGTCTGTTCTTGGTGCTAGGTATGTTAACAGTGACCAGACACTACTCTGTGCTCTGAAAGCCTTTTGTCCTGGGGTCGCAGGCACGTGGTGTTTTAACACCGTGTAGTAAGTGCTGTGGCAGAGGTGAAATACCTAGGAAGGACACCTGACCCCTGTTGGGGGGGTTTCTAAAGTGATACCACATGCTTTTAGGAAATGGTCATTCACAAGTTTGAGTACCCTGGTCACCTATACATTTTACAAAAGAGTAAAGAGAATTGTATCATGACAATATTGGTTAAGAATGGGACGGTATAGATGGGAAAGTCTTCTTGCAGAGAGCCGGAGAGAATACTTTGGAAAATCCTCTTGGATCTGGCCAGTTCTGTTGCCGAGCTGAGGTGAGAGGCATCTTTGATGGCAGCTTCTGCCTTCACCCATTTATCATAAGGCTTTCAGGGGCCATATTCCTTCCCTTACAAGCCAAGTAGGCATCGTGGCACAACACAGATCCTAGACCTAGAGTCCAGATAGTCTCTATTCTTTTCCTCTGTTACCTTGTTTTTTTCACCCAAGATATAAGAAGCGTTCTTGGCTTTATTCTATGTGTTTAATAAACAACACTTTAAGGCATTATAGAGAGCTGGTGGGCTTAAAACATTTTCTCTTTTCATACTTAACGTTTCTCCTTTCAGGGCTATAGTGCACAGGTCCCATTATGTCATAAAAAGTATAAGACGAATAGAAGTGTGTGGGTGGGTGTACAGTGAAGAGCAGCAGTGTGCCCCTTGCACGTTTGGGAAGCACAACCCCACAAGACTGGTTGTTGCCATTGCCTAGGGCTTCTCCCTTGTATGGGACAGTGAGTCCTCACCGTGTATCTTTCCTGGAGTATGTTGCTGTTCCCCCACCATCAGCGGCTCCATCACCACCATCCACCCCCCACCACCATCACCATCCACAAGCGGGCAAGGGCAGGGTAAAGAGCTATGAGTTAGCTGGAAGAGGTGTTTTACTTATTAATACGTACAGCACTTATTGGCAGAGGTTAGTATACAGCAACAATGTCTTACATATTTCCTAATGAAGATGCTTACAGTTACAGGGAAGTTGTGGTCATTCAGAAGCCCTCTGGGTGCCCTCTTTCCCTCAGAGAGCTACCCCTCTACACACCTTCTAAACTGATGCTCAGAGTAATTGTCCCAGGTCCTGTGCTGCACCCTTTAAAAAATTTTTTTAATGTTTTATTTTATTTTTGAGACAGAGAGAGACAGAACATGAATGGGGGAGGGTCAGAGAGAGAGGGAGACACAGAATGCAAAGCAGGCTCCAGGCTCTGAGCTGTCAGCACAGAGCCCAATGCGGGTGTCGAACTCAGAGACCGTGAGATCATGATCTGAGCTGAAGTCGGAAGCTCAACCGACTGAGCCACCCAGGCTCAATGCTGCACCCTTTAAAAGGCCCTTCGTAAATTCCCTTGGCATAACATTATCAGTATTTTTTAAAAGTTTACTTATTTAAATAATCCTACACCCAGCGTGGGGCTCGAACTCACAACCCCAAGATTAAGAGCCATATGCTTTGCTGACTGAGCCAGCCAGGTGCCCCTGTTAGTATTTATTAAATTTTAACATTTCTTAGACGTAAACTTGTTTTTGTAGTTTGAGTCTTTTTTGGAGGAGGGAAAGGCAGAAGTACTTAAATTCCAAGAATGCGTATTTTCAAGTTGTTTTTAGGGAAAAGACTTTCTTCTGCCCTACTTTTGTCCTTACACTAGTAAAAAAGAATGGGGAATAAAATCATTCTTGGTAGAATAGAAATGTTATGTGATGAGCTCTCATTCTGATATAGAAATAGAATGATGAAATACCATTACATGTTTTCTCTAATCAGCAATTGTTTTCAACCCACATTGGAATTTGCATTAATGTTTTAAACTTCCAAAGGATGTATTATATTTCACTGGTGGAAGACCTTGAACTGCTAAGGGCTAGGTTGCTATATGATGTTGAAAGAAGCTTATTTATTTTGTGTTTTCCGTGTACTGTGTTTGATACTGCATATCAGATCAACTCTTGAATTTTTTTTTAATTCCCTTGAGTGAAAGATAGAGGGTAAACTGTATCTTAGGTTAAATAAGAATAGATTAGAGTTCTTACCTCGATTAAAGGGTTACTTTTCCAATCATACCACTTTATGAGCATGATCTCCTCTCCCCACTGCCCATAGTTTAGTGGAAAAATTACATTTCTTCACAGCCAAATTAAACCTTTCTGTTGGCCAGTATTTATAGATCTTGGAATAAAGTATAGCTTTGGACACCATCTGATACAATATCTTGGTTCTATGTAGCTTCGTTGCATAAATAAAGATTTTTTATAAATTCATTCTTTTTAGCACAATTTTTTTTCCACCATCTCTTGCTTTGTCTTGTGTTTTTTCCCATTCTTGACATTAGTCTTTAAAGCTGCATGAATATTTTCATTCTGTGGGGACTTGTGAGTCTTTGTGGCAAGGTTGTAAAAATAGCTGGTTGGCCAAACTTGCTTTTACATTTAAGAGTATTGGAAATGCGTGTGGGTGAAACTATGCTTCCTGGCAGGAATTAATTTCAGCCTGGTCGAAAAATTATTAAAGGTTAGGATACTGGAAAGACATCTCTAGAGATAGCAAAAATAAAAGATGTTATTTCCGGTTTTTATATAATTTTTTTTGCCTTTCAGGTGTAATATGGTTGACTCCTTTGTTGTGTTTTTCTAGTTTAAGTAGCAAGTCCATTTCCTTTGTTGAGGTGGTTTTCAGATTACTCAGTACTCTGTATAGTTGGGGAAATGTTTTCTTTATTTCCCCTTATTTGAAAAGACTTAAAAAACTTGCTTATGACTGTATATCTTTTCATATAAATGACTATAAATAGGATAGGAAAGGATGACAGGATTATAAGAAATTTTGAGAAATTATGAAGCTCATTAGTGAAAGGCTCCCAGAGGGAAATAAACTGCAGAAAATGTCTGTAAGAAATGTTATTGTAATCCTCTACTCTGTGATTGATTCTTGTTTCCATTTTGTCCATGGTAGACTATAAATTTTCTGGTCCTTGGTTTCCATATGGCTTAAAGCTTTGAAAAAGGTTATATTTTATAGTATGGGATGGCTCATCTTTCTTATATTGGTAATTCATATGTCACATAATTCACAACTGTAAATAGAGTGTACCATTGTAGAATTATTTTTGATTGTTTAGTAGTTTACAGAGAAAAAGGAATCGAAAAAACGTTTCAGTGACTGTCCTAGTAAATAAATGTACCTTTTTTGGGGGATTGTCTTTTTTTTTTCTTTTTGTATGATTCAGAGAGCATGTGTATACAGTTTTTAAGGTTTTTAGTAATACATGTTCCCAAAGAGCCTTCCAGAAAGTATGAATCAATTTTACTTTCATGCTTTGCTGTCATTTAGTCTTCTCCTGTATTGTAGAAGTTTTATAGTTTTAGATTTAACATTTAAGTTACGACCCACTTTCAATTAATTTTTATATGTAGTGCGAGTTATCCATACCTAAGTTCCTTTCTTTGTAGGGCGAGGGGCGTGTGCATATCCGGTTGCTCCAGCACCGTTTGTGGGAAAGGTTTGCACTTTCTCCCCGTTTGCACTGCTTTTGTGCCTTTGTCAAATCAGTTGGTCGCATATGTGTGGCTCTGTTTCTGGCTTTCCCGTTCTGTTCCACTGATCCATTTGTTGCTCTTCTTGCCAATAACCTGCTTTTGATTATGGTAGCTTTTTAATGCCTGAAATCAAGTAATGTTAGCCCTCCAACTTTGATTTCTCATTTTCAGAGTTCTTTTGGCTGGCTATATTCTAGATTGTTTGCATTTCCATTTGAATTTTAGTATCAGCTTGTCAACTTGTAGAAAAAGCCTGCTGGGATTTTGATTGGGATTGTGTTAAATCCATTACTCAATTTGAGGGGAATTGACATCTTAACAATGTTAGGTCTTCTAATCCATGAACACAGTATGTCTGTCAGCACTGACGATTTGTTCCTTTTTATTGTTGAGTAGCAGTCCATTGTGTGGATGTACCACCATTTATTTATTCACTCATCTGTTATTGGACAGTTCACTTGTTTCCAGTTTTGGGCTACTACAGATACAGTTGCTGTGGTTATTTGTTTACAAGTTTTTGTACAGTCATACATTCTCTTGGAGTAGAATGGCTTTATCCATGTGATAGGGGTATTTTTAGCCTTTTAAGAAACCGTGAACTGTTTGCCAACGTGATTGTACCATTTTATATTCCCATAGGTAGTGTAAGAGAGTTTTGGTGTCTTCACTCTGCCTACAGTTGGTATGGGCAGTCTTGAATTTAGGCCTTCTATTAGGTGTGTGGTAGACATGGTAAATTTTACTTTTCTGCGTCCTGGATATTTTCCTATTCCTGTAAATCTTACTGAGTTTTGCTCTGGGATGCACTCAGGTTACTTGGAAACAGTTTGATCCTTTTGGTTATTGTGTTTATGACTTTCATATCTTTGTTAAATGAACATGGAGCAGTCAGAGCTCAATCTAGGGCTTAATTGTTCCCCATTACTTAGGCAAGACTTTTCTGTGTACTCTACCCAATACGCTGTGAATTACGAGTTTTTCCAGTGTAGCTGTTTGGGAACAAATCTGTTCATGGCCCCATGTGATCACTGGGCACTGTTCCTTCTGATTCTTTTCCAATGATTCTTTCCTTGGCTTCTTGTAGTTTCTTCATGTGCTTTGATTGGTATTGAGATCGAGGATCACCCCCTCCAGTGTCAAGTTTTCTTTGTTCTTTGGTACTCTGTCTCTTGCTCTCTAGTTGCTTTGATCTCCCTGGTTGCTCAGCTTTGTCTCCCTAACTCTGGGACTCTGCCAGGCTTCGCCTCAGTTTCTTCTCCTTCTGTTGTTGCCAGGAAATTCTCTCAAGGCAGTTAAGTAATGTTAGGGGGCTCATCTCTTGTTTGCTTCCTGTCTCTCAAGAATTACTCTTCTTCATCACCTGATGCCCAGTGGTCCAGTGTTAAGAAAACTGATGTTTCCTGTATTTTGTCTGCTGTCTGCTGTTTAAATTGTTTATTAATTTTGAATTGTTTTGGTTGTTTCTGACAGGAGGGTAGATCTGGTCCCTGTTAATTCATTTGTCCAGAAGCATAAGTCCTAGTTCTTTAAAAAAATTGTTTTAAGTCAAGATATAAAATACAATGGAATGGGTGAAGTGTGCAGGTCAGTAAATTTTCTAAACGTGTACATTTTTATGTACACATAAAATGTACTCAGCTCTGGGTGTGGCTGGGTGGCTCAGTTGGTTAAGTGTCTGACTTCGGCTCGGGTCACAGTCTCACCATTTGGAATTTGGAGCCCTACACCAGGCTCTCTGCTGTCAGCATGGAGCCCAGTTCGGATCCTCTGTCTCCCTCTCTCTCTGCCCCTCCCCGGTTTGTGCATGCACTCTGTCTCTCTTTCTCTCTCTCAAAAATAAATACACATTAAAAAAAAAAACAAAAACACAAAACCTCCATATTACTACTGCTCAGTTCAAGATAGAGAATCTTTATAATACCCTATTGGATTTCTTATGCCCATTCCTGGTCCCACAGGTAATCACTGTTCAGATGTCTACCCACCATCTGTTAGTTTTGCCAAGTTTTTAACTTCATCCGGATGGAATACCTACAGTATTTGCCCTTTTTTACCTCACTTTTTCCCTCAGCTCCCTGCTTGTGGGATCCATTGGTGCTCTTGCTTGTTATCACTTGTTCCTTTCTCTGGCCCAGTAGTATTCCTTCTTCTGTTGATAGACATCTGAGTGGTTTCCAGTTTTTGGCTCCTATGACAAAGCTGCTAGGAACATCTTGTACAAGTCTTCTGGTGTATTTAAACTCTCATTACTCTTGGGTAAATACCTAGAAGTGGAATTGTTGGTTTATGGGGTGGGTGTAAATTTACTTCGGTAGATATTGCCAAAAAATTTCCCACAGTGGTCCGGCCAGCTTTTACTTTGTTTGTTAATGTATGGGAATTCCAGGTGGTTTATGTTCTTAATGAGATCTGGTATTTTTAGTCTTTTAAATTTTCACCATTATGAGACCGTAAGTTTTCGTTCATTAGGCCAAAGGGTCATACTCAGGTTGAGTAAAATGAGAGCTAGGGTGACCAACCATCCTGACGGGTTCTCTGAACAGAGAACTTTCAGTTTTAAAACCAGGACAGTTCCAGTCACCCTAAATGAGGCTCTCCACTGATTTAGTCAACAAGATGTGAAGGTAGTTGAAGAAGGAAATTCTCATGGTCTAGCCAAGTTCAAGTACAGATAAGGCCTGGGCCAGCCTTGTGCAGTCTTGCGTTCTCTAGTTTAAAAATGATGGGGGACCCACCCACCCCACCCCCCCCTTTTCCTTCAGGTCTCACTTAAGCTATGCTTCTTCACAGAAGGCTCTGCTGGCCCCTCAGGCTACATTAGTTTCCTCTGTCCTACTTCTGGATCACCCTACAGAAGTTTATAATACCACACTTGAGATAATAAATTTTTATCTGTGATCCTGGGTCAACTATAATCTATCAGGGAAGGACTTTTTTTTTTTTTATATAAGTATATTTATTTATTTTGAGAGAGAGAGAGAAGAAAGAGCACGAGTGGGGGAGGGTCAGAGAGAGAAGGAGATAGAGAATCCCAAGCAGGCTTCTCACTGTCAGCTCGGAGCCCTACATGGGGCTTGAACTCTGGAGCCATGAGATCATGACCTGAGCCAAAATTAAGAGTTGGACACTCAACCAACTGAGGCCCGGAGGTGCCCCATATCAGGGCAGGACTTTTATGTCTTCCTCACAGATATCCTCAGGACACATTGGTAGGCACATCAATAAATTTTCTTTCTTTCTTTCTTTCTTTCTTTCTTTCTTTCTTTCTTTCTTTCTTTCTTTCTTTCTTTCTTTCTTTCTCTATTCTTTCTTCCTTTCCTCCTTTCCTTTCCTTTCCTTTCCTTTCTTTCCTTTCTTTTCTTGCCCAGGAAAAGGGTAGGGTTGGGAGGGGAATAGGTCCAACATATGGCAGGACTGATCATTGGGAAATTTCTCAGCCATGAAAGTTTAGTTTTGATTCCATTGGTGATTGAAAGTGACTGGGGGTTTTGTGTTTTGTTTTTTGTTCTTTTAATCAAAGCAGAGGAGAAAGGTGAGTTGCGTCGTAGGAAGATGATGGCTTCTGTGTCCGTAATGATTTGGGGAGGATGGTGGTCTGGTGATGCTGGAAAATTTGGTTACTTCTAATCCTTTTGTTTTGTTACTTAAATTTAAAAATTGATAGCAAGTGGGAAAATGCATGGTGGCATGTTAAGGCTGTATAAAATTCCAGATGGACTTTGAATATATTATAAGATTGGGCAGCCTTTGCCAGATGCAGTGTTCTTTGAATAAATAAATGTAAAGCAGAAATAGCTTAAATTTCTGATGGGATCCTAACTTGCTGTAGAACAACTTATGAGTCATTATATCATACAATGTGAAGATAAAATTTGTAGCAGGCTTCTTAAATTCAATAAAGTAAAAAAGTCTTG
This sequence comes from Herpailurus yagouaroundi, assembly GCF_014898765.1. Taxonomy (NCBI): domain Eukaryota; kingdom Metazoa; phylum Chordata; class Mammalia; order Carnivora; family Felidae; genus Herpailurus; species Herpailurus yagouaroundi. The sequence goes on from NW_024412419.1 coordinate 35,520,363, forward strand.
CTTCAGCTAGTTTTTATTTTTCTTTTCAGGTTAGACTTCAGTTAGTAATTCTTTTGCAGAGATCAGTCATTCCTGAATACCTTTCGGGTGGTCTGGAGGACAGAACAATTTTCATAATAACTCTAAGTTGTCATTTGATTGTTCCACTAATTCTCTCATGAGTACGTAGCTGAGTTTTCCCAGAGACTATATGACATGCAGTGGCATCATCACTCTCATGATAATGTGGACTGTGTGCTTGTAATTTCTTGTGTTTTAAAAATTTCTTCATTTTAGGGGTGCCTGGGTAGCACAGTTGATTAAGCATCTAACTTCGGCTCAGTCATGATCTCATGGTTTGTGAGTTTGAGCCCCACATCGGGCTTGCTGCAGTCAGCACAGAGCCCGCTTTGGATCCTCTGACCCCCACTCTCTCTGCACCTCCCCTCCTCTTGCGCAGGCATTCTCCCTGTCTCTGTCTCTCTCAGGAAAAAAAAAAATTTCCTCATTTTAATTTCAAATACAGTATTGGTAGATATAACACATTAAACAAACGCTCTTTGAGGTCTTAGGGTTTAAGATATAAGTAGTTCTGAGACTAAAAAGCTTAAAAACAGTAGAGATTACCTACAAATAAAATCTTTTTCAAAAAAAGTGAAAACAGATTTTTAATTTGTTTTTATTTTAATATGACTTGCCTTCTTAATGAAGAGCCATTTTTTTTGGTAATTTATTTTTTAAAACTTATTTTTTTATTTTGAGAGAGAGAGAACAAGTGGGGAAGGGACAGGGGGAAATGGGGACAGAGGATCCAGAGCAGGCCCCATGCCCATGAACCATGATTATGACCTGAGCCAAAGTCGGATGCCCAACCAACTGAGCTACCCATGTGCCCCAAGAACCTTATTTTAGAATATAGGAATTGTTTTCCAGATGTCAAAAATCATATTAAATGTCATTTAAGAAATAGTAATATCAGGGATGCCTGAGTGGCTCAGTTGGTTAAGCATCCAACTTCAGCTCAGGTCATGATCTCATAGTTGGTGAGTTTGAGCCCTGCATCAGGCTCTGTGCTGACAGCTCATAGCCTGGAGCCGGCTTGGGATTCTGTGTCTCCCTCTCTATCTGCCCCTACCCTGCTCTCTCTCTCTCTCTTTCTCTATCTTTCAAAAATAAGTAAACATTAAAAAAACCAAAAAAACCCAAAAAACAGAAATAGTAATAGCAGAGTGCCTGGCTGGCTCAGTGGTCAAGCCTCCAGCTCTTGATTTTGGCTCAGGTCGTGATCTCAGTCATTAGATCAAGCCCTGTGTCAGGCTTCATGCTGGGTATGGAGCCTGCTTAAGATTCTCTCCTCCCTTTCCCTCTGCCTCTCTCTCTCCAAAAAAACAAAAAATAAAAAACAAACAAAAAATAGTAATAACAAAAAATATATAGTAATAGCAGTTCTTAAAATCTAATTCTGTGTTAGACATTGTGCTAAGCAATTTATGTGCATTATCTCAATACTTACAGTAACCTTATGAGGGAGGAAGAATTATGTACACATTTTACAGATAAAGAAACTGAGGATTACAAAGAGTAAATAACTTGCCCAAGGTCACATAACTGGGAGCATTGGGTACTAGACTTTGGATTCAAGTGTGACTCTGAAGCCTGATCTCCCATCCACCTTGTTAGATCTTGAAATAATTGTGAAAAGTGGAGCCCCTTGAACAGTAACTTTTTGGTAGTTACTCTGTGTAGTGTTTATGTCTTAACTTTGTGCATCTGTCCTTGCAGCCACTGACTTGTGTTACCTGATAATTCTTACCCAGTCTCTTATAAACATTTCTTGAATCCCCATGAGTAAAAGAGCATGAATACAAAGATAAATGGCCCAGCTTTGTTCTCAAGGGACTGTAAATCAGATGGATTGTAGTGCAAGACATTCTGTCACAAGTACGTAAGCTCATGTGGGTTCTGCTTTGTGGCAAAGAGCAGGGGATTCTGCTGCATGGAGATTGGCGAAAGTCTGAATAGATCAGGTACCATATCTCAGAGACTTCTTCCAACTTTACATTTGATCTTCTTACTTCTGGTAACTTTTCATCTACTCCAGTATTCTCTCTTGTTTATATCATGTGTTTCTTTCTTCCTTCCTTCCTTTCTTTCTTTCTTTCTTTCTTTCTTTCTTTCTTTCTTTCTTTCTTTCGGTTTCTTTTGAGAGAGAAAGAGCAAACAGGAGAGGGGCAGAGAGAGAGAGAGAGAATCTCAAGCAGGCTCCACACTGTCAGCACAGAGCCTGACAAACTGTGAGAGCATGACCTGAGCCAAAATCCAGAGTCAGACACCTAACCAACTGAGCTACGCAGGGGCCCCTCATGTATTAAAATTAAAAAAAAAAAAATTAATGTTTATTTATTTTTGAGAGAGAGAGAGAGACAGAGAGAGAGACAGAGAGAGAGAGACAGAGAGAGACAAACAGCACGAACAGGGGAGGAGCAGAGAGAGGGGGAGACACAGAATCCAAAGCAGGCTCCAGGCTCAGAGCTGTCAGCACAGAGTCCAACGCAGGGCTCTAACTCCAGAACTGCAAGATCATGACCTGAGCTGAAGCTGGATGCTTAACTGACTGAGCATTTCTTTACAAAAGCATTGGACTCTTAGTTCCTGCCTGATTTTGATCTCCCAAGCCATCCTACTTTTCTATTTTGGTCTCTTCCTTTTTTAATTTTCAAAACCAAAATTTATTTGTATATTTAATATTTATAAATATGTATATTTATTTGCATATATTTCAGAAATTGGTTAATGCCAGTTGAAATTTACATTTTTGCAAGGTGATAGAAAGAGATGAAGAAAACAAAGATATAGGTTAAAGAAATTATTATCAGGGCACCTGGGTGGCTCCGTTGGTTAAGCGTTGGACTTTGGCTCGGGTCACAATCTCATGGTTCATGAGTTCGAACCCTGAGTTGGGCTCTGTGCTGACAGCTCAGAGCCTGGAGCCTGCTTCGGATTCTGTATCTCCCTCTCTCTCTCTCTCTCTGCCCCTCTCCTGCTTGCTCTCTCTCTCTCAAAAAAAAAAAATAAACATTAAAAAAAGAAAGACATGATTATCAACTATAGATGTTATTGCCATGAAGGAAAAAAAATAGAGCTTAACCTGGATTAGAGTTTTGGTACAGGGAAAAGGACTGTTACCCTTCTATTGGGTCCTGTTACTTTTTATTTCAAAGTATTTTTAGGAAGCAGAAAAGAGGCAATAATGTAGTGTTAATTATGAATCTACCAGCCAGGTTTGTCTTCTCTTAATATTTTCACAGGTTTGCTTCAGATTCTTATAGTGTCATGTGTATGCCTTCCCAACCCCATTCCGTTCCTAGTTTCTCCATAGGTGAATTGATGTCTTGGTGTGTTTTTTCCATTCATGTTTTTATATTTTTGCTATACATATGTGTATTTTTATAGAGCACTGTTTTTACGTTAAAAAAATAAATGTTATTGTACATATGTATCTTTCTACAGATTGCTTTTTTGCTCAACATCAAGTTTTTGAGATCCATGCATGTTCGTACTTGGAATCATTCATGCATTTTTAGCTACTGAATAGAATTTCATTACATGACTGTACTGAAATTTATTCTTTTGGCCTTTTTTGCATTGTGTGTTTGTGTATGTTTTCACAGTCCAGAGGTCTCTCTCTCTCTCTCTTTCTCTCCCTTTTTTTTTAAATAACTATCATGCCATGAATTCATAGGTAATGGGTTCCAGCAGCTCAGGCTCTTTCCACAGGTTCTGACAAAGTGCACTTCTCCGGGTGGGGCAGGCTGGGGCTTCAGTTGAACCCAAGTACCTTTGTCTTTGGCGTCCTCCTTTTTCTGATCATTTTCCTTCACACGGTTCAGGAAGCTGTCTCTACTCTTAGAGTGCTTATTACTATGCTCAATACGTGCATTAATTCACTTGGCAAGAATCTTGCCCCAGACTTGCCGATTTACAACAGTGCCAACAGCATGCTGGCAACACTGTAGACTCTTCCAGTTTTGCCACGGTAATACTTGTGGGGCACTGCTTTTTGAACAGTGCCCCTTCCCTTGATGTCTGCAACATCACCTTTCTTGTAGATGAGCATGGATGTGGCCACAGGAACAGCTCCATGTTTTCTAAAGGCCTAGGGAACATACAGCAGGTGCTGCCTCTTTCCCTTTGTGCTGGTCCTTCTGATGCATTCCTGGAAGATGGTGGCTCCGCTGACCTTTTGCATTTTATTTGACTTTTTTCTCAAGTTTAGCTCTTTTGCTTTTGGATAAGTTCATATCCCCTATAATTCGTCTTTTAAAAAATGGGGCGCCTGGGTGGCTCAGTCGGTTAAGCGGCCGACTTCGGCTCAGGTCATGATCTCGCGGTCCGCGAGTTCGAGCTCCACGTCGGGCTCTGTGCTGACAGCTCAGAGCCTGGAGCCTGTTTCACATTCTGTGTCTCCCTCTCTCTGACCCTCCCCTGTTCATGCTCTGTCTCTCTCTGTCTCAAAAATAAATAAACGTTAAAAAAAAATTTTTTTTTAAATAAAAAATGTATACAATTTGGTAACTTTTAGTATAGTCACAAATTTGTGCAACCATAACCATTATTTAATTCCAGGACATTTTTATCACTCGAAAAGAAACCCATCCCTGTTATCAGTCACTCCCCCATTTCGCCTCCACCCAATCCCTAGCAACTACTCATTTACCTCCTGTCTCTGGATTTGCTCATTCTGGACTTTTCATATAAATGGAATCATATAGTATATGGCCCTTTGTGTCTTTCACTTTCATAATGTTTCATTTAGTATAATGTCTCAAAGTTCATCTATGTTGTAGAATAAATCATCAGCACTTCATTCCTTTTTATGGCTGAATAATACTTGGTTTATGGTAACTATGTTTAGCAGTCTGAAGAACTGCCAAACTGTTTAACAATGCAGCTGCACCATTTTACATTCTCACCAATAATGTACAAAGATTCCAATTTTCCACATTCTTGCCAATGCTTGTTATATCTTTTTGATTGTAGTCATCCTAGTTGGTTTGAAATATCTCAGTATATTTTGATTTGCATTTCCCTAGTGACTAATGATGTTGAACATCTTTTCATTTACTTACGGGCCATTTGTATATCTCTTGGAGAAATGTCTGTTGAAATCCTCTGCCCACTATTTAATGGGTTTTTTTTTTGTTTTTTTTTTTTTTTTTTTAAGTGTTGTAAGAATTCTTTATATATTCTGGATACTAAATTCTTACCAGAAACATGTATGCAAATATTTTCTCCCATTCTGTGGTGTGGATTGTTTCTACTTTATTTTCTTTTTTGTAAGTAAGCTTTGTGCCCAACATGGGGCTTGAACTTACAACCCCAAGATTGAGTCACATGCTCTACTGATTGAGCCAGCCAGGTGCCCCATCTCTAGTTTCTTGATAGTGTCTTTTTAAGTACAAAAATTTTAATATTCCATTCATAAATATTTTTTGGTTGCTTATGCTTTAGGGTGCCATAGTAAAGAAACCATTACCTAGTCTAAAGTCATGAAGGTCTATACCTATATTTTATCTAAGAGTATTATAATTTTAGCTCTTAAATTTAGGAGGTCGATTCATTTTGCATTCATTTTTGTATATGGTGTGAGAGTGAAACTTCATTCTTTCTTCATTCTTCATAACCAGTTTGATATTTGTAGGAAAAAAATTGTGTCATTTGTAGAAAAAAGATATTTTCCCCCAACAAATTGTCTTTAAAAAAAAAAAATGTTTATTTATTTTGAGAGAGATGAGAGGGAGGGGGAGAGAGAGAGAGAGAGAGAGAGAGAGAGAGAGAGAGAGAGAGAGAATCCCAAGCAGGCTCCACTCCACACTATTAGATTAGAGCTGTTGTGGGGCTCAATCTCAGGAACCTAAGCTGAAATCGGACACTGACTGAGCCACCCAGGCGTCCCGTGAATGAATTGTCTTGATACTTTTGTCCAAAATCTATTAATCATAAATGTATGAGCTTATTTCTAGACTCTCTTCCTCTGATGTATATGCCTGTCCTTATGCTAATACCACACAGTCTTGCTGTAGCTTTGAAATATGGAAGTGTGTGAGAGTCCTTTTAAATTCTTTTCCAAAATTATTTTGG
>NW_024412419.1:35526582-35538426 GCF_014898765.1 Herpailurus yagouaroundi
AGAGAGAGAGAGAGAATCCCAAGCAGGCTCCACTCCACACTATTAGATTAGAGCTGTTGTGGGGCTCAATCTCAGGAACCTAAGCTGAAATCGGACACTGACTGAGCCACCCAGGCGTCCCGTGAATGAATTGTCTTGATACTTTTGTCCAAAATCTATTAATCATAAATGTATGAGCTTATTTCTAGACTCTCTTCCTCTGATGTATATGCCTGTCCTTATGCTAATACCACACGGTCTTGCTGTAGCTTTGAAATACGGAAGTGTGTGAGAGTCCTTTTAAATTCTTTTCCAAAATTATTTTGGCTATTATGGGTCACTTATATGTCCGAATGAATTTTAGTGTTTGTTGGTCAATTTTTGTGAAAAGACCGCTGAAATTTTGGTAGAGGTTGCATTGAATCTGTAGATCAGTTTAGGGAGAATTGCCATTTAACCATAGGAAGTCATTCAGTCTGTGAACGTAGTCTTTCCATTTATTGATTGATTTATTTCAACAGTGTTTTGTAGTTTTTAGTATGCAAGTTTTGTCCTTTGTTAAATATTTTTCTAAGTATTTTTTTCCTATTGTGTCATTGTAAATGAAATTGTTTTCTTTTTAAAAAAAAATTTTTTTTAACGTTTATTTATTTTTGAGACAGGGAGAGACAGCATGAATGGGGGAGGGTCAGAGAGAGGGAGACACAGAATCTGAAACAGGCTCCAGGCTCTGAGCTGTCAGCACAGAGCCTGACGTGGGGCTTGAACTCACGGACCGTGAGATCATGACCTGAGCCGAAGTCGGATGCTTAACCGACTGAGCCACCCAGGTGCCCCGAAATTGTTTTCTTAATTTCAGTTTTGGATTTTTCATTGCTAATGATGGAAATATAACTGATTTTTCTTTACTGATTATTTGTCTCTAAACTGTCAAACTGTTTTTCTTCCTTCAGATAGTTTCCTGAAATCTCAATTGTCACAAAATCCTTCTAATTTTATTCAACTTGCTTATTCCTTTTTTCAGAACTTTTTTTCTTACTAGGCAAACTTGAGTTACATCAATACTGAGCTATTTTCAGTCCCAATAATATGCCTTCAAACATTTGGATACTTGTTAAATGCATCTACAGACAAATTTTTAACCACCTGCTTTTCTGTACGGTCTGTACCAGTAACATCTTATCATTGTGGGCTGATATTCCATTAAAATAGAGACCTAAGGAAGCTTGGGAAAAGTCTGTGGAGGGCTCTCCTCCTGTCTACTTCCCCCTGCACACCTCCCAACTAACTGGTAGGAATTATTAGAATGCCAGTCTATTCTGAAGAACACCCAGTTTCAAGTCCAGAAGTACCTAGAATCAGTAATGACTGCTCCTTCCTTCCCTTCTGTCCCTTGTTCAGATACCTAAATTCATCACTGGCTGGCTCTGGTCTTGTGTATGTCACATGCCCATTCTTTAGAGCTTTGCCCAAGTTCCTGATTGTAACCTACTGCTGAGAAGACTGATCTCCCAAATCCCATAGCTGGATGTTCTGATATTCTGGACTATTTGGCTAGTTTGATATGCTCTCTGATCCCCACTTCTTGGGCAGTGTTTGTACTCACTTTGTCCCATCCCCTCTCAGCCTGCATGTGTAATTAGCCTTGCTGAGATTTTTGGCCATGGCTTCTTTCTCATCCTGCAGTCTAAAACTTTGAAATTTGTAAGAGCCTTGGTGGGTTGTGTATTATGTGGCCCATACTACTAAAACAGAAGATATTAGTATTTTTTTAAGTTTGTTTATTTATTTTGAGAGAAGAGAGCAGGCGGGCGCGAGAGGGGGAGAGGGGGAGAGGGGGAGAGAGAGAGAGAGAGAGAGAGAGAGAGAGAGAGAGAGAATCCCAAGCAGGCTCTGTGCTGTCAGCATGGAGCCTGACACGGGACTCAAAAACCATGAGATCATGACCTGAGCCCAAATCAAGAGCTGGACGCTTTACCTACTGTACCACCCAGGTGTCCCAGAAGGTACCAGTATTAAGGATAGTGACATTTATATTGCTCCTTAAAATTTTATACAATCCCCATTGTTCAGTTTCCTTCTCTACTCTTTCTCCCCTCTATGCTTCCAGACAGTGCCTTATTACTAATAAACTGTATGGAAAGTTTTGCAGCTGTAAAGAAAGTATAGTAACTAATTTGGTATCAATCTCTCTTACCACTGTATAGAGTATGGGACTTATACTTCAGTAACTGTTAGAAGGTAGCAAATTTGATGGTTCATCAGCTTGGTAAAACGGTTTAAGAAAAATTAGGAATATATTACCATGTACTCAATTTCTGATGATAATTATATTAGGTCTTTTTAAATTTTTCATTGCCTAAATGCCTGTTTTGCCATTGTGACCATTTAATGTTTTTAGGATTTAATGGCTTGAGAATCATTCCTATTCAGAAGCCAATGTAAATTTATAAAAATAGGTAAATGAAGTTTAACTAGTACATTTTGAAAGGTGACTTTTAGGTACTGTTGTGATTTCGGTTTTTGTTGTGGTTGCACGTAAGAGATTCTAGGCCTTTTCACCCTGCAGTCAGAGGTTGTATAAGGGAATAAGATTTGCTGCTCTTATTGGTAAAGTTTGTTGTGGTTTCAGCTGTACAGGGTACACATTAGAATTCAGTTAGCTTGTGTTTTACAGAACAACAATTTATCAAATCCTAATTAAGTAAAGGGTATAATTTGATACGTGGTATTTGCTGGTGCTGATATTGCTAATGCAGCAGTAACTTCATTGATTCCACTGGTGAAATGCCTATGCAAGTAAATGGCTCTTTTAGGGCTGTGTTTCTGTTTGAGTAGTTCATTAAAAAGAATATTCAAAGAATTTTAAATCATTTTAGTCTTTTTTTGGAGCTGGGTGAATCTTTCTCTAAGTCAGTTTTTCAGGTTCATTTTCAATTAAAGAGTTTTAAAAATTTGAAAGCACTGTAGAAAAGATCTGATGCTTAGCCCATTCATTATCCTTATGCAGTTCAAAAGCTCTGCTATAACTAGAGAATTATATGTGGTAAAATCCCTTTTGTGGTTCTGGGTCCCCAAATAGGAACTTAGAAGAATAGGGAGAAATATAACACACGTGTATATATTTCTCTGTGTCTGTGTGTGTGTGTTGCCTATCAGTGTCCCAAAATTAAAGTCTCTGAGTCCTAAACTTAAACTCTTCCTGCATGAAGAGCAACCCCCCACCCCCACCGCCACCCCCTTCCAGTAGTATTATTGGCTGAGTCCTCAGTGCCCCTGGTGTTCCCACACAGTCTGGTCCAAGTAAGACTGAAGAGGATCTATGAGCCCTGAGAGCTTTTATATTAAGAAATTTTTGTATCTAAAATTATTTTGAATTATATCTGTAAATGACACTGGTCATTTTTTTTCTTTAAAAAGATTTTGTTTTTAATGTATATTTTAGAGAGAGCGAGTGTGAACGGAAGAGGGGCAGCAGAGGAGGGGCAGAGAGAGAGAGAGAGAGAGAGGGAGGCAAAGAATCCAAAGCAGGCCCTAGTCTCTGAGCTGTCAGTGCAGACCCCGACATGGGGCTCGAACTTAGAAACTGTGAGATTATGACCCAAGCTGAAGTCAGACGCCTAACCGACTGAGTCACCCAGACACCCCTTTAATAAGATTAGTAAATTCAGCTTTTAAATTTTTATTACTATTGTAATTAAAAAAATTTTTTTTGACATTTATTTATTTTTGAGAGACAGAGAGAGACCAAGTGTGAGCGGGGGAGGGGACAGACAGAGAGGGAGACACAGAATCTGAAATAGGCTCAAGGCTCTGAGCTGTCAGTGCAAGGCCCGACTTGGGGCTCAGACTTACTAACCGTGAGATCGTGACCTGAGCCGAAGTCGGAAGCTTAACCAACTGAGCCACCCAGATGCTGCTAATATTAGTTTTTAAATGTTTATTTTTCAGAGAGAGAGAGAGAGACAGAGAGAGAGAGAGAGAGAGAGAGAGAGAGAGAGACCAAGAGCAAGTGGAGAAGGGGCAGAGAGACAGGGAGACACAGAATCTGAAGCAGGTTCCAGGCTCTGAGCCGTCAGCACAGAGCCTGACTTGGGGCTTGAATTCACGAGCCATGAAATTATGACCTGAGTCAAAGTTGGATGCTTGACTGAGTCACCCAGGCACCCCTAAATACAGTTTTTTTAAAACTTATGTAAAACTTTGCTGTCTCCTGTCCCTTGCTTCCAACGCTGCTTCTCAATAACTTCTGCTCATGGCTTGTTTCCAACACTTCAACTAGTGCCTGTATGGGCACTGAATAAATCTTGGTTGAATGAAAGAAAGGTTGTTCTTACTCTGTTTCCAGACTGATAAATAATTTACAGTTTACAAGCACAGCGTCTAGGTAGCTTAGTCGGTTGAGTGAGTGTCTGACTCTTGATTTCAGCTCACGCCATGATCCCAGAGCTGAGCCCCATGTTGGTCTCTGTGCTGAGTTTGAACCTGCTTGGGATTCTCTCTCCCTCTGCCCCGCTGCTCCTTTCCCCTGCTCATGTGTGCACTTTCTCTTTCTCAAATTAAAAACAAAACAAAAAATCAAGTATGGTTCTAGGTTGACTGTCATTTTCCCTCTTGGGTAGCATTGCTTTAGCATCTTAGGATGGAATAGTATTACTATTCGTGTATAATTCCACACTGATTCTCGTTTCTTTGCATGTGACCTATGTTTCTTTTCTGTAAGCGTTCGTGATCTCATGTTAGCACTTAAATAAAGTGTGCCAGAAATTCAGTTTGGATGGTCCTCTTCCTCAGTAAGGGGAAATGTTCTTGAATCATTTCTTTGATAAGTCTTCCTCCACTCCCTCTCCCCACCAAAAGAGATAATGAAATGTGTTTTCCCTATTGTTTCTGTCTGGAACTTTTATTCCTGGGATGTTGGACTTTATAAAGTATCTTTTAATTTTTTAAAATCTGTTGGTTGTCACGTATTTATCTCTATGTCTTAGTGTTGAAATTTCTGGGAGATTTCCTAATTAGTACCTTATAACCCTTCTATTAGCTTTTTTGTTTGTGTTATCAAATTAAGAAGTATTATCTTATTTCTTGTTTTCTGATTGTTCTCTTTCTAAAATAGAGTATTCTGGGATTTAGTTACAGTGTTGTAGATGGACTTTCAACCTTTCCTCCTGGCTTTGTCTCTCGCCTCCTCCTTTCTCACTGTACTTTTTGGTATCTTGGGGGTTAAGGCACCTCAAGCTTTGCGCTTGCCTCTTCCTTGCATCTGTCTATACATATATAGATTGTCACTTCCTTCTCTTGGCTAAGCGTATACTTGCTGTTTTGTTTTCTTTTGTTTTTATCTGCTTTCCATCTTCTAAAACCTTTTTTAGTCAAAAGTTTTTGTCGTTATTGCTTCCATTTTTACTGTCATTGAAATATTGGTACATCTTAATTGTATTTTATTTTAATATTTTAATGTTTATTTTTGAGAGAAAGAGAGAGTGCGTGAGCCTGCGAGCATGATTGGGGGAGGGGCAGAGAGAGAGAGAGAGAGAGAGAGAGAGAGAGAGACAGAGACAGAATCCAAAGCAGGCTCCAGGCTCTGAGCTGTCAGCACAGAGCCCGACATGGGGCTCCAGCTCAGGGATTGCAAGATCATGACCTGAACCAAAGTCAGACACTTAACTGATTGAGTCACCCAGATGCCCCCATCTGCCATTTTAAAATTGGAATTCTTCATCTTTGTTTGTGGCCTGGTTAATGTTATTTTATGGTTGTAACTCAAATAACAAATTAAATATGTAAATTTAAAATAAAAAATAATAACATCAGTTGGTTTGAAGAAAATATTGAATGAAAGGTTGGTCTGTCTTAATTTCCAGGTAGATAATGTGCTTTGTAATAATGCATTCTTTGAATTTTATTTGTGTAGAAGAAATTGAGGAAGAATCTGAAACAACAATTGAGGCGGACTTGACTGATAAACAGAAACATCAGTTGAAACATAGAGAGCTCTTTTTGTCACGCCAGTATGAATCTCTGCCTGCAACACATATCAGGTAAGAACTTCTTAGAAGTTGATATGAAGTATTCAATAATGTTGTGACAGAAAAAAATACAAAACAGCCTTCTTTGAAGCATTTCCAAACTCTTTCATGATCTTGCTCAAATTAGTTTATTCTAGATCTCATAATGGAATTTTATCTTGGAAATTTATAGTGTTACTACCATATTAAAGCCCTGTGAGTGTTTTCAAGTAAAGTAACCATTTTAGCTTTATTTTAATCCAGACTTTCCCAATTTATTTGAGTATCCGTTAGCATCCTACAGAACAGTATCCAGCAAACAGTATTTTAGGAAATTCTGGTCTTCACCAGATTTCTAGAACATTATGGAGTCAGTGATTAGAATTCCAGAACTGAAACACAAGATCTGGTTCCCAGGCAGGTGACTCTTGGTTTTGTAGACTGTATTTTCTATTGAGGAACTCTGGGATGAAAAAGTTTCTGTTTTTTATTACTTACTTGCATCTGCTCTATGCATTGACGGTAAGCAAAAGTGAAAACATTTTGTCGTTTTGGGGGCTGTAGATGAATGGTGGTATCTTTTATGATATGCTGGAAGTGGTAAAATTCAAGCATAAACATCTCGGATGTCTAACAAAATGTTTGAACTTAGAAGATGTACAATTACTGACCCTCAAGGTCAGGTAAACTTGGCATTTAGTCAACCTTGGAGAGACTGTGGGGTGTGTTTCACTCAGAGGGAACAAGTGTGTGTCGCTGTGTGCAGGGGTGGTGCATGTGAGGGGATGCAGGGTTTTTGTCCCCTTCGTGTTAAAGAAATTTCTTCAACTTTTGTTCACAATCTTTGCTTCTTTACTTCACCTCTCTACCAGTCATGATTGTCTTAACAACTGTTTATATAAGGAATCACAGGGTATTAAGTCTTTATTTCAAAAATTGGCCCCTCTTCTTTAACCCCCAGTGTGGGTACTGAATCTGTCTTCTTTAGGCTAAGACAGATTTGGAGACTTAAGCTGTGATTTGGTCCTCGTATCACACACACAGACACACACCCATCTCCCAGGACGTTTGTGCATATTTCCCTTTTCAGAAACGGACACAGATTTTCTAAAGCAGAAAATGTATGACAGATACTGGAATTCCTCGTGCTCTAAATCTTTTCAGAAATAACTTGATCTTAGTAGTTAACATCACAGCATTGCTTTATTAGGTTTTTTAGGGGACACTGTATTTAGATTGGCTAGAGTTAGTGTATTCTGTGTGACTAGGTCCTTTGCTGGAAAAAATAATCTGGATCTGGCCAGGTAATATGGAAACAGTCATTTTACCTACCAGTGGGGTATTTTAAGAAGTAGGAAAGTAAGTTATTTTTGTCCAGATGGAACATGAAAACATATTTCATAATTTTCTTAAAGACATATATAACTAATAATGTTCGAGAGCCATATGCATTTGTTACTTAATTGGAAGAAACTAGAATCTACAGATTCATTTTAAGCTCAAGAAGTAATGTGGCTAGTCATAAGAATCCTGCCAGAATGAGAATCTGACAAATGGTTTTAAAAATGTACCCAAAACACGAAAGTACATTTTTAATTTACCGTCCTGATAGCTTAGAATCTGTTTATAAGTAATGTTTCCTTTAACAGATTGCTTGGAATGGAAAAACTAGTAATGTGTTTTTTGTCATCCATAGAACTAAGAGAGTATATTGGAATATAATTAGCAAGACACCCGTGTGTTGAACATAGAAATTATGTAGAATACATGATCATTCATTCAGTCCCTGTTGAACATATTTCCTGAATATATTCTAGAATAAGGCCCTTACTAAGTGCTTGATAAATAAGGTGAGGTCCCCCGTCTTTGAAATTCAAGGGGTTTACTGGGTGCATTTACCAGTAGTTTGTTTTGAATTATTAAACATTTGAGGCTTTATTTTTTTATTTTTTCCAAGTTGAGAGGGCATAGTTCAGAGCCACTCTTTCTCATCTGTTTCTCATCTGCTCTCATTTTCTAACAGCTGAAGTGGTAGGGGTTAGGGATAGTCTCCGGCCAAAGCCTGGAGCCATGCTGACCAGCCCACAGGCTGATGCATGGAACAAGTACACATTGGAGTGATCTTCACATTTTGCTAATGTTGAAGTCATGCCCTATCTATTTCTGCTATAACAGGAGAAAATTACTCAAGTCCCATTGTTCTTTGGCAGCAAAGAGCGGTAATTCGGTGAATACTGGCTTTTTATTCTCCAGGGACATTATCAAGTGCCCAGAATTTCCTCAGTGCCACATGGAATGTAGAAGAAAACATTCTTGAATGCCTTTGTAGTGTGTGAGCAACAATACTCACTGGATAGTATAAGCTTTTCAAAGTGGTATGGAGACCACTCTTTGTTCCTTCTGATTCCTCTGGCAGAGAGAGAGTAAACCAGGACTGTGACAATTCTGGACACTTAGTGATTCACCTTGTGTTTGTGAGCTAGATAGGACTTGAACAATGAAAGTGTCTTTGGAACACTTCTTTGGGCGGTGGTGTTGGTAAGGAGCAAGGCAGCATGTTTCATGCATGGTGCCTTAAGTCATTAGTAATAGCTTATACGCTACAGACACTCTAAAGCACTGTAAAATTGTTATGCAGCTGCTAGACCTGTTATGGGTATATAATACTGTATTCAGTCTCACAGATAGACTGTATTTATTGAACTTGGCTTTCAAAAATTCTAACATTCATTGAACCTTTGTGACAGATATTGTTCCAGTTGTTTTATATGTATTTTATTTAATCCCCACAATCACTTTAGAAAGTAGGTTCTGTTATTATCCCCATTTTACAGATGAGACTGAAGCACAAAAAGATAAAGTAACTTGTCAGTGTCACAGGTTTAAATGGCAGATTGAGAAATTGAACCAGACCACCTGGCTGCAGATAGACGGCATTACGATGTATATATGACTGTAAGTGTTAGAAAAGCATCAGAGATTAAAAACAAAGCTGTTGAGTTACTTGTTGGATAGGTAGGTTCTTTGATATTTTATTTTTTCACATAAGTTTTCTATTTATATGTTCAGGTCAAATGGACAGAACTAAACTAAAAACTAAGTTAAGCATATAGACTGTACTATTATACTAAAAGATGATGCTACAATGCTAGATATGTGGTGGCAAGTAGGAACTACTTACTTGATTGGGTGCCTCAGTCATGGATGTGTCTTATATGTATTCCAGTGTCAGTTTTTCCACATCTTGAACACAAAGAGCTTGGCCTTTTATAAGCTAATTACAGTATCGTACGTGTAATGGTTAATGTCTCTTCCAAGCCTCTGGTGCAGGTAGTCAGTCATGTAAAAAGAGCCAGTCCTTACCTGTTTGCCAACCTTGGGATCTGGATCACAGCCTTTGAAGTTACGCTTCATTGTGTCTTAAAAGCATTTTCTTAGGTACCTGTTGATTATTGGCCTCAAATTTTTCCTGTAGTAAGGGCTTTTGGACCTGATGATTCGTTCTTTAAGTCTGTCTCGTTATGAAAAGTAAGTGGTGGTAGGTAAACCATTATATCCGTGTTGCAGACCTGGCCCTCTTTCTGAGCATCTGTGGTAAGGATCCTGTCTACCTCATTGCTTAACCCTTGACTATGCTTTTTAGGAAGTCCAGAGAACCTATTCCAGAACCTAAATGTGATGTCAGCTGTAGGATAAGTCTGAAAGACATAGGTGCACATAGTGTTCAAGCAGTCCTTTAATGGCAGGGTGCTTTGGAGAAAGCCTTATATTCTTATCCTTTTAAACAAATTTTAGGTTAGGATTCCAGAATATAAACATCACCACCATCATAATCACCATTATTGCTCTGTGGAAGACTGGCTGTAGCCACAATGTGTAATAAACTTTTCATGGTTTATGTGGTACCCTGTTGCTTCTGCATGGTCTCCTCACGTCCAAAACAAGGAGCTTTCTTAATTCAATTGAAAAAGTATCTTGAGCAGCTGATAAAAATCTTATGGCTTAGGTATAATGTCTAGATTGTCTAGGTTTGTCTAGACATTGTCTTAGAGTGTAAGATTCCTTTTTTGTTTTTTGAAAGTTTATTTGAGAGAGGGAGAGAGAGAAACGCAAGCAGCCCAACACATGGCTCGATCTCATGAATCATGAGATCATGACCTGAGCTGAAATCGAGTCGGATGCTTAACCAACTGAGCCACCCAGGCGCCCCAGAGTGTTAGATTCTTGAAGGTCGGTATCTTTATCTTTTTCCTGCCTACTGCAGAACACAGCACAGCACAAAATAGCCAGTCAGAATTTGAAGCTTGCATAGTTGTCATTTAACTTTGTTATCTTTGAGGAAATGAAAATCATCAACAGATAAGAGAATAATGTCTTCTTAATTATTACTGATCATAAATGACATTTTAGATTGCGTGCCTCTCTCCTTTCACAAGAATTAAAGATTGGATGTCTGGAATCACAGGTTGCTCAGGACTCTCAGGGAGAGTGAGGTACTCAGAGTCAACATCAAGCTTTTACCAGGAGGACTAGGCAGAGGAGGATAGGAAATTGTTTTGTGTATATACTGTCACTGAATAAAGTGAATTTCTGAGCCGTACATAGCAGCCATGAGAAAGGGAGAATGGAAGTTTCTAGCGAACAAGAGTTAAAATTTGAGGCATGGAAGACCATAGTTCTTGTCTCGATGTGCATTGTTTGTGAGGGTAGGGAAACAGATCAATAACTCTCCCGTATTTGAGTGTTAGTATAATCGGAAACACCAGATTGTAATGTGTACATATCCTTTGACCTAACAGTTCTACTTTGTGGATTTTATTTAACCAGAGTTCTCGATGCAAGTTTGTGGAGAGGTATATACTGATATGTTTATTGAAGAATTGTTTTATTTTGTTTAGTCAGTGATCTTTACTTTATGAATAAAGGAGATCATTTTCATTTAGCAAGCATGTATCTACATCATGAATGTAAATAGGAATTTGGCATTTGAGAGATTTCAGATTTGTTTTAATATCAGAAAATGCAAGCAACTTTCTTCTTTATGGTTTTCTACGTTTCCATTTTTTCTGAAATGTGAAAACACATTAGACATATAATGGGTAGAAGTTTATTTTAAACTTTGCAAATCTGGGCATTAGAGAGGGAAAATGCCATTTTGCATTCATCTTCAACATGGCTGGTTCTGATGAAGACAGAGTAGATGGAAATCCACTGAGAGTACTCCTCTTTATCTTCCCTTCTCCAGTAGTAGTAAATTAGTATCATTAACTATACGTACTGTTTGATAGCAGACCTGTTTCTTTCTTTTTTTTTTTTTTTAATATTTTATTTCTTTTTTGAGAGCGAGCGTAAGTGGGAGAGGGGCAGAGAGAAAAAGGGACAGAGTATCTGAAGCAGGCTCTGCGCCTACAGGATGACATTAGTGAGCCCAACGTGGGGACTGAACTCATGAACCATGAGATCATGACCTGAGCCAAAGTCAGACGCTCAATCGACTAAGCCACCCAAGTGCCCCCAGCAGACCTGTTTCTAATTTAGGGGTATATTTTTTCAAATATTTTCTTGCAAAATGCTGTTTTCTTCAAGAATTATTGTCAGTTTGGGGCGCCTGGGTGGCTCAGTCAGTTGAGCGTCCGACTTCAGCTCAGGTCATGATCTCGCGGTCCGTGAGTTCGAGCCCCACGTCGGGCTCTGTGCTGACAGCTCAGAGCCTGGAGCCTGTTTCCGATTCTGTGTCTCCCACTCTCTCTGCCCCTCCCCCATTCATGCTCTGTCTCTCTCTGTCTCAAAAATAAATAAATGTTTAAGAAAGAAAGAAAGAAAGAAAGAAAGAAAGAAAGAAAGAAAGAAAGAAAGA
>NW_024412419.1:35538436-35599002 GCF_014898765.1 Herpailurus yagouaroundi
AGAAAGAAAGAAAGAAAGAAAGAAAGAAAGAAAGAAAGAAAGAAAGAGAAAGAGAAAGAGAAAGAAAGAAAGAATTACTGTCAGTTTAGGGGTGCCTGGGTGGCTTAGTCAGTTAAGTGTTTGACTTTCGCTCAGGTCATGATCTTATGCTTCGTGGGTTCGAGCCCCATGTGGGTTCTGTGCTGTCCACCCAGAGCCTGGAACCTACTCTTGATTCTGTATCTCCCTCTCTTTCTGCCCCTCCCCTGCTCACGCTCTGGTCTCTCTCTCTCAAAAAGAAACATTTAAAAAATTAAAAAAAAATTATTGTCAGTTTATGTTCCCACCACAGTATATTATGAATATTCCCATTTTGTAGTTCCTTCAACATTACTGCATATTAAAATAAAAAAAAACCACTTTTGTTGTTTATTTTCTGATAATGAAAGAATTATAACTTATTGTTGAAATGTCAAATACAGAAAAAGATACACACTGTCTCTATCATACACTCACAAACACACGCGTGTAGTTCTCCATTCAGCAGCACCGACATTTTGGTGTATCCTTAGTGCATTTTTCTTTTCTAATCATCTGTGTAGCCATTGCATTTTGGCTGCGGGTTGCTGGAACGGACGTGGAATGGCAGAGGCGCCGCGTTACTTGTGCGTAGCTTCCTCTCTCATCAGCTTGTGCTTATTCTTCAGCGGCACTGGTGTCATCTTTGCTCTTTCTAGGTTGGTTGGTTTGTTTTTAAATATTTGAGAAATGTGGTTGGAAAGGAACAATGGAACAGCAGGAGGAGGGGAGGATAGTTAAATAAAGGCTGGAAAAATTCCATTCTTGAGAAGCTGACAGACATGCCTGAGAAGTTTGATATACGTGAAGGAGCAGAATGAAACTAGAGTAAGAATACTTTGTCACTCAGGAAGAGTGCTCATTCAAAAACAAGTCGAAGTGTTACCGCAGGCAAACGATTTCCTGTGATCATGAAGGTACTCGCCTATGTTTTCCTGAAGTTTTGCTGTTTCACCTTTTGTATTTTTTTAACCATAAAAAAAAATTTTTTTTAATGTTTATACATTTTAGATAGAAAGCAAGAGCGAGAGCGAGAAAGAGAGAGGGAGAGCGAGCAGGGGAGGGGCAAAGAGAGAGGGAGACACAGAATCTGAAGCAGGCTCCAGGCTCCACGCTGTCAGCACAGAGTCCAATGCAGGGCTCGAATTCACGAACCGCGAGATCATGACCTGAGCTGAAGTTGGATGCCTAACTGACTGAGCCACCCAGGGACCCCTAACCATTTTTTTTTTTTAATTTTTTTTTCAACGTTTATTTATTTTTGGGACAGAGAGAGACAGAGCATGAACGGGGGAGGGGCAGAGAGAGAGGGAGACACAGAATCGGAAACAGGCTCCAGGCTCTGAGCCATCAGCCCAGAGCCTGACGCGGGGCTCGAACTCCCGGACCGCGAGATCGTGACCTGGCTGAAGTCGGACGCCCAACCGACTGCGCCACCCAGGCGCCCCTAACCATTTTTTTTAAAGTAAGTTCTGTACCTAACATGGGGCTTGAGCTCGTGACCCAGAGATCAAGAGTCATATGCTCCTCTGACTGAGCCAGCCAGTACCTCACTTTTTGTATTTAAGTCTGTTTTTTGTATATGGTGTGAAGAGGGGTCAGTTAGAAAACTAAGTTTTAGAAGATACCATTTACAATTTCATCGAAAAGCATTGAACACGTAGAATAAATCTAAAGAAAGATGTATAAAAAAGGGGAAAGATCTATAAAAACTCACCATGGAAACTACAAAGGGTTGCTGAAGGAATTTGACTTAAGTAAATGCACTTAAGTAAATATGTCAGTTTTCCCCAGATTGATCTAAAGATTCAGTGCTGTTCCAAGGAAAGGCTCAGCAAGTGTGTTGTGTGTGTGTGTAAATTGAGAATTGAGAAATTGATTCCAGAATTTATGAGAATGGAAAGAACCAAGAATAGTGAAAACAAAGTGTTTTCAAATCATGGTTTGTGGACTCCTGAGTGTCCCTTAGACCCTTTCAGGGGTTTTGTGAAATCAAAACTATTTTATAACAATAGTAAGATGTTATTCACCTTTTCACTGTTTTAGTCTTGCAAAAGCAGTGGTGGGCAAACTTCGTGTGAATCGCACCAGTGGCACTAAATTGTGCTAGAGTCATCGCTGTATTCTTCACCTCTGTGAATTTGCAATAAAACAAACAATAACCAAAATGACAAGTTCCACTTAAGAATGTTCTTGACAAGGGGCGCATGGGTGGCTCAGTCAGTTAAGCTTCCAAATTTTGATTTCAGTCCAGGTCATGATCTCACAGTTCATGGGATTGAGCTCCGTGTTGGGCTCTGGGCTGACAGTGTGGGACCTACTTGGGGCTCTCTCTCTCCCTCTCTCTATGTTCCTCCCCCACTTGCGTGCTCTCTCTCCCTCCCTCCCTCCCTCTCTCTCTCTCTCTCTGTCTCTCTGTCTCAAGATAAGTAAAATAAACATTTAAACAACAACAAAAAGAATGCTCTTGACAAAATGGTACAATTTATTATTTTAATAAATCTGAATCCCTCATGTCCTAAAACAAAACTGAAAAATTAACACATCAGATTAACCATTGTGCAGCGTAGAGGATCTAGTTCACTGCCATTCAGTATAGTGACGATGCTGTGTAACCATCACTGTTTCAATGGTTTAACTACCATTAAATGTCTCTTTAACATTCTGCCTCATGAAATGGGAAATACATGTAAATCACTTCTGTCATGTTTGAAAGTGTGATAGTTATCTTGAGAAAAAAAAAATCTCATGACAGTCTTTGAAATGTAAGCCAAACTACCTGCTTTTTCCTAGAGTGCCGTTATTACTTGCAGTAACCACTGAAAGACAAACTGTGGTTATTTAGACACAAGTGGTTGATGGATGCCTTTTGAAAATGAAATAAACCTGAAAATCTAGCTGTTAACACATTGAAGAGATAGGCAAAAATGAAAAGAGTGCCACTGTTCTCGTGAAAAGTTTTTTGTTTTGGAAAAGACAGTAGTTGTTCATAACAAGTATTTGCTAATGTTCATTTTTATTTTAAATAAATTAGTAAATGTTAGTAAATTAGTAAATTTTTCTCACTTTGAATTTCTAACATGGTAAATATTGATTGATGTAACTCACAGAGGCAAATGTTCTTTGAGGTCCTCAATGATTTTTAGTAACGTAAAGTGATCTTGAGATCAGAAGGTTTGAGAACCATTGACAAAGTCAGTCTTGAACAAAAACTGTTAGAGATTTATATCAATCGATATTAAGACATTTGTATAGTTACAGTAATTAAAGCAAGATGGTATTAATAAGTGGATTGAGAAATAAGTGGAACAGAATGGAAAAGTCAGAACAGACCCACATATATAATACAACTTGATATTTGAAGGAACCACTGCAACGAGAAGTCTTTTCAGGAAATGGTGCTAAGTCATTTGGGTGATTACAGGGGAAAATAAACGAAGGCTTCTCTTTTTCTTTCTTTCTCTACTTTTTTTTTTTTTTTTTTTTTTTAGATTTTATATCTTTAATTTTTTGAGAGAGAAAGAGAGCATCCTCACTCTCCAAGCAGGGGAGGGACAGAGGGAGAGAGAGAATCTTAACCAGGCTCCACGCCCAGTGGGGAGCCCTACTTGGAGCTCGATCTCACCACCACGAGATCATGACCCAAGCCAAAATCAAGAGTCGGTTGGAGGCTCAACTGACTGGGCCACCCAGGTGCCCCTGCCCTTGCTATTTTTGTGACCAAATAAGGGTTTTGTTTCTTACCATTTGGATTTGCTGACTATATCCCCATTTTGTTCTTTACCATGTTCCATTCTCCCTCATATTTCTTGTGAATTGATAACTAGATATAGAGATGTGGTTCTATACACATGATGCATAATTGGTTTGGTATTGAATTTGGGGTTGAAATTTATTTTCCATCAAAACTTTGAAGGAATTACCCTACTGTCCTCAAATGTCTATTGTCACCGAACAGTAGTTTTATATCCAAACTTTCATATTACCTATTTTTTCCCTTCTCTTAAATCTTCTTTGAATTCTCTTACCAATAGATGAAAAATGTAATTCTCTCATTGTATCCAGAAGTTTCAGTGATGCCTCAGTATTGAGGATATTTGGTAGACCATTTTAATTGGATGATACTGGTCTTCCTTCATAGCTGGGAAATCTTTATTTATTTATTTTTTTAATGTTTATTTATTTTGAGAGAGAGATAGAGAAAGAGAATGCAAACAGGGAAGGGGCAGAGAGAGGAGGAGGGAGAAACCTAAGCAGGCTCTGTGCCATCAGCAGAGCCCGACTTGGAACTCAGTCTCATGAACAGTGAGCTCATGACCTGAGCCAAAATCACGAGTTGGCTACTAAACTGACTGAGCCACCCAGGTACCCCTGGGAATTGTTTTCCTAACATTTCTTTCAAAACTTTTTTTCTTTCTAGTACTTAAATTGCTTATGTGTTAGCTCTCCTGGAGTTCTTGGTTTACTGTCTTTTCTCATATTTTCTGTTTTTGGTTCTAAGCTAAATCTTTGACTTTCATCTCCTAGCACATCTGACATTTTAACATTGCCAAGTATATTTTAAAATTTCAGAGGCTTGGGGCTCCTGGGTGGCTTGGCTGGTTGAACGCCGACTTCAGCTCAGGTCATGATCTCGCAGTCTGTGAGTTGGAGCCCTGTGTCGGGTTCTGTGCTGATAGCTCAGAGCCTGGAGTCTGCTTTGGATTCTGTGTCTCCCCCTCTCTCTGTCTCTCCTCTCTCACTCATTCTCTCTCTCTCTCTCTCTCTCTCTCTCTCTCTCAAAAATAAACATAAAAAATGTTTTTTTAATTTCAGAGGCTCAAACTATGGAAAGAGCCCAAATGTCCATTTTTCCGATGAATGGATGGGCTTTGCCTGTCATTTAATTCATTATTATTCTGTTGAGACTCTAAAAATACTACCTTTCTTCCCCGTTAGAATGTTGGGGTGCCTGGGTGGCTCAGTCGGTTGAGCGTCTGACTCTTGATATCAACTCTTGATATTGGCTCAGGTCAAGATCTCAGGGTCTTGGGATCGAGTCCCACCCATGTCCCACCCACACTGAGCATGGAGCCTGCTTGGGAGTCTCTGCCCCCCTACTCAAAATAAATAAGTAAACTTTTACAAAAAAAGAATGCTGTTAAACTTTTCTCAATTAGGTCACTGAATAAATAACACTTTATAGTACTGGGATTTGTGCCTTTGTGTCTATTTGTGAAATGGAGTTATCAAACTGGGAAATGCAGAGTGACTCTGATAAGTTTATTCACCATTGAAAAAGACCTTTCCATCCAATTTTTTTTAAGGTTTATTTATTTTTGAGAGAGAGCGAGAGCAAGCACAAGCATGGGAGGGTCAGAGAGAAGGGGACAGAGGAGCCATAGTAGGTTCTGTGCTGACAGCAGCGAGCCTGATGAGAGGCTCAAACTCCCGAACCACAGGATCATGACCTGAGGTGAAGCTGGGTGCTCAACTGACTGAGCCACCCAGGTGCCCCATCCACTTTCAGAAGCTGGAATTTGAAATTTTTTTTTTTATTCATGTTTTACCTAGAACAAATAGTGTTTGAAGGTAGAACTTTTCTTTTAGGTGGTTATACATATCAGAGACTAATAAATGAACAATAATTGCCTATCTATAAGCAGAGTTGTTTTTATTTTTATTTATTAAAAAAATTTTTTTAACGTTTATTTAAAAAAAATTTTTTTTTAACGTTTATTTATTTTTGAGACAGAGAGAGACAGAGCATGAACAGGGGAGGGGCAGAGAAAGAGGGAGACAAAGAATCTGAAACAGGCTCCAGGCTCTGAGCGGTCAGCACAGAGCCCGACATGGGACTCGAACTCACGGACCGTGAGATCATGACCTGAGCCAAAGTCGGACGCTTAACCGACCGAGCCACCCAGGTGCCCCAACGTTTATTTATTTTTGATACAGAGAGAGACAGAGCATGAATGGGGGAGGGTCAGAGAGAGAGAGGGAGACACAGAATCCGAAGCAGGCTCCAGGCTCTGAGCTGTCAGCACAGAGCCCAACGCGGGGCTCGGACTCATGGACCGCGAGATCATGACCTGAGCCGAAGTCGGACGCTTAACCGACTGAGCCACCCAGGCGCCCCCAGAGTTGTTTTTTAAACAAAAGAGTATTTCAGGAGTGCAAAGCTATAGGTAATAGATTAGAGTTTATGGGAGTAGATGGGTTTAGGAATTGGTATGGTTGGGGATAGTATATCCATATATGGTTTGAAGGAGTGCTGGGAGTAACCTGGTATCCAAAGGTAATGGATAATAGAGCAGATTTTTTTTGTGGTTGTTCTCGGGATCACAAGAAAATTGATCAGCCCCCTCCTTTTGAAGATGTAAACATTGGTTCGAAGAACAAATATTGTTAAAATGTCTGTACTACCCAAAGCAGTGTACAGATTTGATGCAGTCTCTATTAAAATACCAACAATATTTTTCACAGAACTAGAACACACAATCCTAAAATTTGTATGGAACCACAAAAGACTTCTAATAGGCAAAGCAGTCTTAAAAAAGAATAACAAAACTGGAGGTATCATAATTCCAGGCTTCAAGTTATATTACAAAGTGGTCATACTTAAAACAGTATGGTACTGGCATAAAAAGATAGACACAAAGATCAGTGGAACAGAATAGAAAACCCAGAAATAAACCCACAGTTATATGGCCAATTAATCTTTGACAAAGGAGGAGTGAATATACAATGGTAAAAAGACAATCTGTTCAACAAATGCTGTTGGGAAAATTGGGCAGCTAACTATGTGCAAAAGAATGAAACTGGGCCACGTTCTTTCTCCATACACAAAAATAAACTCAAAATGGATTAGAGATCTGAATATGAGACCAGAAACCATAAAAATCCTTGAAGAGAGCATAGGCAGTAATTTCTCTGTCATCAGCTGTACAACATGTTTCTAGATATGTCTCTTGAGGGAAGGGTAATACAAGGCAAAAATAAACTATAGGGCTACATCAAAATAAAAAGCTTCTGTACAGTGAAGGAAAAAATCAACAAAACCAAAAGGCAGCTTACTGAATGGGAGAGGATATTTGCAAATGACATATCTGATAAAGGGTTAGGATCTAAAATATATAAATAACTTATACAGCTCAACACCCAAAAAACAGATAATGCACATTAAAAAATGAGCAGAAGATCTGAGGAGACATTTCTCCAAAGAAGGCATATAGATGGTCAACAGACACATGAAAAGATGCTCAACATCACTCATCATCAGGGAAATGAAAATTGGAACTACAATGAGATAACACCTCACACCTGTCAGAGTGGCTAAAATCAAAAACTCAAGAATCAACAAGTGTAGGTGAGGATGTGGAGACAAAGGAATTCTCTTGCACTGTTGGTGGGAATGCAAACTGATGCACCAACTCTGGAAAACGGTATGGAAATTTCTCAAACAATTAAAAATAGAATTACACTATGGTCTAGTAATCTCACTACTGGGCATTTTCCCAAAAATAAAAAAAAAAAAAAACTAATTCAAAGGGATATGTGCACTCCTTTGTTTATTGCAGCATTATTATTGTTGTTATTATTTTAGAAAGAGAGAGAGTGGGGGAGAAGGGCAGAGGGAGAGAGAGAATATTAAGCAGGCTCCCTGCTCAGTGTGGAGCATGATATGGGGCTTGATTGCACAACCTTAGCTGAAATCAGAGTTGGACGGACACTCAACTGACTGAGCCACTTAGACGCACCACAGCATTATTTACAATAACCAAACTGGAAGCATCTCAAGTATCCACTGATAGATGAATGGATAAAAAAGATGTCACACACACACACACACACACACACACACACACACACACACACACGAGTATGAATCAGCCATAAAAAAGAACGAAACCTTGCCATTTGCAGCAACATGGATAGAGCTAGAGAATATAATGCTAAATGAAATAAGTCAGTCAGAGAAAGACAAATACCATACATGATCTCACTCATAGGTAGAATTTAAGGAACAAAACAAGCAAAAAAAAAAAAAAGAGAGAGAAACCGACAGACTCTTAACTGTAGATAACAAACTGATGGGTACCATAGGAGAGGTGGGTAGGAGAATGAGGGAAATATGTGATGGAGATTAAAGCATACACTTAATCGTAATGATAAACGTGGGGCACCTGGGTGGCTCAGTCAGTTAGACATCGGACTGTTGATTTTGGCTCAGGTCATGATCTCATGGTTGTGAGATTGAGCCGTATGTCAGGCTCTGTGCTGAGCATGGAGCCTGCTTGGGACTCTCTCACTCTCTCTCTCTCTCCCTCCCTCCCTCTCTCTCTCTCTCTCTGCCTTTCTCTTTCTCTCAAAATACACATTTAAAAAATCATAACGAGGGATGTCTGGGTGACCTAGTCATGTGTCCAACTTCATCTCAGGTCATGATTTCACGTTTGTGGGTTCAAGCCCCGCATCAGGCTCTCTGCTGATAGCTCAGAGCCTGGAGCCTGCTGCAGATTCTGTGTCTCCCTCTCTCTGCCCCTCTCCTACTTAGTGCTCTGTCTCTGTCTTTCAAAAATAAATGTTAATTTTTTTTAAATAATAAAAAATATATTCAAAGTTTAAACATTGAGGAGGGGGGCGCCTGGGTGGCGCAGTCGGTTAAGCGTCCGACTTCAACCAGGTCACGATCTCATGGTCCGTGAGTTCGAGCCCCGCGTCGGGCTCTGGGCTGATGGCTCAGAGCCTGGAGCCTGTTTCCGATTCTGTGTCTCCCTCTCTCTCTGCCCCTCGCCCGTTCATGCTCTGTCTCTGTCTGTCCCAAAAATAAATAAACGTTGAAAAAAAAAATTAAAAAAAAAAACAAAAAACATTGAGGAGGGATATGTGATATATTGACATGGTTCAAAATCAAAATCTGGGATACACAATAAAGTGTCTCACTCCTATACAGTCCCCTGGCCCATCGCTGTTTCTAGAATCTTACGTATGCTTCCAGAAACAATTCATGCATATAGAAGCAAAGAAGTGTGTATGTTTGTGTCTGTAGTAAATCATGGAATAAATTGTGATGCTATTCTATGTTGTGAGCATGCTATAATGACTCCTGTATGAGTCGTGTCTTTCCATAGTGCAGCTTTATTCAGTCACGGCAAGGTAAACACAATTGTAAAGCAGGTTTAGGATTCCAAACTCAGTGACATTTCACTATGTGTTCAACTTGCCTTAGTACAGGGCACACTGAGCAAAGCACAATACGAAGTCACACAGCAAGCAAGATACAGTTAGAGATAAGAAGTTAACGAACCAAATGCAAAGTCAGTCTGTGAGTGTGTAGTTGAGATCAGACCTCGGTCCCATCCAGGTCAGCTCTTGGTGCTTACTGTGTATTATGTTCATTCAACCTGTGGAGCATCTCTGTTAGGGTCACAGATCAGTCAGGCATAGCCTTCGGGAGTTGCCTTTTTAATGTGGTCAGATCATGGAAGGCTCAGCATCTGGAGAGTCTGACAGCTTGCTGCGAAGTCCTTCCTTTTTAAAGAGTTTTAGTTGGGCACCTGGGTGGTTCAGTCCATTAAGCCTCTGACTTCAGCTCAGGTCATGATTTCGCAGATCAGGAGTTTGAGCCCCCACATCTGGCTGATAGCAGAGAGCCTGCTTGGGATCCTCTGTCTCCCTCGGTGTCCCTCCTCCACTTGCTCTCTCTCTAAAATATAATAAATAAACATTAGGAAAACACAGTTTAGTCAGTCTTGGGCCTTTGCAGGTTTCTTCTTGTTACCAGCTCTTAGTTCTTCCAGACTCTCTTGGCTTTGCTCTGGTTATCAGTTTTGGATGCCATCAGCCTGTGGTGGTTTCAGTGATAATCTGGTCTTAGCTGTAACACCCTTGGCTGCTTGTGTCACTGCTTGACATAAGTCACTGTTTATCTTGAGTGACTCCATCTTGCTTTCTACATTGTGCTTTTTTTTTTCAGAGGGAGAGAGAGAGAGAGAGAGAGAGAGAGAGAGAGGCTTGCAACTGAGTGAGGGGCAGAGGGATAGAGAGAGAGAGAAGTAGGGCTCACTTGAAACGGGTCTCATGCTCACTGGATTCGGGCCTCAAGCTTACCCGAAGCGGGGCTCTTGCTCCAATGTTGGACTCGAACTCACAAACGGAGAGATCATGACCTGAGCTTAAGTCAGATGCTTAACGACTAAGCGATCCAGGTGCCCTATACATTGTGCTTTTTAAATGAAATATCTTGGGCATAATTCCATATCAGATAATAAGGATCTGCTTCATCTTTTCTATAGTTGTTTCATATGTCTAATTTATTTAATCCTAATTAATAGATACTTGGTTCATTTTAGCTTTTTGCTGTTAAAATAATACTGCAAAGAATAAACTTTGGCATAGGTCCCTTCACATGTGTGTGATTGGGTGAAGATGTACAAAACAAGTCATATCAAGTAAAATAGATGAAAATCTCCTAATTATATTTTCTGGATTTTGTATTCATTCATATTTCTGTGTTGATCAAAACAGGGAGATTCAAGTAAAAGGATTTGTAATTTGTAAATTTAGGTCTGTTGAGGCCTTTTTTGTCATATTCCCGGAAAACAAAAATTTTTTGTGGGGGCGACTGTGTGGCTCAGTTGGTTGAGTGTCCAACTTTTGATGTCAGCTCAGGCCATGAACCCAGGGTCACAGGTTTAAGCCCCGTGTTGGGTTCTGCACTGAGCCTGGAGCCTGCTTGGGATTCTCTCTCCCCCTCTCGCTCTGTCCCCCTGTTGCTCATTCTCTCTTTCAAATTAAAAAAAAATCTTTTTTTCAGTGTTAATTTATTTTTAAGAGATAAGGAGACACAGAATATGAAGCAGGCTCCAGGCTCTGAGTTGTCAGCACAGAGCCTGAGGCAGGGCTTGAATTCATGAACTGTGAATCATGACCTCATCGGAAATGTGATGCTTAATCAACTGAGCCACCCAGGCTCCCTCCCCCACCCCCCCCCCCCCCGCAAATTTTTTTAAGTAAGCTCTACACCTGATGTGGGTTTGAACTCATGATCCCACATGCTTTACTGACTAAGCCAGCCAGGCAACTTGAGAAAACAATTATTTTTAAATGTTTATTTTTTTTGAGATAGAGCAAACGGGAGGGGCAGAGAGAGAGGTTCACAGAGGATCTGAAGCTGACTGCAGAGAGCCTTAAATTTAGTGACTTAAATTCACGAGCACCAACTGCGAGAACTTGACTTGAGTAGGATGCTTAACTGAGCCACCCAGGCACCCCGAGAAAACAATTTTTAAAAGACTTAGGTTTATTGAAAAATAGTAATGCCAACTTTTATTTTTAATTTCTTTTTATTTATTTATTTTTTTTTGAGAGAGAGGGTGCAAGTGATGGAAGGTCAGGGGAAGAGAGGAGAGAGAAGTGGGTCTCGTTTTTTACCCGAAGCGGGCTCCAGTTTACTCTCTGTGGGACTTGAGCTCGCGAACTGTGAGATCATGACCTCAGCCGAAGTCAGATGCTTAACAACTGAGCCACCCAAGTACCTGCTAACTTTTTTTTTTTTTTTTTAAATTTTCAACGTTTATTTATTTTTGGAACAGAGAGAGACAGAGCATGAACGGGCGAGGGGCAGAGAGAGAGGGAGACACAGAATCAGAAACAGGCTCCAGTCTCCGAGCCATCAGCCCAGAGCCTGACGCAGGGCTCGAACTCACGGACCGCAAGATCGTGACCTGGCTGAAGTCGGACGCTTAACCGACTGCGCCACCCAGGCGCCCCCTGCTAACTTTTAATTATATAATGAAATAGCACTCCACTTGAATTAACAGACTCTTTTCAGTTTAGCTGTTAATGTTAACTCATTCGGAATCTAAAAAAATTTCTAATAAGGAAGTTTTCTTCCTGTACATTTTATTATGCCAGTATTTTAAGATGTTAGATTTTTTGCAATTTTATTGCTATTTGTAAACAATTTGAATTAGTGAAAATGATACTATTGAAGAGTACAAGTAGTGTTGCTTAAGAAACTAACATAAGGAAGTTAATTAGTGTGAGTAAACTCATAGGATTGCTTAGTGGAAGGATGTGAGAAAAAAATACAGTGAAGAGAAAAATCGTATTACAGTTTAACATTCTTTTTAATGTGTATTTATTGGGGAGGTGGGTGGGGAGGTGGAGGGGCAGAGAGAGAGAGGAAGACACGGAATCCGAAGCAGGCTCCAGGCTCTGAGCTGTCAGCACAGAGCCCAACGCCGGACCTGAGCGGAAGTCAGAAGCTTCACCGGATAAGTCGCCCCACAGTTTAACATTTTATTTTTATTTTATTTATTTATTTATTTATTTTTAAAAAATTTTTTTAACGTTTATTTATTTTTGAGACAGAGAGAGACAGAGCATGAACAGGGGAGGGGCAGAGAGAGAGGGAGACAGAGAATCGGAAGCAGGCTCCAGGCTCTGAGCTGTCAGCACAGAGCCCGACGCGGGGCTCGAACTCACAAACCACGAGATCATGACCTGAGCCGAAGTCGGACGCTTAACTGACCGAGCCACCCAGGCACCCCCACAGTTTAACATTTTAAAGCCCATGTGTTTAGCACACTTTCTCTTGAATGTTGTCTTTGTATGGGAAAATCTTTACTTTGAAAGGATCATTTTATCCTCTGTGGGTTGAAGTGTTTCTTTCTCCGACCAGAGTCCCAGTGCAGAAAAGCATATATTCTACGTGTTATCCTGCATGGTTGTGGAAGGGCCTTGGTAATCAAAACAGTTTGTCATCCTGTCCCAGGGAAGAGGATCTTCCTAATAACTACTGCCTTCTTTTGGACATTCCACTTTGTCCTAGCTATAAAAGGGAAAAGTGGCACCAAGAGAAGGATTTTTTCACCCTTGAATTCCTTTTTTGTAGTTTGTTTCATATTTGTTATCAAATCTCCAGAATCATGCCAAAGCTTTGTTGCTTTGGCATTCTCTACGTACCACAGACAGAATAGAATGAGTTTTTCAAAACACTATGTGTCACTTTTCTTTGCAGAATCATCTTTGTTTTTGTTTTTGGCCTTCTTTAGTTTTTATTTCTTAACATCTGTTAAAGAAGTATTAGAAAATGTATCTTTAAATAGAAGTATTTGAAGGATTCCAGATTTCTTTCTCTGTTTTTGTCCTTTTTATAGTCTGAAGATCCATAAAATCATATTCTTTCACTTATATCACTTCTATGACACAGTCCTTATGTGTTTGTTATTAAGGTATAGTTAGCCCATGGTTCATCAGTTCTATAAGGCAGACCAGTGATTCTCAACAAGGGACAGTTTTGTCTCCTGGGGACCATTCATTAAAGTCTGGGAAGATTTGGTTGTCTCAGCTACGTGTGGGGGAGCTACTGTTACCCAGTTGGCAGAGGCCAGTGATGCTGCTAACACCGTACGTGCATGGGACAGC
Source organism: Herpailurus yagouaroundi (assembly GCF_014898765.1). Classification (NCBI taxonomy): domain Eukaryota; kingdom Metazoa; phylum Chordata; class Mammalia; order Carnivora; family Felidae; genus Herpailurus; species Herpailurus yagouaroundi. Next base: position 35,551,907 of record NW_024412419.1, read on the forward strand.
CCCCCACAGCAAAGAATTACCTGGCTTCACGTGTTAATAATGCCAAGGTCGAGGGACGCCTGCATGGCTCGTTTGGTTAAGCATCTGACTCTTTGCAGCTCAGGTCATGGTCTCATGGGTCTGGCTCCCTGCTTGGGGTTCTCTGTGCCTCCCCTGTGTGTGCATGCTCTCTCTCTCTCTCTCTCTCTCTCTCTCTCTCTCTGTCTCTCAAAACAAATAAATAAACATAAAAAAAAAAATAGTGCCAAGGTTTAGAAAACCTAATATAGAGTCATGGTAAATAATCTTTGCTTCCTTGGTATATATATTATGTATATAAATTTATGCACTTCATTTAATTAGGATCCCCCCTGTTACTTTAAATTTAAATAGTATTTTTTTTTTAAGATTTATGTTAGAGTTTTTAAAATGTTTATTCATTTTTGAGAGAGAGAGTGCAAGCAGGGGTGGGGCAGAGAGAGACTGGGATGGCGCGGGGGGGGGGGGGGGGGGACAGAGGATCCAAAGCAGGCTCTACACCAACAGTAGTGTGCCTGACACAGGGCTGGAGCCCACGAACCTCGAGATCATTACCTGAGCCAAAGTCGGACGCTTTACTGAGTGAGCATCCAGGCGCCCCTAAATTGTATTTTTAAAAATCAAACATGTATATAGCTGTGTAATAATATCCAAAGCAGTTATAAGCAGAGTCCCCCCAACATAGTCATTTTCCTGCATTTATACCTCTCTTACACTGCTTACTCTTACTTTTTCAATTGTAGAAATTTCTGCTTTCTCTTCTCTATTTCCTTTCCCTCATGTTTCCAATATATCACAATTTTTCTTTAACTTAATAATCAGTCTTTGTATTTTACGAACATGTAAGGATTCCGCACATATTCTTTCTTGTACAGCCTTTTGTTTTCCTTGGACTTAATAATTGTTCTGCCTTTGTTTTCCTTCTTCTTTATTCTTTTAGTAAGATATATACCCAATGTGGGACTCGAACTCATGACTCTGATACCAAGAATCACATGCTCTACTGACTGAGACAGCCGGGTGCCCCTTTTGCCTTTCCTTTCAATTAGTCTTCTAAAATGTAAAAAATTCTTAGTCCTTGCTTATCTTGAAAATGTTTTCTACACTTAGCTGCTGATTTTTTTAGGCATTAAATTTTGATTTGGGAATCCTTTCATTCAGAATTTTGAATCTCCTTTTGTCCTATTTTACAGTATTGCTGTTGTGAAATATCATTTTCTGAAAGCATTTTGGATCTTTAAACTTCATTTTTTAAAAATTTGGATTAAATACTGTTTAAAACTGTCTGTTCGCTGAATTTCCAATCACAGAACTTAGCATTGTTTTCAATATGAGAAAATGTTCAGAATCCAGAACAACTGTAAGACTCATAAGGCCATTGAGAAAATGCCTTTCTATCATGAAAAACTATTGTCTTTCATTGAACAAGGAAAGTTTAGTCAGACTCTGCATCTGTAGTAGGGGTTTTTCAAGTTCATTATGCCTAACAATCACCGGGTGATGCTTGTTTTTCCATGTACTTTCCTTGATCCCTCCCTGAGATCTTTGGATTCAGTAAATCTGACTAAGGATCACCTGGTGATTCTTCCTAACCACGAGGATTTCTCGATCCCTCCCCAAGATGTTCGGCTTCAATAAATCTGGTGTGACACTAAGAAATTTTCATTTTCCTAAGCAGGGACCCTGGTGGTCCTGCACCATTATTCTACAAGCTGGAGTGGTATGGAACCGAAAGTCTTTAGGCACTGGGGAAATGGATGCTAATTTAAACTTCTTCTTTCATGTATACAAATAGGTAGCATCTTTAAATAAATCTGTAACCTGGGTGCGCCTTTTGCATGTGGTTTTTGAATCTGTGGGAGTATACTGAACATCCTCTTAAGCAGATAGGCTGATCAGAACCTGCCATTAAACACAGGATTGCGTTGTGTCATAATTATTTATTCACATGTCTCTCTGTCCCAACACCCTGCCCAGTTTCTGAAGCAAACAGAGTATGTTTTTAAAACCTTTTTCAGGGGCGCCTGGGTGGCGCAGTCGGTTAAGCGTCCGACTTCAGCCAGGTCACGATCTCGCGGTCCGTGAGTTCGAGCCCCGCGTCGGGCTCTGGGCTGATGGCTCAGAGCCCGGAGCCTGTTTCCGATTCTGTGTCTCCCTCTCTCTCTGCCCCTCCCCCGTTCATGCTCTGTCTCTCTCTGTCCCAAAAATAAATAAACGTTGAAAAAAAAAATTAAAAAAAAAAACAAAAAACCTTTTTCAGTGAAAAATTCTGTGTTACTGTATATAGTTGCTTGTAGAAAAGTAACATAAATAATTACACAGGCCTAGAGTGATTTTTCTTCGTATTAAGGTCTTTGATGTGTTTTATGTTTATATCGTCATGTTTGGGTATCTTTGTTCTTTATGGACTAAAGTATGGTGGAAGAGCACAATTAGGGTCATTGCTTGAGATTCAGCATAAATCAGTTGGGTTATCTATATTCACCGTTTGATAATAGTTCCTTTAGTTTGGGGTTAGCTTAAAATTCATCCTATTTCTTTTTCTGTGAGCCAAGATTTGTTCAGCATAAAGGAAGCCAGCTCTTTACATCTCTTTTTAAGCTACCTTTATCAACAACTCTTGGCGTGGTAGTACATCTGTTAATTACATATTCATATTTACTTCATAAAATAATTCTGACTCAACTTCCTGCTTTGTTAGCTGTTAGTATATGTATTTGAATATTTTAAGTGTCAGATTTTCATTTTCCTTTTAAAAAATTTTTTAATGTTTATTTGTTTTTGAGAGAAAGAGACTGAGCATGAGCAGGGGAGGGGCAGAGAGTGAGGGAGACCCACAGACTCCTAAAGAAGGCTCCGGGCTCTGAGCTGTTGGCACAGAGCCTGAGGTGGGTCTCAAACTCATGAACTACGAGATCATGACCTGAGCCGAAGTCGGATGCTTAACCCACTGAGCCACCCAGGTGCCCCTCAGATTTTCATTTTTAATTTGGGAGAAAAATACATAGCTGCGGTAAAGAAAACTTACAGATGTGGGGCGCCTGGGTGGCGCAGTCGGTTAAGCGTCCGACTTCAGCCAGGTCACGATCTCGCGGTCCGTGAGTTCGAGCCCCGCGTCGGGCTCTGGGCTGATGGCTCAGAGCCTGGAGCCTGCTTCCGATTCTGTGTCTCCCTCTCTCTCTGCCCCTCCCCCGTTCATGCTCTGTCTCTGTCTGTCCCAAAAATAAATAAACGTTGAAAAAAAAAATTAAAAAAAAAAAAAAAAGAAAACTTACAGATGAAAAATCATGCATTATTTTTTTCATCTTTGCATAAAAGCTACATTAACCCAAATAACTTGTATTTTAGGTTGGCTGGGTATCCTCGTGATTTTGCAGTCCTGTTGTATCTCTAAAAGAGTACATAACCAGTGTTTTCTTATCTCCTAATATAAATATGAAAATAGTGGTTTGATGATTCAGTTTAAATCCTCTTGTCATTTCAGACAGTATGGAAGAAACTCTTAAGTAGGCTGTATTGTTTGTGTAAATTCTCAGTGTCTGTTAACCCTTGAAATTCAAGTGACTGTTGAAGAAAGTGGTATCTATTAAGATGACATTCAGCTTTTGCTCCTCTGCACTTAAAAAAAAAACAGTGGCTTTAGAGACCTTTAAAAAACAAGATTTTATTTCTTCTAGGTAATTAAGTATTAAATGTTAGAAATACTGCTTTGTCAGCTGTTGCAGAGGCAAAAAAAAAAAAACCTAGACGAAACCTATTTTTGGAAACCCACTTATGCACATTGCATGTGTTAGGAGCACACCCACAGGTCACCGAAGTTCTTCTGTGACAGCTGTAGATGTGCAAACCTCAGCGGAGCAATTTCCCTGCGCATTATTCTGTCCTTTCCACGAGCATGTCAGGTAATTGTTGACTGTGAGTGTTGTTATATGCTCCGAAGTAATGTTAATTTTTCTGCTTCAGTAATTTGCATGAATAAAATATAGTAGAAAAACCAAAAACCCTTATAACTCTCGCTAAGTTAGAGATTTGAGAAGATAATATGGAAATAACACATGTTCTCAGAAGTCTTTTGAAGTTATATTAACTATAGATGATTACCAGAAAAAGATGTTTTTATGAGGGTTAAACTTTTTTAAATTTAAGGAATATACATCTGGAAAATGCTTGGTAAACTGTAATTTTTGACCTTTGTGTTAGTGTTTTTTACATTTTATTTTGCTTTTGGTAATCTTTTCCTTTGAATTGTTTTTCACTCTGGTGTTCCAACAGCCTGCTCTTTTAGCTTCCCATTCAATGTATATGTGACGATTTGTTTTTGCTTGTTATTTTGTGGGGAGCAAGAAGTGACTTTTGTTTACAAAATCAAATAACATTATGGCATTTAAACAATATTTTGTGAGTCCTAACCAATTATCTGCAACTTGAATTGTCTACCAAATTTCTCCTGTTAAATTCGTAGGTCTACAGAATTTTTCAAGATAGTGAGGATAATTGAAAACGAATTTGTAATAAATGCCTCTACTTGGATAACTTCAATTTTTCTCAAGTCTGGACAAGACTGTTTTTTGTTTTTTTAATAGCCATTCGTTTTCAAACTCACACCAAGGGCTGTGATCAAAGGTAAATGCCATCAGACTTCAAGGTCTTTGAATCTGTAGGTCTTTATTTTGCCCCCTACTTTATAGCAGTGTATTTAAATTTTAACTAGGCTTTAGAGCAAGGTCAATAAAGGTAAGCTAGTTAATCCTGATGAATGTATATTATTTTTAGGTCCTCATATGCAGTGGCTACTTAAAAAAAAACCCGAAGATTATTTAGGTACTGGTTTGCATGGTGAAGTCTTTGTCTAAAGACTCCTTGTATAAAATCACCTCATATTAACTTTTTATAGATTCAGAAACTCACTTTTAATACGAAGGTTTCATTGTACTCCTTTTATTTTTCTGTAATAATTAGAAAATACCCGTGAAGTGTTTTATGTCATAAAATTTACTGCCTAACAACAGTTCCTTCCACAGGTTAGCCTCGCAGTAAATGCCTACAAAAACAGTCTTATTTTTTATGTTCTACGACACCAGGATTGTAAAGCGAGTCTAAGTGTATACATTTACGTATATTTGTAACTGCCATCTAGTTTCTTAATAGTAACTTTACATTCTGAATATTCCTGACTTTGTATATGTCATCGATGTGAAGGTGAGGTGGCCTTTCTGACATTCATTCACTTTTTCCCTTTTTCAACAGGGGAAAATGCAGTGTTGCCCTTCTGAATGAGACAGAGTCAGTATTGTCATATCTTGATAAAGAGGTAATTCACAATTGCACTTATTTTATGTTTTTTTCCCCCTTGATTTCACATGAAGCCCATACCTTTAAATGTATTTCTTCTGTACCAAACTATTGCACCGGGAGAGCAGCATTATATAAAAGTGTAATGACCAGAATACTTTTGGATAATTTTATTTTTCTGGTTAACTGAGAGAAGAGTTGGCAAAAACTTCTGTGCCGTCTTTTTTAAGCTGGTAATGAAAGGCTTTATAAGGTATGATGATGTAGTTGGTAGCAGTAGAAATATTTTTGGCTTTATGAAATAAGTGACTTTTGTGTACTCAATCCTCCTCCCTGTTTTTTGTTTTTGTTGTTGTTTAAGTAAAGAGTTTTTATTTTAGGCTTTTTCCAGATGAGATCCTAGCACTGGTGGTCTGCTTTCTTTCCTAGAATCTCAATAAACTTTGTCAACTACAAGTGTTTCCTTCTGTGAACTTCAACAAGAGACATTTTAAACCTATTTTCACAAGTTGGGTGAGAACATATACTTCATTAGAAGGAGGAAATTCCTGTAAACAGAACATTCCACAATGAGAAAATTTTTACTGTTGACATTTTAAGATTTAACCTTTATAGTTGCATGATGTTTTTGTTTTCCCAAATCTTTATGTATGTATGTATGTATGTATGTATGTATGTATGTATGTGTGTGTTTAAAGAATTAAAGGGATATATTAAAAAAATTTTTTTAATGTTTTTTCAATATTTATTTTTGAGAGACAGAGCATGAGCGGGGAAGGGGCAGAGAGAGAGGGAGACACAGAATCGGAAGCAGGCTGCAGGCTTTGAGCTGTCAGCACAGAGCCCGACGCGGGGCTCGCACCCACGGACTGTGAGATCATGACCTGAGCCAAAGTTGAACGCTTAACCGACTGAGCCACCCAGGCGCCCCCCCCCCCCCAAAATTTTTATTATACTTAAAAGTGTTGTCCCTGAAAGGATTGATGCAGACATGTGGAACTACTGTACGTTAGAAAATTGAACAGAGAAAACTAAGAGGAGGTAAATGTTCAAGGCAGAAAAAAGGTTGATAGTCTTTATAACTTACTCTTGTGAAATTTAGAAAAGAAGGTAATAGTGTTTGTTGTCAGTCAACATGTGGAAAATAATATGGATAAAGAGAATGCTCAGGTGTTACCATTAGTTCATAGAAGCAGGAATAAAAGGAGGAAACATGAGTATGTTTCAGTTTATTTTACTGGTGTATTTGGCTGTTAAGACGGTGTAATTTTTTTAAAAACGTGGTATTTTTGCTGAACTCAGGAACCTGAGATCAAGACCTGAGCTGAGATCAAAAGTCGATACTTAACCAACTGAGCCACCCAGGCACCCCTTAAAGGACAGCTTTCTAATCACAATGTTTTCCTTTTAGAAAAATTAACATTACCTTTTACATTTTAAGCGATTTCCCATATTGGCACATGTAAATTTAAGGAGTCTTAAGCAACTTTTGTGGCCCTAAGTAAGAATTTCATTTTATTCTGCTGTATAGTATGGCAAAATCCCATTTTTCTAGAATACTATACTAACCTGTTTTACACAATAAAAGTGACCAGAAGTATGTGTACCTTGAAAGCCCATACTGTGCCAACGGCAGCAGCGTCAGTCACCCTAGTAACATTCTTTGTTGCTCCTGTCTTACAAAACAAACAATTCTGATTACATATTGATCTCCCTCCATCAGCCTATTGAGCAGGTTGGTTTATATATTCTGCAGATTTTTTTTCTTTTCCCCAGGTAGACTTTTTTTTATATGCATAAATTGTCATATTGTTGTGTTTGATTCTTTAGTCTTTTCTTCTGACCGTGACCCATGCAGAAGAATTCTGAATGGATGGTATCGCCTTGTCTGTTTCTCTCCTTTCCCTTTATCACAGTCTGTAACGAGAAAGCTTTACAATCTGGTAGATTATCTCTTATTTGTAGCTTGCTCGGCACGGTCATGGTAAAGTGCTGATGGTAGGAGCAGACCCCTCCAGCATATAATGCAGAGAGTTGTATAGTAGATAACCCTCAGAATCATAGCAGGAAGCAGGGACAAGACCTTTTAAGACCTTCAGTAGTGATACAGAATTCAGCAAAGACCTGGTAGCCTGGTCATTTTATCCATTAGACACAGTAACTAGGGCCTTTTTGCGTTTTAAAGAACCTTGGAAAGTTGGTGGGTGTGCCGGTGGTGGTAGGTAGTTACGTTTATATGCCTATTTATATATAAATATGAATGTTTCAGAATTCAAAGGAGAACTGCAGAATTGGAATTAATAGATGCTCCATGAAATAATGCAATGTGACATTTTAATTAGGAAACTGTATGTAAGCTCAGCTCTTCTAAACTTTAATGTGAAATGTGTATCCATTTGAGTATGTTGATGAAATGTGGGTGGACACTCCAGAAGTAAGGGCGCCTTGTGTCCTCGTTGTTTGGTGTGGGCTTTAGAGATTTAAATGATTGCTTGATTCAGGTGTCTTACCTTTGACTTAGAGCTTAGCTTTGCTAGCTCAGAATCTGTTTTAGAGCAGTTCATTGGTTTTCTTTTAGACTAAAACAACAAAACTTTATAATCTACCTTTATTGTTTGCTATTTGTTTTTGCTTGATTTAATTTTACACTGTTTTACATGATGACCCTAACATTGTTCTCTTCTTCAAGATTTATGAATTTATTCACCAAAAGGAAATTTTATATACTCTCTGAAGTTTTATGATTTCATTATCATGACATGGGCCTCATTGCTTTATAAAAAGTAGAAGGAGTTGAGCTTACCTAGATATTTTCTGTCATTTTTTCTCAGGATACCTTTTTCTATTCATTGGTCTACGACCCTTCAGTGAAAACACTATTAGCTGACAAAGGTGAAATCAGAGTGGGACCTAGATATCAAGCAGACATTCCAGAAATGCTCTTAGAAGGTATGTTTTCCTTTGGGTTTCAAGTCCTATGAAAACAAATATGTCTTGAAACTCAAATATTCTTTTCCTCATATGGGAGAAACGTCTTTTGGGCTAAAGTTTAAGAGTTACAAGTTCTTCTCCTTGTAGAAATACAACAAATAACAACAGAAAATAATTTATTTGATCAATTGTTTGATTTTTATTTTACATTTTTGTGAGTTTTCTGGCTGTGTTTTCCTTTTAAATGCAACTTCTAGAATGTTCGTATCGTTGAACTTGTATCTTCATGTGATATGTACATGCCTTGAAATCCTGAATGCTCCTAAATCATCTAACTGAGGTGCCTGGAATCTAGTGAACAGTTATGTTTTGGTGGGGATTTGGGCTAATCTGGGTAGTTATGTACTGGAGAGATTCAGAGCTTTGCATTTCAAAAATATCTTCCTAACAAGACAAATTTTTCTTTCTCCTGTTAAAACTGTACACTCAAACCTTTATTTTCTGATTTCAAAAGTAAACATTCTTAACATTAAAAAATGAAACACAGAAATGTATAATGTAGGAAATGAACACCATCTGCTCTCCTTCATTCCAAACCCATATTTAATCACTATGGTCGTTTCTGGTGTGTTTATTTGGTTCACGCTGGCTTACCCTCCGTCCAGGAAGGGTCCACATGCAGTGCCATGTTGCATATGTTACTCTGCAACTGCTTTCTTCAGTTAACCGCATAACTTTAGTACTTTTCCCTATGAGTACAGTGAGTTTTATTCTTTTCACTAACTGTGCAGGTCTTAAATTTGCATGGATGTACTATAATTCCCTCTTCCAGCCCCCTATTGGTAGACTTTTAGGCATTTATGTTTTCGATGTTACAAATTGATGCTGCTAGAAAAGCTATACCTACATATTTTTTTCAAGCATAACTTCTTGGAAGTGAAATGGTATATACATTTTACATATTGAAAATGCTCCTTTGCTCTTCAAAACAACTATTACTATATTATGAAAGAACCAGGTGCTTTCACCAACACTGATTATGAGGAATTTTTTCACCCTTCATTTTTTAGCCACATTTTGATATATAATTGTCTTAGAGTTTTTTGTTTTGTTTTAAAATTGAAATTATGCTTGCCCTAGTTATCTTTAGCCTTTAAATTTCTTGGGCTTTTTCTTTTTTCTTTCTTTTTTTTTATTTTTTTAATGTTTATTTATTTTTGAGAGAGCATGAGTGGGGGAGGGACACAGACACACACACACACACACACACACACACACACACACACACACACAGAATCTGAAGCTGGTTCCAGACTCCGAGCTCCGAGCTGTCAGCACGGAGCCTGACACGGGGCTCGAACTCACAGACCATGAGATAATGACCTGAGCTGAAGTTGGATGTCTAGCCGACTGAGCCACCCAGGCACCCCTTTCTTTCTTTCTCTCTCTCTCTTTTTTTTTTTTTTTCTTAAACTGTAAAATTTATTTATTTTGAGAGAGAGCTCACATGAGAGCAGGGAAGGGGCAGAAAGAGTAAAGAGAGAATCCCGAGCAGACTCGGTGCTGTCAGCACAGAGCCTGGCTCAGGGCTTGATCACACAGCTATGAGATCATGACGTGAACCAAAATCAAGATCCGGACGCCCCACTGACTGAGCCACCCAGGCACACTCTTTTTCAGAGAGAGAGAGAGAGAGAGGGAGAGGGAGAGGGAGAGGGAGAGAACGCACATGCAAGCCGGAGAAGGGCAGAGGGAGGGGGGAGAGAAAATCTTAACCAGGCTCCAAGTTGATCACGGAGCCCACTATGGTGCTCAGTCCCACAACCGTGAGATCATGACCCAAGCTGAAATCAAGAGTCGGACACCGAATGGACTGAGCCACCCAGGTGCTCCATCTTGTGCTTTTTCTACTTGGTTGTTATCTTTTTATGCATTGGCAAGAATTACTTGACTACTAAAGGTAAGCAAACACAGAAGTATTTACCTTGTCTATAAGGATTATAAACCTCTCCCCCACAGACCTAATTATTTGATTAAAAATTTTTAATAGTGACTTTAAATTTAAATATATTTTATTTTTTATCATACAAAAGTTTGGGATTTCTTAGTCTTTTCCTTTAAGGTCTTTACGATTTACGTTACTCACCAAAAGGCCTTCACTTTTTGTTTTTGCCCACTGATTATTAAAACATACAAGTACTGCCAGGGGTGCCTGGCTGGCTCAGTTGGAGGAGCATATGACTATTGATCTCGGGGTCGTGAGTTCAAGCCCCATGTTGGGTGTAGAGATTACTAAAATAAACTTTTTTTTAAATGTTTATTTTTGAGAGAGAGCAATAGTGCAAGTAGAGGAGGGCCAGAGAGAGGGAGGGACAGAGGATCTGAAGTGGGCCCTGCATTGATAGCAGTGAGCCCAATGCGGAGCTTGAACTCTCGAACGGTGAGATCATGACCTGAGCTGAAGTTGGACACTTACCGGACTGAACCACCCAGGCACCCCAACCTAAACTTTTATAAAAACATAGGAGTTCTTCCATATGTTCTTCTCTCTCTTTACCTTGTCATACTTCTAAGAAAATGTATGCAGAAGAGTTAAATCAATAGATACTCAAGATAGAGTGTGAGAATTGTACACGTTGGTGTCCGTGGTGGCTGTGAATAATGCCAGGCTACAGTCATCTGTGTTTTCCTGAACTTAAGTGCCAGGAAAAGTCAGTCAATAAAGATTAAGCTTGAAGAACAGAACGCCATGTCTGCACTCACCTGTGTTTGGAAATGATTTTGAACAGATTGAGAGTAGTGAATCAGTTTATTATAGGTTGAGAGATTGCATTCATTGATGTTCTCATCTGTGCAAATCAGTTTATCTTCCAGAAGGAATTTTTACATCTTTAGTCCTTAATGTTTGATGTTAGACTTATATCTCTGTACCTAATTGTTCACTAAACATTTTATCCCCCCCCCAAAACCTTGATGTTTAAAATTAATAAACAGTGCTATAATGAGTATAATGGATAATTTTGTGCTCTGGATATAACTGGCAAATAAAGTAGAATTGCTGAGTCTTAGGGCATGTATGTCTGAAATTTTATACAGAATGCCTAATTGTCTTCCAGGTAGTCATTGACAGGTGGTGGGTTTTTCCCTTGTTTTAATTAAGGTATGATTTATACATAGTACATCCCACCATTTTTAGTGAGCAGTTCTGTGAGTTTTGGACAAAAGCCTATGTTCCAAGTGAGGTAGTTCGGCAAGTCCTTCCGTGCACAGGCCAAAAGCCAGGAAGGTCCTTAGTGCTCATGTGTGCGTAGGCCCCCAGCCCAAGTTCCGCATCCTTTCAGCAGCCTTTGTCACTCCTTCCTGAACCCCAGTCCCTCCCATCTTTGAACTGTGGAGATCAGTCGTTCATGTTATCTTTTATACTATTTTTTATTATTTGACTTCAGAAATTTTAAAATCAACACTCGGGTATTGATTGTGTGGTTCTCCCTTGAGCACTGAGCATACGCCCTGATGTATAGAAAGCCTAGAAATTGTGTATTGCTCATGGAGAGATAAATGCTGAACCAAGTCATGAAGTTGGGATGTTTCAAGTAACAGTGGGCAGAAGAATCATATCATGGAAACTCACAAGTTCCTGTTATCCAGAAAACTATTTAAATATGGTATTTACCCCTGAAAGGCATAAAGTCTGGTTAGTGTGATGTTATTTGGAAAGCATATCTACTTAGATTAGCATTTTTTTAATTTTATTTAAAAATTTTTTTTAATTTACACCCAAGTTAGTTAGCATATAGTGTAACAATGATTTCAGGAATAGATTCCTTAATGCCCCTTACCCATTTAGCCCATCTCCCCTCCCACAACCCCTCCCGTAACCCTCAGTTTGTTCTCCATATTTATGAGTCTCTTCTGTTTTGTCCCCCTCCCTGTTTGTATTTTTGTTTCCCTTCCCTTATGTTCACCTGTTTTGTCTCTTAAAGTCCTCATAGGAGTGAAGTCATATGATTTTTGTCTTTCTCTGACTGACTAATTTCACTTAGCATAATACCCTCCAGTTCCATCCACGTAGTTGCAAATGGCAAGATTTCATTCTTTTTGATTGCCAAGTAATACTCCATTGTGTGTGTGTGTGTGTGTGTGTGTGTGTGTGTGTGTGTGTGTGTATACTACCTCTTCTTTATCCATTCATCCATTGATGGACATTTGGGCTCTTTCCATACTTTGGCTATTGTTGATAGTGCTGCTATAAACATGGGGGTGCATGTGTCCCTTCGAAACAGCACACCTGTATCCCTTGGATAAATGCCTAGTAGTGCAATTGCTGGGTCGTAGGGTAGTTCTATTTTGTGGCTGCACCAGCTTGCATTCCCAAGCATTTTTTTTTTTTTTTTTTTTTTTTTTAAAAAAAAGAATGGGGCGGGCGGGGGGGGGGGGGGGGGGGGGGGGGGGGGGGGGGGGGGGGGGGGGGGGGGGGGGGGGGGGGGGGGGGGGGAGAGAGAGAGAGAGAGAGAGAGAGAGAGAATTTAATCAGGCTTCATGCTCAACACGGAGCCCCATGCAGGGCTTGATCCTATGACCCTGGGATCATGACCTGAGCTGAAATCAAGAGTCAGACGCTCAACCGACTAGCCACCCAGGAGTCTCTACCTAGATTAGAATATTAAAAAAAAAAAAAAAAAAAAAAAAGATTTTAGGAAACAAAATGATACATAAAATGCAATAATGTATTCTATGGTTCTTCTCAAACCAGACTTAAAGTTCTTATTTGTAAGAGGAATGATTCTTAACAGCTTGTAGCATTTGAAGAGTTGTACCAGTTCTCTGACAAAGGCAGACTTTATGTTTAAAAAATGTGACTAAATGTTCATTTATATAATTTATCTTTTATTTAATAGATTTTTTAAATGTTTATATACTTATTTAGAGAGGGAGAGAGCATGTACACATGAGAGAGTGAGTGGGGGAGGGAGGGAGGGAGGGAGAGAGAGAGAGAGAGAGAGAGAGAGAGAGAGAGAGAGAGAATTCCAAGCAGATTCCATGCTCAGCATGGAGCCCGACACCAGGCTCCATCTCAGAACTTGAAATCATTACTTGAACTGAAATCAAGAGTCGAATCCTAGGCTTAAGTGAGCCACCCAGGCACCCCTCATCAACAAGTCTTAATTGCCTTTAATATAGTATTTCTCCTGGCAGTCTTTTGGGTGGGTGGTTACAAACTTTATTTAGGTAATGGAATCCTAAATGAAACACCCTACAATATGACCGTAAATAAAATAAGAAAAGCCTGGCTATTAGGGATGAGGTGGGAGAGAAGTCCCCATTGAATCTCTTGAGATACCCCAGTAACTCTCAGGATTGAGAGAATTACATGCTAAAGGCTGCTGTTCAGTGCTTCTTTCTGAGTCATGTCTCTTCATCATATAGTCAGAATCGCCAGATAAACCACACAGTTAGAGGTGTCTTTGACCAAGTCCCTTTGCAACATAGTATAACAATGAGGGCTCCACTGTATTTTCTTTGCTTCTTCCCAGTTTTTAGATTTTAAAATTACTTTATTGCAAATTGTGCAATAATTTGCAAAGTGAAAGTGAAAGTGCAAGTAACTAAAAACAAAAAGTAGTCCCTTAGATCATCCCTCTTTGCCCATTGTTAAACACTGTTATTAATTTAACATGTTCTCCAGTTTGTTATGTAGCTACTGTATATATAGATCCATGAAATTGTATTCAATGTTTCATTGTGTAATAGGTGATAGATCCAAGTTTATCTATCTCTTATTATAGAACAAGTTTCCCTTCATTGTTCTTTAAAATACCCTCTGTGTGTGTGTCAGTGTGGAGAGGTGTCTCATCTCAGAGATTTTTCCCCCCTAACTGTTGAAGTTTTTCATCAGTTTGTCAAATTCTTCCCTCCAGATTTCATTAGAATTCGGATTGAAATTGTATTAATATTATTTATTCCTTTGGGAGGTGACTGGTCATTTCATAATATTGAGTCTGTTTCTCTGTCTCTACATGGGTCTGTTTCTGAGATTTTTATTCTGTCCCACTGGTCTGTTTGCCTGTTAATGCTCTAATAACTCACTGTTTTAATTATAGTGACTTTGTAGTGTGTGGTAATATCTGGTGAGGCTAATTCTCCTCTTATTTTTCCAAATGAATTTTATTATCAGCTTGAATCTTAAGTATGTCTATTGGAGTTTCAGTTAATTTAGAGGGAACAGACTTTTGATGGTTTTGAAAAGTCTTAATTAGAAATAAGGGATGTCTTTTTTTCTTTCTTCAAGGATACTTTTGGGTCTTGTGGTTTTGTTTTGTTTTTTTTTTTTTTTCCTTTCTCGTTTCAAGTTATTTAACATATATGGTAAAATTGGTTTTAGTTGTAGAATTCAGTGATTCGTCACTTACATATAACACCCAGTATTCATCACAAAAAGTGCCCTCTTTAATACCCATCACCATTTAGCCTGTCTCCCACCCACCTTGTCCATCAACCCTCAGTTTCTTCTCTAGAGTTAAGAGTCTCTTATGGTTCACTTCTTTCTCTCTCTCTCTCTCTCTCTCTCTCTCTCTCTTTCCCTTTCCCTATGTTAATGTTTTTTCTCAATATAGTTTTAGTCATATAGATTCTATACATTTCTCATTAAGTTTATTTTTAAGTTTATAATTTGTTAGCTGTAAGTATTCATCTGTAACAAAGAAAAACACCACATTTTTCATCATAAATGAAGAAGTCACGTTGGATTCTTATTTGAGCCTAAAGCATTTAGCATATCCAAGATGTTTCATCTCACTTGTAATCAGGCAACTAACTAGATGCAAGATATAAAGAGCTTCCTTTTTTGTAAGTAATATATTTTCAGGGAAGAGGGTATAGGGTGACAAATGGGTATACCAACAGTTATAGTTCTTGTAGGGCTCCTGGATGGCTCAGTCGGTTAAGCACCAACTTGGGCTCAGGTCATGATCTCGCAGTTCACAGGTTCGAGCCCCACATTGGGCTCTGTCCTGACAGCTCAGAGCCTAGGGCCTGTTTTAGATTCTGTGTCTCCCTTTTTCTCTCTGCCCTTCTCCTACTCGAGCTCTGTCTCTGTCTCTCTCTTTCTCTCTCAAAAATAAATAAAACCTTAAAAAAAAAAAAGGAAAATATGACATTACCATCATATACATAGCTAGTGCCTGTTTGCAGGGAAATTAAATACAGAAAATACCACACTCAACAGATGTTTAGGAGTTGCCAGAGTCTGTGTTTACTAACCCTTTTGATACTCTTGAGTGGGTACATTTTGACCAGTGGCCATATTCAAATTTGCATTGGCATGGGATATAGAACCTGAATTAATACCCCCAGTAGGTGGCAGCATCAACACCATGCCAGAATATATAACAGGCTTGCTTTGAAAATTTTTTTTTTTTTTCAACGTTTATTTATTTTTGGGACAGAGAGAGACAGAGCATGAACGGGGGAGGGGCAGAGAGAGGGAGACACAGAATCGGAAACAGGCTCCAGGCTCTGAGCCATCAGCCCAGAGCCCGACGCGGGGCTCGAACTCACGGACCGCGAGATCGTGACCTGGCTGAAGTCGGACGCCCAACCGACTGCGCCACCCAGGCGCCCCTAACAGGCTTGCTTTGTTTGTGAATGTCTTGGGATTCTAAGACGTTGTTGTGGCATTTGTCTTGCTAGTGAATAAATCTTTTTGTAGTTTCAGAATTTAAAAATTCGCTTATGGCTACCCACCATCTAACAAACTCTTGAGATCTGGAAAGACTAGTATGTAGTTTGCAAGGGAAGATAAAGGTTTCTTTGAGATTTTAAATCTTCTGTTGCGTTTGAAATAACCACCTGGAGAATTTCCCATTGAAAAAGATGTCATAACGTGGGAAGTTTTGAATTATTATTTCACTGTAATACTGAAAATTTCAACAAAATCTTTTTACATATTCATTAAAATTTGTAACTGCAAAAAAGTGTTATAGTAACATTAAATTAATAAACTAAAATGACTGTGGGTTTGTAGGTTTGTGCCAAACCTGGCAATAATATGTTTAGCTGAGTCACCTTGGGAAAACTAAACCCTCTTAAGTTCCCATTTCCTCATATTTATTTATTTATTTATTTATTTATTTATTTATTCATTCATTTATTTATTTTTTATGTTTATTTTAGAGAGAGTGAGAGAGAGAGACAGAGCAGGAGTGGGGAGGGGCAGAGAGAGAGAGAGAGAGGGAGGCACAGAATCCCAAGCAGGCTCCCTGCTGTCAGCACAGAGCCCAGTGTGGAGTTCGAACTCATTCACGAACCATGAGATCATGACCTGAGCCAAAATTAAGAGTTGGATGCTTAACTGACTAAGCCACCTGGGTGCCCCTAGTTAATTCTTTTATTATTATTCTTGGATTTGTGGTGGTTACTATTCAAATTATTTTATTGGCTTTCAAAGTAAATTTTGTGAATTTAGCCTGTTGGTATACTTGTACAAAAATGATATCCTTAGGATTTTAAATCTTTCCTCTTTTTTAATCAAGTTATCTTCTTTGAAAGTTTCTTTAAAAGTTTTGTTTTATATAAACATAACTCCAGTTTTGTTTCTTAGTGTTATATTTTTTATTACAGCAACAAAAACATAATTTTTTTTACATTATATTTTCTTTGGAATGGCACTGGATTTTTTATGTTCTATTTTTATTGTGCCATTCTAATTTTTTTTTTAATTTTTTTTTCAACGTTTATTTATTTTTGGGGGGACAGAGAGAGACAGAGCATGAACGGGGGAGGGGCAGAGAGAGAGGGAGACACAGAATCAGAAACAGGCTCCAGGCTCTGAGCCATCAGCCCAGAGCCTGACGCGGGGCTCGAACTCATGGACCGCGAGATCATGACCTGGCTGAAGTCGGACGCTTAACCGACTGCGCCACCCAGGCGCCCCTTATTGTGCCATTCTAGTTACTTTTATATAGATATTTTCTAGTTACTTATTTTTTATAAGATATTTTTCTTGAGATATAACTGACACATAACATTGTGTAAGTTTGTGTACAGAGTGTTGGTTTGCTGACTTTATATATTGCAATGCGATTACTATCTATAGCTTAGCTAATCACATCATACAATTATCCTTTCTTTTTTGTTGCAGGAACAATTAAGATCTAGTCTCTTACCAACGTTGAAGTTTATAGTATTATTGACTATAGTCACTATGCTATGCATTGGATCTCCAGGACTTACTTTTCTAGTAGTTGGAATTTGTATCCCAAAACAACATCTTTCCCTTTTCAGTTTCCCTACATTCCAGCCCCTGGTAACCACTGTTCCACTCTCTGGTTTTTATGAGTATTGCTTTTTTAGATCCCACACGTAAATGATGTACAGTATTTGTCTCTAGTAACTCATCATTCCTTTGATTGATAACGTAAAACATTGGCCAGAACTTTGAGAACAATATTGAATAAAAATGGTGACTAATGGCATCTTTGTGTGTTTCTGAATTTAATAATAGCATGACAAGTATTGTACTCTGATGATTGGTGCAAAGAAAATGAATTGTGTTTAGAACAAAGAATATTTTCAATTATCCAGGAAAGAGCCTATAAGATGATTTCCATATAGCTTTAGTTCTTCAGAGTCTTTGAACTCTATTATGTACTTTTAGGTGATTATACTGAAGAAGTACTTTGTCTGAATTTTCTTTTTTCTTTTTCTTTTTTTTTGTTTCTTTTCTTCTTTCATCCATATTTAATAGAAACCTTAAAATTTGAAGTAGCTGGAGGATTAGGGATACCACATTTAAAATCATTGCTAAATCTACATTTTTTTCAAAATTATGAAAAATTTATGAAGCAAAAATAAGGTGCTATATATACATTCGTGTAATTAGTTGGTAAATACATTTTTTAAGAATTCAGAGATTAGGAAGATGTACATAAGCTGGTGTGGGATGAGACTGGGACTGGACTGATTGCCTGGATAATCATAAATGAAAGAGTAAGGTGAGATTATTGCAATGACTAGCGTGAACATGACCATTAGTCTTGGTCCCATCTCTGGCTCATACCACAGTCACCAAGACCATTCCAAAGATTACTGCACAGAATCTGATGCAGGGCTCAATCTCACAACTGTGATATCATAACCTGAGCCAGAATCAAGAGTTGGACACTTAACCAACTGAACCACCCAGGCACCCCAAGATATGGAAAATTTCATTTAAATTTTTTTTTATTTTTTTGATGTTTATTTATTTTTGAGACAAAAAGAGAGAGCATGAGTGGGGGAGGGGTAGAGAGAGAGGGAGACACAGAATCCGAAGCCGGCTCCAGGCTGTGAGCTGTCAGCACAGAGCCCGACGTGGGGCTAGAACTCATGGACCGTGAGATCATGACCTGAGCCAAAGTTGGATGCTTAGCCCACTGAGCCACCCAGGCACCCCAGGAACATTTCTTTTTTAATTTTTTTAAATCTTTATTTATTTTTGAGAGAGAGAGAGAGAGGGAAACAGAGCATGAGAGGGGGAGGGGCAGAGAGAGGGAGACACAGAATCTGAAGCAGGCTCCAGGCTCTGAGCTATCTGCACAGAGCCCCGATGCAGGGCTTGAACTCACGAACTGTGAGATCGTGACCTGAGCCGAAGTCAGGCACTTAACTGACTGAGCCACCCAGGCACCCCAGGAACATTTCTATATTTATTATTTTGTTGTGGTTGTTGCTGCTATATTTTTGTTAATGTTTGTTTATTTTTGAGAGACAGCACAAACAGAGGAGGAGCAGAGAGAGAATGAGGGAGACACAGAATCTGAAGCAGGCTCCAGGCTCTGAGCTGTTAGCGCAGAGCCCAATATGGGGCTCGAACCCACAAACCGTGAGATCAAGACCTGAACCAAAGTTGTCTAGACACTTAACTGACTGAGCCACCAGGTGCCCCTGTTTAGAATTCTTACACAGAATTCTCTTTCTGCTATATGCTGTAGAATGTATGGGTGGGATTGAAATGTGTCAACTTAATTAACTTATATTTGAAACGTAAATACCAGTTTTATCATTACATTCTGGAGTATATAATGTGACAGGGGCTTAATACTGGATACCATCATCATTTAATCATCTTGTGTTATTTACCATTATTATCTTTCGTACTGTTATTATTTATCTTAAGTTTTATTTTTTGAAGATTACAGGGAAGTGTAATTGTGTGATTCTACTCTCAAGTTTCATACAGTTGGCAAATCTTTTGGCTTTTAACTGTGAGGTGATGTTGAATGTCTTGGCTTAGGTTGCTGAGAATTGTAAGCAACAAACAATGAAAATGAAAGTCCTTTCAAACACTTTAGATCTAGTACTCGCTCTGCTCTGCTTGTGCTTCTTTATGTTGGGGGTGGAGATTGGCTCTGTGGTTACCTGCCTTTGAACAAGGCAGGGCAAGCCCCACCCTGACTGCAGTGGCTGACTTAGGAGACTGCAGGTGGAAAGGATGGGTCCCTGCCACCCTCCTCCACCCCTTTCTCCTGTTGAGCCTGATTCCTGCTTGCTCCTATGCTAGGACTGAGCACATTAGAGGCTCACAGCCTAGGATTGTCACCAGGGATGTTTAGCTTCAGAGTGTATCAGTCAGTGCAAGGCATTCTGCCTCATAAATCAAAAGCTAAACAAAGCCAAAATCAGTCCCCAGCCTAATAAGAAACCCGTAGCTGTAAATCGGACTTCCAGTTGCCTCCCACATCTCTTTTCCGTTACTATCCTTTGTCTTGACATTGAGTCCCGCCTGACAGTTCTATCTTCTTGTGAGAGATTCCTAAAATAAAGCAAGCATCCTGCGTTATTGTCAGTCTTTTCCTCAGCCCTGCTAGCATTCCTGCTTTCTGTTAATGCCGACGCTATGAATGCAGTTCTCAAGACTTGACATTTACCTGCTACACATGTCTCCTGTCTTTGCTCTCTGTCATCAGCGTCAGCACTATATTTTGTCTTCATCACATACCATTGCTAAGTGTGAGGTATGAAGTTTCCTTCTGGTCTTGCCACTCTCCTACTGAAAAGGCTGGTGCTTTTCATTGCCTCGAAGTAAAATCTGTGTAGAATCTTCAGTACTATGTTCGTAACCTTCTTTTAGTTATCTACTCCCTTTCCCTTTAATGTGCTCATGACAAAATGAGCTGTTTTTCTGTCACATCTTAAAGCCACATGACTTTGCTCACATTCTTATTTCTTACTTTAAGTCCTTCTCCCTGCTGGTGCAATCAGAGCCTTCAGTTCTTAGCAGAAATACCACACCCTTTATGACATCATTCCCTAGCTTGTCTGAAGTGATTCCTCTCATTGTCAGAATTTTACAGCCTTTTCTGTATGTCCTTATGACACATTTCTTTTCGTTTGTATCATAGTTACTTACTTATGTGTTAGTTTTACCAGTGAAAGCGTCTCATAGCAGGCGTGCTTTTTGTTTTGTTTTTATATCCCTCAGCATGAGGTTTAGTGCCTCACACATGTAAGTACCCAGGAAATACATGTTACTAACTAAATGAAAATCTGCTGTGGTTGGTTTCGTTGTATTATTATCAGTGTTCACTTTACAAAATGTTGTCCATCTGCTGAAAGAATGTACCAAATTTTGAACGCGGTAGTGCCCACAGTCCTCGACGGAATGCAATGGTTGCCTTGCTAAGTAACAAGACTCCATTTCCTTTGTTCTCGGACAGGAGAATCCGATGAGAGGGAACAGTCCAAATTGGAAGTTAAAGTCTGGGATCCAAATAGCCCACTTACAGATCGACAGATTGACCAGTTTTTAGTTGTAGCACGGTAAGTATGGCACTGTTGAGTCAAGAAATTTCTTTTTTTAAACATTTTTCTTTTTTTTAAGTTTGTTCATTTTACTTGACAGCGCGTGCGCACAAACGGGGGCGTGGCAGAGAGAGAAAAAGAGGGAGAGAGAGAGAATCTAAGCAGGGTCAGCACACAGCCCGATGCGAGGCTCAAACTCCTGAACTGTGAGATCATGACCTAAGCTGAGATCAAGAGTTGGGCATTTAAACCAACTGTACCACCCCCAACTCCAAGAAATTTCTTTTTGTAAGAATTTATAGGTGTATGTATATTTCTTTCTTTGCATTCTACCTTTTCCATTGGTTGTATTCTTTTTCTAGTTAAGTAAGAAAGCCCAAATATATATCATACAACTTCCTAAGTATGATTGTTAGTTTTTGTTTGAAAATATATTTTTTAATTTACCGATTAAGAAAATAATAATTTCTTCTGGTAAAACTTTGGGCACTACGGAACAGTATGAAGATGAAATTCATCACCTGAATCCTCATATCTTTAATTAAAGCAGTTATCTCTTTCACGCTAGATGGGGATTGTTCAGGTGTCCATAATGATGTGCATCTTGCCTTCCTCTTACTGCACCCACGTATGAGGAGGGCCTGTTGCTAAGCGTATAACTTTCTTTGAGAGCCTTAAGCCTGGCTGCCTGACTGGCTGGCTCTCCTGCACTTGACCCACCACACACCCTTTGAGAAAATGAATGGGACAAAAATGTATTTTTATTGTTTCAATTATAAAAGTAAATGATATTCATGGCGGAGTTACTGCAAAGCAGCAAGTAAGTGGGTGTATCATAGCAGTGTAAATAGTGGAAAATTGGGGAAAAAAAACCCTAAGAATATGTCAACAAGCACTTGGTAAGTGAATTGAAGTATATTCAATAATGAATGAATTCGAGGGATATATAGCAAAGAGATAAATCTCAAAACTAATGTTGAGTGAGGATACACACAGTATGATCACTTAAAAAGTTATACCATGAACAAACCATGTTTTCATTAATGGCCATATAGATGAATATGTATGTCATGTGTATGTATGATGTGGGAGATGTGTATAGGAGGCTCTAACAACATTTCTAATACTTATTTCCTTAAACAATGAATCAAGTCTGGCAAAATATTAGAACCCAGTAGATACAGATGTGATCACAAGGGTCTTCATTATGTTCTCTAATTTTCTGTTGAACTTTCTTCATGACCCAAAGGATAAAAGGGTCTCACCGCACCCTGACATGACAGCACAGTTGACGTGACAGCACTGTTCATGGTGCCTGGCACCATGGAAGTCACACGTCATGTCAGCAGCCAGGCGTTTGGACTCCAGCACTCAGACACCTAGCCACTGGTGCTCGGATGGAGACCTGATGTACATTGCTGGGGAAGCCAGTCAGTAGATCAAGGAGATTGAAGATTTGAGAGTGGAAATGAATCCTTGGTGGAGCCACTGGCCTAGACTCCAGGCAGCTTACCCAGATCTGGGATTATTTAGTAGACATTGCAGTTTCAAATTTGGTTTTCTTTGTTTTTTCCTTTTTCCTTCAAGCCGGCATGAAAGACACCAAGGAGATGCGCCTGGTGCCTTTTTCATTTTTTTTTCTTTTTTTAGAGAAAGAGAATCTTTAATTTTTTTTTCTTTTAACATTTATTCATTTTTGAGAGAGAGAGAAAGAGAAACAGAGTGGAGTCGGGGAAGGGCAGAGAGAGAGAGAGGGAGACACAGAATCTGAAGCAGGATCCAGACTCTGAGCTGTCAGCACAGAGCCTGATGCGGGGCTCAAATTCATGGGCCACAAGGTCATGACCTGAGCTGAAGCCAGCCACTCAACTGACTAAGCCACCCCGGTGCCCCTAGAGAGAGAGAATCTTAAGCTGGCTGGATGCTCAGCACAGAGCCCGGTGTGGGGCTTGATCCCAGGGCTCTGAGATCATGACCTGAGCTGAAATCAAGAGTCAGATGTTCAACCAATTGAGCCACCCAGGCGCCCCCTCAGTTTTTGTTTTTGTTTTTTTAAATGGTCTAAAATACAAATTAAGACCATAATCAAATACCATTGCACATTCCACCAGAATGGTGAAAATTTGAAAGTGCCAAACGTTGGTAAAGAGGTAGAGCAACCAGCACCCTGCTATTGTGGTGGTGCGAGTGTAAGTTGGTATAACCACTTTGCTCTCATCTGACCTACACATCCTTTGAGTTTCACTCCTGACTGTATACTCAGCAGAATTGCATACATACACCTGTGCACCAAAAGTTGCATATACAGATGGCATTCATGGCACTACCCAGAGTAGCCCCAAACTGGGCATTGATGTCCATCAACAACAGAGGGGGAGGGGGCATCATAGAAAGGAATGCTCCATAGCAAGGAAAATGAATGAACGCCTCTATAACCAACCAGTAGTGTGGGTGAGCCCACAGACATAATTTTGAACAGAAGAAGCTGCATGTGAAAAGAGTACATAGTATGTGCTTCTGCTAAGTTTTCAAATGAGCAAAACTAATCCATGATGTTAGAATCCATGATGGTGGTTCTCTTTTGGGACAAAGGAGAGATTACAGATTGGGAAGGAGCAGGAGGAGTCTACTGGGGTGCGGTTGCTGTACCCTGAGCTGGGTGTTAGTGACATGGATGGCTTCACTTTGCAGTTACTGCATAGCTGTGCAATGTGTGTTTTTATGCATGTGTGTTCTATGTTAATCAGAACATTAAAAAATTTTCCTCAGCTAACATGCTTAAAACACAACAAAGGGAGAGAAGAAATTAAAATAATAATAAAATAAAATACAACAAGCAGCAGGTCTAAACGTTTATTTCATGCTTTATGGGAAGGCCTTCTAAATCATCAAGTGAAAAAAAGTGTTGTGGTAATTGTTTTGTTTTTTAAGTGGAAATCTATTACATCTTGAGCCCTATTTATAGGAAGAATTGCTACAATTGATGATACCTCATTTCAAGGTAAAAATGTTCCTGGGATTTCACAATTTAGGCTAAAAAAAAGTGGTCAGAACTTGTTTTGCAGTAATAGTCAAACTCTGCAGCTCACTTACGTCCCATTTTTTGAGCACAGTTGAATACCAAATTGGTTGCTCCATGGCATTTCATGATAGATCTTTCCCTTCTTTATGGCACACAAATCACTTTTTCTCAATTTTATTATAATGACCCATATATAGTTAATTGGCTTGTCAATGCTTAAATCTTAAAGAAAATACTTTTCATTGCATATTTGATTCTCAAACATCTAAGAACTTGTTTGACTTGTTTTTTCTTCTTCTTCTTCTCCATAGCACATACCCACCTGACAGCTATATTTGTTATTTACCTGTTTTCCTGTGTAAAGAAAAGTCTTGACCAAGATGAGCCTCAACCATAAAAGGACATGGGAAATAATTCCCCACTGCCTGTTTAGGGGATTACCTCCTCTCTCGGAGGCCAATACACTCAGGAATGACGACTTTCTGAGACTGCTAGATGCTTAGGAGGTTTGGTTTCGTAGTGTGCTGTCCCCCTCTCTCTTAAGTCCCCTCCGGGGGATCCTCCCTAAATGACCACACCAAGAGCAAGAAGGAAACGAGCTCCCCCCCGCCCCCCAGCCCAGAAAAGAACTGTAGCAGAGACAAACGTAGTGCACTTCTTGGCCACCACTGTTCTCTACACAGGAAGAGACTGAGGCATCTTGTCCAAGGCGCCACACGCCCATTGCAGACAAGGCTGAGACTCACACTCAGACCTCAGCTCGCAGCCCCTGGATCCTTAGCACTGACTTTTACAATTTTCACGCACTACCCAAATGTGTTTTTTTAAGTATAAAAAAATAACGTTGCCTTAATTTTTCTTCTTTGTTTTTGTGGATTATTCAGTGCTGTTGGGACGTTTGCTCGAGCCCTTGATTGCAGCAGTTCTGTGAGGCAGCCTAGTTTGCATATGAGCGCAGCTGCAGCTTCTCGAGACATCACCCTGGTAAGATGCTTTTTGAAATTTAGGGGTTATTATTCCCTCTGCTACTTTAATTTTAAAGCCAGTATAGCAGTGTTATGGATGGGAGAGCTTTCTGTTGAAAGAGCTTTCTGGCTCTTAGCCCTGCTGACTGCTAGGTTGATTTGACTTGGCTGATTGGTTAACTGGGGGTAGAGTGTCTCATCCTAAGTCACCGCTTATGTTTGTGAGCTGCGACGAATATGAATGGCTGCTGATGGAATAGGTGTGAAACAATAAAAAAATATTCTGGGGAAAACATTCTGACCCATCTCGTTTCACTTGTATGCTTTTTTCCTCATATTCTATCTATGTACTTAAATCGTTATGTGTCAAATATAGTGCTTTACAGTTTTTAATGTGAGAAGGAACTCTTTTTTTTCTCTAAACGTTTATTTTTGAGAGGAAGTATGAGTGGGAGAGGGGCAGAAAGAGAAGGGGACAGAAGACCCAAAGCAGGCTGTGTGCTGACAGCAGAGAGCCCAGTGTGGGGCTCAAACCCATGAACCACGAGATCATCACCTGAACCTAAGTCGGATGCTTAACCGATTGAGCCACCCAGGCGCCCCAGATGTTTGCCGATTGAAGTTACTTTCTGTATATGATTGCCACAGCCTTTTGAGACAAGCATGATAACGTGCTCATTTTACAGATGAGAAAAGTGAGCTTTGGTGAGGTTATTTGACCGATATTCATTACACGTAATAAAAGTTTCAGTTTTTTTTTTTTTTCATAATACCATATCTCTTCACAGCTGCTTTATTATAAATAATGTAGATCTTCTTGCCTCTGCAGCTGTTTATTTAATGCTGGATACACTATAACTCATGACACTATGTTATCCATCCTGTCTCTTTTGAATACTAGTTTCTAGTTATTCTCTTTTTTTTTTAATTTAATTTTTTATTTTTTAAAATTTACTTCCAAATTAGCATATAGTGCAACAATGATTTCAGGAGTAGATTCCTTAGTGCTCCTTACCCATTTAGCCCGTCCCCCCTCCCACAATCCCTCCCGTAACCCTCAGTTTGTTCTCCATATTTATGAGTCTCTTCTGTTTTGTCCCCCTCCCTGTTTGTATATTATTTTTGTTTCCCTTCCCTTATGTTCATCTGTTTTGTCTCTTAAAGTCCTCATAGGAATGAAGTCATGATTTTTGTTTTTCTCTGACTAATTTCACTTAGCATAATACCCTCCAGTTCCATCCACGTAGTTGCAAATGGCAAGATTTCATTCTTTTTGATTGCCGAGTGATACTCCATTGTATATATATACCACATCTTCTTTATCGATTCATCCATCGATGGACATTTGGGCTCTTTGCATACTTTGGCTACTGTTGATAGTGCTGCTATAAACATGGGGGTGCATGTGTCCCTTCGAAACAACACACCTGTATCCCTTGGATAAATGCCTAGTAGTGCAATTGCTGGGTCGTAGGGTAGTTCTATGTTTAGTATTTGGAGGAATCTCCATACTGTTTTCCAGAGTGGCTGCACCAGCTTGCATTCCCATCTAGGTATTCTCTTTAAAGTCATTACTGTGGGGGTGCCTGCGTGGCTTAGTCAGTTAAGTGTCCGACTCTTGATTTTGGGTTAGGTCATGACCTCATGGTTTGTGAGTTTGAGCTCACATCCAGTCTCTCTCCACCCCTCCCCCGCTTGCGCTCTCTCGCTCTCTCTCTCTCTCTCTTAATCTCTCATTCTGTCTCAAAATAAACCAAAAAAAGGGACACTTGGGTGGCTCAATCAGTTAAGTTTCCAACTTCAGCTCAGGTCATGATCTCACAGTTCATGAGTTTGAGACCCGTGTCGGGCTCTGTGCTGACAGCTCAGAGCCTGGAGCCTGCTTCAGATTCTGTGTCTCCCTCTCTCTCTCTGTCCCTCCCTCACTCACACTCTGTCTCCCTCTGTCTCTCAAAAAATGAATAAATGTTACAAATAAACTAAAAAAAAGAAGTCATTACTATGCTCTGCTGCTGATGACTACAAATGCAGTCTTGCCCAGAGTATGCAGAAAAACGTGAGCAATAATTTTTTTCCTGTTACATTTATCAGAGTTTTATAGTATAAAGAAATACATTTTCCAATCATGTTTTCCTTTCACCTCTTCAGGCCATAATCACTGCCAAATAAAATGCATCAAAAAGTGCTGGAATTTCTCTCCCCAAAATATATCCAAAATCTGACCACTCTTTTCTGTCTCAGGTACTTCAATGCTAATCCAAATCTTGTTACTTAGGATACCGGCACTCAGTACCTCATGACAGGTTTCCTCAAGTCCACTCCTAAAAGTCTCAATTTTGTTGTTGTTGTTGTTGTTGTTGTTGTTTTTAATTTTTTTTAACGTTTATTTATTTTTGAGACAGAGACAGAGCATGAATGGAGGAGGGTCAGCGAGAGGGAGACACAGAATCCGAAACAGGCTCCAGGCTCTAAGTGGTCAGCACAGAGCCCAATGCGGGGCTCGAACTCATGGACCACGAGATCATGACCTGAGCTGAAGTCGGAGGCTTAACCGACTGAGCCACCCAGGCGCTCTCTTTTTAAAAATTTTTTAATGTTTATTTTTGAGAGAGAGACAGGCAGACAGAGTGTGAGCAGGGGAGAGGCAGAGAGAAAGATTCCGAATCAGAAGCAGGCTCCAGGCTGTCGGCACAGAGAGACCCATGTGGGGCTCCAACTCACAAACTGTGAGATCATGACCTGAGCTGAAGTTGACACCCAACCGACTGAGCCACCCAGGTGCCCCTCAATTTTGTTTTCTGATGGAATGGAATACAGTGAGAGGTTTTACTACTTTCTCATTATGTTCCAGTTTGAAATGCTTTCAACGAAATACTGCAGTAATGTAAAAACTCATGCAGAATTCACATCAAATTTGTTTCTTACAGTGCTTTCTTACAGTATAGATAATGGTGAAAGCATGAACAGTCTGTAGCCATCATGGAGCACCTCTCTTTATGCTTTCTTCGAGACTAGAATGTTGTTCATAGAAGCAAGTTCTGTTCTCCATTGGTACATTAATGTTTTCTATGAAAGTTTCAGGGTTTCAAAATAGGTTTATATTTTGGTTGTTTAGAGGTTGTACTTTACCAAAGATGTGAGAGTACAAGTGTCGCATTTGTAAAAACCTTCAAAATCCTGTCAACAGATATTTATGCGAACCAAAGTAATGTGGAATCTAATCACCACCTGTATATTTTTCCACGTTCAAGATTTTTCTCCCAATTATAAAATTAGTGTATGCTTATTATGAAAAATTGCAAAATTTAGTACAGCAGCAGGCAAAAAAAAAAAAAAAAAAAGTCTTGTACTCATTATCCAGAGTGGAATATTCTTACCATTTCGTAATATTTCCTTTCAGCCACTCTTCATGTATTATGAACAGTAATACCCGCAAATTACAGAACAGTACGGAGGATAATGTATTGAGCCACCCAAAACAAATGTTAGTGTTTTAGTTCTTTGGATTAAAAAAAATCTCAACAATTATAATTTCTAATACTCTCTCCCTAGTCCTATTCTGCGTCCTCTATCTGTTCCTCTAATGCCCATCACCCTTGCCTCCTGTCAAGAGGCAGCCACTATAACAGATTTGCTGTGTATCTAGTTTTTCTGGTTCCACTATGTATTTGTGTGTCTGAAAACAACATAAAGTTTGTTTTGCATGTGTTTCAATTTACTCTGTGACATTTTGCTCTTTGCCTCTTACTGCTCTCTAGCCATGTTAATAAACACATACCTAGTTCACTCATTTTATTATTTTATTTTATTTATTTATTTTTTTTAAGTTTATTTATTTTTGACAGAGACAGAGTACAAGTATGAGCTGGGGAGGGGCAGAGAGAGTGAGAGAGACACAGAATCCAAAGCAGGCTCCAGGCTCTGAGCTGTCAGCACAGAGCCTAACTCGGGGCTTGAACTCACGAACTGTGAGATCATGACCTGGGCCGAAGTCAGACTCTTAACCGACTGAACCACCCAGGTGCCCCTAATTTTTTTTTTTTTTTTTACCCCTAGTTCACTCATTTTAACCACTGGGTAGTATTTGTAGTACTCCTTCATAGAATACTACACCACATTACTTATGTATTCTCTTTCCGATGAACATCTGGACTCCTTCAAAACATTTTTCATTTGCTACTACCCATAATGCTGCATTGAAAATCCCAACACATACCCTTTGTGAGTGTGTATGTGAACTCTCTGGCATAACTAGAATGGGAATAGTTATTCATAGTGATTCATAGGGCACTGATCACTTTGGATTTGCCCAAACACAGCCAACTTATTCTACACAAGGCAAAAATAAATTTATGTATTTATTTTTAAAATGTGTGTTTATTTTGAGAGCGACAGAGTGTGTGTGTGCGCGCGCACTAGCATGTGATGGAGAGGGGCAGAGAGAAGGGAGAGAGAGAATCCCAAGCAGGCTCTGCCCTGTTAAGGCAGAACCCTATGCAGGGCTCGATCTCACAAACCGTGAGATCATGACCTGAGCCGAAATCAACAGTCAGACACAACCGACTGAGCCACCCAGGTGCCCTGGTAGAAATTTATAATCCCACAAGCAGTCAATGAGTGTTTTCCTGTCCTCATCCATTTTCTTACATTGGCTTCAACATTGGGTATTTTCAGACAAAGATTTTTACTAACCTGATGCTTCCCTCATTTTAATTTGTATTTCTTAATAAGGTTAAGCAGGTTTTCTTGTTTATTGACTCTTCGTGGTTTTTCCTTGTATTTTAGATTCATATCCTTTGTCCATTCTTCACTTGTGTCATTGTTTTTTTCTAACAGTTTAAAAATAGTATTCATATTCGTGATTATAAATATATCGAGTTTATTTTTGAGACTTGAATGAGGTATAGGAGTCTTTTTTTCCATATGGAAAATAGTCATCTCAATACCTTTTATTGAATTTGTTGTCCTCATGATTTTGTAATCCTTCCTTCCTCTTTTTTCAAGGTTTTAGATATGCTTAGGCTTGCTTCTGGATTTGTTATCTCTTCTCCTCTGTTTTGTTGATCTGTCCCTGCACAAGTACCACATTATACAAAAGCTGATAAGCCCCACATGAACGTTTTTTTTCTTTTTCTTTTTTTTTAATGTTTATTCTTGAGAGAGAGAGAGAGAGAGAGAGAGCGCGCGCACAAGTGGGGAAGGGGCAGAGAGACAGGGAGACACAGAATTTGAAGCAGGCTCCAGGCTCCAAACTGTCAGCACAGAGCCCAACATGGGGCTCGAACTCACGAATCGTGAGATCATGACCTGAGCCAAAGTTGGATGCTCAACTGGCTGAGCCACCCAGGTGCCCCCATGTGAACTTTTTTTTAACACATAGTGGAAGTCATTTAAATCAGAGTTTTGTACTTTGCCTCCCCCACCACATATTCCCTAACAATATAAAATAAATACTTTTTCATATCATCATGAGAATCTGGAAAGTTTTTTTTTTTTTTTAATGTTGTGTGATTGTGCCTTGTATAGATATACTGTTACTTACATAGCTACTCTCTTATGGTTTAACACTCATCTTCTGAGATAATGCTTCCCAGATTATAACTGGGGATGCTCACCCTGTTGTAGTGCAGCAGATTCCCTCCACCCTCTGAGGAGTGACAAGGGAGAACCTGTTCCTGAGATGGTACAGAGCTCTGTGATAGTTGGGGCTGATTTGCCTGAAGATAGGTGTGAACAGGTGAAGAGCAGGTATGTGAGCTTTTGCTTCGGGCTGCAGCAACTCTCTGCTTCCCACTGGTGGTGACTGGTGGGACAGCGGGTGAATTTCTTTTGGAAGAAGGCAGAGTCTTTATTTTATTTTAAATGTTTATTTATTTTTGAGAGACTGAGCACGAGCTCAGGAGGAGCAGAGAGAGAAAGAGGGAGACAGAATCCGAAGCAGGCTCCAGGCTCTGAGCTGTCAGCACAAAGCCCGATGTGGGGCTCAAACTCCTGAGCTGTGAGATCATGACCTGAGCCAAAGTCAAATACTTAACCAGCTGAGCCACCCAGGTGCCCCCTAAGAGGGCAGAGTTTTTAAAGATTCAGTATTTATTTCTGTCAGTGAAGGCGGGTTATAAAAGAAGCATTTTAAAGAGAACACAACCTATGTACCTTAATTAGTTTAAACATCATTTTGTGTTTATCTTTTGCAGCACTTGCCTACATGTTCCTTCTGGCTGGATGCTTTCACACCCTCCAATGTTTGCATTTCTTCTGTTTTTTTTCTTTTAGTATTCAGCACTTAGGAAGACACTTTGTGTTATATCTACCATCTTAAATTGTTTACTACTATAATTGTTGCTTCTTTTTATTTTAGAGAGAGAAAGAGAGTGCGGGAGTGGGCGAGAGAGGCAGAGGGAGAAAGAGAATATTAAGCAGGCTCTGTGCTTAGCGTGGAGCCCGATGTGATGTGGGGCTCGATCCCACAACCCTGGTATCAGACCTGAGCTGAAATCCAGAGTCAGACGCTTAACCAACTGAGCCACCCAGCCACCCCTGTAATTGTTACTTTTTAAAGCAGAAGTGTACTCAGAGGCTCAGGGAATTGTGTTTGTCATGTTTGTACAGCTGGTTTCAGTTTCAGAGACAGGATTTGGATCTGTTCTTGACTCCTACCTGAGATTCTCTCTCCCAGATTACATCTTTTTTGTTTCACTCTCCTTAAAATGGCTTGGGTTTAAAAATCATTGTTATTGTTTGCATCTGATTAGGCAGCGCTGAAGATCTGGTCTTCTGTCTGCAACATTGAAATGCTTTGGTTTCCTGCTCTAATGGATGCTAGGTTCAGCTGTACTTGGACTCTTTCTATATGTTGCTCTTGTGTCTAGATTACTTTCAGTGCCATGAAATTGATATCTTTCAGAAGTCACAAAAGCAGGAGGAAATTGATGCACTTTGTGATTTCAGATGCCATGTCCTGCACCTTTAGTCCTCTTTGCCTGGTAGCTTCATGCCTTCCTCTTTGATGTAAACATATAAAATCCTGGGGCACCTGTATGGAAATGAGTGGGAGTGGTTAAAAGTTGATTACTTGTACATTGATAATGTGAGTTTTGCAGATTGTTTTCCAAAAAAGATCATATGAGAAGCTGGTAAGTTGTTTTGTACCATGAAATGAAAATTAGATTTAATTTTTTTTTTTAAACGTTTATTTATTTTTGAGACAGAGAGAGACAGAGCATGAACGGGGGAGGGTCAGAGAGAGAGGGAGACACAGAATCTGAAACAGGCTCCAGGCTCTGAGTGGTCAGCACAGAGCCCGACGCGGGGCTTGAACTCACAGACCGTGAGATCATGACCCGAGCCGAAATCGGCCGCTTAACCGACTGAGCCACCCAGGCGCCCCGAAAATTAGATTTAAAAAAATAAATGAAAATTAGATTCATCATTCAGTTGAATTTGGAGAGTCAGGTTCTTATTTTTCTTTCAGTGTTTTCAGACCTATACAGATGTGGTTAGTACCTTTCTCCATCAGGTGACCAGACTTTCTCTGAAGACTTCTTACTGCAGAGAGGGCACGGTTACAGAACTGTGGGAACTCCAGTGGTCTGTCCTAGGTGATTTTCACTGTGGCTTTTCCTGTAAGGGACTGCAGCTGACTGTCAGCATTCTTAATCTGAAGTATCTGTTTATCCTAGACTCCGCATGCTACTTGTCAAATCACCAGTAATGTTTTGGGAGCAGGTAATTAAGATGCCTGCAGATTGCTAGGTCTGACTTCCTTATTTTGAGACCTGTTACAATCTTAGCTAGACTGAATTTCAAACAGTGCTAGTCTAAGAAACATGATAAGATTTATAATTGTTACAACACTTAAGTTGTCATGGAGGCTTCCTAGATTTCACCCTCATTTCATTAAGATGTAAAGTGTCCTTTGTACAATATGCAAAGAAAAAAACAATTTACAACCTACATTGACCTCCCTTCGCCCCATTGTGGAAACAAAATTCTTTAGAACACAGTAAACCCCGAAGTGGTCTGTAGGTAGTTGGTGGAGGGCCAGGCCTGTTACGGGGCGGAGTGTGCCATGTGCATTGGTAGGGAGCTATCGCCAGAGCATAGCCTCAGTCTCGGAAAACAGGTAATTAAAGAAGTGCTAGATTTCTCTTTTCCTTGAACTCTGAGGACTAAAGCAAGTTGGAGGAAAAGATCTGAGAAAAAGAGTTTTTTGAGTTGTTTGGGGCCTCAAAAATCTTCCAGGAGAGATCATATTAGAGATAATGGTGAAGTAACTTCTATAAAGATTCATATTTAATTTCTGACAGACTCAGTACTAGAAACAGGATTTTTGATGCTGAGTCTGGTTCTGAGAAAGGTCAGGCTGTGTTGATTTCCTAGGGAGAAGACTGCATTCTGGAATATCTCTAATTCTATCTGATCTTTTTAAAATGCAATTTTTATTTTGCTGTCTCCTATCTTACATCCTTTTACTGGCCTTTAATTGCTTTCAGGATTAAAACCCAGATCCTTAAAAGAGTCAAAAAAAGCTGTGGGGGTTTGCCTGGCCAGTCTGTCCTGTCCTGTACCCCAGCCTTTCCTCTATGTCTTCTGGGCCCCAGCCAGCCTTCCTTTGATTCTGTGGTCTGTCTCCTGCCACAGGACCTTTGCAACTTTAGTTCCCTTTGCTTGGATGCTCTCACAGCCCCATGTAATTAACTCTTATTTATCTATCTATCTATTTATTTATTTATTTATATATTTATTTATTTTTAAGGGTTAAAAAAAAATGTTTGTTTACTTTTGAGAGAGAAACAGAGACAGAGTGTGAGCAGGGGAGGGGCAGAGAAAGAGGGAGACACAGAATCTGAAAAGGCTCCAGGCTCTGAGCTGTCAGCGCAGAGCCTGATGTGGCATTTGAACTCATGGACCACAAAATCATGACCTGAATGGAAGTTGGACGTTTAACCAACTGAGCCACCTAGGCTCCCCAAATTTATTTATTTATTTTGAAAGAGAGAGAGAGAAAGAGAGAGAGAGAGAACTAACTAGTGGGGGAGGGGCAGAGAGAGAGGGAGAGAGAGAGAATCCTGAGCAGGCTCTGCCCTGACAGTGTAGAGCCCAGTGCTGGGCTTGAACCCACAAAAGGTGAGATCGTGACCTGATCCAAAACCAAGAGTTGGCCACTTAAACAACTGAGCCACCCAGGTGCCCCACCACCTAATTGACTCTTAATCTGTTTTCAAATTGTGTCTAATCTATCCATCTAGGGCAGGTTACTCTTGTGGTGTGCTCATGGAGAGAGACACAACAACATTCCTCCATGTTAATTATTTGTAATTAAACTCTTGTTTTTGTGATTATTTCATTAACATGTATCTCTCTCTTCTTCCCCTTCCCTACATATCAGCTTGTAGTATTCATCAATATAGTGACCATACCTGTTTTTCCTCACTGTTGAATTCCCAGTACCAAGCATAGTTCCTGGGATATATTTACTAGGTGTTCAGTAATACTCTGGTTTCTCTTCAGATCGAACAAATCTTTCGCCTTTTACTAGGTGTTCAGTAAATATCTGAGAATGAATAAATTAGTTTCTCTCTCTGGGACATAAGACAATAGGTTCTTATTAAAATAGGTCATTGGAGTATGTTATTTCTATTAAAATGTTATCTTGCATGTTAATAGGTCTTTTTTGAATGCATCTCATCACTACAAGTGATATATATTTGAAAATAATTTCATTGTGTCACCAGAGCTGAACACACACGGTCTAAAGACCAGGAGTTATAGAAAGTTTCTGGCACTGGACATACTTGTTTAAAAACTGTGGTAAAATATACACAACATAAAAATTTGCCATTTTAGCCATTTTTTTTTTAATTTTTTTCAACGTTTATTTATTTTTGGGACAGAGAGAGACAGAGCATGAATGGGGGAGGGGCAGAGAGAGAGGGAGACACAGAATCGGAAACAGGCTCCAGGCTCTGAGCCATCAGCCCAGAGCCCGACGTGGGGCTCGAACTCACGGACCGCGAGATCGTGACCTGGCTGAAGTCGGACGCTTAACCGACTGCGCCACCCAGGCGCCCCCATTTTAGCCATTTTTAAGCGTATTGTTCTCTCGCATTAAGTATTCACACTCTTGTGCAGCCATCACCAGGATGTTTTCGTCTTCCCGAACTGAAACTCTGTACTCATTAAATAACAACTCCCTATTCCCCAGCCCTTAGCAACCACCGTTCTAATTTCTGTTGCTGTGATTTTGACTACTCTGGGTACTTCATTGGAGGGGGACCACACGGTATTCACCCTTCTGTGACGTGCTGATTTCACTTAGCATGTCTTCAGGTTCATCCATATTGTCCTATGTGTCATCGTTTCCTTCCTTTTCAAGGCTGCATAGTATTTTATTGTACACATATACCACATTGTGTTTATTCAATAGAAACTTAGGTTCCTTCTACGTTTTGGCTATTATGAATAATACTGCTATGAACATGGGTGTACAAGTGGGTATACTTTTATGATTCTCTGGGTTTTTTTTTTCCCCCTGGACCTATAGCTTATGATCCATTTAGTCTTCTACAAGTTATGTAGCCTTCCCGTGCCTGAGTTTCCTCATCCACAATGGGAATAATACTGTGAAACCTATCTGTACTGCTTCAGGGGGTTATCTGTTGACAAGAAGAGGGTATACAGGCATAACTACAAATTGCAGATGTACCTGTCCCAAGAATATAGAATTTGATGGAACTGCAGTGGGTCCCCAGACCACACCTCATTGTTGTTTTTCCTGGGCCCCTGGGTTTTCTGAGGGCATAAAACTCTCCGTGAAATTGACTGCCCAGGTTGTGTGGAAGACAAGTGATTTATTGCTATGCTACAAATCTTTTTGAGCTTCCCTCAACATTCCAGAAGAAATTATGTTTGACAGTTTTTGTGCCTTCATTTAAGTTAATATTCACAAACACGGGGCTTTGCTGGCTCTTGAGACTCTAGCCACACTGGAAGAGAGAGTATGTGATGTCTCTGTGTCCTGAACAAGATCTCTGGCACCCTCTTCCCAGCCTCTGGAAAAGTCTGTCTCTGAGTTACCATGTGGCATCAACTTGAGGATTAAACAAGGTGGTACTTGTAAATCATTTAGAACAGCGTGTGGCACAGTGTTGAGAGCTTGGTAATATTGTTTGTTGAGATGGTGATAACAATGATATATTTTCCCCCCAATCTTGTTGAATCTCATTTACTTTCTTCTGATTTTATATCATTATTGGTTGTCTGAAAGGGCTTTTATCATGCCATATTTACTGTCATTGTAGTAGGTTATCAAATTTGAATATGGTCACTAGGTTACGAGTGACCATACATTTTAATACAATTGTTACAAGGAGTTCATTATATGACATAAAGATCTTCCCCTTAAGGGTGCCTCAGTGGCTCAGTCGGTTAAGCATCCAACTTCGGTTCAGGTCATGATCTCCTGGTTCAAGTTCAAGTCCCACATCAGGCTTTGGGCTGATGCAGGCCTGGAGCCTACTTAAGATTCTGTGTCTCCTTCTCTCTCTCTGCTCCTTCCCCTGCTTGTGCTCTGTCTCTTTCTCTCTCAAAAATAAATTTTAAAAAAATAATAAAGATCTTCCCCTTAAAACAAGCTATAATTTTTACAATAAAAATTTTTTCAAGAAAAACTTAGAAAAAGTAAGTAACTTATTTTCTTGAAAATAGAAAGTTGACTTAACCAACAGTAATTTTATTCTTCAGATATTAACTCTTTGTAAAATTGCTAACCATTAATCCTGCATTTCATTCTCTTCATTTGTGAGTCCTGTTGAAATTACATATTTCATTTAGGGCATTGAGGGTACTGGGAATTTGAGGATAGATTGCAATTCATGGTCATTACAGCATTTAAAGGAATTGTAGTCTGCAGAATATATAAATCTTCAGATTAAAATTTTAGGTTTATCAGCTTACGTTAGAAATCTACTCTTCAAAATGAGTGTAAAATTGATGAACTGAGAATTCATGTAATTTTTTTAAAACACGATTTCTTAAAATTTAAGAGTACTGTCCATGTTCTCAAGGCTATAAACTAGAATTAAAACTAATAAGACTACCACTGCAATAAATCATATGAAACATGAAATTTGGGGCGCCTGGGTGGCGCAGTCGGTTAAGCGTCCGACTTCAGCTCAGGTCACGATCTCGCGGTCCGTGAGTTCGAGCCCCGCGTCGGGCTCTGGGCTGATGGCTCAGAGCCTGGAGCCTGTTTCCGATTCTGTGTCTCCCTCTCTCTCTGCCCCTCCCCCATTCATGCTCTGTCTCTCTCTGTCCCAAAAATAAATAAATGTTGAAAAAAAAAAAAAGAAACATGAAATTTTTCTTCCTTCTAAGTATATCACTGAGGCAGGAAATGAATGTTACTGTAGCACTGTTATCTAATCTAGAGGCTTTAGTGAGATTTTCTAGTTGTCCCAGTTATGTTCATTATAACAAAAGAAAAAATTTTTTTTCTGGTTTAAGATCCCCTTGAAAATCATTTATTGCATTTAGTTGTATCATTTTAATTTCTTTCAGTCCAGAACAGTTCCTCATTCTTTCTGTCTTTCATGACGTGGCATTTTCAAAGTACAGGCCATTTATTTTGTAGAACATCCCTTAGTTTGGGTTGTGTTTATAATTTGATAATTAAAATAAGTTTTTATTTTACTTAAGTCCATTTTGGTCAGTTAAGTCAGGAGAATTTCCATTTCACCCTAATTTTTCAAATTTATCAACATAAGTTTTCGGAGTATTCTTTAAGTAGAATGAATTGGTAAGTCTCCAGTTGTAAGTAGCTTTTCATTGTTATTGTTTATGTATGTCATTTCCCATTTTTTTGACAGTTTTGCCAGATTTTTCTTTTCTTTTTTATTATCTAAAAAAGTGAGATTTTAATTGAGTTGATTTTTTTTGTATTTTTTTTAATTAATTTTTTTTAATGTTTATTTTTGACAGAGAGCGAGCGAGTGAGCACGAGTGGGGGAGGGGCAGAGAGAGAGGGAGCCACAGAATCTGAAGCAGACTCCAGGCTCTGAGCTGTTAGCACAGAGCCTGACATGGGGCTCGAACTCACAGACCACGAGATCATGACCTGAGCCGAAGTCAGACGCTGAACCAACTGAGCCACTCAGGCTCCCCTTTTTAAAAAAAAAATTTTTTTTAATGTTTATTTATTTTTGAGAGAGACAGAGACAGAATGCAAGTGGGTTGGGGCAGAGAGAGAGGGAGGCACAGAATCCCAAGCAGGCTCCAGGCTCCAATATGTCAGCACAGAGCCCGACGCGGGGCTCGAACCCACGAGCTGTGAGATCATGACCTGAGCCGAAGTCGGACACTCAACCGACTGAGCCACCCAGGCACCCCTGTATGTTTTTTTTTATTATTATTATTATTATATGTTTTCTATTTAGGTTTTTTTTTTTTCCTGTTTATTTTCCTCCTTCTACTTATCTTAGGCTTTACTCTGATATTCCTGATCCAGCTTTTTTTTTTTTTCTTTTTTGTGGCGGTGGGGGGCGGGGGGTTGTGTGTGTGGGAGAAAGACAGAATGAGAGAATATGAATCTTAAGCAGGTTCCATGCCCAGTTGGGAGCTTGACGTGGGGTTCAGTTTCCCGACTCTGAGATCATGACCTGAGCCAAAATTAAGAGTGAGACGCTTAACCAACTGAGCCTCTCAGGCACCCCTCCCATTCCAGCTTTTTAAGACTGATTTTTTAGCCCATCAACTTTGTCTAGTTTTATATCATCAAATATTTACGATTATAAATGTACCTCTGTATGTCCTAAAGTTTGATATGTAGTATTTTCATTATCATTTGGTTCTAAGTATTTCCTAATTTACTTTATAATTTTGCATTTAATTGTGAGTTAATTTCCAAGGAAAGGAGGTTCATAAGTTTATCTTAATTGCCTTGGGGGTTGTGGTCAGAGAAACATACGCCAATTCTTTTACTATATTGTGATTTCCTTTAGGGCCTGCAACATAATCCTCCCCAGCATTTTGCTCCATGGGTCTTACTTTTACCATGGCCTAATGCAAAGGAAGCTTTCTGTTTTTGTCTGTTCTATCTAGAAAATGCCATCAAGGTAAAGGTTAAGTCATTGTGGAAGCTCACGTGTCATATATATTCTTCCTGAATTATTTTAGTCTCCCCTTGCTTGCATTGGTTGTTCTTCAGTGTCCTCACATAGATGTTTTACAGTAAACCCTTGGTTTGTGAGCATAATTCATCCAAAGCACTTGTATATCAAAATGAATTTCCCTATAAGAAATAATGGAAACTCAGATGATTCATTCCACAACCCCAAAATATTCATATAAAAATGATTACACTGCTGTAATCATTACAAAATTATAAAGAAAAGATAAAATATAAAGAAGAATAAACAAATTAGCCTATACTTACCTTTGAAAACCTTCGTGGCTGATGAGGAAGACGAGAGGGGAGGTTATTATGTAGGACAACTTTCACTATCACTAACGGATGTTGACTGCAGTACAGTATGAATACTCTCTTGTCATATACTGTATTTAATGTGACTGGGAATAAGGCAGCAGAGGAAAGGGCCTATATCTGCAGGTGGCCTGACCTAGAATGAAGTATGGCATTGCTAAGCTTACTCTTGGATGGAAAAGCAAAGGACTGTCCATAGGTGCTTTGAAGTGACAAAAAATACACTGTTGCCAGCTGTGGGCACCTTCCAATGTTCTGAAAAATCACTGGTTTCTGCCAAACACCGTGGCCTGAGACCCAAGCATCCAAGCATGGGAGACAACCATCCACAATCCTGCAGAGAGAGAGACAGAGCAAGAGAGAGAGAGAAGAAAGAACCATTGGCTCAGTTGTGATCGTGTGACATTCAGCATCATGTACTACTCATTTTGCAAGACATGTTTGTTGATCAAGTTAAAATTTATTAGAAATGTTTTCTTGGGGCGCCTGGGTGGCGCAGTCGGTTAAGCGGCCGATTTCAGCCAGGTCACGATCTCGCGGTCCGTGAGTTCGAGCCCCGCGTCGGGCTCTGGGCTGATGGCTCAGAGCCTGGAGCCTGTTTCCGATTCTGTGTCTCCCTCTCTCTCTGCCCCTCCCCCGTTCATGCTCTGTCTCTCTCTGTCCCAAAAATAAATAAACGTTGAGAAAAAAAAAATTAAAAAAAAAAAATGTTTTCTTGTCTTGCAGAACACACGTAGAACCAGTTACTCACAATCCAAGGTTTTACTGTATTTGTCTGATTTGTGTCTAGAATCAGAGCCGGGGGGAAGAATTTTCAGTTCTGCTCATGCAAAGGACATTTAGGGCCATGGGGTTACAGTGGCCTACTAGCCCTGTAGCTTTCCTGTGATAATCAAAAGGTCTGAGTACACATGAGGACATGACTCAGGGTGTCTTGGAGATTGATTTGAGTGAATGACAACTAAGTCTTAACAAATTTGATGATGAATGAGGGATTTTGTTTTGAATACTGTGCATTGAAGCAAAACTTGAGAATGCATGGCATACTTCTCTTTTACATATATATAAAATGTTTTGCCTTGATCATGGTTTGTGGTTTACTCCTGAGAGTTTATATTCACCTTCTGCTTGGGAAAAACCATATGCTCATTAATTCTGAAGTAGATTTAGTGTTCTGAATGCTATAATTTGTGCTGGAGGTACACATGCAAAGTTTTTGTAACATTCTGACCAAATCAATAGTTAGGATTGAATATGTATGTATATCAGTTAGCTGTTGTCAAAATAACGCTACATGTTACATGCTGGGTTTCTGAGAAACAGGCTAAGATAGAGATTTGTATGTAGGAAATTTATTAGGAATCAAAACCTGTGGGGGTGCCTGGTGGCTCAGCTGGTTAAGCGTCCAACTTTGGCTCAGGTCATGATCTCCTGTTTTGTGAGTTCGAGCCCCACGTCGGACTCTGTGCTGACAGCTCAGAGCCTAGGGTCTGCTTCAGATTCTGTGTCTCCCTCTCCCTCTGCCCCTCCCCTGTTCGTCCTTTCTCTCTCTCTCTCTCTCTCTCTCTCTCTCTCTCTCTCTCTCAAAAATAAACATTAAAAAATTTAAGAAAAAAAACTGTGGAAGAGGAGGGATGGAGGCAGGATTGAACAGGGGAAGAAAGTGGGCTGTGATACCTGAAGCCTCCGCCGACTCCACGGGACACTTCGAAGAGTTGTCCCAAATCCGGGTGACAGGCTGAGCCTTATACTCCTGCATCATCGGATAAAGGCTGTGCCAGGAAAAGGGCATGATCTTGGGTGATGATTCTTTCTTGAATTGAAATCATTCCAAAGGTGACAGCTGAGGGTGTCTGCTGATAGCACATCTAGCACGGAGTGAGTAAGTTCTTTACTCTCAAAAGGAAAAACACAGTATCTGTTACACTGCCTAGTATTTCAGTGGCTTATAACAACAAGCATTAATTTCTTATATACTCCTTTGCAGATTGTCTAGGATCTGTGTAGGTGCCAAACTACAGTGTGAGTCCAGATCTGCTCCATGTGTATCTCCTCCTCTGGTGACAAAAGCCAGTAGCTCAAGAGGGCAAACCTAGATATGCAAACACATGCCAGGGCTCTGTTCTGTCACGTATCTTGAACATCTTATCTGCCAGTCAGGTCACGTGGCCAGGCTCCACATCAGTGGAGTGGAAGACTCCTCTTCTGTGAAGGCCCAGGGGAGGGAGTGAATATTTGCTGAATAATAATCCAGTCTACCGTTGTGTGATTGTACTTAATGAGCGAAGGATGAGAATTTCACTGCCAAGCTTTCATTGTCAGTCTTTCTCCGAAAATACTTCTGTTTGTCATCTCCATCTGTTATGAATGAGATGAAATATGACAACACCTTCACCACTATTTGGCAGAGAGAACAGCTTGTGCTGAGTTCTTATGATTTTTTAAATTTAGATTTGAATGGATCTTGTGTGTATCTGTATCTCTATTGAAAACATGGTATCTTTGTAAAGTATTTATCTGGAGGGAAGACTTTCTGTTGTTTTACATTTACTCCTTAAATTCTTTGTGTTACTTTAAATTGAGGCGTATACACAGTAAAGTGTATTCAGTACACTCAGGTGCATCATTTGCAAACTTGTGTATATGTATACATTCATGTAATCGACCACCCAGATCTAGGTAAAGAACTTTACCAGAATCCCAAAAGATTCCCTCATGCCTCTTCCCAGTCAATGATTGCCCCCTTCTTCTGAGGGAATCATTATTCTGACTTCTCTCACCACTGATTGTTACTTTTCTCAAAGTTCATATAAACGGAATCTTCCAGTGTGTTCTCTTACATGTCGAGCTCTTGGAATTGTTGTTACCTTACTGATAAACCGTAAGTCAGATGTCAGACTCCTATGTCTTGTGTTAGCCTATTTCTGAGAGTCTTCACTTGATGTTGTCTGTTATGTTATAGAAGGTAGATTCTGTGTTTTGCTTACAGCTTTTTAGTGTGATGTTGAACTCCGTAAAAGTCCATTCAGAAGGAGCCTCCTATGTGTGTCAGAAAGATGGAGTTAATATGGACTTCTAGCCCATAATGTGGTCCTCTGGTTTCCTTTATGAATTTGGTCATCAATTTAAATAAAATTATTCCCTGGGAATTCCATAGTGCATACGTCTGATGGGATGTAGATTTTTTTCTGCACATACTGATCATGACAGCGCTCTCCTCTGGGCTGCGTTTCAAAGTGGACTCTGGGGGTTTCATAGCCTCCAGTCGCCTATAAGTTGGACCCATTCTTTCCACTTGATTTGTGACAGTGCAGGGGTTAGTCTTCTGAAAGCCATTGCTGACTTCGGTGTCTAGTAACACACACTCTGTGAGGAACAGAACCATTAAAACAATCTGTTCGCTTCAGATTTGGGTCATAATCACTTATAACGCCTGTGATGTTACTTTGGTTCTTTGAAACTCTGTGAGATAATAGCCTATCGTCATTTGTAAAAGTGCCTATAAGAGAAGCCTTTTCATCACCTCGCGTGAACAAAAGACCGAAGATCCTTTTATGCTTTGAGTGGCTGCTATAATATCAGCTGAGAAACACTCATTTAGTCTTGTGACTTTGGGTTTCAGAGCACCTGTTAATTATAAGAACTACTACCTCTTGAGGAATGTCAGCAGCAAAGTTAATTTGTGTAATTATTGATTTTGAATACCATTTAATCTTCAGTTTTGTTATCCATTGTAAATTTAGTTTCAAAAATAACTGTTTATAGTAATATATTAGTGATTGAAGGGATCCCTGCATGCTATTGAACTTTGCTTTCATTTTTGTAGATCAGTTATCTAGGAACTAAATAATTTCAGGAATGATGTAAACTTGTTTAACAGTGCACAGTACAGTGAAACTGATGAGTCTGTCAAGTGAGAAGTTTAGCTAGAAAAGTGGGGTTTCGTTGATTATGAAGTTTGCAGAGCACAGGCAAAGAGTAAAGATCCAAAGATCAAAAATTCTAACATTTTTGTAACCGTTGTTGTGGAAAGGTGAGAAGAAATTCACTTAAAAATTGAAGTTATTCCATGATTGTGACACATACAGCAAAAGACTATACGTGATCAGTGGTCCTAGCTGTGATTATGACTAAGGAACAGAGAATGAGATTCCTCCTTGCTTTTGTTTTGTGGAATCCAGTGATTTATTTAAGAGAGATGTTAATCCTTATTAAAGCAGTTAGTTACTGTACCTTAAACATGTCTGTATGTCCTGAATCCCACCTTTAGTTCTGTCAACAAATTCATATTCAGTGTCTTAATGTATCACAGTATAAATAGGTCTTTTTAATGCATACTGTAGCCAGTGATTTTTTCTCTTTAATAGGTGTTTGTTGATATTTGAGTTTATTTTATACTCCTGTATGAGTAGTAGGGAACTCACCAGCTAAATTTTAAGAGACATGTTGCCACATGGATGTGATACTATCCCCATTTGTGAAAATTTTAATATCGGTAGATACTATGTACAAGGTGCGGGACTTGGCTTTCATATGGTAGAAAGTTAAAAAAAAATTTTTTTTTTAATGTTTAGTTTTGAGAGAGAGAGAGAGAGAGAGAGAGAGAGAGAGAGAGCGCGTGAGTGGGCGTAAGGGGCAGAGAGAGAGGGAGACACAGACTCCGAAGCAGGCTGCAGTCTCTGAGCTGTCAGCGCAGAGCCAGATGTGGGGCTTGAACTCACGAACAGTGAGATCATGACCTGAGCCAAAGTCGGACGCTCAACCGACTGAGCCACCCAGGTGCCCCCATATGTTAGAAAGTTTAAATAGAACTAGTCCTCACTTGGTAAGGATTTGGTCACCTTGCCGACCAACTCTGGGCCACACCTACATGCTTATCC
Organism: Herpailurus yagouaroundi; assembly: GCF_014898765.1. Lineage (NCBI taxonomy): Eukaryota > Metazoa > Chordata > Mammalia > Carnivora > Felidae > Herpailurus > Herpailurus yagouaroundi. Next base: position 35,596,274 of record NW_024412419.1, read on the forward strand.
AGACACAGCAGAGCCAGTCACCCTGTTCTGCAGTTTTCCTTCCACATATACAAATGTGCGTATATGTTATGAATGAATTTCTGGTTCTCCAGTAGAAATACCATCACAGGTTTTTCAAACTTTAAAGTTTTGGAACCTAAGTTTCTTCACAGCTTCTGATGGGAAGAAGAATGGGTTTTAAATAAGCCAGACCCAAGGTACTTTTGCAAAAAAACAGGTATATTATCCTAATCTATCTTTTCCTCGTTTCAAATTACTCTTTATATCATTCTCTCCTGAAATAAGTAGGAAATCCATGACAGCCTAGCTGATTCAAGCAAGCCTAGTCATCTGTTTTTGGTCTTAGAAGATCTCAACCAGTTACTGTTTTTACATGGATATGTGTTTTGTTTTGTTTGTGTAACATGGATGTGTAGTTCTGTTTTGTCACCCTGATTCTCAATTCCATTGTTTTCTGTAACTCTCGTTCTTAGTGCATCATTGTCTTAATCCAACCTGGGAATATTTTTTCTCTGTCCAATATATAATCTATTATTCCCTTGTCAAGGAAGGCTGTGACAACCCTATGTAATAGGTGAAGTGATTCTGGCACTTTTAACTGAAAGGATGGTGAAACTTACTGGCTTCCCAGTTAATACCTGTGCCTGGAGGCCCTGGATTTTCATGGTTAGGTTACTGTAACAAATGAGTGCAGTTTTTTAAATACACACCTTATAAATCAACATTTTCTTAAATCAGTAAATGACATTTTAAATAGGTAATCTGTTTTTTAAATTTTTTCTTAATTTTGTTACTTAAAAAATAAACCTAAAAAACCTAAAAAAAAATAAACCTTATTAAAAAATAAACCTTTGTTACTTAAAAAATATACCTAAGTATATTAGTGTTAATTCAGTGCATCATGCATTTTAGTATTCCTGTTCTTAAATAATCTGGCAAGTTTGCATTTCTGACTGATCTTTTCTCTCCATTTTGTTTGTTTTCTTTAGTTTCATGCTATGGATACATTGTATAGGCACAGCTATGATTTAAGCAGTGCAATTAGTGTCTTAGTACCACTTGGAGGGCCTGTTTTATGCAGAGATGAAATGGAAGAGTGGTCAGCTTCTGAAGCTAGTTTATTTGAAGAGGCACTGGAAAAATATGGCAAAGACTTCAATGACATACGTCAAGACTTTGTAAGTAGAAAACTGCACATAAAATGTTGGATGTGAATATTTTATCTTTGTTAAAAAGCTGGTAAACCTTAAAGTATTCATTTAGCAAGCTTGCAACGTAGTAATGTTTATCTACTCAACATAGAATGAAGGCTAGTCTTACAGAGAGATTCGTTCTGGGAAGCAATTATAAGACCTGGTATCAGGAGGCTCTGAGTTCCAAGTTTAAAATATGGATGGCTTTTCTAACCATTTGCACAAAATATTTCTGAGGTCTGCTTTAAGTTTGTTGCTCTCCTTTGGACCTTCTATATGTTTCTAGTTATCTTACTAATTGTTGAGCCTGAGTTTGATGTGGCCCTTTAATATGGAAACAACCTGTAGCAAGCAGTATGGAAAATTTGCTTTATGGGTTTTCTGTCCTTGACTCCTCTTAATGATACATAGTTTCTTACTTGCATTTTAAATACTAGATAATCTTGTCTACTTTTATGTACTTCCTTTTGTCCTTGTATGTATGGAATTGCTCTCTTTAATTAAGCTTTTAATCTCTTTGAAATGGAGAAATTTCTATTTGAGAAGTCCATTGATAACTTCCTAGGACAATTATCCTTTCTAGATTATCCAGTTCGTTGGTGTATAATTGTGAATAGCAGTCTCTTATATTCCTTCTTATTTCTGCAGTATCAGGTGCAACGTCTCCTCTGATTCTCCTTTCTGATTTTATTTATTTCAGTCTTCTCTTTTTTTTTTTTAGACTCGTTAAAGTTTGTCAGTTTGGTTTTATCTTCCCAAAAAAGGAACTCTTAGTTTCATTGATCTTTTGTTTTTCTAGTTTATACTTCATTTATTTCTGCTTTGACCTTTATTGTTTCCGTCCTTCTACTGACTAGATATACTCTTTTTCCTTCATTTTTCTTCTTTTCACTCTGACTGGATAATTTCTGATGACCTGTTTTTGAGTTCACAGATGTTCATTATTGATGTTCCACATTACATTTCTCATTGTATTCTTCAGTTTTAGAACTTGTGTTTGTTTTAGGATTTCTTTCTTTCTGTTGAACTTATTTCGTGTATTGTTTTCCTGGTATTGGGGTCTATCTCCTGATTTCAGTTCTATCTGTATTTTCCTGTAGCTCACTGAGCTTCCTTAAAACCATGATTTTGAAATTATTATCAGGAAATCATAGCTCTCCATTTCTTTGGGGTCAGTTGCTGGAAAATTACTGTTTCTTTGGTGATGTCATGCTTCCTTAACTTCATATTTCTTATAGCTTTGTGCTGATGTTTGTGCATTTGATTGATCAGTCACCTCTACCAGACTTTACAGACTGGTTTTAGTGGGGAGGGAGAGACCTTCGCCTGCCGTGGATACAAGGGTGTGGGAAGCTTGTGTATGATGGTTCCAGCTCTTGGGAAGGCCCATCAGCATAGTGTACATTCAGTTCCATCTGCTGAGGTCAGTTGTCAGTTAAGATTTCAGGGGTCCTTGGGGCGCCTGGGTGGCGCAGTCGGTTAAGCGTCCGACTTCAGCCAGGTCACGATCTCGCGGTCCGGGAGTTCGAGCCCCGC
>NW_024412419.1:35599102-35601675 GCF_014898765.1 Herpailurus yagouaroundi
GTTGAGCGTCCAACTTCAGCTCAGGTCATGATCTCACAGTCCGTGAGTTTGAGCCCCATGTTGGGCTCGGTGCTGACAGCTCAGAGCCTGGAGACTGCTTCGGATTCTGTGTCTCCCTCTCTCTCTGACCCTCCCCCGTTCATGCTCTGTCTCTCTCTCAAAAATAAATAAAACATTAAAAAAAAAGATTTCAGGGGTCCTCAGTGGCCCATTCTCTGGGTGTCTGCAGTGGCAGTGAAGGCTTCTGGGGATCTCCTGATCTCTTTCTCCCCCATGGGGTGTGTCATTGCCGAAGGGATCCCTCTTGGCATTGGATACCTTTGCCATGGCAGTGGTGCCTGGATCAGCTTGAGTCAGAACCAGGAGCAGAGCATGTATGCTCCCAGAGTGACAGCAGCCTGGGGTCTGGTGTGCTGGCTAGCCTGCAGTGTCAGTGACCGAGAGGTGAACACATGCAGAACCACCATGGAACCAAGGTCTGAAGTGTGGGTGCATGTGGAGCGGCCAGAGTTCTGGGGTCCCAGATATGCACAGGGTTGGAGATGGGAGCTGGCAGCCCTGTTCCTGGGGTGGGGACACAGCAGCATCTGGGAGGGGTGGAGCAGCATCTCCCTCCCTAGGAGGTCAGTATCTGTTGGTTACCTCAGTGGCAGAAGCCATCAGTTTCCTCTGCAGAGTAGGCTGCTGGAGTCCACGCCAACAAATACTACAGAGTCCTCAGCTGTGCACATGGCAGGGAGTCTGCAGCTGTCATGAAGGCTGTTGAGGTCCTCGACATCCTCAGTGGCAGTGGCTACCAGGCTCCTCTGCAGAGCGGGCCACTGCGGACCACACTGGCACCCACTTACACTGATAGCCTTTACCCTTCTTCTTTGTTCTTAGCCGGTTCCAGGTGTCTCAGCTAAGTCTACCTCCCTGGTGATCCTTTTTGTGTGGTTATTCTTCATCTTTTGCGCCACTGTGTTGCCATAGCTTCTTATTTGACTCTGATCCTCCCAGGGCTGTTTTCATTGTCCATAGCTGTGGGATACAAAGACAGATATCTCCTGTCATAAAATGTTATAAAGTGGTTATTGTTCTAAAGTGGTTCATAATTTCATATTATCCTTCGAAGATCTGTGGGATGGATCTGTAGTGATGCCCCCTCACATTCCTGATACTGGTAGTTTTCCTAATCAGTCCAGCAAGGACTTAATCGATGTTTTTGACCTTTGCAAAGAACCAGTTTTTTGCTTGCCTGATTTTTGTTGTTGTTTGTTTGTTTCATTAACTTCCGCTTTTATGTTTGTCATTTCCTTTCTTCAGCTTGCTTTGTGCTGAAGTGCTTTGTCTTTTCCTAGTATCTTTTTAAGGTTGAAACTTTTCTTGTAATCGTTTGTTGAGAGTGTACTTAGCTGACAGTGATTTTAGCCTTATCTTAAAATTGTTTTCCTGTCCTCTTTAACAAAAATGTTATTCTTTTTCTTTTTTTTTTTTTTATGTTTATTTTTGAGAGAGAGAGAGAGAGACTGAGTGTGAGCAGGAGAGGGGCAGAGAGAGAGAGGGAGACACAGAATCCAAAGCAGGCTCCAGGCTCTGAGCTATCAGCGGAGCCCGACGTGGGGCTCAAACTCAAAAACTGTGAAATCATGACCTGAGCCAAAGTCGAATGCTTAACCGACTGAGCCACCCAGGCACCCCAAAAATGGTATTCTTTGTAGAATTCATTTTTTTTTTCTTTTTCTCTTTCAGTGCTCTAAAGGTGTATCTCTATCTGGCTTACATAGTTTCTGATGAGAAGTTCTTATGTATGTGAATGTGTCTTTTCTTTGTGCTCAAGATTTTGTCTTTACCTTCAGTTTGGGGTTTTGTTTGTTTCTTTGTTAGTTTGTTTGTTTAATAGCAGTTTTATTACTACAATGCACCTGGGTATATTTTTCTTTGTAATTATTTTAATGAATTTCTGAGAACTAAAGTTTACTGTTTGTGTATTAGTTTGTATAGTTTATAATTTAGATTGATCTATTTTTCAGTGCACTAATTTTCTCTGCCATGTCCAGTATACTGATAAACTTCTTAAAGGAATTCTTCAAATATGTTAGCATATTTTGCTAACATTTATGTTTTCTTTTTTATGCTTTTCTCTGTTTAAATCCCTATCTATTCATGTGTGCTGTCTTACCTTTTTAACCCAATCCTTTAATATATTAATCTAATCTGTAGTTGGACCAGGTTTGGATTTGGTTGTTGTTCTGTTTGCCTTCAGGGTACTGCTGTATTGGAAGGCCTAACCAAAAATTTCATGTGCTGCCTTGATATCTTTGAGCCTCACTGGGCCACAAAAACTTCACTGTGAGTTCCACTCCTTTTGCCAAATATATCCTTCACCAGCAGGAAAGACTCCCCAGCTGCCCAGTTCTAGCTCCCCCGCAGCCTTCAACCTCACGGGTTTCACTTCCCTGCTAGCCTGCAGAATTACTGAGACAGGCCAGTCACATCTTCCCCTGGGAACTCTTTCCAGAACCAGGGCACACCTCACCCTCTTGTTACACAGAACCTCACTTCCACAGCCCCTAGGACTCGCTGTGGCCCTA
>NW_024412419.1:35601685-35625529 GCF_014898765.1 Herpailurus yagouaroundi
TACACAGAACCTCACTTCCACAGCCCCTAGGACTCGCTGTGGCCCTACATGGTGTCATCTTCCCCTGGGCTGTGAGTATCTGTGACTAATAAACCAGTCAGATTCCTCTGTTTTGTCTTCAGTGTCGTGTGTTGTGCGTCCTGGCTGTCTGATACTGTTTTGAGGGGCAGGTTCCTCCCCTCACTGAAGCAATAAATAGGAGGTGATCTGAATATTCACAGACATCAAATTCTTACCTATGCTTAATGTGGGGCCTGGAATGTGGGAGGGTTTCTTCAGTGCTCCTGTCTCAACATCAGCAGGCCCAACTACTACAGGGGCCTGTCTCCACGTTTTGATAAGTTGTGTTTTCATTTTCATTGCATCAGTATTTTTTGTTTTTCTTTCTGATTTTCTTCTTTGGCTCATGGATTATTTAGAGGTAAGTTCCACGTATTTGCATCTTTTTCACATATTTTTGTTACTGAAGTCTAGTTTAATTCTGTTGTGATCAGAAAACTTTGTAAAAAAAAGTTTGTAAACTTTGTAAAAAAAATCAAATTTTACATTTTTGAGATGTGATTCTCATCCTGTATATGGTCTTACTATGGTGAATGTTCCATGTGCTCTTGAAAAGAAGAGATATTTTGCTATTTGGTGGAATGTTCTATAAATGCTACTTAGGTCAGATTTATTGATGGTGTTCAAGTCTTCTGGAGCCTTACTGATTTTCTGTCTACCTGTTCTGTTGAGAGAGTAGTATTGAAAGCCTCTAGCTATGATTGTGAATTTTTCTGTTTTTCTTTTCAGTTACAATAGGTTTTTGCTTTAATTATGTTGAATCTCTGTTATTAGGTACATACATTTAGGACTGTTATGTTCTCATAATGAATTGACCCTTTTGTCTTTACATCATGCCTCTTTATCCATGGTAATATTCCTTATGGTGAGGTCTGTTAATATAACCACTCCAGCTTTATTCTATTGATTACATGGTATATCTTGTTTCCATCACTTTATTTGTGTCTTACTTATGTTCGAAGTGGGCTTTTTGTAGACTGAATACAATAGGATCTTTTTTTTTTTTTTTAAACCAGTCTAACAGTCTTTACCTTTTACTTGGATTGTTTAGACCATTTACCTTTAATGTAATTATCAATATTACAAGTTTTAGTTTAAACCAGTCATCTTCCCATTAATTTTCCATCTGTCCCATTGTTCTTTGTTCTTTTCCCCTTTTTAAAATTAATTTAAAAAAATTTTTTTATGTTTGTTTTTGAGAGACAGAACACGGTTGGGGGAAGGACAGAAATAGAGAGAGAGAGACACAGAATTCGAAGCAGACTCCAGGCTCTGAGCTGTCAGCACAGAGCCTGACACAGGGCTAGAACCCACTAACTGTGAGATCGTGACCTAAGGTGAAGTTGGATGCCTAACCCACTGAGCCACCCTGGTGCCCCTTAAATTAATTTTTTTATTCTAGTTTTATTTCTACTAGTGACCTACCAATTAAGCTTTTATTTTTGTAGTGGTTTACAGTATACATCTTTAATGTCCTACAGTCTATCTTCAATCAAACTCACTTAGGTCACATAGATTATAAGAACCATGTGATTGGGATGCCTGGTTGGTTCCATCCATAGAGCATGTGACTCTTAATCTCTAGGTCGTGAGTTCAAGCCCCAAGACCCATATTGGGTGTAGAGCTTACTTAAAACAAAAAAGAAGAAGAAGAACCATGTGACAATATATTTCCAGTTCCTCCCTCCCATTCTTGTGCTTTTTTTGTCATATATAATTCTGGCTATGTTCTAAATCCCACAGGGAATTATAACTTTTTTGGCTTTAGACAGTGATCTTTTTAAAGAGATTTTTAAAAATATTTTCCCCCATGTTTATTTATGTATTGTTATTTATTTTTAAAAATGTTATCACTTCTGCTCCTCTTCATTTATTTGTGTAGATTCAAATTACATCACCACCACCACTTCTCGGCCTTTTAGCTAAGATCAAGTGCAAATTACATCACCACCAACAGGGGCTTTCTCAGGTTTCCTGCTCTGGCCCAGATCTTTCTGATGAACACCTGATGGAGACCCGTGGCAAATGTGGATGGATTCCCCTAGTGTCTAGAGATCCCATAGATGCTACAACAGTTGTGCTAGCTCACTGTTGACCTTTAATAATTTGGTAAATTTTTGGCTGTTTTCTTCTTACTTTGTTTTTATTTGTTATCTTTATTTATTTATTTATTTATTTATTTATTTATTTATTTATTTATTGGTGCTTTGCCAAAGTAAAAGCTCATGAGTCTAGTCTTTGAGTACTGAGTGACTTTGGAATCCAGTTCAGTTGATTGTCTTGTAACATTAGTTCAAGAATCGGTATGGTTTTGTAGGTTATCTGGATGTTTTCTTCTCATTTTTAAGGTGGGAATGACATTATCTAGCTTAGGGCCTGCTTGGGATTCTCCCTCCCTCTCCCTCTCTCTTCGTCCCTCTGCCCCTCATCCCCAACTCGTTCACTCTCTCAAAAAAAAAAAAAAAAGGAGTTGGGCGGCTGAAGGAAAATAATTATGATAAACAGGGAAGGAAATATAGATAGCTTCTTTAGTCTTCCTTTCTCTTTTCTGAAACTCATCCTGAGGCTTTCATTGGCATTCAAAATCAAATTCCCCCAATGTTCTCTCCTTAGTACCTTTGATGACCAGAGTTCTCAACTTGGTAGCATAACCCAAACCTTTATTCCTGAGGGTTCTGAGCCCTGAGTTAGAAGCTGTTTTGTGAGAATAAGTCATTCATTAGTCCATGGTTGGTATTGCTAGCCAATGCATTACAGGCAGAAAAGGCAAATCATATTTAGAATAATTGTCTATTCAACAAGAACAAGATGTCTGTTCATTCCAGGATGCTGAGAGACTAATGTAACTGACATGTTACCAGGAATGGTGCCATGTTGGAAGCCCAGTGTGCATTGCTCCTTGCAGATTGGACACCTGGAGTAATCAGATCAGATTTGGTGAGAGGATGTCCATGTGGGGGTACCCATATGTAATCTGCTTGCCTCTGTGTCCATTTTGTTGATGTGTCCTTTGAACAATCATTGTTGTGGCTAGGGAAAGAGGCTGGCTGATAACCCTAGAGATCATCTTGCCCTCTTGATATAAGAGACCCTCCTCTCCAGAAGGAACCTTTGATAAACATGGGGATATAAAGATCCTCACACTTAGGCCCATCAAGAAGTGTCTGTCCCACAAACCTCTTTCCTAAGCCTCATTGTTACCAACTTTCTAATCTGCTTCCTTTCAAGTCCCTCCCTGATCATTGTGACAGGTAGATAACCACTCTCCCTGAGTGGGTATGGATTAGTACCTCTGGCCAGCTTTCCTTCAACTCAGACTAGGAAACCAGATGGTGACTCTAATGCCCTGCCCTTTTAAAGGATCTTTCTTCTTCACTGTGCTTTAGAGCCACCCCTGCTCGGGGCCAAAATGCTGCAGCAGAATTCTGGCTCATGCCAGTATATCATGCAAAGCCATCTGCCACATTCAGATTTTTTTCCTTCTCACTTGACAGGTCATAGGGAACTTCTGTGGAGCCATGAGGGTTGAGGGAGAAATGATACTGCAACAGGAGTAGACACACTGGGACATGTCATTTGTGCCTTCAGGACTATACTTCTTGATAAGAGAGTGGTGGTGCTGAGCATAGCTGATTAGGACTTGATGGCTCAGATAAAATCTGGCTGATGATGAAGCTCAGGTTACATAGTCACTTGGTTTCCTTTTCTCAGGCTTCCAGGTCAATAAATGAACGCCAGGGGTGTTTCTCAGGTGAAGAATAGTTAGCAGATGAAGATGTCTTAGCTTGCTTGAAGCCCTAGGGGACGGTGCCCGTGACTGTCCTCTGAGGTCTTGCCTTGTGAGGTCTTGCCATGTGAGGTCTTGCCATGGGCTCCTTACCCCATCCCTCAGACACTTTCAACTCCCATTAGATTGCTTGTTGGGTTGTAGAAAACTGTTTGCTTTAGCTGCAACGCACATGCCAGTGGCTGTGCTGATTGGGTCCTTTAAAGAGACCACATTCGTAACTGCTGTTGGAGTTGCTACCCAGTTAAGCTTAAAATAATTTCCTTTCTCAAAACTCCCATCTGTTTTCTTTTCATAGCAAACAGGTGAGTGAAATGTTGAGGTGATTAAAGAATAGCGTGGATATTGTACACATGGATTTCACCAGACCTCTAGCTGCAGTGGGGTCTGGGAAGTACTGTTTTGATTCTCTAATCCCGATGGTGCATTAGGGCAAGTTAGCTAGAAGTCAGAGAGAGTGCTGAGTCACCTATCTGTAGAATCTGATGCAACCGCTACAAACTGTGACCGTTGACAGCCATTCGCTTGAAGGTTTGATCTATTCCGATGTGCATCTGGGATGACTGACAGATTTCCCTTTACAGAGGGAATATACTGACATATTCCTGAATATATTCTTTGGTTGTGGGTCTCCTTAGTGGGCGCTCATTTGGCCAGTTTTGAATAATTATGGAAAATAGCAAAGGGTAAGCTTCCTGTTTTTCAAATGCAAGACTACACTCAACTGTGTACTCTTTCAGAGGCTTAGGTTTTATTTTATTTATAACAAAATAGGTGAAAATAAAGCAGTTTTGGAAAAGAAGAGAACGGTTACTGCAGAGACCAAACGACACCCAGTTGTAGCTGGCATCTTTGGAAGTTAAAGTAACTTGGGCTAAATCTATTTAAATGTCATTTCTAAACATTGTACTACTTCAGTGCCACCTGTAGCCCGAAAATAACTTTCCTGAATAGGTCCTGAAATATTATCAGTCATAATGTTTATCATCTGTAACAAAATGGGAGCTGAGAAATAGACTGTGTTGTTTTAGAGTTTCTGACTGAACAAGAGTAACTTGTTTGGGGTACACTTTGCTAAGAATTAACTTTAGTTTTCTCAAATACTTCTCCTAGAGTGAATCTTCCGTGTGGATATTTGCCTCATTATTTTTTAAAACGTGACTTAAAAAAGAAAGCCGTTCTTACAGTAATGCCTTGTTTTCATTATCATGTTAAATATTTTTTCAGCTCCCTTGGAAATCATTGACTAGCATCATTGAATATTATTACATGTGGAAAACTACTGACCGATATGTGCAGCAGGTAATTTTCTTCATACTGCTACCAATACTATTGCATTAAAGTGAGCTTTCTTTTTATATCTTAGTATTTCTTAGCAATACACTTAATTTTAAATTTGTTGGCTTTCTCTTTTCTATACTGTTTTTAACATCCTTAAGATGTTGTTTTAAGATTTTAGTTCTAGTATTTTCTGACTTCAAAGTCACTATGATAAATATTTTGGAAGCATGACAAGGGGACATAACCACTAGAGAGGCAGTATTATCCTTGCAGGTGCCTGGTGCTTTGTCTCTTTCTGAGTATAGTTGATAGGAATGGCCTAAGATGTGAGGTCATTTTATGAAGTATTAGAAATTCAGACCAAAGCCATCAACCATATAGTTTGATATATTTAAAAAAAAAATTTTTGTGTGTGTTTTTATTTCTTTTTGAGACAGAGAGAGACAGAGCATGAGCTGGGGAAGGGCAGAGAGAGGAGGAGACACAGAATCTGAAGCGGGCTCCAGGCTCTGAGCTGTCAGCACAGAGCCTGATGCGGGGCTCGAACTCACTGTGAGATCATGACCTGAGCTGAAGTCGGATGTTTAACCGACTGAGCCACACAGGCGCTCCCAGTTTGAGATATTTTAAAAGATCTTCTGAAAACCTCCTTAGTTGACATTTGTGTCATATATACATCTTTGACCTTAACTGTTAGTCTTACTAGTTTGATGGTCTGGTAGTGTGCATAAGTTTTTCTCCAAAATTATTTCTAAAAGCAAGGAATCTTTTAATTTGAGTCTTTCCTTAATGTTCCAAGTTGAGGTAAATCTCTAAATTACTTATTTTGAGTACTATTACTTTGGGGGAAAGGTACATTTTCCTTAGTGACTTCAGTCAATACTTGTTTTTAGATTCTTCTAGTCATAGGTTAGAGGTGGTAAAGAAAGGAGCAAATATATTTAACACAGACATCATTTTCCCTAAGTTATGTGATCACACAGTGACAAGTGTTGGATACTAAATGACCATAGCGAGTTGTCAAGGTCATGAATAATGAAGAGATACCCATGGCTTATTGAAAAATTTCTGGTGTCAACATCATAATACAAAAGTGCTTATTTTAAACAACATAGGTAGAAGGAAAGACCATGTGCTCTGGAAACTTGAATTTTTCAGGGCAAAAAAAGTCCCTTAAAGGTGGTGGAGATGATGGCATCATGAGTGGTTGAAAAGTGGTTTTTGAATTAAATTATTTCCAAAAATTTCTACTCTGTCTCTAAAAATTTTAAGTTGTCGCCTTAAATTTTTTTTTTTTTTCTCCTCATTGAGAAAGTGGATGAATGCCTTACATTCTGTTTTGTCTTCTTTTTGGATATCTACAACATGTATTTTTTTTCCTTCCTTGCTTATATTCATTTACTGTGTTGATCATTTTCTGGAAATGATTACGTAATCTTTCCCCTATTCCTTTACCTACATTTGGCTTTTAAAATCTGATGTGAGTTCAGCCAGCTTTAAAGTTTATTGTGTATCTCTTAACATTTGAGGATAAATATTTATTTAATTGTAGTTGGGAGAGTTGTCTCTTTCTTTTGCATGGACCTTGGAAACTAATCATTTTTCAAAAAAAAAATTTTTTTTTAAGCAGAGTGTGTGTGTTTCTCCCAGAAGGGCTGTAAAGAAAGTAGAAACTAAATTTGAAAAGTAAAAATGGTTACTTGTGAGCCCTGTTTACTCACTCAGGGAGCAGTGGAAACTTCACTTGTTTACAGCTTTATTTTTAAAACTATGTCTCAAATGTTATTAATACTCGCAGTCTATACCTCAGAATCTAGTCCGTTGTCTTACAGAACACTGCAGTTTAATGTGCACAGGAAGGGAAAGGCCCTTCTTAAAATGGCAATTTGTGCGAATGGTGTTTGAATATTTCATTTTCATGTGAATTTTCTAAGACAATGAAGTGGCAATAATTATTAGCCTTGTACGTAAAATATTTTATCTGTCTTTTGAATTAGAAACGTCTAAAGGCAGCAGAAGCTGAGAGTAAACTGAAACAAGTGTATATCCCAACTTAGTAAGTAATGGAAATCTTTTTAAATATTTGTCATGGTATTAATTCTATCAAAACAAAATATGTAATTGTGGTCAGTTTCAGCTAAATTCGGATTTCTTTGTGTATCTTATTTTCTTCCACTACAAAGCATGAGACTTGCTTTCCATTATACCACGACAGTGATTTTTTCTTTTTTTTAGAAAGAAAATTGGCTGATGGGTGAAACCCCAAGGAGACAAAAGGACTAAAGGGAAAATAAAATACCCACAGTATACTTCTAGGACCGTTGCAGGGAAAGCATCAGAAAACTAACCTGTGAAACTCTATTACTTGAAACAAATGTGTTTCCGAAAGCTAAGCAGCTTTTGAAACTATGTTATGGAACGGAGTTTTGGGGGATGGGTAGTTCACATTGCCTTTTTGAGGTTGTTGATTTGGTGGAGGATTTTACATTGTTTGCTTGGGAGAAGGGTTAGAGAAAGTAGTAAGAACCATACTTTGTTGGATGAGTAATGAATAGATGTCAGCTGTCTCACATGGCTGGTGTTCTATCATCATTATTTTGGGGGCTTAGAAATCCCTATCATATCAAAATGAATGCCAGTTTGCTTTTCATTTGCTACATTTTAAATGAATTGTAATTTTTTTTTTTGAGATCTTTAGAGTTTGTTGTTCATTTGTTCAGGAAAATTTGGTTTATCAAGCACCTAGTGCTATACTAGGTTCTTTGGGGTTTAAAATGAAATTTTCTCAAAGTGCTATCTACTGCTCCAAGACTTTTCTCACTCTGTGTTTAGTGTAGTTGTTTTATACATAGCATTTTGTTTATTGAAGTTTGATATATTAATACATATATATATATATATATATATATATGAGGCCTCATAGACCATGAATTTTGATTTTTTTTTAATGATTATTTTTTTATCTCAAGGCAGATAACATGTAATTGACAGGATTCATAATTTTTATTCAGAGAGGTAATGTCCCTTCTGCAGTAGTGTCCAGTGTTTTAGGATATTTTATTTGAGTAATTCGCAAAAGGGCAACTCCCCAAAGAGAACAGTGTTATGATTCATGTGTCAGATTTTCAGAGACAGCGTGGCAGCTTGCTTGTGCGTTGTGGTGCTGTCACAGCAAAGGAAAAGTACGTTTAGCCAGTTTTCACCTACTAACCCAGATAATTGTTTCTGTTATGTCTTGCATTGACTTTGTCGGAGTCTGAATTTAAGTCAAAGGCCAGCACGCTCTAGTCTGCAGGCCATATCTGACCTGACGCCTGTTTTTGTAAAGAAAGTGTGGTTGGAACACACCCATACTCATTCATTTATGTGTTGTTTATGTCTGCTTTCGTGCTTCAGTGGCAGCGTTCAGTGGTTTTGACAGAAATTGTAATACCCACGGAACTTAAAATATTTACAGTGCCAACTTGATCTAAGTGAATGGTTTTTGAAGATCAAGACAGTTTCTAGTCATAACTTGAAAAAAAGTTACATAAATCTTTATCTAAATAGAAGGTATGAAGTTACGGTGAGTTGGATAAGAATCTGAGTCCTTTGACGAATTTCACAATTAACTGTGAAATCGAGTATTTTGAAACAAATAATAGATTGAGAATTACGTTATGCTATCATTCTTTTGAGCCTGGCAGGCTCCTATATACAGAGCACTTTGTTCAGTACTAGAGATAGAAAGGTTAAGAAGACAGGCTTCATTCTAGTGTGGGGAAGACAGATGCCAAACAGTTGCCTAGTGTGACAAGTACTGTAATGGAGAAGAATAGAATAGCTTTTATGAGAATTTACACCAGGGGACCAGACTCTGTTGATGCTGACAAGAAAGATTCCTTGTGGAAGTGAGTTTGAATGAACTCTGGAGGAGGAAGAAGAATTAGCCAGTTGGTACAGGCTTTTCAGGTCAAGGGGACCCTGAGATTGGAAGGGGCAGAACATAGTTTAGGAGCCGAGAGAAAGGCAGTATAGCTTTTATAAAGAGACTGGTGAGGTATGGGAGGCAAGTATGGTCGGCAGGGGCCAGGGTTTACCCATCTGATGAGCAGTGGAAATGGATTTTAAACAGGAAAGTGTCATGACCAAATTTGTACTTTAAGATCACTGGCTATATTTTGGAAAACGGTTTGGGGACGGGGAGTAATAGTGGATATAAGGAGACCAATTTTGAAGTTCTTAGAGAAGAAAGATGACAGTAGCTTGACCTGGGGTTGTGGCCCTGGAAATGGTCCACCACTTAGAGGTGATTGACTTGTATGGAGGGGCAGAGGGGAAATATCAAGCTAGAGTCCCAGATTTCTGGCCAGCACAACAAGGTGGGTTACTGTGTTCTTCACCAAGCTAAGACGCTGGCAGAGAAGCAATTTAGGTCATTCTGAATTTGCTCTATCCCAAAAGGAGGTGTTGAATATGATGTCGGATATATTGGTCTTAAGCTCAGGGGAGAGTTTTGCGCTAGAGATAGAAATTTGAGCTCCATCAGCATATAATATTGTGTTTGAAACCATGGATGAGCTTTATTCGGAGGAAGAATAAGATAAAAGGGTCTTGGACCAAGCTTGAGGAAATCCAGAATTTCAATAAAGTAGGGACAGCAAGGTGTGTGCATTATCACAAAAGCTGAGAGAGGAGTTTATTTCAAGGAGGGAAAGAGATTAATTAATTATGTCAGATGTTGATGAAAAATAGCCTGGGAATTTAGCAACATGGAGGTAGGTCACTGGTCATCTATAATGTAATGGTGAAGACTGCATATGAACTAAGGAACTGCAGACAGGACTAGCAGCACTCAACGAAACTGGCTGGAAAGGTCAGTTGAGAGAGCTCTTTGAGGGGCTGGTTGGAAAAGAGTAACAGAGGTTTTTTTTGGTTGTTTTGTTTTTTTAATGTTTATTGTTGAGAGAGAGCAAGGGGGGCAGGGAGGGGCAGAGAGAGAGGGAGGCACAGAATCCAAAGCAGGCTCCAGGCTCTGAGTTGTCAGCCCAGAGCCCGACACAGGGCTTGAACTCATGAACCGTGAGATCATGACCTGAGCTGAAGTTGGATGCTTAACCAACTTAGCCACCCAGGCGCCCCGGGAGTTTTTGAAGTAGGAGAAATAGGTTTACATGACCATGAGTAGGGTCCAGGAAAGAGAATTGAATGTACAAAATTCTCAGGAGGGCACTAGGGGTAGAATCTGGAGTACAGATGAGGGAAGACAGGTTTGGGTATTAGATTAAAGGGCAGTTTCATATAATGCAGCTTTAAAAACTTATTTTGGTATGTTTGTCTTAGAGTAAGTTTATTCAAATGGTCGCATTGACCTCGTTGGTCACCTGAGAATTAACCTGTAGTTACTTGAATTTGCAGAACTAATTTTAAGTGATTCACACGTCTATATTCGTTGAGTCTTTGCACACTTGTTCTCCTTTTACAGTTATAATGAAGATCAGTGATTTATTCAGTCAAATAACATTCAAAATTCAATTGAACAACTAAAATTGTGTTTGCTTAAGGCAGCTCAATTGTGAATTTGTATTAGCTCTTTTTTAATACATATATTTAGCCCGGGTTTAAATGTCAGAAATTTTCGTATTTGGGGGGAAGCCTTCTGATACCAGTCATTTGATTTAAGGGGCCATCACTTCTATCTATATATAGTAGATTTTTAAAAATTGAATATTATTACACACCCTTAGAAATCTTAGTCATTATAAATCACCACTTTTAGTTGTGTATGTTTTCAGCTGCAAACTTTAAGAAGAAAAATGCATTCTGTCTTGTTTAAAATATGTTTTAAAAAACGAATTGTCTTGAAAACACATTGCTGGCACAGGTTAGAAGTGTAAATAATAGCCCTGTTACAGAATAGGGACCTCAGTGCACACGGAGTTAAATGATTTCTTCTGGGGTGGCGGAGGGGTGTCACCTAAGAGTTACAGTACCAATGCCAGAAAGAAATCGTAATTTGCCATCAGGCCAAGTTTATACAATAGGCTTTCACTGGTAAATGGAATTGAAGAAACAGAACAGCAAAGAGGAAACTCCTGAGCCAACTCTGTGTTGAAACTCCAAGTGTGTTGTTAATTGTGAACTCTCATTATTTCAGTAGCTGTGGGGACATAGACTATAATCTGCATTTAGTCACTCAGCATTCATTGCTGACAAATAGTTGGCCACTTTATTTTGCTTATCTTCTGTCTAGTAAATAGAAGTGGAAGCTCCTCTAGAATGAAAGCTCCTTGAGGTCAGGCACTTTTGTTTACTAGGCACTGAATAAATATGTTTAATGAATTATGAGTTTATTGAGAACATGTCATGTGCACCTGTGTTGTATTCTTAGGCCCGGCTTTATAAGCAGGGGAATTAGCTTACCCTACACGGGGAAAAGTTAACCGTGTTTGCACAGTAAGTACAAGGTAATCTGGGCTACCTATGTCTAAGGAAGGATGGCCTGGGAAATTTACATGTAGATACTTGATAGGTGTCTCCTTTTTCCTCTTCCTAAAAATTTTTTCTTAAAAGGAAAAACTCAAATTGTGTTGGCTTTCCTAATTTAAAGTGCTATTGTTGTCTTCCTCATAAAAATTGAAATGTAGCAGTAGAAATTATTATCATAACTGGTTAAATCTCCTGAAATGCCAACAGCTTCCACTCAAGAGCCAACAACGCACAGAGTCTGCAGCTTTCACACCTGCAGCAGGGATGGCACAGTGGTTTTCTCTAAACACAACACTCTGCTTTGGCTTCATTTATTTGACCCCAAAAATTATCTTTTATTCTTAGGAGACTTCATGATAATAAAGCTTCATGTAATAAAGCTTAGGAACTTGTATCTTTTCAAAGCAGCAGAAGGTGTTCTAAGGAAATTGTATTTGGATGGAGAAGAGCCAATGGCCCTGTTTATTTTCTATCAGGCATAAGAGATTGGTTTTTACAGGGCCTTGTTTTGCAAAGATGAATGGTTTGAGTTCATTTTAACACCTTATTTTTACCAGCTTATTTCTTATTTACTAAACCTTCAGATGTTTATACGTAGTTAAGTCGACAATGAGATACAGAGACTTTTGCCTTGTTATACAAGTCATTTTTATCACCTCCCTTATATTTCATTGAAAGCAGCAAACCAAATCCCAACCAAATATCCGCCAGCAATGGCAAACCTGGTGCCGTGAATGGAGCCGTGGGGACCACATTCCAGCCACAGAACCCCCTCCTAGGGCGAGCCTGTGAGAGCTGCTACGGTAAGACTTCTCCAGCAGGCCTTTCTTCTCTCCTTTGCGGCACATTTGCGATGGCACTGAGGGGTGGGGGGTGTCCTTTCACAGCGCTGCTCAGAGAGCAGCGGAACGAATACATGCCCGTCCACCTGAACACTGTATTTCGCTATTGAGTTTCCTTGGCTTTGCTCCTGTGGAGTCCTGTGTTGGTTGAGTATTCCACAGCCGTGTTTGCTAAGCCGCAGAGTGGATATTAGCTTTGTGCAAGCCACAGTCCCACAGAATAGAGCAAATCCAATTTTGGAGTTTCTTAGTACACTTTGACAAATTAAAGGCTCCAGAAAATCCTGTCAGAAAGACCTGTGTGTGGATAAACTGCTATTTCTAATCCTCAGACCAGGTTCCCTCAGAATGCACTGGTTTGGGAGATGCTGTTCTAGGGTGTTTGCTTTTTTTGCTTTCAGGGCCCCAGTATATTTATTGGTATTTATCCATGTCAAAACCTGTCAGACACTGACAGACGTTATATTTGACCCGGATGTTAAATTGGTTTGGTGAGATGAAGTAATTGGTACACTTTTGGGTTTTTTTATCTTGCATTTGTTCTTTGTTTTTTGTTTTGTTTTGTTTTGTTTTGTTTTTGTTTACTGTATGTGTGTGTGTGTGTGTTTTAAGACTTTATTTTTTTAAGTAATCTCTGCAGCCAACATGGAGCTCATACTCACAGCCCTGAGGTAAAGAGTCTCATGCTGTACCAACTGAGCCAGCCAGGCACCCCTCACTTTTTATATTTTTACATTATTTAAAATCTTGACGCGCCTGGATGTCTCAGTTGGTTGGGTGTCTGACTCTTGATTTCAGTTCAGGTCATGATCTGTTCGTGAGATGGACCCTCGAGTCAGGCTCTTCTGCTCTGACAGTGCGGAGCCTGCTTGGGATTCCCTTCTTTCTCTCTGCCTCTCCCCTAAGCACATGAGCATTCTCTCTCTCTCTCTCTCTCTCTCTCTCTCTCTCTCTCTCTCTCTCAAAATAAATAAAATTTACAAAATAAAATCTCAAACAACCACGTAATCTCTTAATGGACATTAGTGACATTATAATCTATATTTCCTTACAAAGTGGCCTGGAAGGGAAAGAAACTAATTTTATTGAAAGGCTACTTGGTGCCCAGTTTTTGTCTCTCAGCAGCTCTTTGGAAGGATAAACATAGCTTACTGCCCTAAGGATGTAGGAATGAAGAACACTTGTGCCTCTGCTCCATACTCCACGCCAAGCTTCAGCATTAGAAAAATACTTCTATTTATTTATTTTTTAAGATTTCAAAGTCTAGAAAAGACTTTTATTTATTTATTTTTTTTTTAATTTATTTTTGGGACAGAGAGAGACAGAGCATGAACGGGGGAGGGGCAGAGAGAGAGGGAGACACAGAATCGGAAACAGGCTCCAGGCTCTGAGCCGTCAGCCCAGAGCCCGCCGCGGGGCTCGAACCCACGAACCGCGAGATCGTGACCTGGCTGAAGTCGGACGCTTAACCGACTGCACCACCCAGGCGCCCCTAGAAAAGACTTTTAAAACTAGGTCATATAATTATCTTACCTGAAACCAAGGAAAGTGTGAGTCAAATTGCCAACTTCATAGAAATGGTACATGCCTAACCATTTCTCTGTACCACGGAAGCACAAAAGGGAATTGTTTTGGGAATATTAGATTCTTCTGGTCAAAATTTTCTATGTGTTGCATCATGGATGCCTTTGAATTGGAAACTCTTAGATATTGAAGTTTATGTATATTTAAATGAAAATAAAAATCCTACAAACAAATTGGGGCTTAATCTGTGTTTGTTTTTTTTTTTTTTTTTTTTGACAAAGAGAGACAGAGCATGAGCAGGGGAGGGGCAGAGGGAGAGAGAGACGGACACACAGAATCTGAAGCAGGCTCCAGGCTCTGAGCTGTCAGCACAGAGCCCTACGCAGGGCTTGAACTTGTGAACCGCGAGATCGTGACCTGAGCTGAAGTCGGCCGCTCAACCGACTGAGCCACCCAGGCACCCCTAATCTGTCTTACCCCTTTTAGACTCATGTAGTCTCACATATCCCTTAAAATAATTATTCTGTCATTTTTATGCGTGTATGACAAATAAGCAATTTTTATTTTCTAGTATTTTATAGACTCCTTAAGTAATATTTATCATAAAATGTATCTTATACATGTAAAATTTATCTTTATATGGTGTTTTCTTTTTGTCACTTTTTAATTTGAGTTAATTATGCAAGGGGAAAGATGTTTGTTGATAAACATTAAAATGACATGGCATGAGTAAAAATGTATCTTTAAATATGAGTGAAATTTCATATTCAGAATCCAAAATAGGTCCATGCCTAATATTTAGGATTCTTAAAATTCGTGTTAATAAAAAATCAACTTAGTTGACTTAAATGTTTTAAATTATAAAAGGGAAGGTCCTGCTATCTGCAAGGAGTCCACCAGAAATAACACGTGATACGTATACAGTATTATTCTCAATAAACTGAGAAGGACTTTGGGGCACCTTTGGTGGCTTAGTTGGTTGAGTGTCTGACTTTTGATTTTAGGCTCAGGTCATGATTCCAGGATCATGGGATCAAGCCTCATGTCAGGCTCTGTGCTGAGTGTAGAGCCTGCTTGAGATATTCTCTCTCTCTCTCTCTCTCTCTGTCTCTCTCCTCTTCCTCCTCTCTCCCTCTCTCTTTCTCCCCTCTCTCCCTCTCCCCCACTTGCACTCTCTCTCTCTCTCTCTGAAATAAAAATTAAAAAAAAAAAAAACAATTAAGAAGCAGTTTGAGTATAATGGTCAGTATATTTTATCTTTTTGATATTGACTTGTGAAGTGTTATTTGACACCTTGATATGCTATTTGAACATTTTGACCTGATGAAGGTAACTTACAAGAGGAAGAGTATTCCAAGGCAGAATTACAGAATTATAATAATTTTTATGTACCTCATTAACTTAATGTTTCAGTGTCAGTGTTTTCTGTCTTAAACTTCTCATCCATTGTGAGAATAGAATACTTTAAATGTCATGTGGCAGTAATTCAAACTGCATAACAAAACCGACACAGGCTTGCAGTGTTTAGCTAAGTGATAAATCAGCCGAGTTATTAGGTCTTAAGCATTCTGTGATCTTGGCTGCTATGCTCACTTGATCTGGACTTACAGTTTTGAAAGGTATTCTGTTTTGAAAGGGAGAAATATTAAAATAATTATTTTGCTCATTGATTAAAATAATGAAATGGAAAACAGATACCTATTTCATTCTTTTTTTAAGTTTGAGAGAGAGAGAGAGAGAGAGAGAGAGAGAGAGAGAGAGAGAGAGAAGGGAGAGAGATAATCCCAAGTAGGCTCCATGCTGTGAGCTCCATCTCATGAACTGTGAAACCATGACCTGAGCCAAAATCAAGAGTTGGACCTTAACCAGCTGAGCCACCCAGTTGCCTCCCATACCTATTTCTGACAGATTCCTGCCCTAATCACTGGGGCCCCTCTGAGCACCTTAAACTCTGAGGTAGTTTCTGAACCATCAATTTGGAAACCTAGATTTAGACTTTAAACATTAATCTAATAATATCTTTCTGGTAACTCATTTCCAGAAATGTACACAGTAGAGAGTATTTTTAATCAACAAAACTCCCTCAGTGATAGCACAGGATATTATATAGGATACTTCATCTAATAGCCTCTTTTAACAGGAGCCACAGACACACATATATATAGAAATAAAAGGTTTAATGAATTCTGAATCTTGAAAACTACATGTGTGTATTAGACTTTATGTTTGGGTGGACTGGGGAAAGAAAAATAACATTGTAAGCTAAATATGGCTTTGGAATATTTTTTAAAATATTTGATGGTAGTGTATTAATGTTACAAATTATATAGCATTCTTTGTTTTTTCTATTTTTCCTCTATCTTTAGCTACACAGTCTCATCAGTGGTATTCTTGGGGCCCACCTAATATGCAGTGTAGATTGTGTGCAACCTGTTGGCTCTATTGGAAAAAATATGGAGGCCTGAAAATGCCCACCCAGTCGGAAGAAGAGAAGTTATCTCCCAGCCCAACTACAGAGGTATATGAGCAATAGTCTTTTATGTTGAGAAATGTCATTTCAATGGCTAGGTCACTCCTTGGAAACAGAAGTACAGTATAGGATCACTTAAAAACAAACAAAGCTGTTTTTTATAACTAAACATAGCACCATAAGATTTAAGGTGGGCGTGGAGAGAGAGGAAGGGACATATCAGATTTTTTCAGGTATTCAAAATATTGGTCTTGTGTGATTACTCAGACAAAAGAACAATGTGTGTGGGAGGTGTTAGCATAAGTAGAAAGCTTGCAAATTTAATGTTTTAAGTGCTTTTTTGAAAACAGTTTGCAACCTTTGAATACTGTTGAAACTATGCCTTACTACATAAAGTAATAAATATAAATTGAAACTTTTTTCTGCCCTGGGCTATCATAGAGGGACGAGAAAGTGGTATGGACTCAATCTTGAGTTGAAATACAATTTTGGTAAAATTCTTGTAGGTTGCAGATACCAGGCAATGTCTACGTCTGTAGACCCATGTCTTTCAGAGGGAGACTTCTCTTTAAGGGCTAACAGGATTTCAGGACTCCTTCACTATTAAAAAAATAAGATAATTTAATTAACACCTTTGGCAACTTTTACTGTTGCGAATGTGATTTTGGATTGTTAAGGTCCATTTAAAGACAGAAATACTGGAAAGAATGCATTTGTGATGAGCACAGGGTGATGTATGGAAGTGTGGAATCACTCTGTTGTACACCTGAAACTAATGTAACACTGTGTGTTTAAAATAAAAACTTAAAAAACAAAAATATGATCACACACCCTCCCACCTCCCCGACCCTCTTCCCAAAAGTGCATACTTTTAAATTCTCTCCTGTGGGGGTAGAGTATTAAGTTCAGTGGAAAAATTTAAAATTGCCTTTTCTTTTGAGCCTGATGCAAATAGCATTCTGGTTTTCACATGTCTATTGGTGTCTGATTTTGCAGGACCCTCGTGTCAGGAGTCATGTGTCTCGCCAGGCCATGCAGGGGATGCCAGTTCGAAACACTGGGAGCCCCAAGTCTGCAGTGAAGACCCGCCAAGCTTTCTTCCTTCACACTACATATTTCACAAAATTTGCTCGTCAGGTCTGCAAAAATACCCTTCGGCTGCGGCAGGCAGCAAGACGGCCGTTTGTTCCTATTAATTATGCTGCCATTAGGGCAGAATGTAAGATGCTTTTAAATTCTTAACCTTATGTGTTGTGCTTCTGACCATTTTCTCTCCTTCTCTATCTCTCTTTTTTGTTTTTTTTTTTTTTTGTTCGTTTGTTTGTTTGTTTGCAATAAACATAAGTTCTTGTGTACAGCCTTTTATTTGGTTTATTTTTTTAACATTGTTTTTGTCTGCTGCCATTTGTATCATGTCAACCTGAAAAGGAGACACTGAAATCTCTTGCAGTCCCTCTGCAGAGAGAATAGTGCCCGGCAGAGAATTGGTGGGAGGTGCCCTTGCCCAGTGAGGTTTTGTGATGGAAGTGCCTAAGAACCCTTACTGAAGAGACGCTTTCACCTATAAGGTAGTGTCGCCACGTAATCCCTAAGGATGGCGTCACAGCGCAACTCCAGGGTTGAGACATGCAGTCCAGTCTTACCTGGCTTCGTTAGGTTTGAATAAAAGTTGCCAATTTACGCTAATTAGAAATTGCCTGTCTTTGTAAACCTCTCACTTTCCCATGAACCTTTTACAGTTCTACAGTATTATGGAAATTCACAAAGCTGCATTACAAACACTACAATTCTTTGAAGATTTAACAAATTGTAAATGAACTTGAGTGTCTGTGGGTGCATTTTCTGAACATTTGTATTTAGTTTTTATAGGCTAGTGACCATATTTGTGGCTGAGCATTCTTTCTATTCGTCCAATTTGGTTTCCATTTCATAATCATACATATATTACCGTGTAACATTTCCATGACTGTTACTCTCATTTCCAACATGTTCAGTCTTGCTTATGTTTCATTTTTTTGCTTAGAACAAAGGTTTTCTATATAAGTGAATTGTGGGTGGTTCTGTTATTACCATGTACCCCTAAAATGTGTCCATAATTTGTGTGTTAGGCTCTGATTCTAGCCTTGCTACATTTAGTCACATGCCTGGCGGACATGTTAGACCATGCAACTTCTTCCCCTGAAGGATGAGAAAACTTGTTGTCTGGCTTAACAGAGAGGAAATCTTATAAACATTGAGTAGATGCTTTTTCTTTGTGAGAAAAGAAATTTATTATGAGATGTTCCATTTTGATTTAAAGAGGATATCCATTTAAGGAGTGATGATTGAAAATCATTTTTTGTTCCTAAAGGTGATTTTCAGCAGAATGGTTGAAAGGCTTTACAACTTACAGGTAAAAGCTTTACAAGGAGAAGAAAAGTGCTGTGTAAAGAGAGTGGAAAATGGTAGTACTCTCTTGAGTCCCATGGAGGGAAATTTAGCTACATTAGACTCATGTATATTTGGAACTTAGGCTGATAGGAAATTTCATGCTAGCATTTCTGAATTCATGGATTTATGCTCTTATCATTTTCTTACCCATCTTAAGAAACTGGAAAATATTTACATTCATCTAAACTGCTTAGCTGATTTAAAACACATTTATATAATTTCTTAACTAAACAGGATAATAAAACATGAGAAGAAATGAATGAAATTCTTCCATTAAAATTGGCCAGGATCCAAAATCCTGTTTGTTCCAATGAATGGAAGAGAATTCATCATCAACTAAATTGGCAGCTGAGGAAGCTTCTATTTCCCATGGCTCTTCCATTAGCCTCTCAGTAAATTTGCAGGTTTCCTTTATTTTGATTATTCTTCAGTGAAATATATTTTTCTGTTACCTCATTTTATGTATTCTCAATTGAAAGGCCATGCTGCTAAAAAAAAGTTGGGGGGAGGGGTCCAAGGTTAAATTACATGTGTTTTATTTCTATAAACATATAGCTATAATAATAATAAAATAACAGTCATTTTGTGATGAGATTCAAGGAGCATATTTTATTGTGTATTTTGCTTCATTGGTCAAGTTATGTATAGGATCAGATTTTCAGAATAATTTTACCTTGAAATTTAAAATTACAAAGTTTTAGCAGCCATCCATTTTTTTTTTTTTTCAGACAGGCAACTAATGAACTCTTCTAGCGTCTAATTGATTCTTACACCATCTTCTCCCTTCTTATATGTACCTTGTTAAAACCTCAGCAGGTCCTTGATCTTGGCTTGTTACAGAGAAGATGAGATGTTAATAACCTGATGTCTGGAGGCAACCGTGTCTTTGGTCCAGTGGGAATGTATAGGTGTATTTATGTTTTTAGTAAGCTTTCCTTGGTTTCTCAAGGGCAATGGTGACCCCCCCCCCCCATCCCTCCTCAAAAAAAGTTAAGGATCCCTATGATGCAGTATGGATGTACTTTCAGATCAGATGAAAGTCTGTAATTCTATAGATATTGATGGATCAAGAGCTCTCGTTGATGCATTTTAGAATAATTCTTCGTAATATTTCGAAGGTAAATCGTTTTCCCTGGGAACTTGAGAGTTCTAAGCACTGTACAAGCTGACCCTTCCCATGGGTTCTGGCTTTGGCAACCCCATCACAGCCAGTGTCCTAGCCAGAGTTCATGGGGTGACAGACTGCATAAGAGTGAAGTGAAGAGCTAATGAGATAAATTCTCAGATGGTGCAGATCATAATCGTAACTTGGTGCTTAACAAGTTGATCCTTTCAGAGAAAATGTTTTTGGTTTTTTTGTTTGTTTTTTGGGTTTTTTTTTTTTTTGTTATTAAAATAGCACCCTCTGGCCTTTATTTTCATTAAGAAAACTGTATTAAAACAGTAGAGTAAAAAGGGGAATCTTTGTATATCCATAAAGTATCACAGAGAAAATGTAAGAAGTAATAGTATCTGTGGGAAGGGAAACTGGGAGGCTAAGGCAAAGGTGTGGAAAGGAGACTTCCTCCTGTTTATCCTTTTATACGTTTTCACCTTTGAGCCCTGGGAGTACATTTCCTATTTTAAAAAACAATTTTAAAAACGTAAATATATAGTATGATCAACATGTTTAAAAATATATACATATGAGATCTATGGAGAGAGGATGATTTTTTATTTTTATTTTTTAAGTTTATTGATTTTGAAAGACAGAGAGTAAGCAGGGGAGGGGCAGAGAGAGAATCCCAAGCAAGCTCGCACTATCATCGCAGAGCCTGATATGGGGTTGGAACTCATGAACTGTGAGATCATGAACAAAATTGGATGCTCAACCAACTGAGCCATCCAGGCACCCCAGAAGGTGATTTTAAAAAAAAAAACAAATTCCCCAAATATCTATTTGTTTAATAATACACTTAAAAAATTTTTAATATTTATATTTGAGAGGGAGAGAGACCACGTGAGTGGGGGGAGGGGCAGAGAGAGTGACAGAATCCAAAGCAGACTCCAGGTTCTGAGTTGTCAGCACAGAGCGCAACTTGGGGCTCGAACTCACGAGCCATGAGATCATGACCTGAGCCAAAGTCGGGCACTTAACCAACTGAGCCACCCAGGTGCCCCAATGATACACCTTTATATGTAAATATATAGTAAGTCCATGACTTATTACTTACTAACATTTACTATTACTTATTACTAACGTTAATACACTAAATGCCTCAGCCAGTTCTACCACATAGATAGTGCTATTAAACATGGACTGGTAGACCAAAAACCAAAACATTGCAGAAAGAGAAGTATTGTGTCCTTGACAAGATTTGCAGACCAACAGCATGGGTTGCCAAGTTTCAGACAGCCTGTCTCTTCTCCCCCTTGACACCCCACCCCACCCAGTAAGAAAGCCACAGTGTGATAATGGTGTTCCTCCTTTGTTATTGCCATCAGACATTACCACTGAGCTCCCCGATGATTTTATCAAAGATTCATAAAATCACCCAACACCTGATGAGCACAGGGTTACTACTTGAGATTCAGGATCCTCAGAAACTGAGGTTTCTATGAGCAGCATTCCATAGATAAAGCTAAAGTGCCAAGGGAAGTGGATCCAAGGAGTTGACCTGCCACCTTGGTAGCTTGCGTGGGTGACTCACTGGTTTGTGACTTGAATGACCATCATTCCCTAGTATGACGCTCCTCGAGAGACCCCTGGAGCCACTTTTTTGTGTTTGAAGATGTTAATTCAACTTTGGAAGTATCCCAAGGGCCTGTATTCAGAAGCTTTTAATATATATTTTATGAGTTTTTTTCCCTAGGGATTTCTCAGCAAAAGTTTATATATATAAAGTTGTGTGAAATTTTCAAATTCCAGTATTAGGAGAGAATAGTTTTGGTATTTGGGGTAGTTTATTTGTAATAAAAATTTATTTCTGAATGGATACTTTAAATTTTTCTAAAGATACAAAAGTGGTTACAAATCTTACTGTCATTCCCGTTTCTACCATCTTCAGAGTGTAAATGTTGTCATAGCATGTAAAGTATCCAGAGATATTCTGTGTATCTATACCAGTCTAAGGAGGTGTATTCTTTTTGTGTTTTAATACAGATGTTAATGTCCACATTGTTCTGCACCTGGCTTTTTTTAATTTTTAATTTTATTTTTAAATTAAAAATAAATTTTTTTATGTTTAAAAATTTAAACATGAGGGGTTCCTGGATGGCTCAGTCAGTTAAGCATCCAGCTTCGGCTCAAGGCATGATCTCACGGTTCATCATGAGTTTGAGCCCCACATCGGGCTCTCTGCTGTCAGCGCAGAGCCCATTTCAGATCCTCTGTCTCCCTCTGTCTCTGCCTCTCCACTCCCCCATCTCAAAAATAAATAAACATTAAAAAAGAAAACAACTAGCTACAGCAAGCAGGGGAGAGGGGAAGAGGGAGGGGTGGGTAGAGAGAGAATCTCAGGCAGGCTCCATGCTCAGCACAGAGCCCTACAAGGGACTTGATCCCATGACCCTGGGATTGTGACCTGAGCCAAAATCAAGGGTCAACACTCAATAAACATAATCTGTTGTATGTTTATTTTAACCAGTTTTCTATTAAACAGATTTTTAGGTTATTTCCATTTATTTTCTGTTATGTAATGTTGCAACAAATATCCTTATGCAGATAGCATTTCATACTAATGTGTGAAATGTGCATGTAGGTTACAGGACAGACCTCTAAAAGTAGAACATCTGGGTCACAGAACATGCATTTGAGATTTTAATAGTCACTACCCAGTAACCTTTAGAAAAACTATGATTTGAGCTCCCACCCACGATGTCCAGAGAATGCCTGTTTCTCTAGAACCTTGCCATCAGTGTTACTCATATTTGAAACCCTTGACTAGTTGACAGGTGACACGTAAGTTATATTAGTTTGCATTTCTCATTTTGAATGAGCTAGAAATATTTGCATATATTTGAAAACCATTTGTATTTCCTTTTCTGTCAACTGTTTTTGCCCCTGGCCTGTTTTCTATTAGAAGTCTTACTGACTTGTGAGAACTTTTATATTTTAAGGAAGTTAGCTCTTGATCTGTGATAAATGGTGCAAATATTTTCCTCCATTTTGCCTTTGACTTTGTTTATGATGAATTTGTCAAGCAGATTTTTTTTTTAAACAGTTGAATTTATCATTTCTTTTAATGGCACCTAGGTTTTACTTCTTTACAAAATGCCTGGGTGGCTCATTTGGTTAAGCATCTGACTCTTGATTTCAGCTCAGGTCATGATCTCACAGTTTGTGGTTTGAACCCCACCTAGGACTCTGAGCTGACTGTGCGAGGCCTGCTTAGAATTCTTTCTCCCTCTCTCTCCACTTTCCCTGCTTGCTCACTGTCTTGAAAATAAATAAACATTAAGAAAGAAAGAAAAAGAAAGAAAAGAAAGAAAAAGAGAAAGAGAAAGAAAGAAAGAAAGAAAGAAAGAAAGAAAGAAAGAAAGAAAGAAAGAAAGAAAGAAAGGGAAGGAAGGAAGGAAGGAAAGGAAGGAAGGAAGGAAGGAAGGAAGGAAGGAAGGAAAGGAAAGAAGGAAGGAAGGAAGAAAAAAGGAAAGATGCCTTTGCAGGGTTGCCTAGGTTGCTCAGTTGGTTGGGTGTCAGACTCTTGATCTCAGCTCAGGTCTTGGTCTCTGGGTCATGAGTTCAAGCCCCATGTTGGGCTCCACACTGGGCAGGAAGCTTTCTTATAAATACATAAAAATAGAAATGCTTTTGCAATTCCTTTAAGAAAATTCTATGAGTGGTTTTATTTTGACAACAGTCTTGGAAGCCCATGTGAGATGTTTTTGTGAAGTTTAATTCAGTGTGTACTTTTTGTAGTTTTTCTGTTTTATTCCCTCCCCCAACCATCTCTCTCTCACACACACACACACACACACACACACACACACACACACACACACAC
>NW_024412419.1:35625539-35666366 GCF_014898765.1 Herpailurus yagouaroundi
ACACACACACACACACACACACACACACACACACACACACACACACATATTTCCAAAACATTATAGAAAAATGACCATGAGTTGCAATAAAAGCAATAGTGTTTTTCTAGGTTTACCTCAAGGAGATGCAACTCTAGGAAGCCAAAGAAATGTGCCTGTGTGCAACCAAGTGATTTGAGTGAGGAGCCCATGTTCTCCCTCTTTCTGGCAAATTTTTATTCCTTCTGGGTTCTTTGGGCATCTCTCAGGCGGCTTGTTTTATCTGTGCACTTTTAACGCATCCTAATGAATGCTCTGTGTTTCAGTAGAGTTAGGTGAATAATTTGAGAGCCAGGACCAACTGAGAAGTGGCACCACCGGCCTGCTCTTGAGTGCAGACCAAGATTCTGTTTAACCAACTCACGTGTGGACCCGATAATCCTATGTTTATGATCATTCCCTTGGGGCAGAAGGTATTTTTCCCATGCATATTCAGAGTGTATCACTGAATGCGTGCAGTTGTGACGTCAAACAGTAACTAGGTAGTTTTAGCACTTTTGATCCTGATTTCCTCATCGTTGAGACTGAGAATTCTTGCCACCAACTACTTTCTTTTAAAACATACTGGCGATTAGCGATCCTTCTAAAGAGCTTTGATCCCCCACTCAGGTGCTCTGTAAATTGTCACTTGGCACATCACATCATTAATCCTACTGATTTAATGAGAAATTAAAAGCAGATTAGTTTAATTTCAAATGAAATATCTTTAGTACTGTGCTGGTGACCCCTTTGATAGGCTGTCCATTCTGTTGATTCTTGTCAAGGTGATAGTCCTTTGGGAGTCCAGAAGCTGTAGCCACATTGGCAGTTTTCCTTTGGGCCTCATCCACGGGAACAAAGTGTGAAGTTAGTCGTATTACTGGTAATGCAACGATTGCCTTTGTCCAAAACACAGAGGAAGTACCAGGCTGATTCATTCAAGCTTTCTTTCCTTAATAAAAAAAATAAAATTTTCTCTTGTCCTCATCCCAAGTCTAACTTGAAATTTGCATGAATTAGCAATATTACGAAGGAATTACTTAGTATTAAATACTAGAGATTTGGCAGGTATTTGATCCCTGCAGGGTTTGTGCTGTTTTTTTTTTTTTAATGTTTATTTATTGGGGGGGGAGGGGCAGAGAGAGAGAGGAGGAGAGATTCTTAAGCAGGCTCCACACTCAGCACAAAGCCTGAAATAAAGCTTGATCCTATGAACCATGAGACCATGACCTGAGCCAAAATCAAGAGTCCAGTGCTTAACCGACTGAGCCACCCAGGCAACCCCCATGCTGCTTTTTAATGTTTATTTAGATTACTCTTCCAAAATATGCTTAGAATTTCTTCTTATCTTTTCACTACTGTTCAACAACAGGTGAAAATTTTTGTATCTTAATAATTTTCCTTCCAAAGGAAATCCACTGAGCCAGAAAAGAAATTGGATCATTTATAGTTATCCATGGTTGTATAATAATTAGCCAGTACTTGGGATACATATTCAGATTCCTATTACTTGAGGCTGTCTGCAATATGTGCTTTGTTTATTATAAATGGGTTTTTTTTTTAATACTA
Source organism: Herpailurus yagouaroundi (assembly GCF_014898765.1). Taxonomy (NCBI): domain Eukaryota; kingdom Metazoa; phylum Chordata; class Mammalia; order Carnivora; family Felidae; genus Herpailurus; species Herpailurus yagouaroundi. The sequence goes on from NW_024412419.1 coordinate 35,627,127, forward strand.
TTTTCCCACCTGTTTCTGTTTAATAGTTAAAATAGTTTCCTTGGTGGGGCACCTGTGTAGCTCAGTCAGTTAAGTGTCCAGCTTTGGCCCAGGTCATGATCTCACAGTTCTTGAGTTCAAGCCCTGCATTGGACTCTCTGCTGTCGGGATGGAGCCCACTTCAGATCCTCTGTCCCCTTCTCTCTCTGTCCTTCCCCTGCTCATGCTCTCTCTATCAAAAATAAATAAAAAACATTAAAAAAAATTGTAGTTTCCTTGGTGAGAGGGCTAGAGCTTATGAAAAAGTTAATTTTTAATTTTAAATGATTTGAGATTCCAGATTGAATTGCACATTTTAACACTAATAGTGCAGAATATCCCTATGGATGTCAAAAGCAATTTTCTGTAGGTACGCCTAAAAATGTGGTCTCAGCCACAGAAAACCTACAGAACATTTTTGTCAAGTATTTGAAGGTGGGGAAAAAGCATAAACGTAGCAAAATAATACTGCTAAAACTACCTTGTTAAGCTTTATGACAATACCTGCAAATTTAAAAAACATTTCAGTACGCTTTTTTTTTTTTTTTTTGGTCCCTTCAAATTGTATTTTCGTACCTTAACTCTTTGGTGTGAGAGCAGTCATGTTCCACATCTACCCTGCCACCCTAATGACAGCTAATTACAACACAGAGAGTGTTTGTGTTGTATGCTTTATTTTTCTCCGTCAGAAATGTCTTCTGGTAGGGTATGAGGAACGTGATGTGAACTTTTATGAATGCTAATATCCATTCACAGTATTGTAATGTTCTGACTAATGGATGACATACTCTGTCTACATACAGGGAAACTTTTGAATCTCAGCACTAGTGACATCACAGTAGGATATGAAGGATAAGAAAACCAGCAATAAAGCCAGTGACCCACTTTTACCCGCGTGAGGCTCTTATCTAATGGACTTGAGTTTAATCAAGAGAGATGAAGACTTCTCAGCGGAGCCTCACTCCCATAGGTCAAGGATGGCCAAGTGTGTTGCCTCTGTTAGCTGTCGTTTTTGTTTTCTATGCCAGATTCATCTTACATGAGGACTGGTTTCACATCATACTGCACAGAAGTTTTTCTACTGTATCGAAGCAATGCCATGGCTAGAAAGGAAGCATATTTTTACTATTTTGCTGATAGGCCCACACAGAAACAAAGCACATGTGTAAGATGTGTGTTAGCTATACTCCTGTGAGGCTTTAAAGTGAGGGTTCTCCAGGTAAATCCTTCATTCAGTAATTGGGAACCAGAACTAGAAACAGTTTTCTCAAACCCAAAGGAAACTATGCAGGAATCTGGTGGATATTTTGCATCGTCATCCACTTGCACCTTTTTTTTTTTTTCTGCAGTATGTGTAGTATAGGTAGCGAAATCAGCCTCATTGGTTGTCTCCGTGTTTCCTTCTCTCCTCAGATGCAGACAGACATGCCGAACTATCTGGAAGCCCACTGAAAAGCAAAAGCACTAGGAAACCTTTGGCATGTATCATTGGGTACTTAGGTGGGTATTTTCTAACAGAGGGAAAATTTCAAACAACAATTTCGGTATCTTCTCAGTATTTGGCTACTCTAAATTGATGCACTTAAACTAAATCCAAGCCTTTCAAGTAGCTGAAATTGGATACTTTCCTATATATAGTCCATTTATTTTGTTTTAGAAACTTTTCTTTGTATTACCAAAACATATACACACAGCATATGCACACAGTTATGGATATGTTTACTGTTTCCCCAAAAAAATCATTAAATAAAAATGTATATTTATGGATATAAATACAGATGAAGCAAAAAGAGGAAAATAAGAATCACTAAATTTTTAGAGGATGAATATTCTTAATGTTTTGATTTAAATCCTTCCACTTGGCTTATTTTTTTTAATGAGATAAAAGTGGTTTTAACCCACCTTTCAAAAATATTTATGGTTTTAATGTACCAATTAAAGTTACTTTGAAAGGGAAACATTTGTATTGCTTTCTGGTTTTTATCATCTTATTTAACTTGGAAGTTGCCAAAGGTGATGGTTCCATATACATGTTGAAATAGCACAATTAAGAATAGTATTTGTAAAAATCAGTAGGCAGTCACCCTCTTTTTGTTTTTTGCGAGTGTTAAGGTAATTTACAAAATAATGGTTCCTAAAATGGTTCCTGGTATACATAGGAGCTATAATGGCATGTTTTTGTGCTTCTAATATTCTTGCTTTTTTTATTTTCTCAGTAAAAGTGAAAGAGGTACTCAGAGTTGCATTGAACCTTATTGCTCTGTCAGAAAGATACACAGTTACGAAGTGTTCAGACTCTAGACACGCCTTTAAAATTCAAAGTGTAGCCTTGAACTTGGTATATTATCTCGTCCTCATCAGCACATCCAAAAGTCAGAAGCTCACAGCTCCCTCTTTGATTTTACTTGGTCACCTTATTTCTTGTTTTATTTCTCAGAGCCTAAAGAGTTGCTTTGATAGCCCCCGAAAACATCACCTGGTTATCATAGGCAGGACCTAGTCATGGTGATCAAGTCCTTGAAGGTTGCTGTCTGTATTCCCTCGCAGGACGTAAGCCTAGAAGCCCCTTCTCCCACCATGCAAGGAAAAGTCTCTGATCATAAGAAATAGAATTATTTCTAATATTTGCATATTTCTAATATGCAGCTAACATTGCATATTAGTTTTTCCACGGGTAATTGTGTGTTCCTCCTATGGGCAAACTGGTCTTTGTGCCTACTACATAAGCCCAAAGCCGTCCTCTTCTTACTAGCTGAAACACATCCCTACCTAACGTATTTCTGAGTTTTTACTACGTACAAGACACTATGCTAATTGATTTGGGGGAACACCAAGATGAGTAAGACTCTGCCCTCCAAAATCTTAGTTTAGGAGGGAAAGCACACAGGTAAGGACAATTAAGCAAATGATTAGCTCCTATAAAGGAATTACAGGCAATATTCATTGGACAGTTAGAAGAAGGAGGAGTGACTTCTGATGATGAGAGTTCCGGCAGCCTACGTGGAGAAAGCAGTATTTGATCTCAGCCTCGAATGATAAAGTAGTATTTAAATAGGTAGAACAATAGGGAAAAAAAATTTTTTTTTTCCTTTCTGAGGCCAAGGGAACTTCATAAATAAAGGGTTCAGTGAGTCCAAAGGCAAGTTGTCTGGTCTGGAAGGAGTGTAGTGTGGAGGTTGTAATGAAAAGGTTGGCAAGCCTTCAATGCCACGGTGAAAAAAAATCAGCACTCCATTTTGGTTAGCCCTTGATCTGTTCCTGAATTTGGGCGAGTGTAGAGTTTTGACCAGACCAAGATATAGTACTTCTAACAATCCTAACCATTTTCCTGAGTTTCAGGAAATGAGGCTGATATCCTGGCCCTCCCCTGGGAAGACAGGATGGCTTATGCACACCTGGTGACTCAGAATCAGTAAGCAGGTTTAGCTTTGGACAAGAGGTGGTCCATATCAGTAACAGACTGAGATCCTCAAATCCAGTTCCTATAGGCTGCAATTTCTGTCCTCCTGCTTTATCCGAAATACGCAAGTAATTCTGGGTTATGTGGCCAACAACAACATACTTGATGTAAACACAGTGTGCCACATGCACGTTATCGTTGTGTGATATATCCTCCATCAAAGCTTTTCTTCCACTACGTCTTGACTGTAGAATTTGGAGTTTGGTGTCAGGTTTCAGCTGTATCCACATGTTCTGGACTGGCCGTGATTAACCCTGGTCCTAAACCCTGGTTGCAGAGCCAGATGAGGAATCTTGTTTTTCAGAAATCTCTCACACCCCAGACATGCTGCATGCTATGTTTTTGTTTTGATAGAGCAGAGTTAGTTTTCTCTGTCAGGCTACTTCTCCAGATAATGTTTACATTTCTAAAACCTTGAAGAGTTGGCTGCCTTATTCCCTTAGTAAATCTGTGTTTCAGTGACCTTCTGAAGCGGCAGTGGCTTTCTGTTGGTGGTTTTTTGTTGTTGTCGTTGTTGCTTGTACTCCCAACATGAAGCTCAGAGCTCCAGCTAGCAGAGGAAGAGGCAGCTCACTTTTGATAAGGAAAGCCATGGTAACAGCACTTGAAGCTGAATCATTATGGAGGTCCTTGGGAAAACAGGCTGGCTCATAAGGAACTGACTCTCAGCTCATTAAGAAGTAAGATGTGTGCCTATTAGGCAATGTAAGTGCACACAGAGATTTTTAATACCATGCTCTGAGTTGAGAAACCTTTTCTCCCCCTGCCAGAGATCCATCCTTCGAAGAAACCTAATGTCATTCGATCTACACCAAGCCTGCAAACCCCCACTACCAAGCGGATGCTAACCACCCCAAATCACACGTCTCTGAGCATTTTGGGGAAAAGGAACTACAGTCATCACAATGGCCTGGATGGTATGTAAGCCCAGTAATCCTGGGGGGGCGCTGGTCTGATAGGCCAGGGCCTCTCTGCCCTTGTCGGCTCTCAGCATGTCCCATGACAAATGCAAGACGTATAGCAAACAGGTTCTTCTGCCCTCTAATTGAACTGAATGTGTGGTAAGGGGAGAAGAGGGAAGGCTGCCGCGTGCCACGGTGAGGACATTTTGCCAAGTGATATTCACCTCAGAAGGGGCCCTTTGCTCACATTCCCTGTGAGGAGACTTGTTTGGAGAGGAAGTCTGTATTTATCAGGTTGCCTCTGCTAGGCGATAATGTTCTTGCTGGGATGCATTCTCACTGCTCATTTATGTTTTCTTGAGCAGAAGGGACGATTTTACCTTATGTCTGAGGCAGCCGTGCTCTCTGGGGGGAGGGTTCTTCGGCATTCTGCGGATCATTTTGCATTTGGCATTTGTCCCCTACTTCTTTTACCTTATAAAATTTTTTTTAATTGCTCAAGAGTGCTACAAGTCATGAAGGAGATTGCCTGGGTGATGTCTCAAATACAGAAATAATAATTTGTTCGAAATGGAAAAGCTGAGAAATATCACCTCTTATCCAAAGTACTTCTCTTGGGGCTTGGCCCTATAATGACTCTTCAGGTGGAATTGAATTATCCTCCCCATTTGGACCATCAGCACAAGCATAATAAATCATGCAGGCAGTATATACTGTTCATTTCAACAGTCCTGGAATTTGAAGCTGTCTTGATTGTTGAAACGTTGGTATTTATTTACGAGTAAAACTCTCTCCAGGCTTTTCATGTCTTCAGGGCTTCTAAATTCCTTCAATGACAGTAAATTATTTATAATGAGGCCCTAGAGCAGGGATGTGGAATAGACCTAGTAATCGTTTCCCGTGGTTGTTTTCCTTCAGTATGACTTTCCGTGGTCCCAGTGATGTCAAAATGAATAAAAAATCGAGGGTGAAGAGTTTAGTTTGCATTTATAGGATATCAATATGTTATAGATATGACTTTCAAGAACTTAGCTACACAGTAGTCTTGCAGGATACTTCTTCGCTAACAAGGACACTGGCCATTTCTGCCACAATACGCCTGGTATCTGGATAGCAGAAGACTAAGGACGGGTTGTGTCCAAATGTGGAGATTGGATTTCTTTCCAGCTTTTGCTTGCCCACAGCCTGGGGCTTTTGGATTCAGGTTTAAATGGAATCAGGGATCTTTCTTTTCCACCTCATGACCTCTCTGGCCTCTCTAGGTGTATAGTCCTGTTGTTGAAAGCAGAAATTAAGTTCCAGTTCATTTGATACATACACATGCATGTGCATCTACACTTTCCGGTAAGAAGACTCTTGTAATGACTACAGTTGGAATAACAGCTCTCTACTCTCTTTTTCCACTTGGGCCCAATGGTCACACTCACACTGGGCCCCAGTCCTAGCCCCGCATTGCAATTCACGTTGCTCTTTCCTTGTATCACAGCTACCTATATCTTTAGAATTTCTAAAAAATGCCACCTCATAGTGTTCCCTCTCTACGCCTGCTTGCCCCATTTCCTTCTGAAGATTGCGGCTGCAAGGTCATTGCTTCTCTGCTCCGAGCAGGAGGAATGGACAGGACGTACAATGAATCCCTGGTGTTATGTTTTCGGAGACCTTCAGCCTTGTTTAGGGAAAGACACTCATCTCATTTTCTGGAAAGACTTAGCTGTTGAGACACCTTTATCCTTCTAGACCCTTTGTCTTTGCTCTCCTGGCATGGTATGGAGAGGAAGGCTGGATGACATGTGCCGTACCTGTGTTATCTCATTTGATTCACGTGACAGAAGGTTCTATGGGGTCAGGGCATTTAACTGTTTTGCATAACATTGTATTTCTACTGCCTAGCACAGTGCCTGGAACTTAGTAGGTGTTTAATCAATATTGATTGAATAAACGAAAGTGATTGAGAAAAATGAGACCTAGAGAGAAGTAAATTAAATTTTCCAAAGTTACCAGGCACTGCATAAATGGATTGGGATTCCTATTCAGGTGTGGCTGATTTCAGAGTTTGCTCTTAACCACGGTTATAAAAGAAGTTGTGGCTCTCAAACATTTGTCAGCAAAGTAGAAAACGCAGAAGTCGTGCTCGCTAACTTAACGTAAGAAGTCAATATTGCAGGCCTTGGAGGACAGAATAGGTGACGGAACATGGTGAGGGGCACAGGAAGCAGCCGCCATCCCTAGGGCTGGGAGAGCAAAAGCAAGCAGTTGCGGTTATCACATGCTAGAGGCTCGAGGAGGCCCGAGGAGCTGAAACTGAGGCCCCGAGGAAAGGCGCTGCTCTGCGGGTGCTGGCATCTCTCAAGTGTGATGAGGCTGGTTCTGGGAGCGTGAAGCAAAGCTGGGAACGGAGCAAACTGCACCTGCTACGGGCGCGTGACGCCCGTAGGGGCGGCGGGGAGGCGGGAGCAGGACCCGGCAAGTGCCTTCTGTGGCTGCCAACCTTACAGCCTCCCTCTAGCACCCCCTACTGGTGTATCAGGGAGCCGGATGGCGAAGGAGAAGTATTTGCAGAGTCCCAGGCCCAGCGTCACTAAGCTGAATTTAAATGGATGGGTGTGGAGCTGAGAGACAAGTGTAAGGGAAACACACATTGTAGAAAATGTCCCCATTTTTGTACTCCCAGTGAAGCTTTTCCTTGGGATAAAGGGGTCTATTTCTTATTTCCTTGGGACATAGGATCCAGACTAACCTGAGCTTCCAAAGTGAACTCAAAGTACTAGGGGAAAAAAAAAATTAGGCCAATAGTGAGTTTTCATGAGATAGTCAATACCATCACTTGCTGGAATTGATGGATACAAACTCATGGAAAAGCCTTGCCCTGTGATCCAGTAATAAAATCTGTTAGCATTGCTACTTAATTACCAGCATGCCAGACAGATGAGCACACCAAACAGGATGTTGGTGGACAGAACTAATTTAACTGGAAACAAAATCTGACTGTACTGACATATCCAGATATCTCAGCGTTAGGGCTTCCTGTCCCCTTCTCAGGGGCTTGCCCCCCTTTATTCACCCTCCACCTTCAGCTGGAAGTTCATGATGATGGATAAAGAGGCTCTGGATTCCTGCTGGTAGGAAGGATTTTACCTGACATTAAAAAAAAAAAAAGGTGGGGGTGTGCCTGGGTGGCTTAGTTAAGCGTCCAAATTCAGCTCAGGCCATGATTGTTGGGCTCTGTGCTGACAGCTCAGAGCCTGGAGCCTGCTTCAGATTCTATGTCTCCCTCTCTCTCTGCCCCACCCCTGCTTGTGCTCTGTCTCTCTCTGTCTCTCAAAAATGAATAAATGTTAAACAAAATTTTTTTAAATGATGGGCAGCTTCTTATCATCTTCCTGAAAGTCACTGTCTTTCATCTGGCCCTGGCCTCTTAAAGGCACCGATGGTTGGAAATCAGACCTCTGTGTCTTCTGTTAAGCTTAACCCTTGGCACTGGGCCACACCCAGCCCTCTGTGACTCCCCTACTGGAACTTAAACTCCAAGGGTGAAAACGGAATCTGCATACGTAAGAAGCCTCATTATTTGGGGTCAGTAATGGCAGGAAGAATGAAATTTCAAAACACAGACTTACACGGCTCCTTACCACAGTCCTCTATACTCCAGTCTTTCCCGTCAGGCGGTGGGCCAGTAATGTGCCGCCTGCCATCACATGCTTTCCAAATCCTATCTCCTTTGCTGACTTGCAGGTGCTTTGGTGACCTTTTTATTGCCAGCGAGCCAAGGACCTACCACATTTGGCTGACTTGGTTAATTCCACGTAGCTGGGAGTAGAGAAAGCCCTGAGATCAGTGGGGAGACAAGAGCAATTACTGGAAAAAGCCTTTCCATGTGTGAGAGCCCAAAAGAGAGGGCAACAGGGCAGATGGGATTTCTCTGTGCCATGGGGGAAAACGCACCTCTAAGTGTTTGGAACCATCTAGGATTGACTGCTCACTTCTCTGATTACTTCCTGTGTGGCCTTGGGTGAATCACTCAGATTCTTGAAACCTGTTTTCTCCTCTGTAAAGTACAAATTTCATTTGCCTTAATGGGGTTGTGATAATGATTAAAGATATTGCGTCTACCTTATACCACTTGATCTGCCAAACTCTTTTTTTTTTAAGATTATTTTTTAACGTTTATTTATTTTTGAGACAATGTGAGAGACAGAGTGCAAGCGGCGGAGGGGCAGACAGAGGGAGACACAGAATCTGAAGCAGACTCCAGGCTCTGAGCTGTCAGCACAGAGCCAGGCACGGGGCTCGAACTCATGAACCGTTAAATCATGACCTGAGCTGAAGTCAGATGCTTAACCGATTGAGCCACCCAGGTGCCCCTGATCTTCCAAACTCTTTATGAGATAGTTGTTATAACATGCATTTTAATAATGAAAAACCCCAGGCTCAAAGAGGTTGAGGGATTTCGCTAAAGCCACACTGCTAACAAGTGGCAGAGATGAGATTTAAACTCCAATCTGGGGTTGTTTCCACTTGGTGTATAAGGACCAGGATTTGTGTGCTCAGTGCAACAAGTACCTGGGAGATGTTTATGTTTTCTGCATGTTGGAGATGGGTGTGTGTTTGTGAATATAGAGAGGAACATAGTAGGTGTTTTTCTGTACGTAGACTGTGAGGTATAAGCCATGATTGTCTGATCAAAGCTATCTCTCCATCTCCTGCCTCTGTGAGGCTTTTCTGCCCATAACATACCCCCTACATTTTCTGAAATGTAGGGCATAGGAACTATATTAGTGTCGGAGAGAGGGGAGAAAAAAGAAACAAGAGAAAATTCACAGAATCACCTAAAGGTGAAATGTGTTTAAATTAAATTATAGGGTACACCCAACATTGACTCTGACTCATGGTAGGTATTCATTAAGTGCTCAGATTCTATCCCCCCACCCTTTTTAGAAGAGCTATTTTGAAAATTGTTAAGATATCAACCAAAGTTTTTGTAGTCATATGTGGATTGTATATAAATAAAATGTCAACACATTTATTTACATTTATTTCTGACATAAACATAGGATTTCCAAAAAATGACTCATGGGTTTGCTTGGAAGTAAATGGGTGTGTTCCAAAGTATATTTGCACATTAGAAGGGCCCAGTATCTATAAAGAGAAATTGCCTTTGATTAAGCTATTTAAAGGAGTATTAAAGACAGGAAATCAGATTGATAAAGAGGGCTCATTTAGCCTCGTGTAGGCTCCTGCAGTTAGAGACCCTACAGCAGAGGGGATGGAATATCACCATCCTGAGACAGTGGAATCTTTTTCAGAATGAGGGCTGAGTCAGAAAACACTCCAGGGAGGAGAGAGAGGGGCTGACCCCTCTCTCCTGACCCCTAAGAAGATGCCCTGGCCCTCCCCGCCCCAGGGAGCAGATCTTTTATTCTGCTGCACAGGGACAGGCTTCTGGCTGCTATGTCTCTGTCTTTATCAAATGGGGACCCTAGAGAACAACTTCTGTTTTGTAGTGATATGACCGAGGGGACATCAATTGGAGGTGTGCTCTTGTCATCTTTTTCTGAGATGATACAGCTTTTGTCCCAGGGGTACTACTGAAGCCGGATTCAGTGTGTCGGGTATACCAAAGCCAACAGGCTCAGGAGAGAGGTGAGTTATCAGTGGGACGGAGTCAGGGCATCTGAGCCAAGGAAATTGATGAATGGTACAATAAACTCCTTTTTAATCTGCTCTCTTCTGGCTTATTTCCCCTGGGGTCTGTGAATACAGTGCAGATCCAGGTTTTTTTTCCTTATTTGTTTTCCACATTGAGTAATATCATTTCTCTAAGTCCCCTATGAAGAGGGTATCCAGTGTGGATGCCTCTAAGTACAATATTATGATCTAGGGTGTGAAGACTGTCCTTTGGACGACTTGTTTCTGACTCAGTGATTCAACAGCTCCAGCTGTTTGCATCCCAACTCCGGGAAATGGGGGGTGGGAGGTCCACTGTACCAGTGAGAGCAGGGAGAGCGCTCTGAGAATGCTTCTGCTGTCTTCACAAATCCCAACAAAAATAGACTGCCAGCAACAGCTGATGGCATTCCTAGGCACACTTGGGCCCAGGCCACCTTCTGTCAACATTTTTATATCATTTCAAGAGACTTCATGTTTTTTTTTTTATTTTCCAAAATAGTGTTTATGGAAGAACATCAAGTGCCCCTGGATTTGCCTCTGATCTCCTTGTCTCAGGATGTAATGTTACAACCTGGTTTAATAGATAAAAGTGACTTTGAATTTTTTTTTCAGTATTTTCCAATGGATCATTATGGCCCCAGGGTTTATTGAATGTCAAGTAATTATAGCAGAGTACCTAATATATCTAGAGAGTTTCGGGACATGGAAGCATTATCTGAGGGGAGTGGATGCCATAGGGTGGCATTGTAGAGAAAGACCCAAGTACATTAGGCATGAGTAATTAACAACTTGGTGTTTTGGAATATTCTGGAAGGATGTCAAATCGGCCACCCCTGGGACCATTCCTGAGTTTACTAATATTAGTTTCTTCCAGAGAATACTTTTATCCTATTCCTGAGGGAAATACTAGTGTGTGAGCCTGTCGGAAGTCTATACTTGATACCCTCTCAGCAATATGGAGATCTTAGAAGAGTGACAGAAGTCCATGGTAGTTACTCAAGGGTCCTCAGGTCTCAGGGGCAGCTCTGGCCTCCTCAGTCAATCTCTGTTTGCCTGCAAGGGTCATTACAGGAAACCTTTTTTTTTTTTTAATTATTTTTTTTAACGTTTATTTATTTTTGAGACAGAGAGAGACAGAGCATGAATGGGGGAGGGTCAGAGAGAGAGGAAGACACAGAATCGGAAGCAGCCTCCAGGCTCTGAGCTGTCAGCACAGAGCCCGACGCGGGGCTAGAACTCACAGACCGTGAGATCATGACCTGAGCCGAAGTCGGACGCTTAACCGACTAAGCCACCCAGGCGCCCCAACAGGAAACCTTTTTAACCAACCTGTCCCAGTGTATTCCCATTCTCAATGACATGTAGAGGATGAGTCTCTAAGAAAGGGAACCCCTGACTTGGGAGCTAAGTCCTGGTTTTTTTGTGGGGAAAGGTAGATGCTTGGGAAAGGAAAGTGAGGGAGAGGGAGACAGCAGAAGGGGATTAGGTCCCTGAGAAACAACTCTTCCTTAGAGTAAGTGTGACCCATCCATCAAAAGAGCAGACACAGATGTCTGAGAAAGGCAGTAGGACATCAGTATTAGATCTTGATACCCCGAGGAAGTAAATCAACTCCTGAAATCAACTGATTTAGGTATCCTCCTGAGCATTCTCTTTGGGTCCCAGGATGGAAGTGAGGAGTGTTCTGAATCTGCGGGGGGGCCCCCCAGGGCCATGGAAATGGAAGGATTTGTCACAGCCCAGTTGATTTGGAGACCTCCCCCTGGGTTCATTTTAAGCTTCCCAACCTTGCTCTTTATTATTTTCTTTTCCTGTTTCCTGTTTTCCCTTCCAGATGACTGAGTACTCTTTAAGCTCAGAAAACATCTGAGTTATAATTTATGCATCTTTCTCCCTCAACCAAATATTTATTTTTATCAACAATTATTTACATATAAATGAATATGAAAAGCAATTAATGTAAAACTGAGGAGCAAGCTTGAAGGCAACTTTGTTAAACGGAGGTGCCTGAAGAAGATAATCTGAGAAGACTGTTTCCATGACAGTCTAACTGCAGCTTCGCTGAGTGACAACAAGGAGCCCCTTTCCAGGGCAGCCGGGGAGCAAGGCCAAGAGTGAGTTCTGGGGAAACAAGGCTGACCACATTTAAGGTATCTGGAACTGTAAAGTCAGCAGAAGAAAGGGTCAAGATATTGGACATTAGACCTATACTGGTCCTCCGATTTTCCTTTGTCTCTCCAGTTTTCTTTCTCTGTGTCTTTTTGCTCTATTTTCTGGGAGACTTTCTCAAATTTGCATTCCAACCAGATTTGTCTATTTCTCCCTTTATTCAATTTTTGCCTTAGTATTTTGAAATTCTGTTATTGATGATATATATAATTAGAATTTTTAGGTCTTTTGTACCTTTTTATCACTGTGAAATGATCCTTATATATATTCTTATAGATATACATATATATGTATATATATGTATATGTACATATATATGTTATATACATTTTTTTTTTTTTTAAGAGAGAGCATGAGTAGGGAGAGGGGCAGAGGGAGAGAGAGAGAGAGAGAGAGAGAGAGAGAGAGAGAGAGAGAGAGAAATCTTAAACAGGCTGCACGCTTAGCACAGAGCCCAGTGCAGGGTTGTATCCCACAATCCTGGGATCATGACCCGAGCTGAAATCAAGAGTGGGACACTTAACTGAGTCAGCTAGGTGCCCCTCAACTACACATATTTAAAATATACAACTTGAGGGGTGCCTATGTGACTCAGTCGATTAAGCATCCAACTCTTGATTTCAGCTCAGATCCTGATCTCATGTTTGTGAGACTGAGCCCCACTGACAGCCATAGTGTCAGCATGGAGTCCACTTGGGAGTCTCTCTCTCCCCTTCTCTCTTTGCTCCTCCCCTGCTTGCACACACTCTCTCTCTCAAGATAAATAAACAAACTTTAAAAAAATAAATAACGGGGCACCTGGGTGGCTCAGTCGGTTGAGTGTCTGACTTTGGCTCAGGTCATGATCTTGTGGTTCACGAGTTCGAGCCCTGCGTCGGGCTCTGTGCTGACAGCTTGGAGCCTGGAGCCTGCTTCCGATTCTGTGTCTCCCTCTCTCTCTGACCCTCCCCCCATTCATGCTCTGTCTCTCTCTGCCTCAAAAATAAATAAACGTTAAAAAAAAATTTTTTTTAATGAATAACAATAAATGTACAACTTGATAAGTTTAACATATGTATACCCCAGGAAATACCACAATCCCTTATCCATCCATTATATACTTAATAAACTTATCCATCACCCTCAACAACTTTTTTGTACCCCTTTATAATCTACTCTCCCACCCACCCCATCTCCCCACATCATCTCAGGTGACCACTGATCCACTTTTTGTCACCACAGACTATATTTTTTAGAATTTTATATAAATGGAGTCATATAGTACGTATTGTTTGTCAGTTTCAGTAATTTTTTTTTAGAGATCTTCAAATTCATTGATTCTTCTGCAGTATTTTTTTTTAATTTTTTTAACGTTTAATTATTATTCAAAGACAGAGAGAGTCAGAGCAGGAGCAGGGGAGAGGCAGACACAGAATCTGACACAGGCTCCAGGCTCTGAGCTATCAGCACGGAGCCCGACGCGGGCTCGAACTCACAAACTGCAAGATCATGACCTGAGCTGAAGTCAGACGCTTAACCGACTGAGCCACTCAGGTGCCCCTGCAGTATATTTTTTAAAGTAAACTCTATACCCAACATGCAGCTGGAACTCATGACCCAGAGATCAAGTGATATGCTCAACTGACTGAGCCAAGCACACGTCCCTCTTCTACAGTATTGGATCTGCTATTATCCCATCTAACAAATTATTCATTTCAGATTTTGTATTTTTCAGTTTTAGAATTTCCTTTTAGTTTTTTTTATATTTCTCCTAAAATACACCATCTTGTTACCCATTACGTTCATCTTTTTTTTTAACGTTTATTTATTCATTTATTTATTTATTTTAATTTAATTTTTTAAATTTACATACAAATTAGTTAGTATATAGTGCAACAATGATTTCAGGAGTAGATTCCTTAATGCCCCTTACCCATTTAGCCCATCCCCCCTACCATAACCCCTCCAGTAACCCTCTGTTTGTTCTCCATATTTAAGAGTCTCTTATGTTTTGTCCCCCTCCCTGTTTTTATATTATTTTTGCTTCCCTTCCCTTATATTCATCTGTTCTGTGTCTTAAAGTCCTCATGAGTGAAGTCATATGATATTTGTCTTTCTTTGACTAATTTCGCTTAGCATAATACCCTCTAGTTCCATCCATGTAGTTGCAAATGGCAAGATTTCATTCTTTTTGATTGCTGAGTAATACTCCATTGTGTGTGTGTGTGTGTGTGTGTGTGTGTGTATCTTCTTTATCCATTCATCCATCAGTGGACATTTGGGCTCTTTCCATACTTTGGCTATTGTTGATAGTGCTGCTATAAACATGGGGGTGCAGGGGCACCTGGGTGGCGCAGTCGGTTAAGCGTCCGACTTCAGCCAGGTCACGATCTCGCGGTCCGTGAGTTCGAGCCCCGCGTCAGGCTCTGGGCTGATGGTTCGGAGCCTGGAGCCTGTTTCCGATTCTGTGTCTCCCTCTCTCTCTGCCCCTTCCCCGTTCATGCTCTGTCTCTCTCTGTCCCAAAAATAAATAAAAACGTTGAATAAATAAATAAATAAATAAATAAACAAACAAACAAACATGGGGGTGCATGTGTCCCTTCGGAACAGCACACCTGTATCCCTTGGATAAATACTTAGTAGTGCCATTGCTGTGTCTAGGGTAGTTCTATTTTTAATTTTTTGAGGAACCTCCATACTGTTTTCCAGAGTGACTGCACCAGCTTGCATTCCCACCAACAATGCAAAAGAGATCCTCTTTTCCCGCATCCTCACCAACATCTGTTGTTGCCTGAGTTGTTAATGTTAGCCATTGTGACAGGTGTAAGGTGGTTCTCATTGTGGTTTTGATTTGTATTTCCATGATGATGAGTGATGTTGAGCATTTTTTCATGTGTCGGTTGGCCATCTGGATGTCTTCTTTGGAGAAATGTCTATTCATGTCTTTTGCCCACTCATTCACTGGTTTGTTTTTTGGGTGTTGAGTTTGATAAGTTCTTTATAGATTTTGGATACTAACCCTTTATCTGATATGTCGTTTGCAAATATCTTCTCCCATTCTGTTGGTTGCCTTTTAGTTTTGCTGATTGTTTCCTTCGCTGTGCAGAAGCTTTTTATTTTGATGAAGTCCCAGTAGTTCATTTTTGCTTTTGTTTCCCTTGCCTCCGGAGACGTGTTGAGTAAGAAGTTGCTGTGGCCAAGGTCAAAGAAGGGTTTGCCTGCTTTCTCCTTGAGGATTTTGATGGCGTCCTGTCTCACATTTAGGTCTTTCATCCATTTGAGTTTATTTTTGTGTATGGTGTAAGAAATTGGTCCAGGTTCATTCTGCAGGTCGCTGTACATTCATCTTTTTTTTTATAGATTATTTTTCTCTTTGTTTTTGGCTAAAGATTATTTATTTATTTATTTTGAGAGAGAGAGAGTGTGCACACACAAACATGAGAGAGAGAGAGAGGGAGAGAGATAATCCCAAGCAGGCTCCATGCTATCAGCACAGAGCTCAATGAGAGGCTCAAACCCACCATGAGATTATGACCTGAACCAAAACTAAGATCCAGACACTTAACCAACCAAGCCACCCAGGTGTCCCTATAGATTCTTTAACAAACTTATAGAGAATATTTTCTTTTTTTATGGTTTTAAATAATTATCTATTAACATTTTTTTCAATATCTATTTATTTTTGAGAGAGAGAAAGAGTATGAGCAGGGGTGGGCAGAAGGAGAGGGAGACACAGAATCCAAAGCAGGCTTCAGGCTCTGAGCTGTCTGCACAGAGCTTGATGTGGGGCTCGAACTCACAAACCATGAGATCATGACCTGAGTGGAAGCTGGACACTTAGCCAAATGAGCCACCCAAGTGCCCAACAATCATCTATTTTTTTATGTTTTTTTTAAAAGTTTTAAAAATGTATTTTGAGAGAAAGAGAGAGCAGGGGAAGGGCAGAAAGGGAGAGAGGATCCCAAGCAGACTCCTCCCTGTCAGCTCAGAGCCTGAGGCGGGGCTCAAACTCTTAAACTGTGAGATCATGAACTGAGCTGAAATCCAGAGTCAGATGCTTAACTGACTGAGCCACCCAAGTGCCCCTATAGTGAATATTTTATATCCATATCTGCTAATTCTAACATCTGAATCATTCATTAGTCATTTTCTACTAACTGTATTTTCTTTTGGTGGGTTGATCAGGCTATTAGTTTTTAATGAATACTGGTCAGTGTGGATGATAAGTTTTAGAGACTCCGGATTCTGTTATTTTCCACTGCAGAGTGTTGCGTTTTGTTCTAGCAAGCAATTAAGTTGGCAGGTCACTTTGATTCTATGCAGTCTGGTTTGCTTGTTTGTTTGTTTGTTTGTTTGTTTATATTATTATTATTTTTAAAATATAATTGTCAAATTTGTTTCCATACAACACCCAGTGCTCATCCCAAAAAATGTCCTCCTCAACGCCCATCACCCACTTTCCCCTCTCCCCCACCCCCCATCAACCCTCAGTTTGTTGTCAGTATCCAAGAGTCTCTTCTGGTTTTATGCAGGCTTGGTTTAAAGCTTTAATAGGTCTGGTCTATTTCAGTTTTGCTCTGAGTTCCATGAGATTTCAACAGAAAGACCAAGTTGTTTGCACAGCCCTTCCCACTTGTCAGAACTTGAACTCCAAACTCTGTCTTCCCAGTACTAGACAGCTGCTGAGGTTGCTGCTCAGCCTTTGTTAGCCTTCCAGCTGATGTTTCCATCTGGGCTTCTTAGGGCCCCACCTCACAATTGCACAGTTCCAGAATCAGCCAATGATTTGAGGGGGATTTGTATGTAGATATGGCAGCTTCCCTTTCCCTGTCCTCTTCCTTTCCAGGACCTCCTCCTGTATTTCCAGCTGTATTGGCAGCCTCAAACTCTGAACTCTCCCTGATTCTTCAGCCCGCTTAGATTGCAGTTTTCTGATTGAGCCATTTCCCTTTTGTACTGGAAAACGTGCCCACAAAGGAAAAGCCAGTTAAGAGTGGATCTCCCCTAATCTCACTTTTTTTTTTCAAGGATCATATGCCCTCCAGTTTTTGCCTGATTTTTGGTTGCTCTCCAGAATCTTCAAGGAGTTTTTTTTTAAATATTTTATCCAAAGTTTGTTACTATTATTGGCTGGAGGGTTAATCTAATACAAATTAGCCCACCATTATAGAATGCAGAATTCTTCAGTAGGTTCCCTGCCAGCTCCCCTTGGCTCTCTCATGTTTGTTTGCTTGTTTATTTTTTTGATAGCATACTGTTTGTGTTTCATGGATACTGTATCTTTTTTTACTCCTCTGAGGATATTTATAGCATTTTCTGTTTTTTAAGTTTTCTTCTCCATGAATAGTCTGTTTCTTCCAATTTTAATTCTTCTCTTTGTTCTTTGTTTTGGCCTCTGACGTTTATGTTGCAGGTTTTTCCCTGGTGACCTGTGGTTGTCTACGAATGTTTAAGAGTAGGGGAATAGAATCAGATTGAAAGCTCTGTGCTCTGCTTATGGGGGGAGATTGTAGTACACTTCCCAGTATGGTGATCAGGCTGGACCGTTTGTTCGGTGACTCAAATGCCACTATCTCATAGGCTGGTCTCATAGGCTGGTCACATTTCCCAGAGAAGATTCTTCCTATCTATCTTAGCCCATTTGGGCTGCTATAACAAAATACTGTGGATGGATCACCTTCAAATAACATAAATGTAGTTCTCACAGTTCTAGAGGCTGGGAAGTCCAAGATCAGGGTGCTGACATGGTTGAGTTCTGGTGAAAGCCCTTTTCTAGGTATCAGACTGCTGACTCCTCTCTGTGTCCTCACATGGTAGAAGGGGCTAGGGAGCTCTGTGGGGTCTCTTTTATAAGAGCCTTAATCCCACCCATGAGGATTACGCCCTCTGAGCACTTCCCGAAGGTTACCCCTCCCAATACCATCACATTGGTCATTAGGATTTCAAGATAGGAATTTTGTGGGGACACAAATGCCATACCATAGAACAGTCTCTCCCCCCAAAGTTGAAGGTTTAGCTGCATGCTTTCTGGGAGCTAAATGGGAAGAAGGCTGGAGGTCTCACCACCAATAGGCGTATGTTCACTTGATTCCTCAGGTTTGGAGTAGCCAGCCCTGCCCTCAACTGTGCTTGTTGCCTACTGTCCCCTAGGACTGAGACCCTCTGTCGGGTCCTCTTCAGAGGATACACACTCAGACTTGTGGGAGGCAGGCAGTTGCGTAGGGGTATGGAGTCAGGAGGGCTTCTCGGGGTCCAGCTGCTTCTCAAACAGCCTTCAACTGATCTCCCTGCTTCAGTATCTCTCCCTCACTGCCAGAGGTCTCTAGTGTTAATTCCTGAGCCACTTGAGGGCCCTTCAGACAAATCGGGTTCTTGGCTTTCCACACTGCCAGCTTCAGGTTTGGCTTTCTTGAGTGCATAGTCTGTTATCACTCGTTTATCTGCTTTGCAGCCTCCAAAGTTCTGATGGTGGCTTCTCCTCTGGGTTACAGAAGGGATGGAAATGAACTCAGAATCCAGCAGCTGGAAACCTTCAAGAAGGTTGCTTTCATTGCATTGGTTAGAGTGTAGAATCTCCAAGTCCGTGGACACGAAGTACTTCTGAATAGTTTAAACCGAGAGGGAAATGTTTGTAAAAAAACAAGTGCTTATGAATCAGGGTTAGTATAGACAGAAGTAGCAAATGTAGATTAATGCTTCTGAGAATGTATTTATAAGCAAAAAGGGGAAATGATTTGGGCTATATCATCTAGGAAGGAGACCTGAGAAGGAGTGTCCATTTTGTCCTGGAGCTCTGTGCTGTGCTGGGGCCTCTGTGTCTGGGCCCCGCATATGGCTCTTGTTCCTTGCTTCAAGGAAATGCGGTGGGACTCAGGAAGCTCTAAGCGCGGGGCAGTGAAGTGATAGCCTTGCAAGGGCAGATGGTAAGCACTGGGATTCTTCAGCCAGGAATGCAGAGAGGTGACATATCTCAAAACCACGGCCAGCGTGAAGAAGCCAGGTGTGAACCTAGATGCCAGTTTTGAAACTGAAGCAGGTAAGTTTGGCACAAATAAAAGAAAGCACAGTTCACCAAGTGGCTCTTCTTGCAGATGGCTTAATTCCACAGGGGCTGGACCAAAAAATGAATGACAGAGCACCCACCCCTCACCCCCTGCAAAAAGAGAGAGAGAGAGAGAGAGAGAGAGAGAGAGAGAGAGAGAGAGAGATTTCTAAGAAATATCAGAGGCTCTGACACATACATAACCCTTCACTTAGACACTGAAGAGGACAGTATGCTCTTACTGGGATGGATGGAAAATGGGGCAGCTTGGTGTAGTAGGGAAATCTTGACCTGTATTAAGAAGATATGGGTTCAAATCCTCAACTTACTCACTGTATGACCTCGAGCAAGTTCCCACCCTTTCTGATGCTCACAAGGTTCTGATGAAAGTTAAATCATGCAGTTATATATCCCATAGTAAGTTCAATAAGGCGAATGTTAGCCTGAGTCCTAAACTCAATTATCTGGGTTTTTATTTAACACATATTTGCCAAGCCCTATCAACTACCAGGCTGTGTACATATATCTCCCCTATTCTAGAAAGGCTCATGAAGTGAAGGCGCAGCTCTGCTCCATCCTGCAGACCTTCCTCAGGATGGCGGGAGGCTGTGAAGGTGAGCGTCCCTTGTCCTCTCCTGGTTGCAGAGTGGCATGTGATGGGAGAGCATGTCTGAGCACTTCCTTGGCTGGGGCACCTGGTCCCATCTCAGCAAACAACCCCCAGTGCCCTCCCAGCCACTTTCCTAATAACCAAGCAAAAGGTTTCACAACCTTGTGAGTGATACCAGATGATGATGATGTGGTTTACAGGCCACTTCTGCTTTTCGTTTACTTGTTTCTGTTGAGAGTCTCTAGATAACCCACCCTGGGAAGGAGAGTTAAAGATTTGGGGGGGAAGCAGAGGGGGGTGGGAAGGAGGGGTCGCTATGACACTGTGGGTGTTTGGGGTTCACTCCCCTCCCGTAGGAAAATGTGTTCCTAGCCTCTGAGTGCCCACATCACCGTGATGAATTATGGTGACTTCAGATCACGCTGTGTCTCCTCCAGGCTAATTGTGCTCCCCACTCCTCAGTATCTGCTCAGAGACGTTCCGCGATGTCGGTTTGATAAGCCCATCAGCACCTGCCTGGTATGCTGTATGCCTTGGCCGTGACCACCAAACCCGCCCATCCAAAACCCAGCTTTTAAGATGCTTCAGTGTCATTCACATATTTTCTCGGCCTCAATTGGACTTCCCTCCAGCCTTAAACTACCCTGTGAGCTTTTATTTGAATTAATGCCAGACCGCCTTTCCTTGAAGTCTGTGACACTGTTGGTGGGAAGGCTGATTCTGTCCTTGCTCGCGCCTGGCCTCCTCCATCAGAACTCTTTTAACTTTGACCCTGTCTCTCTCCTTCCCCAGAATTCACATGCTGCGTGTCGGACTGAGCTATCCCTGTTTCATCCTATAAGCCAAGACTCGCTACACTGTCCTGCTGATGTTCACAGTCGTGCCTGGGAAGGAGGCAGCCCCATTTCCAGTACATCTCAGTGGGAGACAGACACATGTGCCCCCTGGAGACTCGGTGGGGCAGGGGAAGAAACTGTGGGAGGACACGTCCCCAAAGCTGCATCTCCATGTGTGAATCCGTGTCACCTCGCTTTCCTCTCAGAGACCTCACTGTCCCACGGCGGGACCTGCCTGAAAATTGAGGGGACGAGGGAGCCCCTGCACCTCCTCCTTCTCTAGCCCTCTGCTCCTAGGCCCAGCGGCTCCTCGGGCAGCGGGGCTGCTGAGAGCTCAGATCTGCGGCTGCCCTGCATGTGTCTGCTCAGCCCTGTTGTAGGCACCACGAGGGTGTACAGGAGGGACATGGCATCTTTCTGAATGGATTTTTCTTAAGAAATGTGCCAGTGTTTATGCCGTTCATGATATCCCCCCATCCTTGCCGTTACTGTCACTTGGCTTTCTCTCAATAGGCTTCATCTTTATATTTTTTAACGGGGAAATTTTGCTCCCACCCCTGCATTCTATATTCGGCTCCCCCTCCTCCACCCTTCCTAGGTACAGAATTATGAGATTCTGACAGAAAAATAAGAAAATCGTTTTTGGTAAGCCTGTGAGCTCTTCATATCATGTGTTCTATTGTCAGAGAGAGGCTGGTGTCCTGCTTGGTTCTCCCTGGTCTCAGCTCCAGCAAGAGCAGGTGTTTAAACGGAGTCGAGCGTGTATATCACTGTGACAAGCCATTCGTGTACTGCCCTGTTCCCTTACAGCCCAGCCAGCCTCCAAGGACTTGCAGCCAGGTTGGTCCTTCCACGAGTCACAAATCACCCAGGTTTGTTTTAAGCAGACGGAATCTGTTTGGCCTATGAGGGTGAAGTGAGAGATCTGTGTGTGCAGGTGTGTATGTATGACCACGAGCCCCCCACCTTTCTGGCCCAGACAGTTCTGTGAACACATGTCCCTAGGCCCCGGGAGACGTGCCTGTGACCCGGTTTTCGCTGGCTTGGGCTCTTCCTGTCTGCCCTCAGCACCAGCCCTCGCTGGCACGGCAGGCTGGCCATTCTGCGGCTCTGTGCACACAGCTGCAGGGGCAGGAATAGCTTAGTGCCCCACACCCCCCCAGGCACATGAGTCTGGCCACTCCCTGTCCTCCATTTCAGGGACAGGCTGCAGGGCACAGGCTCACGGCACCGTGAAGGAAAACTGGAGTCTGGCCTTCCAGCTGTCCCCGGGGTCTGCAGCTGGATAAATGGCCAGACAGCCAGGTGGTTGCAGGACAGAATGACTACAATTGAGTTGACACTCTCCCCTGCCTCCACCCCCCCCCCCCCGGGCTCGGGATCCCAAGCAGAGTGCAGTATCGCTAAAATGACGACACTGTAGACATCCAGATCCTCAGAGGCTGGGTTCAGCTCAGCAAAGAGAACACAGTGGATGACGGCTGAAGGCGATGCCGAGAGATCGAGCTGCCTTTTCCCTCCAGTTCTGCAGCCAGCATGGCTTCTCTTCTAAGGGGCTGCTTCTCACCTTTGGCTTTTGCAAGGGTGACCTGGGGATGTTCTCACCACTACCAACTCTTGGAGCTGTTTTGGGTTGTGGCTTGGGGTCCCGATGGAAGGCCTGTGTCAGAGGTGTCCAGGGAGCAGGGCGGAGGTGATAGGCATCGCCCTCAGGGTTCCCTGCAGAGAAGCCCCCTCCAAAAAGCCCTGGGAGAAGAGGCAACTGGCACTCTGCCTCCCATGCCACATGGTGTGTTCTCTCTAAAGAAAGACATGGGAAGGCTGTCTTGTGTCCCGCCCTGGATTTATTGTCACACACGGACACAGAAGGTGCAATGGCTCCCTGGCCCTTACACGCACCTCTCCTGACCCATGTGATATGTGACTGTTGATTAGAGAAAAGTCTGCTGCCCATGACTCTGCTGCCAGCCTCCTTCTCTCTGCCTGTTGGGAGAGTCCCTCCTCACCCAGACCCAGGAGATTTGGAGTTGGGGGCCAAGCCTGGTCTGAAAGGAGAACAGAGAAGCCCACCCACCCCAGTTGTAGCTCCCATTTAGCTCTGGGACACATGCAGTTTGCATTGAGCCACATGTACCAAGAAAGCTCTTCACCTTGTAGTGAGAACTCCAGGTTCTGCAGCCCCATCCTCCTACAAAGAGGCCGTTGACGAAGATCTTACGTTCCCATTTCATCTCTGGAAAGTTCCCAGCATTCTGATTGAACACTCCAGGGACTGGAGGAACGACACCCAGGAGCCTCTAACCTTTGCCTTGGCCGTTCTGAGCAGTTGGTGCTGAGAGGGTTTCCCAGCCACCCCGTTCCTGGGGCCGGAGCGTCACCATTGAGCAGTGAGCTTGTGGGGTGGACATGCGGGATCCGTCTGCACGGCCACAGCAGACGTGCCCAGTGGCACTCGCTGTGCTGAGCCTGATCTGTGTTCCCTTGGTTGAAGACACAGAAGTTCACAAGCCATCTTCCCCCTCTGCCGTCACCACCTGCCCACTCCTAGAGATGGTGTCAAAGAGGGGGACAGACTGGTTTTCAGCCCGCCTCTCACAGCTGTACCTTGCCCACAGCCCTGTTTCTATCAGTCAGCGTCCAACCGGGGAAACAGAAGCCACTCCAAGTATTTAAACCAGAGGAGCTTTAATCCAGAGAACTGTTGAACACAGAAACAAGAAGAGCGGAGAGGCCGAACAGGAGAATGAGGGGCAGCCCAGAGGTGGAGAACGACAGCAGGAAACTGCCACCACCCGGAGCTGGTGGGACATGGGGAGAGGCTATGCTACCAGAGCACGGGGACTAGAGCCACTGGGAGGAACTGGGGCCCACAGAGGCCGATCTCGTGGGAGCTGGGGCCATGGGGAGGCATGGTCCCTGCCGGAAAAGTCCCCGCTCCCCAGGTGTGGGGGACAAATAGCCTGGCTTCTGCTTTCCTCGTGCTCTGTAGCTTCTTCAGGTGCCTCTCGTTAGTTAAACCCCACTGGAAGCCAGATGACCTGGGGTCCCAGGAGAAGCTCGCTGCAGTGGTCAGGCCCACCACTCAGAGCAGAGCGGGGGAGGTAGAGGAGAGGGTCTGAGGGCAAGCAGGCCGGGACGTGTGTGTCCTCCGTCTGCCCTGTGTCATGTCCAGCCTGGTGTTTACGTCCCCACGCTATCCTAAGACCCCGGTGAGGGTAGACAGAGGAGCTGCCCCTGTGGGGGGTTCATAGACTCTCACTCACCTAGAGAGGAGAATGCTTTTGGAAGGGAGGGGGGAAAGCCTTTATTCTTAACGGCTGTCCCTGTTTTCCTTTGGGGGAATTTACGCATTTAGCAATCCCACCTCACCATTCCCCTCAGGAAAGCCATGTCCTAGTTTTCTGTCCATGCCTCCCCTCCATTCCCTCTGTCCCCAATTTCTGATTTTCCCTGCCAGAGCACACTAGCCTGGACCATGCATCAGTGGTCATGAGTGTTTCCCCAGGATAATTCATTCAGAGCGTGATATTGCAGTGTGGACTGTCTGTCTGTAAGTAGATGCCGTCTACTGATCAGTTTGTATCGTGTTTCCAATAAATTTCTGGAGATTGTGCCTGGTTTTATGCTGTCCTTTGCTGGGATGGTGGCTCAGCCGGAAGGCTCAGTGTGCGCTCGCCCCAGCGCTCAGCATCAGGTGCTCCTTGTCTTGGGTTCCCTGGCCCCCTGCGTGGCTCACAGGCCAGGCTGGTTAGGCTGATTTGCCCCCAGCCACACTGAGACTCTCAGAGGCCTTTCCCCAGGGTCTGCATTTTCCTCTACTGTCTCATAAGCCACATCCTGAGGACATGAAGCTAGGTCACTCCAGGAGGTGGCCGTTGACCCCTATGTCCCCTGGGCCTGGAGGTATGAGGAGAAACCTTCCCCATCAACCACTCCTGCACTGCTGTGCCCAGTGCTGGGTTGTGGGGCTGTGTGCTGGGCCCCCGTGTGAGAAGAAGGCTACCGAGCAGGTGACATGGACCCAGGAGCTGCACGTTACACAGATGGAAGTCCAGCACCTTCTTCTCAGGTCTGTAAGTAGAAGAGAAATGTCTGAGTTTTGTTAAAGGGACAGGGAGCCTGATCCAAATGCCTGGCATTCTCCACTGTTTCCTGAGTGCCGAAACCTGCTTTGTAGAAATGATTCTCTATTGTGCATTTTATTGCTTCAAACCTGTTTGACTGCAGTGTAGATTCTGTGTCAGGTGCTGTGCTAGGAGCCACTGTAGATTCACTCAAGGACCCCTTCAGCCCCTGTCTGTGAAGTGCACCTATTCTTTGCCGAGATTTGTGAGAGATTTTTTAAAAAGAGAGAGAGGGACACCGAGTTTCTTTCCAGGGTTTCACGAGAGAAGCAAGACTGACACCTACAAGGTTACCAGAGACCAGAAGCCTGGTAATTAAGGCTGTGTCTATTCTTGCAGGAATTCTGGGATAGAGGGCTCAGTAAGGCAGGACTAGTGGTCAGGGAAGGTTTGTGGGAGCAGGGGGACCCCTCAAGATGGAGCACAGTAGCCCTGAGAAGTTTCTTTTTTCATTTGTCTCAAGTGTGTTCACAATTGCTCACTGCAGTATTTTTATGCTGACTGCCTTAAAATCCTCGTTAGACAATTCTGATACCTGTGGCATCGCAGTGTTAACAGTACGTTGTCTTTTCTCACTCCAGCTGAGATTTTCCTGGTTCATGGTATGTTCGTTGAGTGGTTTTGATTGAAACCGAGAGGTCTTGGGTATATTCTCTATGAAACTCTAGGGCTTATTTCAGTCTTCTGTTTTAGCAGGCCTTGTGTGAGACTGGGGGACCTGCTTTGTTACCGCTAGAAGAAATGCAGGCCTGGGATCTCCACTGAGCTTTCACAGACCCTGGGGTCAGAGAGAGGCTAGGTGTTTTGTTTCCTTTGCAAAGTTTTCTTTTTCTTTCTTTTTTTCTCTCTCTTTTTTTTAATTGAGACGTAATTAATATATAACACTGTATTTGTTTTAGATGTACAACACAATCATTTCATATATATAATATCAAAATAGCCAACACCACACATAGTTACAAGTTTGTTTGTTTCTTTATGGGAACTTTTAAGACTTACTCTCTTGGTAAATTTCAAAGTCTGTCTGACTTCTTTCAGTTAGCGTAATGCCCTCAAGGTCCATCCATGTTCTCACAAATGGCAACATGTCCTTCTTTTTTATGGCTAAATAATATTCCTGTATGTGCCTGTGTGTTCACACCCCGCGTTTTCTTTATCCATTCATCTCTCAGTAGAGACTTCAGTTGTTTCCATGACTTGGATATTGTAAATCGTGCTGCAGTGAACATAGGGGTGCAGATATTCTTTTTGAGATAGTGATTTTGTTTTCTTCAGATAAATATCCAGAAGTGGAATTACTGGATCTTATGGTAGTTGTATTTTTCCTTTTAATTGTTTTCATTTTCATGCATCTCTAAGTATTGTCTTATCTTATGATTTCTTCTTGATCCATTGGTTGCTTAAAAGTGTATTTAATTTCCACAGTTTCATGAATTTTCCAGTTTTGCTTTTGTTATTGATTTATTTTTTAATTATTTGATTGGCTACAGCTTAACAGGCTACTTGGCTGTTTGTGATTCATTGTCCCTAGTGGTTGTTTTTTCTTTCCTTTTTCCCTTTTTTCTTTCTTTCTTTCTTTCTTTCTGTCCTTTCTTTCTTTCTGTCTTTCAGACAGAGAATGAGCAAGCAGGGGAGGGGCAGAAGGAAAGAGAGAGAGAATCTCAAGCAGGAGATTCAGTGTGGAGCCCAACACGGGGCTCAATCTCACGACCCTGTGACCATGACCTGAGCCAAAATCAAGAGTCGGATGCTTAACCGACTGAGCAACTCAGGTGCCCCTGTTATTGATTTCTAACTTCATCCTGTTGTAGATAAAGATACTTTTTATGATTTCTGTCTTTTTAAGTTGAGACTTAATCTACGGCCTAACATATGCTCTATCTTGGAAAATGTTCCATGTACTTGAGAAGAACGTGTTTTCTGTTGTTGTTGAGTGGAGTGTTCTGTACGTGTCAGCTAGACCTAGATGGTTTATTGTGGTGAGTTCTGTTTCCTTACTTATTTCTGTGTGGTTGTTCTACCCATTATTCAGAGTGGGGTACTGAAGTCTTTATGGCTATGGAACTGTCTTTCTCACCCTTAAATTCTGTCCAGCTGTGCTTTATATATTGTGATGGTCTGTCATTAAGTGCATGTATGATTGTAATTGTTTTATCATCTTGCTGTATAGAATCTTTTGTCAATATATGGTATCCTTCTTTGTCTTTTTTGATTTAAAAGCTATTTTGTCTGGTATTAATATAGCCCTCTCTTTTGGTTACTATTTGCATGAAATATCTTTTCCCATTCTTCCACTTTCAACCTGTTTGTGACTTTGGATCTCAAGTGAGTCTCTTGTAGATAGCACATAGTTGGATCATATGTTTTTATCCATTCTGCCAATCTCTGTCTTTTAATTGATGAGTTTAATCCATTTACATTTAAAGCAATTACTGATAAGGGGGGACTTACTTCTGTCATTGTGCTATTTGTTTGCTGTATGCACTATAGCTTTTTATGTTTCTCATTCCTACATTACTGTCATTTTTTGTCTTTTGTTAATTTTTTGGTAGTGAAGGGTTTAAATTCCTTTTGTGTGTATTCTATAGTTATTTTCTTTGTGGTTACCATGGGGATTGCACTTAACATGCTAAAGTTATAACTCTAATTTGAATTTAAACCAGCTTAACTTCAATAACGTACCAAAAACTCTCTTCCTTTATAGCTCTATCCCTACCCCTTTTGGTTGTTGATATCACAGTATTACATTTTTATACATTGTGTGCCCAAAACCATAAATTAATGATTCTTTTAAATGCATTAAATTATGGGGGCGCCTGGGTGGCTCAGTCGGTTGAGCGTCCGACTTCGGCTCAGGTCACGATCTCACAGTCCGTGATTTCGAGCCCCGCGTCGGGCTCTGGGCTGATGGCTCAGAGCCTGGAGCCTGCTTCCGATTCTGTGTCTCCCTCTCTCTCTGCCCCTCCCCCGTTCGTGCTCTGTCTCTCTCTGTCTCAAAAATAAATAAAAATGTTAAAAAAAAATTTTAATAAATGCATTAAATTATGTGGAAAAAAAGATTTGGAGTTAGAACCCAAAGTTATAGTAATATTAGCTTTTATACTAATCATTGTTTTTCTTTCAATGTATTAGTCTTTTAAATCATGTAGAAGGCAAACAAAAGTACAATTACAAACCGTTGTTATAATAACACTACATTTAATACGTACCTATGTATTTACCTTTATTGAAATCTTTACTTCTACATGTGGCTTCAACTTACTGTTTAGTGTCCTGTGATTTCAACTTGTGAAACTCCCTTCATCATGTCTTGGTGGGCAGGTCTTGTGGTTACAAACTCCCTTTCAATTTTTGCCTCACTGGAAATTTCTTGCTTTCTTCCTCACTTTTGAAGGACAAGTTGCCACACACAACGTTCTTGATTGGCAGATTTTTCTTTTAGTACTTTGAATATATTGGTCCACTGCCTTCTGGCCTCCAAAGCTTTTGATGGGAAATCTGCTTATTATCTTAATGAGCCCCCTTGCATGTGATGATTCACTCCTCTGTTACTGCTTTTTATTTATTTATTTATTTATTTATTTATTTATTTATTTATTTATTTAATGTTTATTCATTTTTGAGACAGAGACAGAGCATGAACGGGGGAGGGCCAGAGAGAGGGAGACACAGAATCGGAAACAGGCTCCAGGCTCTGAGCTGTCAGCACAGAGCCTGACGTGGTGCTCGAACGCACAGACCGCAAGATCATGACCTGAGCTGAAGTCAGACGCTTAACCGACTGAGCCACCCAGGCACCCCTGTTACTGCTTTTTAAATGCTCTCTTTGTCCTTTGTCTTTTGCAGTTTGCTTCTAATATGTGTCAGTGCAGGTGGGTCTCTGAGTTTATCTTTTTTGGAGTTCATTGAGCTTTGCCTCATGAAGGATTAGCTGAATTGTTTTGTCCCCCACTGATTAATGGTAACAATATGCTTTTTAACCAAACTTTGGTTAAGATGCTCTCCTTCCCATAGGCCCCTGAACTTTGGCCCACCTTCAGCCTGAGCGAGCACACAAACCCTGGCCTCAGGGTGAAATAGGCTGGCCTCAGGGTAAAACACTCTGATTTACTATCCTATCATGCCTTTCATCTCACTTCCTGACACTCATTCTTTTCTATAAAAGAAAAGCTCTTTTTGCCTAACTCAACATGACACATGCAGGTCTTAGGGTTCTCCCTGTTGCAGTAGTCAAATATGCCGGCCCTCACCCCTCCTTGCAAGTGTCCACCCTCCACTGCCGCCCTCGTAGTAATCCTTCAGATAAAATCTCTCCTTACTAAATCTGGATTTGATCTTTCCTTTGACACCAAGAATATGTTAAGAATATCAAGGAAAGAGACTCTGTAAATTTGGATTAGGTCATAAATGCCTATGTATTAATAAAACCCCACGATAAGCAATGTGAATCTCTAATCAAAAACCACTGGGGGCACCTGGGTGGCGCAGTCGGTTAAGCGTCCGACTTCAGCCAGGTCATGATCTCGCGGTCCGTGAGTTCCAGCCCCGCGTCGGGCTCTGGGCTGATGGCTCGGAGCCTGGAGCCTGTTTCCGATTCTGTGTCTCCCTCTCTCTCTGCCCCTCCCCCGTTCATGCTCTGTCTCTCTCTGTCCCAAAAATAAATAAACGTTGAAAACAAAAAAAACAAAAAAACAAAAAACAAAAAAAAACCACTGGCCTGGGGCGCCTGAGTGGCTCAGTCGTTTAAGCCTCTGACTTTGGCTCAGGTCATGATCTTGCTGTTCATGTGTTCAAGCCCCGCATTAGGCTCTGTGCTGACGGCTTGGACCCCAGAGCCTGCTTCAGATTCTGTGTCTCCCTGTATCTCTGCCCCTCCCCTGCTGGCGCTCTGTCTTTCTCTCTCTCAAAAATAAATAAACATAAAAAAAAATTTTAAAAACCACTGGCCTGGGGCACTTGGGTGGCTCAGTCAGTTAAGCATCTGACTCTTGATTTCAGCTCAGGTCATGATCTCATGGTTCGTGGGTTCGAGGCCTGTGTCAAGCTCTGCACTAGCACAGAGCCTGCTTGGGATCCTCTCTCTCCCACTCTGTCCCTTCCCAGCTTGTGCTCTCTCTCTTTCAAAATAAATAAATAAAACTTAAAAAACAAAAAACACACTGGCCTACAAGGTACTAGATTTGAATCAAAGAAGTAAAGGGGCGCCTGGATGGCTCAGTTGGTTAACCCTCCGACTTCAGCTCAGGTCACGATCTCACAGTGAGTTCCAGCCCCGCGTCGGGCTCTGGGCTGACGGCTCAGAGCCTGGAGCCTGCTTCCGATTCTGTGTCTCCCTCTTTCTCTGCCGCTCCCCAGTTCATGCTCTGTCTCTCTCTGTCTCAAAAACAAATAAACGTTAAAAAAAAAAATTTGAATCGAAGTAAAGTTGCAACCAAGTTAACAATTTAAAAACTAACAAATTGGGGCGCCTGGATTCCTCGGTCGGTTGAGTGGCTGACTTTGGCTCAGGCCATGATCTCGCGGTCTGTGGGTTCAAGACCCGCGTCGGGCTCTGTGCTGACATTTCAGAGCCTGGAGCCTGCTTGGGATTCTGTGTCTCCCTCTCTCTCTGCCCCTCCCCTGCTCAAGTTCTGTCTCTCTCTCTCTCTCTCTCTCTCTCTCTCTCTCTCTCTCTCTCCCTCTCTCTCTCTCTCTCTCTCTGTCAAAAATAAACATTAAAAAATAATAAAAAATAATAAAAATAAAAACTAACAAATTATGATTAATAACACTAACCTGTTTTTGTCTAATATCAGGCAAAGCAGCACTAGGACTCTGATAAATGGAAACCTGTCATAGACAGTTAGGGCACTGACAGTTCTCTAGAACTTCCTGTACAGCATACAATTTATGAAAATCTTATGTTAATAACATTTTACCTGAATGAAAGCATCTCTTCATTTAACAAACCTTTCTGTGCTACTCATTGATAGTAACGTATCAGATAAGCCTAATTGTAATACCTCTCTTTTTACAAACTTGAAAAATCCTTGGGGTGCCTGGGTGGCTCCATCGGTTGAGTGTCCGACTTCGGCTCAGGTCATGATCTCGCAGCTCATGAGTTCGAGCCCCACATCAGGTTCTGTGCTGACAGCTCAGAGCCTGGAGCCTGCTTCGGATTCTGTGCCTCCCTCTCTCTCTGCCCCAACCCACTTGCATTCTGTCTCTCTCAAAAATAAATAAACAACAACAAAAATTAAAAAAAAAAAAATCCTAAATGATTTTCTGGAGACCCTCTGGGAAACCTCAAAGACAGTTTTAGGTGTGAAAGATAATCTTCAGAATTTGATTTTTTTAATAAAGATTTTATTTATAAAATAAATGACATGTATCCATTATTATGGTATCACAGAGTATTTTCACTGCCCTAAAATTCTTCTGTGCTCTGCCCATTGCTCCCCCACTCTCCACCTCTACCCACACTGCCCTCCCTGCCCACCCCCCCAAGCCCCGGGGCAACCACTGACCTTTTTACTGTCTCCATAGTTGGCCTTTTCTAGAATGTCATTTAGTTGGAAACATACAGTATGTAGCCTTTTCAGATTGGCTTCTTTCACTTATTTATACGCATTTAAGAGAGGATTTGAGGAGGACAAAATATCAAAAGCTTCCGTCAGGAGTTTTGAGCACTTAAGGTAGGATTATGGATTACTGTAAAACAATATTTGGATACCATATTTTTTTTATTTATTATTTTTGAGAGAGTGAGCAGGGAAGGAGCAGAGAGAGAGAGAGAGAGAGAGAGAGAGAGAGGATCCAAAGTGGGCTTTCTGCTGTCAGCACAGGACTCGAAATCACGAACTGTGAGATCATGACCTGAGCCGAAGCCAGACACCCAATGGAGTGAGCCACCCAGGTGCCCCTACCATATATATATTTTTAAGTTTGTTTATTTTTTTATTTTTAGTCATCTCTACACCCAACATGGGCTTTGAACTCATGACCCTGAGATCAAGAGTTGCATGCTTTTCCAACTGAGCCAGCCAGGTGCCCCTTGACTCCCACAATTAACTAAAATAATAGTAAAACATGGGGACCTGGGTGGCTCAGTTGTTTAAACATCCGACTTCAGGTCAGGTCGTGATCTCATGGTTCATGGGTTCAAGACCTGCATTGGGCTCTGGGCTGACAGCTCAGAGCCTGGAGCCTGCCTCGGATTGTGTCTCCCTCCCTCTCTGCCCCTCCCCTGCTTGCTCTTTCTCTCTCTCTCTCTCTCTCTCTCTCTCTCAAAAATAAATAAACATTAAAAATGTTTTTAAATAATTGTAAAACAATTTTTAAAGGAAACATGATTGTAAAGAACCTTTGCTCTTTCAAAAGTGAGACTTTATTCTTTTAAATAATCAAGGACATGATATAGTCAACCTAAAGCATAATTTTTTTTTAATGTTTATTTATTTTTGAGAGAGAGAGACAGAGTGCAAGCAGGGGAGGGGCAGAGAGAGAGGGAGACACAGAATCTGAAGCAGGCTCCAGGCCCCGAGCCATGGGCACATAGCCCGACACGGGGCTCAAACTCAGGAGCCGCGACATCATGACCTGAGCCGAAGTCAGATGCTCAACCAACTGAGCCACCCAGGTGCCCCAAGAATTTATTCTTTTAAGACACAGAATCTTTGCCCTCTAAGCAGATAACTAGAAGATAAAGAAAACTTTTAACCAAGTCCTTATTAAGAGGAGACCGGTAATCCAAGAAAATTTTGTCATTTTAACAGAGAAAGCCAAATTCTGATTTTGAATCAGTATAATAATTTGATTCTAAAGCTTTTTTTGAATATCATGTCAAAAAACCAATCAGTGCTTAGCCAGCTTTGACCCAAACTCATGTAAATTTCTTTCTGCAAAAGTACAACTTTCTATATCCATACACACCCATTATATTGCAACTTCTCAAGGTGGCAAAAATGAACATGTTTATTAATAGACCTAAATATATATATATGTGTATATATATATATACATATATATATATATCCATCCTTCAGTACCATATAAAGAGGCAAAAATACATAAACTAAAACTTATGCTTGAAATAATGTTTCAGTATTTTTTTTAATTTTTTTTCAACGTTTTTATTTATTTTTGGGACAGAGAGAGACAGAGCATGAACGGGGGAGGGGCAGAGAGAGAGGGAGACACAGAATCGGAAACAGGCTCCAGGCTCTGAGCCATCAGCCCAGAGCCCGACGCGGGGCTCGAACTCACGGACCACGAGATCGTGACCTGGCTGAAGCCGGACGCTTAACCGACTGCGCCACCCAGGCGCCCCTCAGTATTTTATTTTACTAAAAAATTATTTAGGAATTAAATGAATATCCATTATCAAACCCAATTTAGAATCAATCTAAGATTTTTAGGTTACCTAAAGTTATCGGACACTATCTTCTAGTTGACACACAGCAAAATATAATTACTCTTGAAATGAAAGGTTATCAGAATAATGATTCAATTTGATTAAACATAATTTTATCTTCCTTCCTTCCTTCCTTCCTTCCTTTCTTTCTTTCTTTCTTTCTTTCTTTCTTTCTTTCTTTCTTTCTTTATCTTTTTATATTTGAGAGAGAGACAGAGACAGAATCTGCAGCAGGCTGCAGGCTATGAGCTGTCAGCACAGAGCTCAAAAACCTTGAACTCAAAACCCGTGAGATCATGACCTGACCTGAAGTCAGATGCTTAACCGACTACGCCATCCCGGTGCCCCATAAATGTTTCATATTCTTAAACATTAAATAAAAGCAGTGCTAGCTTATTTGATCAGTAAATCTGTAGGAGTTTAGGAAGAACACACCTAAATAGAATAAAATGTAAGCTTATATTATACTTTTTTTTTTTTTTTTTTAAACTGACTGCTTGGAGTTTGTTTCCCACCTGGTGCAAGGCACACGATTACAGGGTGTCAGGAAGGCTTGTGTGTGGCTTGGATAGTAAAGAGTGGGATTCTCTCGACTTCCTTTTTGGTGTTTTGTTATTTTGATCTAAAAGAACCCAACTGTTTCCACTTGCTGCAGCCTGCCTAGTCTACATGGAGAGAGGAGGGGACAGGAGGGGCTCTGATGAGCCTAGCGTCTCCTGAAGAGGGCCAGTGGCCTCTCGGGACTGGGGACGGGTGTTCGGTGTTCGCTTTGCCAGACTGGCCACCAGGCTGCTGCTTCCTCATGGCTTCCAGAGTCAAGTCACAGGCGATCAAGTCGCTGGAGGCCTGGGGAGATTCTGAGCGTGTTGCCATGAACGGGAGGGTGGACTTCCCCAAAAAGAAACTTGCCATCCAGTGACCTGGGCCGGCCTTGGAGGGACCGGGGTGGTGAGGGATGGCTTCCCCAGGATACTCTGCACCTCCACAGGAGCTGTTACTGGCAGTGGAACCCAGGCAGCGGTAATAGTCGTGGGTGGCCATGAGCAAACCGCTGGAGGGGATGGCTGCCATGCTGTCGCTTGTGGGCTAGTGGAAACCTCCCATGCGACCCCTCGAGGGCCTTGGCGCTCGATCAAGATCACGGTGGCAGGCACAGGATGCTAAGGACCCATTTGCAGAGACCGCCTAAGGCAGCTCCACCACAAATCCTGCTCTAAGCTTAATGCTGACAATTCAGAGAAGACATAGCTGTTTTTGTTAAAATAATATTAGTGTCACTTGCAAAAAATATATATAAATTATGTGATAGTTAATTCTTTTTTTTTCTTTTAAAGTTTATTTTGAGAGAGTATGTGGGCGCATAAGTGGGGGGGGGGGGTGGCAGAAAAAGGAAGACACAGAATCCCAAGCAGGCCCCCGCACTGGCATGCACTTGCACGGTCAGGGGGGAACCTCATGCCAGGCTGGAACCCACAAAGGGTGAGACCATGACCTGAGCTGAAATCAAGAGTCTGATGCTCAACCGACTGAGCCACCCAGGTGCCCCGTGATGTTGAATTCTTAAAAAACATTTGAGTTGTTTTAAACATAATGTGTATTCCTCCTCCTCTCCCTCCCTCCCACCCCCGCTTGTTGAAAGTATTAGAAGTTCAATTTCCTTAAGTTGGAGGAATTTTAGGAATATTCAGTTTATATAAGCCTCCATCTCTAAGATAAATAAGTCTCAATCAGAATAGAGGTCCTGTAAGAGATTTGTGATTTAACTAATTTGATAATCTGAAGGTAAGAAAATACTACACACTCAGACACAAACATACAAATAGGGATTATAGCTTCAGTTCCAAAATTTTAGCCATGGGTCAAGAACACACAGAAAAGGGGCACCTGGGTGGCTCAGTTGGTTGGGCCTCCAACTCTTGATTTCGACTTTGTCATGATCCTAGGGTTGTGGGATTGAGCCCCACGTTGGGCTCCGTGCTAATGTGTGGAGCCTGCTTAAGATTCCCTCTCTTCTCCCTCTGCCCCTCTCTCCTGCTCACACACTCTGTCTAAAACAAAACAAGAGAAGAAATACACAGAGAAAAACAAAACTCAGTTTTTGAACATTTCCTATCACTGCGCCGTTCTCTTCTCAGTGCTTACCGATTCTTAACTTGATTTGAGTTCAAAATACACAAAACAGAAGAGTAGCAAACTAGATGCTTTGTCGTCTTTCACCAACAAGGACAAGACCTCTATAAACCATTATATCATTTATCAGCACCTTCCCTCATCCCTCCTGCAGGTCACTAGAAGTCTGCCTTCCGATCTACTTCCCCACTCCCCCCTCCCTTCCCATTGCCCTGTCTCTTGCCTCTTTCTCTCTCTGATTTAGACTCCAAATTCCACGGTGTCTGATTTAGCTTTCCTTTGCTTTCTGTACAAGCACCGGTCTGACAAGGCCCAACAGTGGGGCGAAGAAGCTGCAAGGACTGCCTTATAAACTCTAGGCATTGTTTGCATGCAACTCATGACTAGGTTTTTCCTAGAAAAGAATAGTCAGGGCTCTTCTTGCTCCCAGTTCTCAAACGTAGCTGAACACTGAGCAATGTTTACTGAAAACTCTGGAGTGGTTCAGATTCTCCACTGTCTGGCACGTCTTCCTCCCATCATTACAAACCAGAGGGGCCTGACTTACTGTCTGGACAGAGTCCTTCACTTACTTGTGAACTGGAAGCCCAGGATACTAGGGGACCAGAAGTTCCTTGCCCTCAGGGGTGTGCTTTGGCAAAAGTGATGGAGAAGCAGTTTGGGCCACCAAAGACCAATATCCTTGTCTTGGCCACAGAAGGCTGTTAGGTGGCCCACCTCAGCACAAGCCCCAGGGAGTCTTCTCGGTCATTACTGACTCAGCAAGGGGACAAGGCTCAGCCCAACTCCACCGATGTGGGGCTGCTGGGACCCACGGCTAGAGCCCCTGGACATTCACCATAAAGGAGACCTGGATGGCTGGTGGTGTTCAAGTGGCAAGTAGCAGAAATTGCTTCTGGCCGGTTTATACTCAAAGAGGGATTTATGGGGAGGATTCTGGGAATTCCCTCAGGCTCCAAGAAAGATTTGGGATGCCCCAGGACATGCAGGGTCTCCATGGAGCATAGCCATGACCCTGACTCAGCTCCATTAGTCCAATTAGATATGGCCTGGCCCTGGAAGGGGAGTAGATATGTTTGACCATTCTGGAGATGACCATGGGCTGTCTATTACAACCACACAGATGCTATCAACAAAGTCCAAGATCAAGGTCTAATAGGGTTGGTTTCTGATGAAGCCTCTCCTCCTGTAGTACAGATGCCTGCTTTCTTGCTAAATCCTCACTTGGTCCTTGGGGGCAGGAGTGGGGCAGGGGGCAGTTG
This sequence comes from Herpailurus yagouaroundi, assembly GCF_014898765.1. Classification (NCBI taxonomy): domain Eukaryota; kingdom Metazoa; phylum Chordata; class Mammalia; order Carnivora; family Felidae; genus Herpailurus; species Herpailurus yagouaroundi. Next base: position 35,663,718 of record NW_024412419.1, read on the forward strand.
GAGCTCTCTTATGTCTCTTCTTATAAGGATACCACTCATATTGGGTTAGTGCCCCACCCTTATGACCTCATTTAACCTTAATGACCTCCCTAAAGGCCCTATCCCCAAACACAGTCATATTAGGACTTAGAGCTTTTTTTTTTTTTTTAACGTTTATTTATTTTTGAGACAGAGAGAGACAGAGCATGAACGGGAGAGGGGCAGAGAGAGAGGGAGACACAGAATCGGAAACAGGCTCCAGGCTCTGAGCAGTCAGCACAGAGCCCGACACGGGGCTCGAACTCACGGACTGCGAGATCGTGACCTGAGCTGAAGTCGGACGCTTAACTGACTGAGCCACCCAGGCGCCCCAGGACTTAGAGCTTTAACATAAATTTGGTGGGAATACAATTTAGACCCTACCAAATCTCAGTGGTCAGAGCTGGGTGATGGCTCCCAGCTGCCAGGAGGCTAGGGACGTGGGGAACAGCATTGTTCTGACTGGCTTACATTAATCATGTCCCATGAATCCTGGGATGATGCCCTGGACCTAGTTGGAATTCTGTTAGCAAGAGCAAATAGGGGATGGTGTTAGGTGGTTAACTGACAGAGTCTGCTGCACTTTGTGTAGGCATGCTTCTGACCAAGCATTTAATCGTGAGCCCAGTAACACAAGAACAGATTCATTCTGGCCACCTCCTCCCACCACCCCCAGGAGACTCAGCCGGTCTCTGCCTCCAGGCCTCCATGCACCGATCCGGCCCACACTTTCCAGGTCCTGATCGTCTTCTAGTCCTTCAAGTTTGTGAGCCACCGTCTCCTTTTCAGACATTCCTTAAATCACCAAAATGATTCCTGTTGCCTACATTCCAAGAGTCCCACTAAGTACTCATTTAAACAATATAGTAATTGGGGCTCCTGGGTGGCTCCATCAGTTGATCATGCGATTGAGCCCCGAGTCAGACTCTGCACTGTGCACGGAGCATGCTTGAGATTCTCTGTCTCCCTCTCTGCTCCCCTCCTGCTTGAGAGTACATGCTCTCTCAAAATAAATAAATAAACATTAAAAAATAATAAAATAAAATAAATGATAGTAATAATATGCACACATATATATTTTTTTCTATTTTGCTACATAGTCTTCCTATTCATAATTTCAATGCCACAGATGCAGACGGTCTTCTCACCAGAGGTATGATTGTCATTTACAAGCCCTTTCTTCTTTATTGCCAAATATCTCCAATCATTTTCTATAATAAATTCCTAGAACTAGGAGTGCCTGGGTGGCTCAGATGGGTAAGCATCAGACTCTTGATTTCAGCTCAGGTCACGATCTCATGGTTTGTGAGTTCAAGCCCCACGTTGGGCTCTGCACTGACAGTGTGGAGCCTGCTTAGAATTCTGTCTCCCCCTCTCTCCACTCCTCCCCCATGCTCCCTTGTGCATGTGCACTCTCCCTCAAAAATAAACGAACATTATTAAAAAAGAAAATTTCTGTCAAACCACATGTCCCAAGTTCTGGTTTGGGAAGTATGGGGATGTGATGAGAAGGGACATGGGGAAATGGGTAATATTTTATTTGCTATGATAGTTACACACACATGTGTACTTCCCTACATGTATACCCACATGTATGCACGTTCATGCACACAGCAACAGTTTCCTCCTAGGTTTTGTCTTAGTCTGTTTCAGCTACTCGAACAAAATACCACAAACCAGGTGCCTTATAAACAATGGAAATTTATTTCTCATAGTTCTGGAGGCTGGGAAATCCAAGATTAAAGTGCCAGCAAATGCAGTGTTTGGTGAGAGCCTACTTTCTAGGCTGGCTTTTCACTGTCCCTCACAAAGGGGAAAGAGCAAGGGAACTTTCTCGGGCCTCTTTTATGAGGGCACGAATGCCATTTGCAGGGGCTCTGCACACATGACCTAATCGCCTCCCAAAGGCCCCATCTATTAATACCCATCACATGGGACATTAGGTTTTCGACGTTCAGACCATAGCAGTTCCCTTGTGGAGTCCCTCGAGGGATAGAATAAAGGAACTGAAGGTGAACAGAAGGGGGTAAATCCTGCCAGCAAATGTAAAGTGGAGGAATGCAGAAGGCTTCAGTGTGGCCAGGAGCGCCTCCAAATCTCTCTCTGGCTTCTTTTATTCCATTATCCCTGACCCAAAGTCCCTGCACCTCCCAGTTTCGAAAGTTTTAACCACTGGTCCAGGAGCAGAGGTTGATTCTGGGACTGGATATGAGGATTTAGAGAGAAGAGCCTCAAAAGTGGGTGAAGACCGACAAACCCGTCCTCCTTTCCCTGAGGCAGGAAGTGAGTCTGGCTAATGACCAAGGTATGGCGCTGCCTGGGGCTGCAGAGAGTGGCTGGAGATCTGGCTCCTGACATATAGGCCCAGGCCAGGAGCTGGAATTTTCAAGGAGGGAGATGTTGAGACTTACCTCACTGGTATTGCAGGTTCCCAGTGGAGGTGGGGGTGAGTGGGTGGAAAGTAGCCAAGTCCCCTTTTGTTGCTGGTAAGTGTGCCTCTAGGGGTTGGAGTGTGTATTACAAGCCTAGAAGTAAATGGGATGGTTATAGTGGGCAAAATGCTGTGGTAATTGATGATCTTTTATGGGTGAATCCCTTATGATGAAATGTGAAGAGTAATGGATAGATAGG
>NW_024412419.1:35666466-35704899 GCF_014898765.1 Herpailurus yagouaroundi
GCAGTGGGTTAAGCGTCCGACTTCAGCCAGGTCACGATCTCGCGGTCAGTGAGTTCGAGCCCCGCGTCGGGCTCTGGGCTGAAGGCTCAGAGCCTGGAGCCTGTTTCCGATTCTGTGTCTCCCTCTCTCTCTGCCCCTCCCCCGTTCACGCTCTGTCTCTCTCTGTCCCAAAAATAAATAAACATTGAAAAAAAAATTTTTTTTTTAATAAAAAAATAAAAAAAAATAAAAAAAATAAAAAAAAAAAGAGCTGGGGCACCTGGGTTGTTCAGTCAGTTAAGCATCCAACTTCAGCCTAGGTCATGATCTCACCATTCCTGAGTTCTAGCCCTACGTTGGGCTCTGTGCTGACAGCTCAGAGCCTGGACCCTGTTTCAGATTCTGTGTCTCCCTCTCTTTCTCTGTGCCTCCCCCACTAGCACTCTGTCTCTCTCAAAACTAAACACTAAAAAAATTTCAAAAAAAAGTACTGGATAGATATCCTCATAAGGTTCCTATTAAGGGTAACTTTGGAACTGGGTGTGGCACCATCTGGGTTAGGTTGAGTAGCAATTTCAGGAAGCAGTTATGGGTTGTGCCTCCCTGCTGTTTTTCCTGAAAGTTTAATGAAATCTTGCTACTATTCTTGCCTAGTCGTGTGTTTGTGTGTGTGTCTGTGTCTGTGTGTCTCTGTGTGTGTATGTGTATGTGTATGTGTATGTAGGGGGGATGAGAAGGGGCTTGGCCCATATTTCTGAAGCAATAGTCAAGGATGGGTTCTACCCCTTCTCCAAAGCCAGGCAAGGAATTGGCTGAGATCACTTGGGAAGAGCTGCTCCTCTCAAGGGCCACCAGCATTTCAGGCTGATGGAGTGAGGAAGAGTTCTCTAGAAATAACCTGGGGATGACTCCTGAGCAAGTCATTTGGGAACCACTCAGAGGCAGCTGGGGAACACTCTGAAGGGGAGTGTTTCTGAGAATAATTGGGCTAAAAAATGGGTGGGACCAGGACACCTGTCCTATGGGCTAGGTAGAACTGGGGATTGGTGGTGATGGGGGTGAAACACGGACTTCCCTCAGGGAGCCTATGGTGTGGCAGGAGGGTGCAGACTCTAATAGGTCCAGCAGTGGCAGTATGTGAGCAGTACTAGGTGCTGTGGGGGCACAGGGGATGGGCACCTAACCCAGTAAGGCTCTGGGAGGAAAACTTCTGGGTGAGGCTGGAGTAGCAGGAGCAGCAGAGAAAAGCTTTTCAGGTAGATGTTTTCTGTGCTTCCAGAGCTGAGGTAGTATCTCAGGGCTTAACCCAGACAGAGGCTGGGAGGACCACGGAGCCAGTAGACTGAGGGAAGAGCCTTCTAAACTAAGACATTTGGGGTTTAACCTGAGGGCAGAGGGCCATGGGCCAAGTTTATGGAAGAGGTGAGCTGACCAGAGTTGGAATTTGGAATTCTTTTAATGGATCATCTACTAATTTCTGCCACAAACCTCCAAAGCACTGCAGTCACTCCACAATGACACTAAAATTGTTCTACTCTACTCTTGGAGTTCATCATCAATTACCTCTCTCCACACAGCTCATGGGGATGGGGCGGGGTGGGGGGGTGGGGAGACCTCTTTTGGGAGGGGAGGGAGTAACCTATCTGGATTTCTCCCAAGAAGTTGCCTCCCTGATTACTACCCAGGCAAGTGATGTCCAACTCAGGCTTCTAGGATTAGGATCCGTGGCCCAAGCTCTTCTGTCCCACAACCCTTGCTCGTGAGCACAGGACCTGCAGCTGAGACGTGGCGCTAAGTTGGCCCATGATCACGCATGAAGAGAGAGAGAGAGAGAGAGAGATGAGGATGACAACTCTGTGGCAGGTAAGTATCTTCCACTTCCCAGGTCCTTGGCAGACATTACTAATCAATGCATCACTCTCAGACTGAGTCAACCCAAAACTGCAGGCAACCAGGAACAATGAGAGTTGGTACCTGGGGTGAAGCAGATTTATCATTTTTTCCCAATGTTTATTCATTTTGAGTGGGGAGAGGGTCAGAGAGAGAGTGAGAGAGAGAATCCCAAGCAGGCTCCATGCTGTCAGTGTGGAGCCCTACTCAGAGCTCAATCCCATGAACTTTGAGATCATGACCTGAGCCAAAGTCAAGAGTTGGATGCTTAACCGACTGAGCCAACCAGGCACCCCAGATTCACCATTCTTGTCCCAGACCCAGACGGGACACAAAGGTCAGGATGGCTCTAAGTCAGAAGTCAGGCAGAAGAGCAGTCGACAATAAGCCCAAATTTCAAAAGCCCTGAGGTACATGTGCCCCTATGATCAGCACTCATGTATCCTTTGGATAAATTCCTAGTAGTGCTATTGCTGAGTCATAGGGAAGCTCTTATTTTAAATTTTTGAGGAACCTCCACACTGTTTTCCAGAGCGGCTGCACCAGTTTGCATTCCCACCAACACTGCAAGAGGGTTCCCATTTCTCCACATCCTCGCCAGCATCTGTAGTTTCCTGATTTGTTCATTTTAGCCGCTCTGACCGGTGTGAGGTGGTATCTCAGTGTGGTTTTGATTTGTGTTTCCCTGATGATGAGCGATATGACGGGCATTGAGGAGGGCATTTGTTGGGATGAGCACTGGGTGTTGTATATAAGTGATGAATCACAGGACTCTACTCCTGAAGCCAAGACTACACTGTATACACTGTATGTTAGCTAACTTGACGATAAATTATAAAAAAAAAAAAAAAAAAAGCCCTGAGATACAGGGCAGGCAGGGGGTGGTCAGGCTGGGCCAGACAGAACTGCAGAGAAGGAGGTGATGATTCACATGCATCCAGAACTTTAGTTTACAAAGCACTTTCGCTAACTGCCCACAACTCTCGAGGTAGAAATTACTCACTTCCATATTATAGACGGGAAAAAGGAAGCCCAGGGGGAGTGTATGCCCCTGACGTCACGTCAACAGTGGCTGCTACTGTTCTGGTCTACCTGGAGGACATACTTCTGAAATGACAGGCTGGTGCCTCAGGAACACAGGTGAGCACAGGACATAAGATCAGATCCTCTCTCCTCAAAATTTATCCTTGAGCTAAGGCCCACCAGGAGGCCTAGCCACTGAAGCTGAACCAGATGGTGGTCGTGTGCCGTTAAATGCTGGAGCCCCAAGCGTGGGGGGCACGGAGCGACAAGGAAGGGGGATGCTCTGACTCGTACCTACGCTGGTTCCTGGGGGGTGTGAACGCTCTCACTGTGGCCTAGTTCAAGCTACCAGCGTGGCATCGTTGGGAAGAGATGAGCCAGAAGGAGGCGGCCCCAGCTCCCAGAAGGCAGTGCCCCAGAGATGCATGGCTACGGTCCCTGTGTGTGGTTGTTCTGTTCTCCCTGGGGTCTCTGAGCCCCGCAGGCTCTTTCCTGCCTGGGTGGGAGTTCCTTGCTGTTGCTTGCAAGTAAAGGGCCTAAGAACCCTCACTGAATCTGTGGGGGAGTCATCTCATGGCCCGTGTTCTGGTTTCCAGCTTTTTGATCTTTTCCCCGTTGCTCCCTCAAGGGAGGGGTGACAAGGCCAAGCAGGAACCCTGGAGACAGCTGGAAGCCTGGCGGGGGTGGTGGTAGTGGTGCAGCCGTCCTTCTAAGACCCCTGCCTGGAGCCCCTTCTCCCTGTTCCCTCCGGCAGCCCCTCCCCTCCCTGTGGGGGCCTCACAAACAGGCTGGGCAGTGGCTGTCACTTGCTGTGCACAGATGAGAAGTGGCTTTCCGGGAGTGGCCAGGGACCCAGAGAAGCTGGGAAGGTCCTCCAGGACCAGGATTTGGGGGGGGGTGGCGCCGAGAGGTCACCTGTCCTTCATCAGTCACTAGAGCCTATCTGCATCTTATTCTGGGTCACAGGCAGAACCTAGAAGTGACCATACTCCTTTCACAGACACACAGATGTGGCCCAGGGAGGGGCAAAGGCTTTTGATTCATCAGGATTCGGGCAGGATAGGGACCCATGCCCACGCGCTGGCCAGCCCACCACTGCCTGCCCCTGTCCCCGTACACCAGGGGACACTGCACAGACGACTTGGCAACAACCAGACTCTGCTCTGCCCTCTGGTCTGGAAGCCCTGTTGAGTTTCCCAGCAGTGACATTCTTGCTTAGGAAACTGATCTTGTGGACAACAAAGAACAAAAGCTGCCCCCTAGTGGCCGCGCAGCAGCAGGACTTTGGCTTGAACAGAGGAGAGACCAGGTGGCCTGGCTGGAGCTGGGTCCCTTGGGGTTAAGGACAAGGGGCGTAGGGGAGACTGTACTGAATGGGTAGGAATCCCTGTCCAAGGGGCAGCAGCGCTTACTGAGCTCCAGGAAGTGGTCTCATGTGGCCAGAGGTTCTGATTTTTAAAGAGAAGCCTGATATCCAAACTTTTATGGGAAATCTCTTGATTTTTAAACGCTGGCTACTAGTTACAAAAACCTTTTTTATATCACATCGGCTCAAACAAACCAAACACATCTTCAGGCCACTCTCTGCATGCTCTGGTCTTGAGTTTAAATGGAAATCTCTTACCCGTGGGCTTCCTCTGCCAGCCAACTCTGTGCCCACCTCTAGATGCTCCCCTGCCGCGCCTCCAGTGTGGGACACTTCACACACCCCTGAGGGTGGCTGAGCAAAGCCCTGCTTCCAGACCCCGTGCTCCCCCCTTTGAAGGTCATGCCGGGAGACCCTGACTAGGGTCCTTGCTGTACTCCCTCCTCCCCATCCTCCATTCTTGATCCTCAAAGACTCAGAGGTAGGCCTTGCCCCAAACCACTGCTATGCTATTGTGCTGACTTCAGAGCTTCCCGTACCCGGGCCTCCTCGCCCTCCCTCAGCACATTCATCTCCTCACCCTTCCTCTGAAGCCACCAGGACCTGCCATCCCTTGGTCCCACCCGTCCCGGGTCCTTCACTGCATCCTCCCAGCCTCCTCTCTGCCGCCCCCTGTCATGGTCGCCCTTGCTCGGCCGGCTCTCGGGTGCAGCTCCCACTGACGTGGCACCTAGTGCCCCCTCTGCAAGTCCCGGCTCTGCATCCAGCTGGCCCAAGTGGCAGGGAGACCACCTCACCGCTGCTAGTCCCATGGAAACTCCCGCCGCTAGCCTCTTGGGGTGGGAACTTGGGGCTTTCCAGAAGCCCCCGCACCCTGCTCTGTGTAGCCTTGCCCCCTCTCTTGGAGATCTCTAGTTGCCCTTCTCCCTCCTCAGACCTCCATCCTGCCCCCTCTCCCTGCATGCTCCCTAGGAGAACAAAAGCACTCACCAGAGGTGTGCACAGCCCCCACCCGCTGGGGACGTGCGCCCAAGCCTGCTGCCTGTGTCTCTGTAGATGGGCTCCTGCCACCCCCACCCCCCAGCACCTGGTCCCACCCAGAAACCACAAGCCTTCTTGTGAGAGCTGGAGACCATGACCCTCCTCTGCTCTGGCTCACACTGGAACCCAGAAGGCTCTACACATCCAGCTTCAGCCACCTGTGGAACCCTGTTTCTTCCCCAGCTCACTCTCTTCCAACTCCATAGGACTTCTAGTTCCTCACGCACGTGCCCACTCCTGCCCAGGGCTTTCGTCCCCACCCCCTTCCCTCTGCCCTCCTCAGGAGCCACACGGCTCCCCCTATACCTCCTCCAGCCACTGCTCAGATGCCACCTTCTACTGAGAACTCCTGGCCACCCTGTTTACCCTAGACATGGATGGTGGTGATGGCAGCCCAACATTGTACGCTGTGCACTCAAACGCACACTTAATAATGGGCAGAATGAGGTAAATGTTAGGCTAAGTTACATTTTACCGCAAAAACAAACTGCACACTCCCCTCCCCAGCCCTATTTTTCTCCCTGGGGCTTAACTCCTCCTGACATGCTCTGTATTTGACTCACTTATTTTCTGCCCCCTCTTCGCCTATAGAATGTCCTCTCCGTGAGGGCGGGGGCTTGAGTGTTTTGTCCACTGATGTGTCCATCCCAACACCTAAACCAGTGCCTGGAACCCGCTAGGAATGGAAGCTCACTGTCTGTCGAATGCCTGACACACGGCCTTCTGCTTCAACGGTCACCAGGAAAAGGGATGTTCCTTCCCGAGTTGCCTCCACTCATTGCCACGCAGCAAGCCCTCCCTGCCACCCTCAACAGCTCGAATGCCACAGACAGTTTGAAAGCGGTCTTTAAAATGGTCCTGAGACATGGCTTATGCCCCAACGGTAGATTCTGGCCAGTCCTGCTGGCCTGTGGGTCCCCAGGGCAGAGGCAAGGGCTGTCAGGACACAGCAGGAATGCAAAGGAATAGGGTATGAAAACAGCACAACCTGGAGCACACCTGTGCACGTAGGTCGGCAGTGCCCAGGAAGCACGTGCAGGATGTCCTTCCAGTGAGTCAGGCTTGCCTGTCAGCAGCGTCTGGACCTAATAGAGCTCTCGGAGCGGTTTCCTCGTTTGTAAATCAGGACAGTACCTTCCCCAGAATCATGAGGGGCAAGTGAGAAAAATCATGTAAAGCAGCACACTGGAAATGCAGGGCGCAGAAGTTTCCCAGGAAGCATGCCCACATTGAGCCCTGGGTATTTGCTGACCCCCAAGCAAGGGCCACAGCCTCCTCCTCAGGAACCAACTTCAGGTCGCAGCCTCTCCGCAAGGCGTAGTCCCCCAAACAGCCTGCAGAGGGCACCACCATCACAGCTCTGAACATCCTGTGCCCAAGTTCTGCCTGGTGCACACCTCCCACCTCTGTGCCAGAACGAGGGCACTGTGGCTTTGCAGATAACAAGGACCTCAGTGACCGTGCCCCATCTCAGGCAGGACCCTGCACACAACAGGTGGCCCTCGCCTCCCCCTTACCTAGGGGATCTGACCCTGTGGCCTGTGACCCAGCACCCAGGGCACTCGCAGGGAGGGTGGCAGAATTCAGCCCTCCCGCCCCTCTTTGTTCACCAGAGATTCCAGGAGCCTAGAGACATGGGCAGCATGTGGGAACAGGGGGCTCGAGACTGGAGGTCATGCCGCTACTCAGGCTGGTATCTGGCATCGCCCAGGAGGGAGGTGGGGAATCGAGGGACCCCCAGCAGAGCCAGGAGCGGTGACTACCACCCTCTGGCTACCCCATCCCTAGGAGGGCAGCTCTCCGGCCTGTGCCCATCTGAGCTCCCCCTCCACAGGCAGCTTCCAGGGGTGGAAGCTGGAGGCAAGGCTGGATGGGATGCCTTCAGCCCTGGTAGCCCACCCCCTGGTGTCAGAAATGCTGTGTGTGCCCCAGTCTGGGTTCTGTCATACTCAGCGGTGGCATTGGGCAAACAGAACCCATGGGGGGGCCTCAGCCTACACATCTGTTAACTAAGTGTGGGGGTGGGGGCGGGGTCGTCACGCTAGATTGCCCCTCTCATGACCTGAGGTCATGAGTATCCCAGAAGGCAGGAAAGTTCCAACCGCGCAGGTCAAAGGCCCCCGTTGGCCAATCTGACGCTGGAGGCTGGAAGTTGGGGGCCTGGCCCCCACCCCTACCATCCCTGCATTCTGGAGCAGCACTGCCTTTGCAGGAACACGTGAAGCTCAGCAGGTTACTGTGCCAGGCAGCCTGGGGAGGAGCGGGAAGCCTCTGAAAGGGGCCCTCCTGCCCTCCCTCCTACTGACACAGCTTCCCAAACTGAGCCTTTAGCAAGGAGGTTGTTTAGGCTGCAGGGTCTGAGCCCCCAGAACAACCGTATCTAATGAACACAGATCCCCAGGCCAAGATTCTGCTCCCTTCACTCCCCTTCCCCTCTAGGTGCCTACCCAAATCGGGAACCTCCTGGGCCACCCCTGGGCAGGTGAGAGGGCTCACTGGGAGGATTGAGCAGCAGGTTCTGTAAGTCCACCACCAGGACAGACCAATCAGATTCCCTGCTCACACCCTTGGCCCCCAGGGCTCTTCCTGCTGTTCATGGTTTGGGGTCCTGTGGTTTAGCTCTGAGTACTCGAATCACACCCAAGTGGCTAGCTCTGCTCAGTCACTACCTGGGGGAACCAGGGCAAGTCACCAGCCCTCTCAGAGCCTCAGACCCCCACCTGACAGGCAGTTGCCCTGAGACTCTACTATGAAAGTGGACAGAAAGCACAGGATGAATATTGCAGCCTGCTGAATTATGAACAGGACACTTGACCCCCTGCTCTTCGGCGGGGGTGGAGGCATTTTGGGTCTGAGTGGATGCAAGGTAGGTCTCTCTCCTTGGCTCCCCCAGCCCTGTCACCAACGCCTCCATCCACGAACACGCCGCAGCCTCACCTGCCCCTGTGAAGGTCCAAACCATGCACACCTCAGGGCTTGGTGGATCCGCATTGGTCTTTTATTGGATTTTCCATGGGCAGCCTGCATACCTCAAACTGCTACCCAGCTCCTTGGCCCTTCACCACGTTCCTGGCTTCTGCTCCGGGGACCTAGCTGGGAGCTGCCAGCCCAGCACCGTCTTCTCCCACGGCCCCGCAGGCTTGGGCTGCTTCCTTGAGACAAACCCAGTTTTCCCGCTGCCTCCCTCTCTGTGCCAGGCTGCCCAGACAGGGGGCACGTTCCTGCATTGGGCACAGCCAAGCTCTCCCGGGGAAGAGGCTCCAGCCCAGACCCCCGGCAGTGCCTCCCCGTCTCAGGCCACTTCAGACCCTGCACAGCACGGCACAGCCCCGTGGGCTCAGACCTAAAGCTTGGTGTTGAGGTGGAAGAAGTGGGGTGCTGCATAGGTTGTGGCAGGTGGCACGTGCCATGCAGACGAGGCTGGGCAAAGTCTGTGGCGAAGGGCACTGTCGAAGGATGCCGGGGGGAAGTGCATCAGACCGGTGGCCATGGGGGAGGGCGCTGTAGTGGCTAGGAAGTGGGCCGGAAAGGTAGGGATGACCAGGGGGCTGAAGGGGAGTGTGGCTTGGCCCTTTAAGTGGTCCGGGGTGCTGGCAAAGTTCAGCGGGCAACGCAGCATGGTGCCCCTGTAGGCCTCGGGGAGGGTGGGCCCCAGCGCTGGGCCCAGCAGGCAGGACACGGCCAAGCCGGACCCCACGGATTTGGCCCCGCACTCCTTGGCGTCCACCTCCTTAAGAAAGGGAGACACTGCCCGCAGTTTTTTGCCACCATGGGCAAAGCCCTCTTCTTCCAGGCTGCGCTTGTTGCTCAGGCCTGGGATGCTAGGGAAGGTAGGTGGGGGTGCAGGGCTCTCGGCAGAGACCTTGGCCATGGGGGACACCCAGCAGGCTTTGGGCTTGGGGTAGGGGCTGCCCTTTCTCGAGCTGCCTTTATGGAATGCAGACGGGCGGTTGGCATCCCCGCCCCACACCAACTGGGGCTCTTTGACCAGCAGGCCCTCCTCTTTGCCAGGGGGCCCCAATAGCGCCCCATCTTTAAGGCTGGGGAAGAAGTCCCGGGGGTGCTGGCTGACGGGCTTCAGCACCTCGGTGGGGTACGCATGGAAACAGCCAGTGAAGATGGGGGCTGGCAGGCGAGGACCGGCCAGAGCCTCCTCCCTGAGGCTGCCCCCAGGTGCCTGTAATCCCTCCTGAGGGGTCAGCCGGTGCCTGGAGTTCTCAGCTGGCTTTCCTGGGCTCTGAGGACTTTCAGAGAGGTGAACAGCTGGGGATGCCTGGGGGTCCCCATTAGGGCTGCCTGCCCCGTGGCGACAGCCCTCCTCCTGGCACTGCAAGGCCTCCGCCTTGCTCACCTGGGCCAGGAGCTTCTTTTTGGCCAGTGGTGACATGATGCCATGCGTTCCTTTGCAGTAGAAGCTGGACAGGAGCCGCTTGTAGGCCTCAGGGCAGCTGCTGGCACCCACGAAGGGCAGAGAGGTGCCCAGGGCTGGGCCTGGCTGTTCTGTGCCATCCCTGGGGGGCTCCTGGCTAGGAAGCTGTGCCAGGTCCGTGGCAGCATCTGTCTTGGTCTTTCCTGGCATCATCTGGAATGAGAAAAGTTCATGCCTCAGGGCTGGGTGTGAGCCACATACCCTGACCTGGGGGCCCTGGGGAGCAGAGTCACAGAGGGGTCCCAAGAGCCTCTGTTCACTCTTCCAGCACCTTTGTGAAAAATTTTCAAACGGTCTCCTGTCCTCTGAACGGGCACAGCATGGTATCAGGACACAGAGCCTGGTGAATGAGGTGCGGGCTGGAGTTCAGACCCCACAGGGCCTCTCATTTGAACTGGCACAACCATGACCCTGGAGCCCCCCACGGATCTGCCGTCAGAGTAGGTTCTGGCTATCCTGGGCAAAGTGCTCTGCGGCCATGACGTAGGTGGTAAGATGGAGGTGTTTGGCAGGGGACCAGGGGACAGGGAGGCCTGGGGACAGCTGGTGGCCTGGGCAGGCTCAGAGCTTACTTGGTCTAACCGCTTCTCCTCCTTGGCCTTCTTCGGCTTCTCAGGGGCCCCGTCATCCCCGCGGGGCTCCTTGGCCATCTTGTATTGCTTCCTGGGCTTGGAAGGGGGCAGCGGCTTGTCGTCCTCCCCCTTCAGGTGCCGCACGTATGGGAGCACCAGCCTGAGCAGGAGCACAGCGTGTCCACCAGGAGGCCAGCCTGGCAGGCACGTGCCACACCTCCCACCTCTCTCCCTCATCTGGCTCAGAAGGCGCTCGGTGTGGCCGAGCTGGGCCTGGACGGTGATGAATGCGGTACAGGCAGCTCAGGCTTGTACGTCCAGTGGGAGGTGTGGACGTCCTGCTCGCCACCACCCGCCCCCCCCCCCCCCGCCCCCTGCCCCCAGGTCCTGCTCTGCCCCGCCCCGCCCCGAGGTGAGGGCCAAGGTGTCCTGCAGGCAGTCTCACCCGGGCCCGGGCCCCCGTACCTCTCGTAGTGGCGGCGTGTGCACGTGGCTGCGCTGGTGCTGCCCGGGCTGCCCCCCAGCTCGTCGTACACGTTCTTCCAGAGGCGGCGGCCAGTCACCTAAAAGGGCACCTCATGAGGGCACGACCGGCACACCCTCCCCTGCTGGTGGAGTCCTGGAAGCTCCAGGTCCCCACTGGACAGGGACAGGGACTGCAGTTTTGCAGCTGCTTCTCCCCCAGCAGTGGTGGCGGGGAGCTGGGAAGGGACTCGCCTGGCCGCTAGCCAGCCCTCCCTCCCAGGGGCCACTGCCTGGCTGCTGGCCCCAGCAGCTTTCCAGGCAAGGGGAGCACGAGGAAGACAGAACAGATGGGAAGACAGGAAAACTTGCTTTGAGCAGCAAAGTCCAAGCCGGCAAGGCAGGCCCTCTTCCCCCACAGCACACAGCATGCAGGAGAGCTAGGGAAGGGGCGGGATTTGGGACCCTGCCTCTGCCTCCTATCTGGAGGTGGGGACAAGGCCCTTCCTCCCCAGGACCCCACAGGGTGCAGTGGGGAAGGCCTGGGAGATGCAGCATGGCAAGGACCCAGAGGTGCCTCCTTACCATCTCATAGGCCCCCAACTTCTCCACTGCTTTGTAGATCTTCCACAGGTTAACTGGAGAAAAGAGAGGGCAGGGCCCCTGTCAGCCTCTGTAGGGGGAGGGCACAACCAGCAGCCCATTCCCGTGGACCTGTCAGGCAGGCACAGAACCAGCACACACCCAGACAGGGCCACTGCAATGGATGGGTGGACTAGGCCCTGTGCACTGGCAGTCCAGTGGCCAAGGAGGACAGAGATCCGGCCCCACCCACTGCAGCCCTGTGCCTGGAGGGGGGTGCCCTTTCTGTGGGCTGGCATCACCCAGGGGTGTCCAGAGTGGAGGTGCCTGCCCTGACACCCTACCTGGATGGGATCCCCTGCCAGGCTCCCCCTCCCTGCCTGCACCCCAGGGACGCACTCTGCTTGAAGCCGAGATGGGGCACCCTCTCGATGGGCGTGTGTCGCTCCTTCATGAACTTGTAGAGGCTGACCAGGAAGGCCTGCTCCTCCTCCCGCTCCTGGTCCTCCTCCCGCTCCCCGCCTGCCTCGGGGGAGTCCTGGGGAAAGAACAGGAGGCATTGGGATGAGCCCCCAGTTGGTGGGTGGCCGGGGACAGGCGGAGCCACTGGCTGCTGGGGAGGAATGAAGCGTGTGGTCCCCAACCGCAGGAATGGCTCCCATAGGAGGGAGCAGGCTCCCAGCATCCAGCTTACGGCTCTGGGCTGGAGTGATTTGTCTCTTGGCATGAGAAAGACGCAGTTGTCAGCTGTTAGTACCCAGGACCCCAAGTCAGGGTCCCCAGAGGCCCAGCTCCAGAGACAGCCATAGGAGCAGCCCTGCAGCTCCCCAGGCCTCTCTCCAGGCACAGAGCACTTCTCTATCTTGCTCTGGATTTGTTCTATCTGTGTCTCAGCTCCTCTACCAGACTGTGAGCTCCTGGTGGCAGGCTCAGAGTCCCCAAGCCGAAGGAGCAAAGGTGCTTGGTGTTTTCTGGCACTGCAGGGTCCTGTGTCCACTGAGCCATTGCTGTGGTGGCCTGCCTCTCTGAGCTGCCAGTCTGCGTGCTGAATTTAGGGTGGTGAAGCCCTATCCTGGGTTCCTGACACACTTCTGTCAGGACGTTCGGTTCCTGCTTCCAGAGGGGCAGTGTCTGCTGATGGTATTCATTTGGCTGGTGGCTCAGGGCAGTGGGGTATGGTTGAGCTGGGGCTCAGGGCTTGGAGAGCAGACAGCTCCCAGGTCCTGGATGGGGAGGCCCCAAACACCAGAAGGATGTAAACCATGAGGGCCTAGAACAGTACAGACAGCTGTGCATTCCCAAAACATTCTATTCAAGTACCGTTTCAGTGTTTCTGACACTGAACGAAGACCTCCGATAATGAATGGCACGCAAACTCATGCGTCGCCTATGAAACTGTGACGCACTGGAGACCAAGGCAGCTGGTCTTGTGCAGGCCTCAGAATGAAGGCACTCCCTCGGCAGCTCTTCCGCGCAAGCTGTGAAAAACCGTTACCATTTGCAACTACTCTTCTACGTGAATCAGGATTTTTACTCCAGGCTGTGCCACCAAAGCAAACGGCCAAGATGAATGGACGTTCAGGCCAATGCTCCGCTGGGTCGCCCACGGCTCCCTCTCAGACCCTGCTCACCGAAATGGCCTTAGTGATCTCGCTGAGGGACTCTAATACCCACGCTGAAAACTTGGAGGGATGCACGGATGTACACGTGGTTTTACATCTTAAAACAGTGCTTTTATCGGTTTCATTCATCAGGGCTCCAGGCACATCTTCATTTGATAAGAGGATTCTGCCAGGAAAACTAAGTCTGAAACCCCTGCCATGGGTCACGGGAGGATCTTCCTGTCCCTGGCTCCCAGCTCCCCACACCTGAGGGCTGGGCCCGGCTCAGCAGACTGGAGCGTGGGGAACACATCCTCCTGAAAGCTTGGGGAGTCCCGAAGTTCACCTGGGAGGCTGTGCACAGGTGAGGGGGGGAGGGGCAGGGAAGAGGCCCCCAGGGGTCGCCCAACTCACCTCCAGATGGATGGGGCTCTGGCTCCTGCTCTGTTCACCATCGCGTTGAGGGGACACAGATGGGTCTAGGGGATCACCCTCCTCTGACTGTTTCCTTTTCCCTTTGACAGGAGGTGCTGCAAAGAGGGGAAGGGGAAGGGGTGGGGGAGGGGGGGAGAGAGAGCACTTGAGACGCAGGCAAGAAGAACCGGCAGTGAGGAGAGGTCCTCTGGGAGAGATGGCAGGTCCTCCCATCCCCCATCTGAACCACCAGGTGTGGAGCGAGTCCTCCCCTTCCTTCGGCAAAGTGTCCCCTGCCTCCTGGTCCCTGGCTGCACACAGGCTGGCCCTGTACACACACCTGTGGGCTCACCCTGGTGGCCAACTCTGCTCTCCCTCCTCTCTGCCAGGCTCACCTCCGACTGAGCCCCACACCTGCTGCTGTTCCTTCCTCTGTTCCAGCCAGCTCCCCACATCCTTTGAAGGAAAATTTAAACCACCCTGGGGTCACGTCAGAGGAGAGTAAGGTCGGGCCATGGTGCTCAGGGAAACCCTGTCTCCAAAACCTGCCCCACATTCAGGCAGAGCGTTTTCACAGCACCTCAGCCCAACTGGGAAAGCTGCAGAGGTTCCCACGTTTGTGAGCCCAAGAGCACCACAGCGGGTGCTTGGATCCTCCAGGAATAATCGAGAAGCCTAGAAGCTCCTGTTTATGAAACATCTGACCTTTCTATGAGCATCGGCAGAGGGCTAACTGTCCCTCATTAGGCCACTTGCTTCTGTCACCTGCAAGGGTCTCACCTGACAAGCCACTTCTTGTGGGTGGCCCTTCCCAGCCCCCAGCCTAGCACAACCATCTTGCTCCGCTGGGCACCCTCGGCCACTCACAGCCATCCGGACTGAACTGCCCACTGCGCATGTGGCTTCCTGACAATTCAGTGAAGCCACACAGTAGGCGCCGGGTTTCAGTGAGAAGGAGCGTGTCTCACAACAACGTGCATGGAGGGAGGGAGGCGCTCGACTTTACCAAGGGCAGCCACAAGCTGATAGTTCCAAGGGCACAACACCCGTGTCCCTGCAAAAAACACTGGAAACCGCCTCCAGCCCTCTGACAAGCTGGCAGTGCACCTCAGACCAGGAGCCCCGGGCTTTGGATCTCCCCTTCTTTCTAACCTTCTCTTCCTTTTTGTTAACCTAGTATGAACGCTCCCATTTTCCCGGTTTGCTCCAGCTCAGGAAATCCTTACCACTGGGCACCTACGAGCTCCCCTTTCTGTCCTGGAGAGAAAAAGAATCGCCATGACAACAAACCCACACCAGCGTGGCCCACGAGGCCAGAACCTCTGGCCACGGGATGGTGTGCCCTTCGGTGGTCGCTCATGGAAGCTTCACCCTGCTTGCAACTACTCGCTTGTGCCACACGGGTCCCTGGCTCTTCCACGTGTGTTCTCTTATTTAGTCCCAGAGGGGAGCTCATTTTTTTAAAAAGCGTTTATTTAGAGAGACAGAGAGACGGTATGCGTGCACACACGTGAGCGGGGAAGGGGCAGAGAAGGGGGAAGAGAGAGAGAATCCCGACGTGGGGCTCGATCTCACCACTGTGAGACCACGACCTGAGCCCAAATCAAGAGTCAGGCACTTAACTGACTGAGCCACCCAGGTGCCCTCAGGAGGGATCTCATTTAGTTTTTTTTTTTTTCTTTTTAATGTTTTTATTTATTTTTGAGAGAGAGAGAGTGTGAACAGAGGAAGGGCAGAGACAGGGAGACATAGAATCCAAAGCAGGCTCCAGGCTGTTGGCACAGAGCCCGATGTGGGACTCAAACTCGTGAACGAAGATCATGACCTGAGCAGAAGTCGGATGCTTAACTGACTGAGCCACGGAGGGGCCTCCAGGAGGGATCTCCTTTTATTTTTATTTATTTTTTTTTTAATTTTTTTTAACGTTTATTTATTTTTGAGACAGAGAGAGACAGAGCATGAATGGGGGAGGGTCAGAGAGAGGGAGACACAGAATCCGAAACAGGCTCCAGGCTCTGAGCTGTCAGCACAGAGCCCAACGCGGGGCTCGAACTCACGGACCGCGAGATCATGACCTCAGCCAAAGTCGGCCGCTTAACCGACTGAGCCACCCAGGCGCCCCAGGGATCTCCTTTTAAAGAGGGGAAACTGAAGCCAGAGAAGCTGGGAGCTCCCTGGGAGACCAGGGTTCAAAGTAAGGTCTGTGTGACCACCAATTCAAGTGGCCTGGCCTTGCCACCATCGTGGTTGCTGTTGTCATCACCAGCATTTAAAAAGCCTTGATGAGAAGTCCAAATAAGCCTGGAAGAGAAACCAATCCTAAGGCTTGTCAAAGAGAAAGGCACTCAGGCCTTCTTCTCAGGCTGGCTTCTGACCAACCAAGACATGGTCAATATCCAGAAATAACCAGGTGTTAACAACTGACCTGCCCCCACCTCCCCAACTGATGCCCTTTCCAACCAAGTTCTTGGTGACTCTATGCCTCAGTCTTCCCTTCTGTGAAATGGGAAAGACCCTGGAGTCCTTTGGCCACTCTCCCTGAATTCCTAAAGTCCACGGGCCAGGTCACGGGCACAGCCACTTTCCCCAGCTCTTCTCCCTGCCCTCCTGCCCTCTCCACCTGTCCTTTTTCCTTTTTAACATTTGTTCATTTTTGAAAGACAGAGACAGAGTGCGAATGGGGAAGGGGCAGAGAGAGAGGGAGACACAGAATTTGAAGTAGGCTCCAGGCTCCAAGCTGTCAACGGAGCCCCGATGCAGGGCTCGAACTCACAGACTGCAAGATCGTGACCTGAGCTGAAGTCGGGCCCTTAACCAACTGAGCCACCCAGGCGCCCCTCTCCACCTGTCTTCACACCCTCTCTGCCTTCTTTCCTGCTTGCTCAGCTTCTCAGCATCAAAGGACTCTCTCCACCCGGAGTCCCTACATGTGGTGATCCTGGGGCTTCTCACTGGAGCCTTCCTACAAACTTGGTATGTGACCCTTGTAAGTGGCTGCCCTCAGCTGCAGAAAAATAAAGTGGTAGGATCAGTACCCATTAGAATCACCAGGGAGCGTTTTAAAGACATTGGTGACTGTGTCCCCCACCCCCAGTCTGATTTAAGGTTCTGCAGGGGCATCAGTTTAAAGCTCCCCAAGGGATCTTAAAGGGGGCAGACAATTTGAGAGCCACTGGGCCAGAGGAGCTCTATCCCTTCTGCTTGGTTCCAGAATTGGTGAGCTCTGCCTGGGCCACACTGAGGGGAAAATCTCCTGGAGCCAGGCACTCAAGTTACCTGGAAAGGAGGTCACCAATCTGAGCCGTTTAACCCCAGACAGGAAAAGGATTAGAGCTCTTGCCTAGAGCCACAAAGGGAAACACTCTCTTTATCTCTGTGTCCAGCTGAGTCCCCAAATGAACTCAGCCTCCACTCTCTCCCAACCAGGCTAGCATGCTCTCTGCCTGGCAGGGCCTTCTGGGCCCCACTTCCACAGCCTCAGCTGAGGGAGAGGACAGTCCTCTCCCTCCTTCTCCAGGGTGCCCTCTGTCCTGTCCCTGGCTACCCCAAGTCATGGAACCCCAGGGTTCTAGATCATCTTCATTTGGAAGAGGGTTCTGCTAGGAAAACTAAGTGTGAAACCCCTGCCACAGGTGACAGGTGGGTTCCCCTGCCTGCCAGGTTCCCAGCTCCCATACCTTCCAGTGCTCTGAGGAAGGGCTGGGCTGCTCTCCCGGCTCTGCAGGGGAGGAAAGAGGCTCGGGGACCGGCCATCCCAGTCTCCCAACCACATCCAGCCTGCAGAGGCAGAAGAGTCCCACCTGCTCCTGAGTGACTGCTGCTGCCCAGGAACCTCTGAGTTACTGTCCTGCTATCGCCACAAAGCCTCAGATGCCCCACTGTAATGGGAAGGTGGATCCAACTTGCAAGAAAACCACTGCTGGTCAAAGGAATGTCATTCAGACATGGCTTTTTCCATCCAGGAAGCAATAATGACAATAATGATGATGATGATTTCATTGTTTACTGTGAACACAGCTGGAATCTATAAGGTATGAGATGGGGATCTAATCACATTTCCCCCCAACAGTTACATGTCCCAATATTGACTGAGTGATGCCCTTCCCCCAGTGATTTGAAATGCTACTCTCCCCGTAATCTAAAGGTTTATAAGGAATTTATAGGAGGGGTGCCAGGGTGGTTCAGTCAGCTAAGCGGTCAGACTCTTGATTTTGGCTCAGGTCACGATCTCACCGTTCATGAGATCCAGCCCCACATCGGGCTCTGTGCTGACAGTACAGAGCCTGCTTGGGATTCCCTCTCCCTCTCTCTCTGCCTCTCCCTGATTTATGTGCTCAAGCTCTCTCTCTCTCTCTAAATAACAACGAAAGGAACACACCTGAAACCGTTTCTGGAATTTTCTACTGTTTCCTTCACTGTGGAATGCCAGTACTCATGCATGCTGTTTTAACTGTAAAACAACTGACTATCCAGAGGGCAAGTCCCCCATCATTACTCTTTTTAAATAATTACGTGAACTTCAGGATAATCTGTCACATTCCCTTAAAAAAAAAAAAAAAACTGGGGTTTTGGTTGAATTGCATTTAAACTTAGAAATTACTTTGAAGAAAGAGAACACCTTTCTGATATGGCACCTTCCTTTTTTCAGGACCACATGTCTCCCCAGATTCAGGTCTCCCTTTGCTATCCTCAGACGTTCCTTCTTAAAGGCCCTGTGTGCTTTCTGTTGAGCTTACTCCTTGTGTTTTGGGCAGCTAGATGACAGTGTGAGAAAAGCTTTGATAATCTACAGCAGGACTTGGCTCCACAGTCTCTGTTGTTTCCTCCTCTCACTGTTGGGAAGAGAACAGGAGGCTGCTGGTTGGGCCAGGAGTTGAGCCCTTGGGCCCTTGTGACTCCGTGCCTCACTGGGGAGTGAACAGGGGTGGCAGGGTGCTTGGGGGTGGCGTGCTGCCCAAAGCCCTTCTGGTATTAGGAATCTGATCTGTTTAACTCCATGGCTTGTGTTAAAGTCCAAGCTTAAACCCCAGCTCCTGAAACCACAGCAGTGAAGAGGTTAGTTTCAGTCACTAACTCCAAAAGAGGACGCTCCCTGGAGTCTACTTGTTCTCAAGAGATTCCTTACTTCCCTTTCCAAATCATACACTCCACCAACTCAGCTCAGTGCTCTGCCAGGCCGTGGACTAGGCATTTTTGTACACCGCTTCACTGAATCTTCCCAGCCACCCAGTGGGTTCTATCTCTCCCCTTTTACAGATACAATACATGAGGATCCGAGAGGTTCATCACTTGCCTGAAGTCACCCAGCTTACTAGTGGCAAAGCTGGGATTCAGAACCAGAGCAGTCTGACCGTCCCAAAACTGAGCTCTGAGATCTGGACTTTTTAATGGAAACAGGGAGACGCCAAGCTCCTTATCTGCCCAAAGGGTGCAAGCTTGCTTCTCTCCCTGAAAGAAGCAATCTCCCATCACACCACTCCTATTAATCTGCTAAAAAGTCTGGCTTCTGCTGACAAGCTGAAATCAGGTAAGAGTGGGAAGGGGCTCTGCTCCACAGAGCTGCATCTTTTATCAAGTCAGCCACTGCTTCTGTACTACGGTATCCCTTTCATGGGTGGGTGTGCTAGACCCCCATGGGCCCGATGTTCTAAGCAGGACAAAGAAACAAGGCTTCCGACACAAACCACAGACAAGTGTGTGTGTACCCACGCCCCTCAGTGGGATCCGAGATCTGCCTGTGCTGCTCACTCCCCACTGTATCTCACTGTCCAGAGCAGCGTGAGGCCTGGAACAAGTGCTCCATAAACAACCACATGGATGCAGTAAGACCACGTGATCTCAGATGCTCCTGATACCCCAGAGAGGGGCTTGGGCTGTGACTAGTTCAAAGCCATAGAGCCCGTCAGAGACCCAGTGCCAGACCGCACCACTTATATCTCTCTCCTCTCCTCTTCTCTCTCTTTCTCTTGCCCTGCCCCGCCCCACTCACCCTTGGTGTGATGGGAAGGAAGCAACACTTCCTTTCATGAAAAGTCACCCACTGGGAGCACTGCATCAATTGCGTCAATTACGACAATAATGGTAACAGCAGCCCAATAACAACCAGCAGAAACTGCCCCACCTCGCCTAGCCCCACCTCGCCTGAAGTTGTTGGCTTAAGTTTCTCTTAGTTTGAGCCGGAGCTGAAACAAAGACAGCCTTTGAGGCCGCCAGTCCACTCTGTGGCCCAGGAGCTGGCTGCCTGGCAAAGTCTCGGTGCGGAGCTTTCTCCAGTGGGCAGTTTGGGGAGGGAGGACTGCCAAGGGCTGAGGACGCATGAGCCGGACAAGGGACCCCCGAAGGGTGCAGCTTCTGCCCCAGCCCTGCCTCAGTGTCTCAGCTGGGGCACAGGAAAACGGGGTTTGAGAGCAGCTGGGGCCAAGATGACAGTCTTGAGAGAAATATAGAAAGGTAGGTGGCATGGGGGCTCCAAATGTGAGACTACCGTCTCCTAACCGCACTAGGACTCTTGTCCCCCTTTAGTCAGCTCTGGTATGTCCTAAAAGACCCTATGCCAGGATAGGCTGAATACCCACTGTCCCCCCCCCCCCCAAGTCTGGGTGGTATTTGATAACAGTAACGGCTCCATGTAAGGACTGTCTCCTAGGTCCCCATGAACTTTAAGTTTGTGTTCCCATTCCACCTAGGGAGAAACTGGGTTCAGTGACTTGTCCAAGACATGACCCACGAGTAGAGACACAGCCAGGACATGAGGAAGGCTGCCTAACTCCTGCCAGGGGGCACTCCATAGCCTTTCAGCGTTTCCACCCTCCTGGTAGAGACCCCAGGGGGCTAAGAGGGAGTGTGGGCAGCCCCTGGCCTACCATCAGGTAACAGGAGGGCAAGGGGGAGGGGAGAGGTCTTGGGAGGTCTGCCTCCCTCTCACTGCCAGAACTCACTCTAAGCCTCAGTTTCTCCACCTGTAAATCAAAGGAAGAGGGACTGATCCCCTGAGGTCCTTTCTACCTCTGCCACTCTATGTTCCACACACCCCAGACGGGTCCCCAGGGCTCCGGCGGAGTATGGAACTCCACTCTGGGCGCTAGACTCTCTAGTCACTATCTCCTACCCCTCCTTTGCCCCAGGGGGCATGTAGGCACAGAGATGCTGACTCCCTCAACAGTGGTGCTCCGGCGGGGGGCGAGAAGCACCTGTTAATCCTCCCCTCGGCCCCCGCGGACCCCTCCCTGACAGCGGACCGGCCGAAAACAAAGGGACGCTGGACCCGGCCAGCACAGTGCCCCCGGACCTGCACCCTGAACCCTCAGAGTCCGGCGCTTAGAGAGCCCCGCCACCCCCCCACCCACTTCAGCGGGGCTGAACCCCGCCTGAAGGCGCCCCCGGACACTCTGCGAAGGGACCGAGATGCACCAAACTCCGCAGCTCCGGCTGAGCGCGAAGGCAAACATCTCTCTCCTTGCACGGTCGCAGCCTGCGCTTCAACTCTCTCGCTCACCCCCACCCCCACCCCCCCCACCCCCCCACCCGCCCGGCAGGAAAGAGCTATCTTCCCTCTTTGCTATCGTCCTCTTTCTTGTGTCTTCTCTTTCCTCGGGTCTCCTGAAGGGACTAGGTGGCGGCCCCGGGAGTGATGGGGCGGGGGGGGGGGGGCAGAGGAAGGTGGACAGGAGACAAGAATAAGAGAGAACAGAGAAGAAAAGAGAAAAAGGGAAGAGAAAAGAGAAAGAGAAAGGGTAGGGGGTGGGAAGCCGGTAACCGCCGAAGGATCAGAACACCCCTTTGCTGAAAGAGGAACAGTTGATTCTTCAAAGTGCATTGAGCAAGTTCTTCAAAACCCGCGCAGAGTCACTTTCAGGAAACGGCGGCCGCAGTGGAAAGCGCCCCGCGCGCGCCCAGGGACCCCGGTGCCTCTTCTCGGCGGCGCCGGCGGGTTCTGAGAACCGCGGGGATGTGACGGGGCGGGGCGGGGGGGGGGGGGCAAATGGGGGCTGGGAGGCAGAGAAACTGCTGCGGACAGCCTGTCACAACAAATTAGCTGAGACCAGCTCGAGATTGAAACCACAGCAGGAAGTGGGATGACAGAACCGTACAGGACTTGGTAAATTTCAGCCAAGAGACGACGAAAAGAGTTTCGAGATAAACGTCCGGGAAGCCCCTGGCCGCCAAAACTTTTTGTCTCTCCTTTTTTCGAAGAGTGAGCGCCGACACCCAGCCTCACCCCTCCCGCGTAGGGTGGAGGGCGCTGGCGCCCCAGCGGGGCTAGGGTGCCCGCGCCTTCGCCCCGGAGTCCACCCCCGGCCCCGCTCCGCCCCTCCTGGGGGCCCGGATGGCCACGAGGGCCCGGAGGGCACCTGGCAGGGCAACCTCGCCCTCCCCACGAGGCCGCCAGCCCCGTCCCGGGACAGGCCAAGGAGCTGCTTACCCATGGCCCGGAGAGGTCCCTCGGCGCCCGCCCGAGGCCCTCCGCACGCGCGGCTCTCCAACCCCGCGCTCTCCGCGCAACTGGCCCTTGGCGCAGCAAGCCTGCCTCCTCCCCACAGCCCCGCCCCGCCCCGCCCGGGCACCGCCCCCGCCCCGCTCTGGGCTCCGGTTGGTGGGTCCAATTCATCCGCGCGGGGGCCGGGGCCGCCCCCTGAGCCCGAGGACCTCTGGGAGTTGTAGTGCGCTTTCTCTCTCCCCAGGCCCAGAGACCGAGGTACCTGAGATAGGCAGGACACGCAGGAATCGCTGCTGCCTGTGCCTCTAGGGACAAAACTAATCTTGGAAATAAAATTCCTCGTTGCTCGTTAACGGGACCCTGGGGCTGAGTGGGCTGAGCAAAGTGCATCTGACTTTGACTTGAACTGGGTCCTGGGTATTTTCCAACTCCCACCCTGCCCAACATAGAAGTAGAGGCGGTTGGTGTTAGCTAAACAAGGACCCCAGACCAAACTAGCAAGTCCTTTGGTCAAAATTCTGTGGGGTCCCAGAAACTCTTGGGGCAATGTCTGCAGATGTCACAAGGCCAGGGACTGGCAACTACAAAGCATTCCAACAAGGGAGCATGACCCCTGCTTGGGGAGCTGAGGGTGAGGCTAGAGTGGAATGGGCACCCGAGGAGCTGCTGAGCCCGCCGAGGCAGCTTCCATCGCAGGGAGGAGTAACTTGGCCAGGTGCGCAGCACAGAAGAGGAAACTGAGGCTCACCTTTGAGAGCCCAACGTCTCACAGCATCATCCACAACAGCCAAATGGTGGGAACAAGCCAGTGTCCACGGACAGATGAATGGATAAACTGTGGTGTGTCCATATAATGGAGTATCATCATTCAGCCTTAAAAAGAAAGGAAATTCTGACACATGCTACATGGATGAATCTCGAAGACATTATGCTCAATGAAATATGCCAGTCACGTAAGGACAAATACAGTATATTCCACTTATACGAGGTACTTAGAGTCCAATTCATAGAGACAAATAGTAGAATGGTGGTTGCCAAGGGCTGGGGGAAGGGAGGAAAGGGGAATTGGTGTTTAGTAAGTACAGAGTTTTCGTTTTGCAAAATGAAAAAAGGAGCAAAGGATGGTGGTGATCTATGCACAACAACCTGAATAACCTTAACGCAACTGAAATGCACACTTCAAAATGGTTACAACGGTAAATTTTATATTATGTCTATTTTATGGCAGTTTGAAAAAAGAGGTTGAGGTTTCAACATTTGGCTAGCTAGGACTTGAACCCTGTTCCTAACACATAGTAGGCACTCACAGTTTCTTCTGTTGATTATTTTAGTACAACAACTCTAGATATTTCCCATCAAATCGCTGTCCCCATTTTATAGGGTAAAACTGAGGCTCTAGGAGGTTACTCGCCTCAAGTGATACAACTGGCAAATGGCAGAGGCTGAGCAAAACCCAGGCACTGGGGCTCCAGAACAAGCCTCCTTAACCAGTCACCTCAGCCATTTCTCAGCAGTGCCGTTAACAGAATCAGGGACAACAGCCTGAGGAGAGAGTGGAAGGGAAAGACACAGCGCTGGTGAGGAAGTAGTGGGCCAGCAAGATGCCCACCAGTAGCTTCAACGGAGTCCTGGAATCCAGGAGTGAGGTGTAGTCTTGAAATACCTCAAGGTATTGAGGAACCCTCGTACCCAGGCACCCACCAAACTTTTTGGTACCCATTACTGCCCACCTACCCAAATGGACCAGGGCTGCAGGTTGGCGGCAAGATCTCCTGCAGGCTCAGTCCAGCACAGATAACACTGTGAGCCCCCTCGTCTCCCTCACGGTGGGTTGGTTCTTAAGAGCCAGCACCTGGAGATTTGGTAACAGACACATCACCGACAGTATTTAGTAACTGCGCACAACAGTCGTTATCATGGTGATGGTAATGATGTGCCCCACTTACCAGTTTACAAAGTCTCCAGGACAGCTGAGGCTGTGGTGGCCGGCCCTGCAATGGGATGCCATCAGGAAGTTTAATGGCCTTTCTAGTCCCACTTTCACCCATTCTATCAGGATTGATTGCCTGAGCTTCCGTTCAGAAACCTGCGTGCTCCCCTCAGGGTCACAGTCTAGGCCAGATCCTCCCTCCTGAATTGATTAGGCCCTCTGACAAAGAACTCACTACCTTACAAAGTAGCAGCTTATCCCCCCAGGGAATAGGGTTATTCTGCCATCCAGGCCGCCGCACACTTACAGACAGGGGCTGTTGTGCAAAGCCTCAGCAAGTCAACACCTGCCTGTGCCAACCTGAGAACAATATGATCTAAATTTAATTGCCTCCTGAGGCAACTGTTTGCAATAGAACGTAATTTACAATGGCCAATAAATCTTGCAGGGGAACAACATCTCCATTTGCCTCCCTAAAAGCATAAACACTTCCATTGCTCAAGCCTCTATCTCACACACCTCCACCTCTTGCCCACAGCCACTCTGCCCCTTCACCCTCTGTCCATGGGGTCCCGGCCTAAGACAGCCTGAGAGGAGTCTCCTCGCCCCTCAATGTCTTGGTGTCTTTCGGTGTGTCTCGATAAAAACAAACAAGCAAACACATAAACCCCACTAGTAAATGCATTCTTCCTGGAAAACATTACAAACAAATCAGCACTCTCTGACACCACTCCAAATTCAGTGCCTTCCTTGCCCCAGAGATAAGGACTATTATCAGATTGGGTAAAATCTTCCAGAACGTGCCCTTTGCATGTTCATAAATATATGTATCCATGGTATAAGAAATTATTTAGCTTTGTTTTATGTGTTTTTAAACAAATAAAACTTTTTTTTTTTTTGAGAGAGAGAGAGAGAGACAGTGTGCGAGCAGGGGAGAGGCAGAGGGAGAGAGAGAATCCCAAGCAGGCTCCACAACCCACAGAGAGCCTGATTTGGGGCTCGTTCCCAAGATCCCAGGACTGTAGGATCATGACCTGAGCCGAAGTCCACAGTCAATTGCTTAACCAGCCACCCAGAGACCCCAAATGATACATTTCTAATTGTTCCGTTCTTGCTTTTTTGTCCAACAATAGATTTTGGAGATCCCTCCATGTCAGAACACAGACCTGCTTGTCTCATAACTCCTGGGCTGCATGCCTTGGTGTGGCTCTACCACAGTATCTTTAAATAACTCCCTCTTTAATGGCCTTTCATCTTTTTTCGATTACATGAATCCTCTGAGAACATTCAGGACCACCTTAGAACACTTCAGGGCTCAGAAGCTCACAAAGCCTTCCCGGAGCCTGAGCTAAAGCTAAAAGCTGCCTTCTCCTGACTGCAACCTCCGTGTCCCAGCACCCCTTGCTGGCCCAGTTCTAGGAAGAAAATCTGGCCCTGGGGGTGGTTCTTCTCTAGGAGCTCACAGAGCTGGAGAGACCATTCAAGATGTGTCCACCTGGCCTCATTTTAGAAAGGAGGCCACTAGGCCCAGAGACGTTAAGTGTGTTGCAGAAGATCACACAGCAAGTCAGTGTTGCTTCTTCTGGGACCCACACAAGCCCATCCAGCTCACTCAGGAAACAACACACAGCCAGTTTTTGCCCTGGGAAGCTGGGTTCCCAGGCTCAGCAGTTGCAAAAGGCCCCCAGGGCTTTGTTTTCAAAGGAGAAATGAAGCGGGAAGTATTTTTAACCGCTGGCCCCGCCTTGCTCCTGCCTTGCTCCCTCGTGCTAGCTGTCCAGGAAAGGCCGGCTTCACAGTGGCATTGCCACGCATGGAAAACAACAAATGCCCGAAATAGATGATACCCAAGCTCAGGAATGGAAAAAACTGGCTCATGGCTTCAAATGCCTCTTTTAGAAAAAGCCAAGAATAGCTTTCAGCCTTTGGGGACCTGCTGGGGGTGAGGGAGTGAGGAGGTGTGGTGCTGGGGCAGGGATCCAGCCAAGATTGAGTTCGCCAAGGGCCCAACTTCCAGCTGGAAGAGTTTTGGCCACTTTCCCCCAGGGCACGTGAAAACTAGCTTCCCCAAGCTCTGTCCACACTGGAAGCCCTGTCTACACCCAACTGCTTGTTCCCTCTAACCCCACCCCACCCCTTAGCCCTGCCCTCGCTGAATCTGGACCAACTTCCTTTGTTGGGCCAGGCCTTGGTCTGGGAGCTCCTCCACCCCACCATGGTCCTAGCTGGGTGGAAACCTGAGATTCTGCCCTTCCTGAGCCTGAAGGGTGAAAGTCAATTCCCCTGTGTATGGGGGAGGGGAATGACGAAGAGAAAAAATTGGGGTTTCCATCCCTAGTCAGACAGCTCAGCTATGTGGCCTTCACCAAGTCACTTGACCTGTTGGATCCTCAGGTTCCTCATCTACAAAGTAGGGGTACTGTCTCATTTATCCAACATTTGTTGTTCGTCCTACTATGTGCCAGCACTGGGCTAGGCCCTGAGGGCCTAGCCACAACTAGAACAAAGGCCTCATCTTTTGGATCAGAAGAGGTAGCCTTGCCAACCTCATAGACTGCAGAGAATTTCTTCTTCACACGGTTACTGAGCCACACCCTGGCCCTAGGAGGGTGCAATGCCTTGGACCATGTTTATCAGACGATATACCAGGCATCTTAGGTCAATTATGTCATTTAGTATCATCTCGACCCTGTGATGTGGACACTATATTTAGCCGCTTATGACAGTTGAGGGCGCTGAGGAGCAGAGAGTAAGTGCTGGACAAGTTCAGAGGCTCATCTGCGAACAGTAAGGAGTAAAGAAAGGCCCACTGTGCGCTAGGTCCCGGTTAAGCCCCAGGGACGGGAATAACTGAAGCCTGGTTCTTTGTGTCACTTTGTGATACAAAGTAGTAAGTAGATTGGAGGTCAGTACAGATGCACAGGACAAAGACTTCTTAAAACCTGGGGTCTGTGCAGCCAGCCCTTTTACTTAAAATAAGATTTCAGTTGTCTCTTCAACACGATGGTTTACTACTGTCTCCCATTTGACAGAGGAGTAAACCAAGGCACATGCGGGTTAAGTGACTTGCCCAGTTGCCGCGCAACAGGGGTTTCTCCTGTAGGGTTCCCTATCACAGGCAGGTTCCCAGGATGATCGCCGCCGCACGCCTGCCCCTGCCCAAGACGCGGAAAGCTGGGGCGCGGCGCGGCAGACGGGCTACGAGAGAACTACGTCTCCCAGGATGCTGTGCGTGGGGCGTGTAGGGGCGGGGCCGCCGCGAGCACAAGGCTGTAATTTCTTGGTATTTAAAAAAAAAAAAAAAAAAAAAAGTAGCACAAGCAGAGAAAGAAAGAATCAAAGCCTCAAGCGTCATGTCTAGGAATAGCCTCGGAGCCAGGCCAAGTCATTATAGACGATGAGTAATCCGGTTAAGTCATTTCTCTAAACACCATTCCTTGTAAGAGAATTAAAATATCAGTTTACATCAGAGGGGGAGAGGCAGGCTCCCGAGGCCCGGCCGGGAGCCCAGCCAGGAGGGGGCGCGGCTGGCGCGCCTCTGCTGCTCTGCCCTGCCCCGGGGAGGGGCTGGATGCCAGGGCCTTGACAGCTGGACCCTGGGCTCGGGCAGGCAGTCAGTTATGGGTGGGGGGCAAAGGGAGGGGGTTAGGGGACGAAGGAGGGGAAGGCGGCGGGGGGCGGGGGGTTCGCGTCCCGCCAGGCCTCAGTTTACTACGTTGGTAAGGGCTTTGGGGAAAGTTTGGAGCTGCCCCCTGTCGGAAGAATCGGTGTCCCTCGTTGGGGCAGCCCTGCAAGGTGAATGGTGGGGGGACTAGGCCAGAGGAGCTCTCTTTTCTTTAGTGCCCCCCCGCTTCCTCCCGGATTCCAGAATTCATATCCCGGCAGCTGCAGGCCTACTGTCGGAATGAAGGGTTGGGACTGACTTGGGGATACGGAGAGAGGAAAATGGGGGTCCCCGATCTCCTGGGAGTTCCCTTAAACTTGCAGCAAAGTCGTGGGCGTGGCGATGACCACCAGCGCAGCTTCTGGAGTCCTGAGGGCAGGATTATGATGAATTGGGGAGAGATAGCTGATCAAGAAGCTGCCTCTTCACATCTAGAGCCTGTTGTCTGAGACCCCTCCAGGGCCAACAACATGAGGTGAGTGCCAGACTCCGTGCCAGCTGTGAGCCAGACACAGGTATCCTCCCACTCACAGTGGCCCTAACCTGGATCCTTACCAGGTAAGGCTGCTGGGGCCCAGAGACTGCCCACTGGCTTCCCGAGCTGGCCCCCAAGGCAGCATAGAATAATTGAAGCTTAGAGTGACTGAAAGTATGAGGCAGGCCAGGCCCAGCTCTAAGCTCCTTACACACATTCACTCTTGGCAGTAAGTTAGGCCCTTTT
Organism: Herpailurus yagouaroundi; assembly: GCF_014898765.1. Taxonomy (NCBI): domain Eukaryota; kingdom Metazoa; phylum Chordata; class Mammalia; order Carnivora; family Felidae; genus Herpailurus; species Herpailurus yagouaroundi. The sequence continues at coordinate 35,694,578 of NW_024412419.1, forward strand.
ATTATGTATGTATTTTATTATTTATTCATTCACTCATTCATTCATTCAACCAAAGGACAAGGGGATGCACAGACACGTTCACAAGTTCCCAGGAGGCTGCATTCAGTCTCAGCCAGGCTACTGGAACAGGAACTGCCCAGGCTCTGAAGCCAGGCAGACTGTTTTGCCATCCTGGTGCCCCCTTTTGCAGGTGAGCTACACAACTTACTCACTGTCTTTAATCTTCAATTTCCCCACATGTAAACAGGGTTAGCAATACTTACCTTGCAAGATTAACATGAGGGTGGAAATAAAATAGTCCTTCAACAAATGATCGTTCTGTTCTGTTGGTGGTGGTCTGTGAAGACAGCCTCTGGACAAGGCAAATTCAGCGTGCTTCTGAGCCTGTGGAAGAAAGTAAAGAAGTAAATACTTAAATAGCCTCCAACCACCCCCCCTCCCATCCCAACTATCTCTTAGCACAACAGGCATCTTCCCCAATGGCCCTTCTGCACAGCCCTGCCCTGTGTGCCCCCCAGGGGAGACCTAGGTTGAATTCCCCCCACCCCACCCCCAGGCCTTGTTCTTGGTGATCTGGGCTGGGCCCTGAGACTTCCTACTTGGTCAAGTTTTCTGAGTTTTCAGGTAGTAGCTTCAAAGTCTTGAAGTCTCTGGTGGGGTCTTAGGGTCTAGCCAGGATGCCAGGAGGAATTATGGGCAAGGTAAGTGAGTCATTACCAACCTGAGCAGGCTCCATCAACCCCTTGAGTACTTCAAGCCTGGGCTTTTGGGGGGAGTGGGAGAGGCTGCTTTAGTTCCTGCATTCCCAAAGGAATGCATGGGACCTTGCTAACGTCAAAACTAAAGCTTCCAGGCTTGGAGTTGTCTGGAACCCATTGGCTCCCAGAACTCATGTCCGTTAGAAGTTTCCTGCTCTCTCTATGCCTCTCCTCACATCTAATCCCATGCCTGAAGGCCAGGCCTCTGCATTCATCATCTCAGTATTACCCGCCCTGCAAATGCCACTGGTGAGGCCTGTCCTCCCTTCCTGACATCCCAACCATGTTTGAAGCAGTGCCTGGCAGGGAGAACCAAAGGGGAACTCAGATCCAAATGGTCCTGCCTATACCTCAGGCCCTCCTTCCTTCCCACTCTGCCAACCAGAAGCTCAAATTCTCCCTACACCCACCGTACATACTTCCTGCTTCTGTGTACCCAAGAGCATGTGTACAAACCTGTGCATTTGCACACACATCCTGCATGCAGAGGAGCCCCTAGCTCACACATAGGAACACATACACATATGTACACCCTCACCTATACTAGAGCCCACACCCCTGGGGCTTCCTTCTCCACATCTGGGGCACCAAGTTGGCCTACCTTGGCCTCCGGAAGGGGAATATGGTTGTCCAGCCCTCCTGCCTCTCCCTAGCTGTCCATCTGTACCTTGGTTTCTTCAGCCATGGGGCTGGCCTTGTGGGATTTTGCTGTTGCAACTGACTTCCTTCCCTGCCTTGGCCTCAGCAGGCTCTTCCAGACCCGACTACTGGTACTAGCCACAGCTGAAGACACAAGGCTGCACGTAGGTGGCTCCTCTGGGTGTTGGGCCTGCAGTACACCCAGCTCTTGGGCCTGGTGGCAGCTTGACATTCACCCCCCCCTGACCAATCTTGCAATACAGCCAGAGGACTGTATTCCCGGTGCTGTATGCTCTGTTCCTGACCCCAAGTGTTTGTGCTTGCTGTTCCCTCTGTGTCTGAGGGCCCTTCCCTGGCTCAGTAGGTCCTGCCATGCACACCCAGGAACCTCTGCTCATCTTTCAAGGCTCCACATGAAGCAGGAATCCACATCCCCTCTGGGTCCCGGTGCTCCCATCATATACCTCTGCTGTGACATTTGCCACACTGGTGCTCTTGTGGTCAGTCCCATGTCATTGTGTGACTGTCCAGCATCCACTGAGGCTCTATCCCCCGGTTAAGAATGGTCCTTCCCGTCGGCCTGCACCATGCTGCTGGCAGGGCTACAGCGCCCAGGCCACTGCTCCTCCAGAGAGACTGATGTTCAGAGATGGAAGGGACTTGTCTGAGGTCCCACACTGGCTCAGGAGATCTCCGTTGGTGAAAAAGGGAATTGGGAAGGAAGAGGAGCAAGTGAGAGGCCACTGAGGGTGGGCACATAGCTGGTGCATAATGAAGATCCACAGAAGGGGGCTGAAGGAGAGGAAGGAAGGGAGAAAGGGCAGGATGTCCATTTCCACCTCCTCCTACCACCCTCCCCCATCACCACGTACCATCTAGGCCTTCCCCAGGGCAGCACTTCCTAGTTTTTAAGGGCAGATACTCTATATTTTGGCCTTGAGGTCACACACATTCCCTTCTTCCTGGAGTTCCAGGGCTGGGTAACTCTGCAGGTCTGGTGGTCTCTCCATCCTTTTGGCCCCAGGCTGGCGGCTTGGATCAGAGCCCCTACGCTGGGTATCCTTGTTGCTGGTGGACCCTCGGTGGTGACAGTGAGCAAGATCTCGGGCCCTAGATGCCACTCAGGATCCAGGATCCTGGACGTCCCTACAGGATCTCAGAGTCCCCAAGCTCCTAACCCACTGGCCTCTGCGATAGGGAAGTTCCAGACACCCAGGAGCCCCACTCTGGTGAGCGTGGGGCTTGCTGTGGCTGAGCAGGATCTTTCTCCATAAGTCAATGAAGTTCTTCACCCTCAGTTTTCTCATCTGTAAAAGGGGGATGGCACAATAATAGCTCTCGCATCTATAAGAAATAGATGAGCTATTTCTTATAAAGAGCTTCGAACCGTGCACGGCAGGAGGAAGGTCTCCATAAATGCCAGCTCTTCTCCGTAGCCCAGAGCAAAGCAGCAGGCATGGCATGAGCCAGGCCTCCGGGAAGAAAGACAGGAAGCCTGGGCTCCAGGTCTAGCTCTAACAAGCAGGCAGGCCATTTGGTCCTGGAAGGCCCCTGCCCACCCCACCTTCCCTTCTGTTGTATGTGTCATATTTTGTTGGCTCTGGGGGCTTTTCTGAAAAAAATAAACAAGGGCTGCATGAACCCCCTACTATTCTGGTTAAGTTTTGAAACAGCTCAGAAATCCCCTCCTCCACTTGTGAGTCAGTGGCAGGAGCAATAAGCAGAACTGCTAGTGGGCAGCCGCGAGAGAAATTCTGCAAAATAACAGCTGGGCAGCCCTGTGGCCCCAGGGATTTGACCCGCGGACTTGAAAATATTTGACATGGGGTGCTGCTGGAGAGGCCCAGAGGCCTGAGGGCCCCTGGGGACGGGGCGGGGGTAGACATTAAACCCTGAAAAAGATCAGGATGCCCACCCCGTGGCGTAATTTGAAAGAAAAACAACTCTGAACGGTTACATTGGTGTAAAGAAGTCCCACAAGACTGACTTTTCCCGTAAGGCGATTTCGACGCTCGTTTGGAAATATCAAATTCTTTCCAAGTATTTTCTTTTTCTATTTTGGTGCCTTAAGCACGTGCTTGGTGAACCAGACTCGCGCCCCCGTCCTCCGGTGCCCCAGCGGGCGCCCAGGGGAGGAGGGGCCAGTCGTAGGGGGTAGGGCGGCGCAGGGGAGGGGGGCAGAGGGCGCGGCCTGGGGGTGGGGGCGGGGCGGACCCCAGGCCCCCAACTGGGGGCGGGAGCCCAACTCGGAGCCGCTGCGCTGCGCGCCCCGCCCCCTCCGTCTGGGCTGGCAGGACGGGGCGGGAGTTTCGGAAAGCGCTTTCCTTGCCCAGCCGGATCTGAGTCAAAAGGGGGAGCTGGTTCAAACCGAAAGAATAATTCGGTTAGCCAAGGCCGCCAATATTTCCCAGGGACCCAAATTACTGCCAGGCAGGGAGCTCCGGGGCCCGAGCCTCGCTGGCCCCTCGGGCTTCGCTGAAAGCCCCGTGCCCCCACATAGTTTTTTTCCCCAGAAAAGGGGCCAGGAAGGGCTCAGGGCAGAAAGGGCTGGTTGGGGAAATGGAGCTTCCTCCAGTCCCACAGGCTCTGTTGGGCGTCTGGGGCCTTCTGGGGATCCTCCTTGGGGCCCAGATGATTGGGGTGCTCTGGCAGAGATGAAGGAGAACTCCATCTGCCCACCCCGGTAAGCCCTGCCCTGAGCCCATCCTTCTCAGGTCATTCAACAAGTCCCTCATGCTTCTGTGTGTTTGCATCCTCTGTTCCCTCTGCTGTTCCCTCGCCAGCAGTTTGCAAATGCCTGTACACCCTCCTGAGGATAGAGGTATGAAGCTCTTCAGAATTTTCCCTGGAAGTTTCACTCCTGGGGGTCTCTACCCCCTCTTCCAATAGGCCTGTCTTCCCACCGTAGAGACCAGCTTAAAACCAATTTGAAAAGAATCACTCAAGTAGGTTCAACATCCTTGACACAGCCCCCTACACTCAATGTCACTTCCAGGCCCCTTAGCTCAGCAGTGCTAGCCCTCTGGCCAGCATCCTAGTGGACACAGGCCCAAATTAACAAGATTTTTTTTTTTTTTTGAATTGTCATTAACCAGGAGAGAAACACTGATTCATATGTAATAGTTCATCATTTTTTTCAGGTTGGACTGCCAGGGTGCGGTGGGCCAGGTGGGGCCTAGGGGGCTGTCTTCATCCAGCTTGTGGATTCTGACCCCTCTGGACCCCGACTCAACTGCCCAGCCTTTGCAGTCACAGAAACTCTCTAGTTCAGGGCCCTTGCTGGATTCAAGTTCATTCTGACCTTAGGACAGGTGTGGAAAGGAGATGCTGATGGTTCATCTTCCTGGCTACCGAGAACACCTGGCCTGGGCCTGCTGCACTGCCCCCTCAGCCCAGCTCACCACCTCAGCACAAAATTCGCCCTGTAAGCAGGACCATCGGGAGCTCCCAGGAAGGGCCAGGAACACAGCTGCTCTCGAGCAGATGAGCCTACAGACACGAGACGGCGGTGGCATGGAGGGCCTGGCTGATATACACCACGCAAGGACGAGCACAGAACATGGCCAAGGTCAGGGACATGTGGGGTCAGCTGACCAAGTGAGGAGGACACAGGTGCACAGACACACACGCCCATTGGCAGGGCTGGTTGGGGCTGGCAGGGCTGGGCCACTGGTGCCAGGACACCTGGCATTATCCCCCTGTAGTTGCTAAGTTCCAGGGAGGTCCAGAGGAGGGGGAAGGCACCAAGGAGGGGGCCACTCTAGGGGCTTGGAGTGGCCGCTAACACTGACATGAAATATGTTCATATTATAAATGGTTTAGAGCAGGGGGGTGGGTGACTATTAACTCTGAGGGCTGAAGGGAGACCCTGGCTTCTGGGAGAAAGGTGGGAGCAAAAAAAAGAGAGAGAGCGCACAAGTGGAAGAGAGGCAGACAGAAGGAGAGACAGAATCCCAAGCAGGCTCCACACCATCAGCCCAGAGCCCGATGTGGGGCTTGAACTCACAAACCGTGAGATCATGACCTGAGCCGCAATCAAAAGTCAGATGCTCAACGGACTGTGCCACCCCAGTGCCCCTGAAGGGTTGTATAAAACAAAACAAAACAAAAAACAAAACAAAACAAAACAAAACAAAACGAATGTGTGAGCTCCTGGGTGGCTCAGTGGGTTAAAGGTACGACTCTTGGTTTCAGCTCAGGTTGTGATCTCATGGTTCATGAGTTCGAGCCTTGCATCAGGCTCTGTGCTGACAGCAAGGAGCCTGCTTGGGATTCTCTCTCTCCCTTTCTCTCTCTGACCCTCCCCCATCCACTGTCTCTGTCTCTCTCTCAAAATCAATAAATAAACTAAAAAAAAAAAAATCCTAAAAAAAAAAAAAAAAAAAGAATATGTGGGGCACCTCATTTGGAAGAACCCGGGGCTCTTGATCTCAGGGGTGGTGAGTTTGAACCCCACGTTGGGTGTAGAGATTAATTAAATTTAAAAAAAAATAAAAACTAAAAAAAATATATATGTGACTGAGACCTTAAACAAAAGTTTGCTGACTCCTGATTTTACAAGTGAAAAAAACAAAGCTCCAGAGAAAGGAAGCTACTTGCTCAACACCACGCTGCAGATTGGTGGCTGAGTGCTATTCTGTGCCTGCCAGTCTCCTGCTTTTCCCTCAGCGTTGCAACAAGTACAGGGTGGTGGCCTGTCAACCCTGGGTCAGCTGCTCTTGCGAGTCAGGGGTTGGAGAGGGGACCCGAATGGATGCCTGTGCCTCCATTGGTGATGGATGCTTCCTACCCGGCCCCTTCCCTGAGGTTGCTCTGAAAGGAGTATGTTTTGCTACCTTTTTCTTGGGGGGGTCTCCAAGGATACAAGAATACAGTTACTGGTTTGATAAACAGGTCTGGCCTGTTTATCAAGAGCTCTGTTTGCTGGGTTTTTTTTTTTTTTTAATGTTTTTTGATTTTTGAGAGAGAAAGAGAGGGAGGGAGAGGGAGGGGAGGAGAGAGAGGGAGACAGAGAATCCGAAGCAGGCTCCAGGCTCTGAGCTGTCAGCACAGAACCTGACGCGGGGCCCGAACTCACGAGCCACGAGATCATGACCTGAGCCGAAGTCGGACATTCAAACGACTGAGCCACCCAGGCGCCCCTGTGAAGAGCTCTGTTAATCAAAATACCCAAGGGCTGGCAGGCACAACGTGCACACATATGTAGGGGCATTCTGGGGAATTGACTTTTCTGGGTAACTGAGGGTTAACTGGAAACCTGCGTTCTTATGCTTTATCGAAAACTTCTGCACAAATGGCGAGCATTTCCCCAACTTAGTATTTTGAAAAGTTCCACCACTTTCTAAATATGTGACCTTGGTCAAGTTACCTAACCTCAGTAACCTCAGTTTCCTTATCTGTAAAATACATACAGCAATACCTCTCTAGGTCATGACAGGCACTAGAAAGAGGAGCCGTGTGTGCTCTAGAAATGGAGCCACTATCTGTGTTGTTGTCATTGCAATCGGAGGAACCACACCGTTGACTGAGGCTCCTTGCTGGGATTTAGCATTGGATGCCGTCGTACATTCTGTCCATGTTGACATGGAGATCATCCAGAATTGGCACCAATGTGCAGTTTCTGTCCCCACGAAGTCCTCCCAAGGAGATGGTCTTCTTATGATTTGCTTTCTCATAAAAGTCTGTGCAGTCAGGGCTGCCTGCAAGGACCCGAGGACTCTTGGTCGGGAGCCTAAACGCTGTCTTCATTTGAATTTGTCACGCCTCCTCTGGGAAGCGGTCAGCAGATGAAGGATAGAGCTTGGGCTCAGGCTTCCTGGCATTCTATCCACGCCCCCCTCCCCCACCGTGTCAGCCTCCCTGCACACAACTCAGGAGCAACCACCATGCCAGAGGACCAGCGGGGAAAGAGACAGGGAAGGGGGAGCCTCTGGGGCCACCGAGAAGGCAGGAGGGCCTGGGGATGAGGGGCACCCTGGTCTGGACAGAGAGAGCTGGGCAGGCTCCAGATTCCCAGCAAGCGCAGGGGGATTGGGAGGGAGAGGGGGGCTGCAGGTCTCAGTCTGCTGCCTTCTGGGGAGCTTTCTCTGATGGCCCCCAGATGGAGGAGTTGAGGATCCTGCCCTGGAGTGGGGAGCCCACGGGAGCCAGCGCTCCACAGAATTGCTCTTGCTGGCTGTGGAGGGGCAGGAGGGAGCCATAGACGGGAGGGTGGCAACCAGGCACCTCACCTCGTAGGGCCTCTTCCCTCTGGTCTGACCCCTACTGCCTCAGCCACCTGCCACCTCAGGGATGTGCCTTAAGCTGGAGGCACAGCGCCCATCTTCAGGGCTCCGAGTCAAATCAGCTTCCAGTCCTGCCACTTACTGTGCGGGCCCCTAGCGTGCTACTTAGCCTCTGGGCCTCGCTCTTCTTATCTGTAAAATGGAAACACCTTAGTCCGGATGTGAAGACAGTGAGATCAATGTGTGAAAAATCAGCCTTGTGTGGCTCAGTAGCCTTACAACCTGCATCCTGCTGTCTTCTCAGGGCTGGACAGAATTGCATCTGGCCCAGGGGTGGGCGGGGCCTTACCACCAGCCCCAGGAGGGGGCAATGCAGGCTTTGGTTTCTGGGGGGACAAAGGCCTTCTCTAGTCCTCATCTGTGCTTGGTCCTGCTTCCGTCGCCCCTCGGCTTAGTCTGTCCTGTAGCCTTTCCACTTCACCCTCTCCCTTCCCATAGCACACCCCGTATCCCCGGGCTTCATACAGAGGCCTGCCAGGCTGGGACTGGGGCCTGTGGTGGACATCAGGAAGTGCTGACGTGGGGGGGGGGGGGCGGGAGTCTCACTCCGCTTGGGCTGCTTTTCTCCACTGGAGACGGCATCCCTGGATACCTAGAGGCTGGCCATGATTCTTGAGCTCTTGCACACCCAGCAGAAACTGGAGGGGTAGAGGAGGAGGGAGGGGAAATGCCCATGTGGTGTATTAAACAATAGAGGAACCATGTGCTGAACACATACGTGTGCAAAGACAGAGCCACTATGGGGAGGGGGGGGATTGTGCAAAACGTATTGATACCGATATCGACAATAAAAATCCCACTTTGTGTATGTATGGCCCAGCAGACTTCACAAGTGCTTTCCTCCAGGAGGTCATTTTCATACTGACTGTAGTCCCTGATTTCAAAAAGCTGACAATTTAGTTTCCAGGGCAAGTTGAGGATAGCTACAATATGATGCAGTGAGGACAATGCGGGTGAGGAAAAAAGTCCTAATCTGGAGGTACCTGGAGTACCTGGAGGTGAGGTGAGGGCTTGAGCTATAGTCCTAGAAACAGTAGGCAATTAACAAATGTTAATGGAGTACATGGCGGAACCCTGATTTGGGGGGAGCTGGCAAAATTAAATAAGTAAATAAATTCCCAGCATCCCTTGCAGCTAGAGGTGGCCTCGAGACCTAGTGCTGGTCAATGAGATGTAAGAAGTCAGCTGGGGGTTTCTAGGAGGGTTTGACTTTCCTGCTCTAGTCTCTGTCCCTTCCTCTTTGTCACTTCCTTTTTCTTCCTGCTTGGAAGGTGCAGCGGGGTAAGGCAGCTATCTTGAAACCATAAGGAAGAAAGCCACTTGCCAAGGAAGCAGAACAGGAGGCTGAAAGGGTGCTGGATCCTTGATGATTTGCTTGAGCAGCTGTACAGACTGGACTTCCCACTCCAGGGCTTCTTGTCCTTTGAACAAGATGAGCCCCCATGTGGTTAAGCCACCATCCTTGGGTTTTTGTGACATGAAATTCAATGCAATTCTGAAGTCAGAAGGCAGATGCTGGCGCCCCTCCGTCCCCACACTGGCTATAGGGCCCTGGGAAACTCATTTGCTCTGTCTCATTTGCTTATCTGTAAACCAGAGGTCGAATAAGATAATATTGAAGGTTTTTTTTAAGTACTCACTTTTGCTCATTTATAATATGTGAATATGCAATATACCTCTAACCATCTATGTGCTGGGGAATAGGATTTAATTTACAAAAACTCAGATTACTGTAGCCTAGTGTCTTTTTTTTTTTAATATGAAGGGTTTCTTTCAAGTTTATTTTGAGAGAGAGAGAGAGAGAGAGAGAGAGAGAGAGAGAGGCAGAAAGAGAGGGAGAGAGAGAATCCCAAGCAGGCTCCGCGCTAAAATGCAGAGCCCAGTGGCTTCATCTCAAGAATCATGATGAGATCCTGACTTGAGTCGAAATCGAGAGTTGGGCACTTACCCGACTAAGCCACCCAGGCACCCCTGCAACCCGGTGTCTTAAGGAGCTCAGCCACCCTAAGTGCAAAATAGGTGCTCCTGTATGTTAAAAAAATTTTTTTTAATGTTTATTTATTATTGAAAGTCAGAGAGAGTCAGAGCATGAGCAGGGGAGGGGCAGAGGGAGAGGGAGACACAGAATCCGAAGCAGGCTCCAGGCTCTGAGCTGTTAGCACAGAGCCCCACAAGAGGCTCGAACTCGCAAACCGCGAGATCATGGCCTGAGCCGAAGTCAGACGCTTAACCGACAGAGCCACCCAGGCTCCCCAAAATAAGGGCTCCTCTAGGTTTAAAGGACATCCTGGGACAGCTGCTGCCCCTTGAGGTCCACGCATTTGTGGCAAGAGGGAAAAAAAAAATGACTATTTGAATAAAAACATTTGGCTATGTACATTTCTGCTGCCTAGTAAGTATGCAGTTATTCACACAGGGTAAGGAAAATATGTACCCCTTCCTTCAGTTTACAGATGCTGGCGGGTGAAGGAGTTATGTCTAGAGTTGGATTGTGTTAAAGGAAAGACTGTAATCTTAAAGCTTCTGTGATTTGGGCAAGGGAGACCTGGGGTCGATAGCACTTTGTTTAAAATCTGCCACTATTCTGTCTCCCTCGCTCTCTGCCCCTCCCCTGCTCGCTCTCTCTCTCTCTCTCTCTCTC
>NW_024412419.1:35704999-35741277 GCF_014898765.1 Herpailurus yagouaroundi
TTTTTTTTTTTTTTTTTTTTTTTTAACGTTTATTTATTTTTGAGAGAGAGAGAGAGTCATAGATTCAGAAGGAGGCTCCAGGCTCTGAGCTGTCAGCACAGAGTCCAACTCAGGGCTTGAACCCACAACTGCAAGATTATGACCTGAGCCAAAGTCAGTCGCTTAACCAACTGAGCCACCCAGGCACCCCCAATAAAAGACTCTTAAATGCAGAAAACAAACTGAAGGCTGATGGAGGGAGGGGGGAGTGTGGGGGGGGAGGGGAAAATGGGTGATGGGCATTGAGGAGGGCACTTGTTGGGATGAGCACTGGGTGTTGTATGCAAGTGATGAATCATGGGAATCTACTCCTGAAGCTAAGACTATACTGTAAACACAGTTAGCTAACTCGACAATAAATTATATTTAGGAAAAAAAATAAGTATATAACCACCTGACTCACACAGCAAAAATTACAGCTCTTTCTGCCCAGGAGTCCTGTCCCCATGCTACTTATAAAAACTTATTAAGTTGCACCATAAAAAAAATAATAATAAAAAATAAATAAAATCTGCCACTATGATTGTGGCTTTGCCAGTGTTTCCTTGTAATTTTGTAAATATTCTGTAAAGTATATTCTAATGGTTTTTTTTTTTTTACTTTATTTTTGAGAGAGAGAGAGACAGAGTGTGAGTGGGGGAAGGACAGAGAGAGAGGGAGACACAGAATCCAAAGCAGGCTCCAGGCTCTGAGCTGTCAGCACAGAGCCCGATGGGGGCTCATGAACCGTGAGATCATGACCTGAGCCACTTAACTGCTTAACCAACTGAGCCACCCAGGTACCCCATTTTCTTGTGTATGTTCTGAAGACATTAGGTGTAGTCAGGTTCAGGATTTAGTCTACTGGTGACTTATTCTTTTCATCATTGTATAGTGACTCCTTTTTCCCTATTAGTGACTTTTGTCTACTATTAATATTGCTACATTTGTCATTCTTTTGATTTGTATCTGCTTAGTACAAAAATACTTCCAATATTTCTGTATCATTATGTTTTAGATATATGTCCTATAAGCAGCATATAGCTAGAGCTGTAAAAATATAGTCCAAGAATTTCTGCTATGTAAGTGGCAACTTTAGTCCTTTTACATATCTTGTTATTATTGATATATTTCATAACTTGTTATTTTATTTATCTTATATTTACCATGTTTTTGCTTTACTTCTGTTCTCCTTCTGCTACCTTCTGTTAGATTGATCAAATTTTCAAATTTTCTTCATGCTCACCCCTTTTCCCTCTACTGGTTCGGATATTGCATACTGGGTTTTTATTCTTTTAAGTGGTCAATTTACATCTCTATTATGCACATCTGACTTAACAAGGGATGAAATTAATCAGTATCTTTATGCTCTTCCCATAACAATGCCAAGGATCTTAAAAGCTTCAATTCCAGGGGCGCCTGGGTGGCTCAGTCGGTTGAGCGGCTGACTTTCGCTCAGGTCATGATCTTGTGGTCTGTGAGTTCGAGCCCTGCATCCAGCCCTGAGCCCCGTGCTAAAGGCTTGGAGCCTGCTTGGGATTCTGTGCCTTCCTCTCTCTCTGCCCCTCCCTGCTCATGCTCTGTCTCTCTCTGTCAAAAATGAATAAGCATTTTTTAAAAATTTAAAAAAAAAAAGGCTTCAACTCCAATTACCCACCTCTCATTTTCCATGCATTGTTATCTAATATTTTATTTCATCTTATTTTTAACATCTCAAATTATTTATTATTGTTGGTGGTGGTATAAGTCAGTGACATTTTTGTTGTATTTTTAATTTTCAAAATATTAATTCCAGTATAACATACAGTGTTATTTTAGGGTCAGGTGTACAATACAGTGATTCAACAATTCTACACATTGCTCACTGCTCATCGTGATAAGTGTGCTCTTAACCCCTTTACCTATTTCCCCCGTCTCCCTACCTACCTCTCCTCTGGTAACCCCCCGTTTGTTCTCTATAGTTAAGAGTCTACTTTTTGGGGGAAAAAAAGTCTGTTTTTTGGTTTGTCTCTTTTTTTTTCCTTTGTTTCGTTTCTTAAATTCCACACATGAGTGCAAACATATGGTATTTGTCTTTCTCTGGCTGACTTGTTTCGCTTAGCGTTACACCCTCTAGAACCATCCATGTTGTTGCAAATGGTGAAATTTAATTCTTTTTATGGCTGAGTAATATTCCATTGGCTATAAATACCACATCTTCTTTATCCATTCATCTATAGATGGACACTTGGGCTGCTTCCATCATTTGGCTAATGTAAATAATGCTGCAATAAACATAGCAATGCTAAAATCAATGACTGTTTAGATTTATACACGGATTATCTCATGGCCTCTATTACTGTGGATAAGTTGTCTGCAATCAGTGTAATTATTGGTCCTTTTCAAGTAAGCCGTGTTTCCTCTCTGATTGCTTTTAAGATTATCTTTGGTGCTCTGCCATGTCTACATGTGGATTTATTTTTATTTATCCTACACAGGATCCAGTGTGCCTTTTCAGTCTGAAGGTCCGTATCTTTTTTCCATTCGAGCAAAATTTCATCCATTCGATCTGTTCTTTTTCAAAGTATCCTGTTCTTTCACTATCCTTTTTATTCCTTCCTTTATATTTTTAATTAGTTTAACATACTGATTTGACATCTTTTTCAGCTTGTTCTATCATTCCAAATCCTTGGAGATAATGACTTTTCTATTTATTATACTTGCTGACCCTCCTTCACAGTAGATGGTTTCTTCATGTGATTTGTCCCTGGTGTTTGTGAGCTCACCTTCAGCAAGGCTGTTTGTTCTCTGGGAGTCGTGTGTCCTGAGTTGGGAAAATGGGCCTCAGAGATCTGTTTGGTATTTACTTCTACAATGGCCTCAAGGGCTCATCAGGAGATTTTTTTTTTTTATTTAAGTTTATTTTTTTTTTCTTTATTTTTTTTTAATTTTTTTTTAACGTTTATTTATCTTTGAGACAGAGAGAGACAGAGCATGAACAGGGGAGGGGCAGAGGGAGAGGGAGACACAGAATCCGAAACAGGCTCCAGGCTCTGAGCTGTCAGCACAGAGCCCGACGCGGGGCTCGAACTCATGGACCGCGAGATCATGACCTGAGCCGAAGTCGGCCGCCCAACCGACCAAGCCACCCAGGCGCCCCTATTTATTTATTTTTGAGACAGAGAGAGAGAGCAGGGGGAGAGAGAGAATCCCAAGCAGGCTCCACGCTTAGCACAGAGCCCGACACGGGGCTCAGTCCCACAACTGCAAGATCACGACCCTAGCCAATATCAGGAGTCGGATGCTTAACCAACCTAGCCACCCAGGTGCCCCTTTTTATTGGTTTTTAAGCAGGCTTCACGCCCCGCTCAGAGTCCAACGCAGGACTCGAACTCATGACCCTGAGACCAAGACCTGAGCTGAGATCAAGAGCCGGACGTTTAACTGACTGAGCCACCCAGGCGCCCCACGGGGAATATTTTTGTGTTAAATTTTCACAAGAAATTAAATGGCACAAGAACTTGGGAATTCTTTGCCCCGTGGACAGCATACATTTAGATGCTACTTGCACAAACAGTTCAGGTTTTAAGTTTTGGTTTTTCCCTGGGAATCTTTTCTCCCAGAGCCCTAAGCCAAGACGAGATTCACTGTCAGTTCTCCAGGTTGGTGGGTAGAATCTTTCCTGAGGGGCAGCCCTTCCGGTGTTCTAGCTTATACAGGGGTCTCTGTTCCACGTTTTCTTAAGGCCACGCCCCTTGACCCATGGAGGGCATTGATTCTTCTGGCCCCTGTCATTAGGGCCCACGTATCCCGGGTCAGAGTTCAACTCTGACTACAGATTCGTTCTGCCCACCAGACACCTGGGCGTTTCCCCACCCTTTCTTCAAAGTTCCACTGCGGTTCTATTATCTTTCAGTTAATATTTTACTCTACATTTCTCAGTGTTTTCAAGGGGAGGGGTGTCAGTGTCGGTTGAGTCCAGAATCTGCAAGCGATGGTCTGGATGGCCAGCAGAATAGCTCAGGGAGCCTTGGGACCTGCAAAGTGAGGCCTGGAGACAGCATGGGTTGCGGGTGGGGAGCTGAACATCTCTGCATAGGAAATAAACAGGAGTTGGAGGGTAAGGAGGTGAGAGCTGGTTCTGAGACACGGGAAGACCACAGGGCCTGGAGGGATAAGGGAAGGGCCTTGGCTCCGAAAGAACAAACAGCAAGAAATCCTGGCAGTGGAGACATCCCGGGACCCGTGAAAATAGCGGTGAAGCTTCATTTAACTTTGTTCTCTGTGTTCAGCTGCTGTGAATCCTCCCTCCTCTCGTGCAGCAGGGGTCTACACCAATGCCTGTGCCTGTGGTAGTTGCGTAAAACCAAGGAAGAGGGGCGCCTGGGTGGCGCAGTCGGTTAAGCGTCCGACTTCAGCCAGGTCACGATCTCGCGGTCCGTGAGTTCGAGCCCCGCGTCAGGCTCTGGGCTGATGGCTCGGAGCCTGGAGCCTGTTTCCGATTCTGTGTCTCCCTCTCTCTCTGCCCCTCCCCCGTTCATGCTCTGTCTCTCTCTGTCCCAAAAATAAATAAACGTTGAAAAAAAAAAATTAAAAAAAAAAAAAAAAACCAAGGAAGAGCCCATCTCGGGGTGTGCTGCCTGCAGGGAAGAAAACATCCACAGGGAAGGAGAATTCAGCAGAAGGAAGAAACAGGGCCAAGAGGAGCCTAAAGAAACATGGGGGCCTCTGCTGACCTCTTCCCGGAGACTTTGAGGGGAGGCAGGGGTCTCCCTTCTGGACCTGAAAAAGAAGGCTCAGCTCAGGCCTGTTATTTCAGCTCTAAGAAGGGCTCACCCCACTGTGCAAGGGGGCTGGAAGCTGACTCATGGGCCCTGCTCTCAGTGTGGCTCCCGCAGACACATGGCCCGTGTGCAATTTCACCCAGAGAGGCACCTGCTCACTTATCCAGAAGCCCCGGGTTTGGCCACCTCATCTATCCGGAACACACCTGCGAACAAGGAAATGGGGTTTTAAACAACATACGCTGCCAACTATGTGTAAGTACCTTTTGCACACTTTTCAAATGCCTTTAGTGCTTTCACTCAGGAGCCAATTATCTTTGTTTTAGAATTAGTAAAAGAATGGGGGTGCCTGGGCGGCTCAGTCGGTTAAGCGTCAGAATCCTGGTTTCAGCTCAGGGCGTGATCTCACGGTTTTGTGAGTTCGAGCCCCACATCGGGCTCTGCACTGGTGGTGCAGAACCTGCTTGAGATTCTCTCCCTCTTTCTCTTTCCGCCCTTCCCTGGGTCCTGCTTTCCCTCTCTCCCTCTCCTCTCCCCCCATCTCTCTTAAAAATAAATAACGTTAGAATGAGTAAAAGAATGAAGAACTTTGGAATCAATCTTGGTTTAACCTATACTAGCTATGCAACCTTGAGCCTCAGTTTCCCCATCTGTAACATGCCCAAGTCCCAGAGCCCGTGGGTGACAGAGACCTGACTCTGTGCTGCCACCACACGAAGCTAGTCTGTGGTACTTAGCTGACACGAGCCCCAGGGAATGTTTGCCAACTGTCTGACTGAAAGAATCGAGCTAATGAAGTCCCCAGTGAAGGCACACACCAAAGATGAGACACGTGTCCCCTCACAAAAGGAGAGAATGAAGCATACAGGGGCAAACCGTTTGTGAACTCACAACATGGTGCCCGAAGCACACGCCTGCATCCCGTTGCCAAAAGACCCAGGGGGAAATCAACCCTCCGGACAACTTCGTCCTACTGAGACGGAATTCAAAGACCCTGTCTTCCTTCCCTCCGACATATATTGTCTACACACAATGAGGAGCAGAGAGAGGCAGCAGAAGGCAATAGATGCACAGCCCAGTGAGGACAGAGACACCCCTATTGCTAACCCCTTCATTCCTAGGCGATGGGTCTGTTCTTATCCTGCTTCCTAAAGCTCACCTGGAGAGAGGAGAGGCCCCTAGAGGGACAGAATAGTCTGGAGCCCGCTCTGGCCGTATATTCATTCGTAGTGTCGGCTCTGCCACGGCGGAGGGGTCTGGGAGGGTGGTCACTCCTCCCCCAAGGACTGTGCCCATAGTCCCGGCACTGGACCCAGTGACAATGGCCAAAAGCTCAAAGGAGTGGAAAGAAAATCTTTTCTTTCTCTCTATGCTATTTTGGCTTTGGTTTGGGGCCAGAAGGACCTCCAGGGAATCTTGAAAAATTCTGCTGGAAAGGTCGGTGATTTGTCTTCCTAGCCAGTTCTCAGCAACAATAGCTCCCCTCCCCACCCACCTGCAGCGCCTCCACAATGGGGTACAGGCGTCATGGCACTCAGGCCAGGCCCCCGCAGGGTGCACACACGTGGCCCTGCCCCCGTGTGCTGGCGTTTTCATGCTCAAAGCTTTCCTTCCTTCACCCGCTGCCCTCTGGCTGCCACCCCCTCCCTCTTCCCCTGCACCCTGTGACTGCTCGCTTTTCCTCCCATGGCCATTCTCTCCTTCTCATAGCAACGGCATGCCCCAGTTTCTAGCTGAGCAGAGGACTGTCCAGAATAAAGGCGACATTTCCTAGTCCTTGTCACTGGGTGTGGCCAAGTGACTAAGCTTTGGCCAGTGGGATTCCAGCTGAATTGAGGGGTCCCGGGAACCCTCCTGGCTGTGCCCTTGAAGGGAAGGGGGCACGCCATGTGCTGCCTTGGCCCCCTTCCTCCTGCTGGCGGCACGATGCTGTGGGGCAAGCATTCTGGACCACAGAGAGGACGCCAGTGCCCTAGCGAGGGTAAGCAAGAGTTGGAGTGCCCTGGCCCGTGCTGGCTTTGCGGAGTGGAGCCCCCACCCCCAAACTTGTACTTTGAAGGAAATGAACCTCTATGCTGAGCCACTTCGAACCTCTGTCACCTGCAGCGATACTCACAGCCTATAGGATCCTGTCGCTCACACAGCCGTCACTTTCCCAGGAGCTGCCCCCTGGCTTTTGCCACCACCCCTCCAACCACTGACCTCCTCCTGGAAAAACCCAAGGGCCTCTTCCCAGCTCTCATCCCACGCAGTACCTGGCCACCTCCCACTCCTCCTGTTTGGCCCATTCTTAGCTTCTGGGATGCCATGCTTCTGTCTGGGATCATTCTAGGGAGAAGGGCTAGACTGTCCTTCTGGATGCAAAGTAGATGAGCCAGGTTTCTGGGCTGAGGTGGGAGTGTCTTCCCAGACTCCAAGCTGGGCCTTTCCCCCCTGGCTGGATGTTGCTTGCCCATCCTGCATGGCTGGGCTCGTGCAGAGGACGTGCCACTTGTCCGCTCCCGATGGCTGGCTGGACGCTTTCCCTCTGCCCTGGCAACTGTTGTCTTCCTTAGTTTCCAAAACCGAGCTGGGTCTACTTAAAATCATCTCTGTGGAGTCTATGGCTGGCCTCACCCTCCTGCTAGACTGCCTCCGAGCAAAATCATAACTCCTCTCCCAATCTACTAGCTTGGGCTGCTGGTGTTCTTGCCCAGAGATTTGGTTGAGCCAGGGGCTACCCTGGCCATACTGGGTCAGAGGTCCTCGGGGGCCCTGGAGATGCACACTGCCCGTGATTCAATCCCCAGTGAGCCCACAAAGCGCTCCAGGGGACCCATCCTCCAGCAGGAAGACTACAGGGCACACCCATGGCCCCAAGAAAGGCACTGATGTCCCCTCCAATAAAAGGAAGGCTGCCCCTTTTATGGTAAGGACTGGTGTTTACTAATGAGTGCAGTTCCCTTTACAAAACACTTATCCATTGAATCCTATCAGCCCTCAAGGTAGGGCTCCCCGGGGCGTAAGGTAGGGGTCCCAGGGCACCCGTGGTGGGAGACACAAGGGGCTGGGCTGCCATTGGCTTTCCGTTTCTGTTCCACCACAGTTGTCATGAGCCCTAGGCAAGTGCTAGGCTTTCTCAGCTGTATGGCGGGGATTGAAACAATTTTCCAGCAGCTTCTCAGAGCGCTTGAGGCAACTTAGGAAATGACTTCTGTGAAAGCCTTTTGAAATGATGGGTCCCTGGGCAAACTGAGGGTTGACTGCCAGTGAGGGAAGCCTGGGCAGGGACGGAGGGACTCTGAGGAGCTTCGGGATCGGGAGAGGAGGCGCAGAGGCCTCAGAAGCTCCACCCTCCGACCTCCCTGGCCCTCCTAGCTTTGAGGGCCTCAGCACATCCTGCAGTACTGACTACAGCCACCAGGGGACGCTTCAATGACTGTCCGGAGGCCGCCCTCCTTTGTTCCCTTTTGCAGATGAGAAGGTTAAGGCTTAGGGCCATCAGCTGGCCTGGAGGGTTCTGGCTGTTAAGTGGTGAAGTCAGGACTCGAACCCTGCTCTGCCTGGCTCCAGAGCTTATGCACTTGCCCGCTCCATTGTCCTCCTTCCCTTAGTAATTCTGGAGGCTCCATCACATTCCTCTAGTTCAACAGCTGGACACCCTTGCCTACTGACTTCACCCCTCACTGTGACTCCTGACTCCCAGATCTATATGCCCAGCCCTGTCCTCTAGCCGAAGCTTCTGCTTGGATTCTCAGGTGCCATTGAGCCCTCTGACTTGATGGCTTGTAGCCACCTCAGACTCAGATCTCTTCCCAGACTTGTATTCCTCCCAGGTTTGCTGTCAGCAGGTATGTGCCCCTCCCCTGGTACCTGGTATCACCTCCCACTGTCACCCGGGCTTGACTTCAGCTCTCCTATTGTGTTCGCTTCAGCCCTGCATTGCCTCCTCCTCGTGCCCCAACTCATCACTCCTGACACTGCATCTGCACTCACGCTGCTATGTTCTGCCTGATGGATCCTTCCCCAAAGCAGATTGTTCCAAGCCCCCTGACCCAAGGCTCCTGCTCAGAAGCCTTCAGTAATTCCCTATTTTCTACAGAGTCAAGTCCAAGCCCTCCTTAGAGTGGCCCCTGTGATCTAGTTCCTTGCTGCCTCCTCTGTCCACACGCTGGAGGACCAGTGTTCTACCACTGAGCTAGACAGGGCTTGCTGCCTACCTAATGCGCGTTTTCTCCTTCTTCGTTCACAAGAGAACCCTGATTTTTAGCAGCTCCCCCAATAAAGCCACCATTTCTCAGCTTCCCTTACAGCTAGTTGTGGCCACACGACAAAATTCAGGCCAATGAGATGTTAATGAAAATGTTACATATGCCTTGCAGTAAATTGGCTTATAGGGAGTTAACTTAGCTGAGAGCAATGCCTTTTTGGGTCTTTCTCCTTCCTGCCGCCTAGAATGCTGATGTGCTGGGTGGAGCTCCAGCAGCCCTTTTGGTCCCTAAAGTGCTCTTGAGTATGGAGGCCAGTGCTAGAATGGTGGAGCAGAAAACTAGAGAGAACCTGGGCTCCTTACAGCCATAGAGCTGTCATGGATATCCTAGACTGCCTCCTTTCAACTAATTTTATGTGAAAAAGAAATGAACAGATCGCCTCTAAGCCACTATTATTTTGGATATTCTGTTCTGTACAAGTAAATCCTGATCTTGATTGATACAGCCAGATGGCAATATGCCAATTACATTTCTATATGCCTTTGCATATGCAATTCCTCCTTCCCCGGGATGCCTTTCTTTCCTTTCTTGCTGTTGAAGGCCTAATCATGTTGCAGGTATCGATTTTAATAGCTATTACTCCACAAAACCTTCATCCATTCTCTGGGCATGACAACCCCCTACTGTAGCCATAGTTTTCCCAGTCCTCAGTTTGGTCTTTTTTTTTTTTTTTAATTTTTTGTTAATGTTGATTTATTTTTGAGAGAGAGAAAGTGAGAGAGCGAGCACAAGTGGGGGGAGGGCAGAGAGAGAGGGAGACGCAAAATCTGAAGCAGGCTCCAGGCTCTGAGCTATCAGCACAGAGCCCGAAGGAGGGCTTGGACTCACAAACCCATGAAATCATGACCTAAGCCGAAGTTGGATGCCTAACCAACTGAGTCACCCAGGCACCCTCTCGGTTTGGTTTTCTTATAGCACTTACCTAAGTACCAGGGCTACTTGAATTGACCAGGGGACAAGAAATTGGGTTTTCTTCAATCTCTGCTTACCCAGAAATTAGTACAGTGCTTGGCACATAGGAGGTAATCAATACATTTTTGTTGAACACCCCCCCCCCCCACACACACACACAACATCTTCAAGGCAGCTGCCACAGATTCCCAGGACAGACATTCTGACAGATGGGTGTGGGAAGAGGGGGACACAGGGAGAAGGAAGACAGGAAACCAAACTTAAGCCCCTCCCCTTCCCCTTTCTCTTACCTCTGAGCAGCCGGTAGGCCCCCTAGCAGTATCTGCCTCCTCTGGCTCCCCTTGCTGAAAGGCTCCACACTAACACCATGGAGGGTGCTCTGATGCTGGTAGGGCAGGAGCCAGGGGTCCCAGGGCCCGTGGAGGCCCACGGCAGAATCAGGGCCCAGGAATATCTGGACAGGGCAGCAGGATGGAAATAATGGCACAGATCTAACTAGGGGCTGACTACTTTACCGGCACACCCTAGCCTCTGTCTCCTGACTTCTGGCCCCCAAGGCCCAGAGTGGGGGTCCAGCTATTAACCCAAAGGATATGGTAGCCCCCCAACAGAGTTGTTAGATGGCTCATCGGCAGGAATCAAGTGGACGGAAGGAGAACCAGTACCCAAGGATGCAGGTGGGAGCCTGCGTGGTCCCCAACCATTTCCCTCCAGGGTTATCAGACCCACAGTCAGTTCCGTTTCTCTCCACCAGGCGGCAGTGCTAGCCAAGCACTCTGGCTCCTCGGGCAGATTTTCCAAGGGAGTGTGGATAATCCATCATTTATCAGCTCACTCAGAATACGAGTTTTAGGTCTGGAAGGGAATTTAACCAATATTTAATTAAGGTACAATTAACATGCAAGTTGAGCGTCCACCTGGATGAATTTTTCCACATGTATACACATCACCCAAACAAGATAGAAGATAGTTCCAGCACCCCAGAGGCTCCCTTGTGCCCCTTCTCGGTCATTAAGTCCCAAAGGTGAGCACTATCCTGATTCCTAACACCATACATTCCTTTAGCCAGTTTTTGAACTTCATATAAATGGAGGCACGCAGTGGGGGCTTTCTGGATCTTCTCTGAGGTCAGCGTCACATCAGCGAGGTTTAACCATGCTGTGGGTAACAGTAATTTGTTCGTTTTTGTGGCCACGAGTCTTCCATGGTATGACTGCATGGTAATATTCTTCCGCTCTCCTGTTGATGGGTGGGGGAGGTTGGGTTCCCCAGGGAGCAGCCCCTGAGACAGATTACTGATGGGTTTCTAGTCGGGGGCTGTCATGAATCACACTGCTCTGAGGATTCATGTCAGTCTTCGTGGACACCTGCACCCAAGTACATTGGATACTCACTACGGGCGGCATCTCTGGGTCATTGGGTAGGCGGACCAGCAATTTTAGAAGAAACTGCCAGGCTGCGCTGTTTGGCATGGACAAATCCTTGCTGACCACCTACTGCGCACCCAGCCCCGATTGTTCCAGGGGCTGGTTTCCGGGCATGGCAGCCCCTTGCCCTCCCGGATTTTGGCCCAGTGGGGAGCAGCTGAACACAGGCAGGGGTCGTAAGGTAGGGGTCCCAGGGCGCCCGTGGTGGGAGACACAAGGGGCTGGGCTGCCATTGGTTTTCCGTTTCTGTTCCACCACAGTTGTCATGAGCCCTAGGCAAGTGCTAGGCTTCCTCAGCTGTATGGTGGGGATTGAAACAGTTTTCCAGCAGCTTCTCAGAGCGCTTGAGGCAACTTAGGAGATGACTTCTGTGAAAGCCCTTTGAAATGATGGGTCCCTGGGCAAACTGAGGGTTGACAGCCAGTGAGGGAAGCCTGAGGAGGGACGGAGGGACTCTGAGGAGCTTCGGGATCGGGAGAGGAGGCGCAGAGGCCTCAGAAGCTCCACCCTCCGACCTCCCTGGCCCTCCTAGCTTTGAGGGCCTCAGCACATCCTGCAGTACTGACTACAGCCACCAGGGGACGCTTCAATGACTGTCCGGAGGCCGCCCTCCTCCAGAGGGCTAGTCACTCCCTTGGAGCAAAGGTACACAGCAGTCTTGCCTTGCCGTGGAGGTGGCCTGGAGGGGAGGAGAGGGTGCTGTCTCCATCATCTTGAGGCGGCCTCTGCCTCACACTCAGGCAACCCGTTAGCAACAATCCACAAAGCTCCTACTGTGTGTCAGCACAGTTGAACAGAGAGGGTCAATAAATGCTCCGAAAGTTGCTCAGTGGCATAAGTGAGGAGGCATGGAAGGGGCATAGTGAAACCACTGATGCAAGCCCCCACAGACCCCACGAGTCAGACATACAGGCTCCTAGCTGCCTCCGACCAGAGCCCCTTTACTGTTTTATACATCTGCAGAGAAACAAGAAAAAGTTGCCTCCCGAAAAGCCTGTGGGATGCCGTTCTGCCTGAGATACCCAACATAATGTGCCATGTTGGCAAGAAAAAATAACCATACTCGTTTGCAGCTTAGTGACAGTCACAGGATGGAGAATTTCTGCCCTTGTGCTCTAGAGAGGACAACAGTCTGCCATCTGCTGAGAATGTGTCCCAATTCCAGGCCCCCGAAGCGGAACCATCGCCTTACCGCCATTAGTCCGGGAGATGGCAGATGATCAAGAGAGGAAATATTATAGCCAACCTCATCCCTAATCATTCGGCATGATCCTAGATCCTGACACCCTTACCCTGGATTTTCATCCTTTAAAAACCCCTGCTTGTAAGCCATCGGGAGCTCGGGACTGGGAGCGCCAGCCACCCTCCCCGTCCCCCCCCCCCCCACCCCGTTCTCCCGGCCGGCAGCGCCACACCAATAAATAGCCTATCTTTCTTCACCGCAAAAGCTCTGTCAGCTTTTATGGGCTTGGTTCGGTGACACTAGCACAGTGGTCAAGGCACCTGCTCTCCAGCCAGAGGGCCAAGGCCGAGGCACTGCCTTGTGGCTATAAACAATTTGCTTCACTGATTTGTGCCTTGTTCTCCCAGTCTGCAAAATGGGAATGATTACAATAAATAGGTATTTTTGAGAAGTTGCCACGAGGGTTATCAAGTTAATACAGTACTGGGCTTAGAACAGCGGTGTTCATTAAGTGAACAAACATGGGCGTGGGTGATGGAGGTGCTGCTTGGGCACCCCCGCGCCCCGAGTGTCAAGGCCTGAGGTGGGGTTGTAGTTCCCAGAAAGGCCTACTCCCACTACGGTCCTGAAGATGGAACCATACCACCTCAGCCTGTCGGCATCGGATACCCTGAGGTCTAGGACTTGCCGGCTAATTTTCCACCAGGCCTGAGGCCCAGGACCTGATTTCCCTGATAAGCTTCCATAATCACATCTTTTGTAAGAATGTGGCTTATCAACAAGGTGCTCTGGGCTCCAGCGGTCTGGTCACCACCCAAGGCAGCCAGTGATACGCCTGGAGCCAGGGCACGGAGAGAGGGGAGGGAACTCTGGGCCCCGGCACTGATAAGAGATAAGGGGATGCCCTAAGCCTGGATCCCTCAGGTTGGGCCAGCAGGACCATAAAGCGTGGGGCCCTTGCCTCAGACTGGACCAGCTGGAACCAACCTTGGACTCACTGTGATTGCTCTTGACCAGTTTGCCTTTGGCCTTTAGAACACTGCTTCTAGAGGGGGAAACTGAGGGAGCCTGGCCTGGGGTGTGGTATGCAAGAGAAGGTCCAGGGTCCAGGCAGATCTTCTGAGGTGTACTGGGGCCAGACCGCTGTCACCTCTCCATTGCCGAGACTAAAGTCACAGCATGTCTGTGCTAGAAGGGCCCATAGACCAGCTCACCTTGGCTTCCTGCTTTACACATGGGGACACCAGGGCCCAGGAAGGGCAGGGGAGGGGAAGAAAACACAGGAGGCAGAACCTGGGTCTCCAGACCTTTCATCCTTTTCTTTCTTTCTTTTTTTTTTTTTTAATTTTTTTTAATGTTTATTTTTGAGAGAGACAGAGACAGAATGCGAGTGGGTTGGGGCAGAGAGAGAGGGAGACACAGAATCGGAAGCAGGCTCCAGCCTCTGAGCTGTCAGCACAGAGCCCGACGCGGGGCTTGAACTCATGAGCTGAGCCGAAGCCAGACGTTCAACTGACTGAGCCACCCAGGCGCCCCTCTTTTTTTTTTTTTTTAATTATTCTTTTTATTTTTATTTATTTTTTTAATGTTTATTTATTTTTGAGACAGAGAGAGACAGAGCATGAGTGGGGGAGGGGCAGAGAGAGAGGGAGACACAGAATCTGAAGCAGGCTCCAGGCTCTGAGCTGTCAGCACAGAGCCCAATGCAGGGCTTGAACTCATGAGCTGTGAGATCATGACCTGAGCCGAAGTCAGACACCCAACCGACTGAGCCACCCAGGCACCCCGCTTTCATCCTTTTCCACAATCTCCCCAGCCCAGTCACCTGCACCACCGTCCCCAGCTCCTCCTGGGACAGGCATGGGGATATCTATCCTCATAGCTGAGTTCAGAGTAGTCACTGATCATGACCTTGATCTGGGGTCTTGGGGAAGGTCCTAGCCTGGAGGTGGAGGGCCAGGATACTCATAAGTCTCCAAACTAACCCAGAGCCTTGCCACCTAAAGTGGGTTCCACAGAACCACCTTGTTAGAAAAGTAAGATTCCAGCCATAGCCCCAGACCTTCTGAACCAATCAGCATTTTAATATGATCTCCAGGAGGTTCATGTGCCTGTTGCAATGTGAGAAGCACCAGGTTAGAACAAGCCATTTTCCCTCTACCAGCCTCAGTTTCCCTATAGGAATGGAGGGGGCAGAAGATCTCTGACTTTTTTCGCTTTTTTTTAAAATAGACTCCATGCCCAATATGGGGCTTGAACTCACCACCCTGAGATCAGGAGTCACTTGCTCTACCGACTGAGCCAGCCAGGGATCCCAGATCTTTGACTTCTTTGCCACAGCTAACACACTGGGAGCCAGGCCTCTGGCGTGACCTGTCCTGTGGGACTATATGCATTTTGTAGTGGATTGTGGAAAGTGGAATTCTGATTCCAGCAAGGTTGGGGAAGCAATCAACACCTCTCCCGTTCGGTCTGACTCACCCCTCTCCTCTCTGCCTGAGACCCAGGGCTGGGGCAACTTCACAGGTTCTGGGATGCAGCCAATTCAATTCAATCCACTTCAGCAACATTGATTAAGCACCTTGTGTGTGTGCCGGGCTCTGTAGCAGTGAATCTCCACCCTGACTGTACATTAGAATCATCCAGGGTGCTTTTATAAACTACTGATGCTGGGCCCCACCCTGTGCCACTGGGATCAGTTTGCGCGTGAGTACTTCTAAATGTGCCTCAAGCCATGATAATGCACAGCCTGGTGGAGAACGACTGGTCAGAAGTAAGGGAGCAGTCTATCCTAAATCCTGCCCGGGCCACCTCCCCAGTCGTTGCTTCCTTTTAGGTCAGCCAGCTGCAGCGGTTCTGTGGTGAGCCAGAGGCAATCATCAGGAAATTCCCTGGATATCATAACCCGTGACAGCAACATCTAATTAATCATCAACTATGTAACATGATCCTGACCCATAACGAAGGGACCTGCTGAGCCTTTGGAAACCTGTCTACTGGCCTTCTCCAGACAATTCCTTCCAGATCCAGGTATCCGTGCCCGAGGATCCCAGGCTGATGGGGGCCCAGCTCTCCTCCCAGGCTGGTAAGTGGGAGCCCTAAGTTTGGTCGGCAAGGGATCCAAGAGGCAGAGGGGAGGCTGTGGAACCTTGGGCGAGTCAGTTTTCCCTAGGGCCTCAGTTTCTTCATCTGCAGGCTGGGGCCAATGCGATTCACCTTGCCTGACAGCTTATAGGGCTGTCAGAAGCAAAGACCAAAAGGTTGCCAGGCACAATAGTTCTCTGAGAGCCTCACCTGAGACCACAGCGTTCCCTTGGTGTGCAGGGGCAGGAGAGAGAGAATCTGCTTTTACTGCCAGAGATCCAGACTGCATCTCAGAACCCTGCTCCCTCCCAGGCAGAGAGCCTGGAGTCTCAGCCCTTGGCTCCCTAAGGGCACCAAAGGCTCACACACCAGCAGCAGGTACTGCCCCGAGCTTGGGGGGCAGGGAGGTGGTAAGGACGGTGGGGGCCAAGCTTCTGTTGCTGCTACTGCTGCTGTGGCAACTGTGTCTGGATTCCAGGTCACGGTGGTGCCATGGAGGAGGCAGCAAGGAGTGTGGGGGGCAGGAGTGGGGCCCCGGCTCCTCCACTCCTGGCTGTGAAGATGTGCAGAACCACCCCAACTCAGTTCCCTCTGGGTGCTCCCCTGCAGGTTGTGGGAGGAGTGAAATAAGCTGTAAGGGTTAACAGGTGCCTGGCACCCAAGTGGCTTGGTGACTGGAGGGGTGGTGATGAAGAAGGTGATAGAGATCTGGGGAGGTCCTTGCTGAGCAGGGGGCTGACCCTCAGTTACTTAGATTCCAAGAGACTTACTGCCAAGATTTTCTTTGAATCTACCTGGGGGGTGTGGTGGGGGCGGTGGGGGGAGGGGAGGCATGCAAAAGTCACGATGCCTACCCAGGGGGGCAGTCAGCTCCTCATACTCAGGATCTCCAGGCAGGTACCTGGAGACTGCAGGTCTTGGCTGACCATGCATATCGATCCCATTGGTGGATAAGGAGACCTATACCCAGTGGGGCAGTGACCTGCATAGGTGACCAACAGAGCGGGGACTAGAATCTGGGTATCGGACATGGCTGCCCTCCTCAGAGCTCCTGCAGTGACTCTGCACTAGGCCCAAAGACAAGTCCATCCGATGTCAGGGCCCTCGGCTCTGACTCCTGGTCACCCACCGTCCGTGCCTACTTGGGGACTCCCCTTTGCTTGTGCATAGCCTCCAGGAAAAGGCATCTGGGCAGACTATCAGGAAGGGAGGGAGACATTAGGGTATTCCAGGAAGGGGTGACATGCAGGGGATGTGGGTGAGGGAGGGGTGAGCTTGGATAGCAGGACCCTGTGAGCGAGTTCAGAGGTCCCCAAGGCCAGAGTGAGTGCTTGTTCCTAATGCCTCAGCGAGGGGAACCATGGAACCATGATATGCTTGCCTCTGGCCTGAATCCATCGGGAACAGATTGACTATGACCTCAAGGGTGTCCCTTGCGCCTGACCAGATTGAGTGTTGCACCTTGTGACCCGTTGGAATCTTGCAGGCTTGTGAGTAATCAGAGGAGCAGAGCTGGAGAAGCTGATGAGATCTGGGAGGGGAGGGGCCTTGCTCTTTTGGGTTGGGTTCAGGCTCAAGTCCGGATTGAATCCCACCCCCCCCCTTTTTTTTTAGTGTTTATTTATTTTTGAGAGAGAGACAGAGAGAGACAGAGCATAAGCAGAGGAGGGGCAGCGAGAGAGGGAGACAGAGAATCTGAAGCAGGCTCCAGGATCCGAGCTATCAGCACAGAGCCGAATGTGGGGCTCAAACTCACAAACTGTGAGATCATGCCCTGAGCTGATGCTCAACCGACTGAGCCACCCAGGCTCCTGCTGATTGAGTTCGCTATTTTCAGCTTCCCTCCTCTAACCAAGAAAGAACAGGACAAGAGGGGGGTAAGGGAGGAGAGCAGCTCTGGCTCAGGAAGCTCACCAGCTTCCTCCAGGCTCAGGCCTGAGGCTTGAGAGGAAAGGCTGCCCAGTAGGGAACTTCCCCTCCCGACTGCCAAGTGGAGTGGGGTCGGGAAGTCCCCGGATTTCAAAGCTCAGCCCTGGCCTTGGCTGGCCCAGCCCACCATTCTGACACCCCACCCCCGCCACAACCTGGGACTCCCTCTCTAGCCTGTGCCGCCCCACCTGGCTCTGTGGGGGAGCTGTTGGACCCCTTTCTCTCCTAGGAAAAGGAAGTCACCCTCACTGGGGGCCATGGCCTTCACAGATGATGCAGGTTTTCTGTGGGACAATCATAAAGTCAGACAAACAGAGAGGAAAACAGCTTTAATACCAGGACCCGTCTGCCAGAGCTGAGCACCATTAGCAGACCCATCTCCTCTCAGGTTGTTTCTAGATACAGGGAGAATATATGTGTGTATATTAAACATATGTGTCGAGCAAAACCTGGATCATATTATGTATACTATTTCTAACACCTGCTCTTTCTATTTAATGCCAATAACCGTGACTAGGTATTTAGAGCCGGTACACGTAGGCGTGATTTTACAACATCCCTCCGGGAGGGGAACTGAGGTGGGGGAATTCACAGTGGGAATTCAGATCCCAGACATGCAAAGTGTGCTCCTCACCAGGCTCTAATCAGGTCTCTGGGGGCTCCCTGGAGGAGGGCAGGGGCAATGGCCCCGGGGAGATGCGGGGGTGGGGGGCGGAGATAGCTCTGGGGAACAAATGAGTCCGAATCCAGACCACACTGACGTCACCATCCCCCCCCCACCCCCCCCCATCTCCGCAGACACCAAGGCGCCCCGGGAGACACTGCGCTTCCACCCTGAGGCCAAGGGCGCGCAGGTGCGTCTAGACGCCCAGCGGTGCACTGCGCGCAGGAACGCCACGTTCCACGACGGCATCGTGTTCAGCCAGCGGCCGGTGCTTCCCGGGGAGCGGGTGGCGGTCCGCGTGGTGTGGCACGAGGGCGGCTGGTGCGGCGGGCTCCGCGTGGGCTTCACGCGCCTGGACCCCGCGCGGGTGTCCGCGCCCAGCCTGCCACCCTTCGTGTGTCCGGACCTGGAGCTGCAGAGCCCGACATGGGCGGCCATGCTGCCCGAGGGCTGCGCGCTGGCGGGGGACGTGGTCTGCTTCTGGGTGAACCGCAGGGGCCGGCTTTTCGTCAGGGTCAACTCGGGCCCCCGGCTGCTGCTGCGCAAGGGCGTGCTCATGGGCGCCCCCCTCTGGGCCGTGATGGACGTGTACGGGACCACCAAGGCCATCAAGCTACTGGGTGAGACAATCCGCGAGGACCCGGGCACCGCCCCTCGGGTAGCTCGGGTGGTACTGCGTCCCCATCCAGAGCCGTGGGGAGATCCTTTCATCTTTTTCTATACGGTCAGTTTTACGTCACTGGCACTGGAGACGCCAGATGGACAAGACCCCAGTCAAAGGGAGGGCAGCCTTGTCCCTAGGGAATGCTATGACTAGCACTCCAAACATCTGTCAGAGGGCTGTTTCACAAAAGGAGAGGTCGGGGGCTGGGTTTTGCTGCCTTAGTAGGAGTTCAGGGGAGTCAAGGGTGGCAAGCAAAGGGAACAGAAGTGGAAGCGGTTAGAGGTGCACAGGAAGACTGCCGGTGGGGGCAGAGTGAGCCGTCCAGTCAATGAGTGGGGAAACCGTAACCATGCCTCTAGCCACCTGAAAGGAGAGTGGACTTGAGGGAGAGTGGATACAGGAAACGTCTATAGAAAGAAATACTGGCATTCCTGTGCTGGTTGTCCACCGGCCTACACAAGCAGTCCATGTCCTCTTCCCCCACCCCTACCGGTTATAAAATCCCTTGTCACAGCGGCTGAAGTCTCGCCCCTGGGACGCCCGATTGGGTAGGTCTGGGGTAGAGCCAAGCACCTGTTTTCCCCACCTCCTGGGGGATTTTAATGCACATCCGGGTTTAGGAAGGTGGGTAACGCTGAGGGTCTCCAGTCAGGCGGCAGCACCAGGGCAAAGGGGAGATGTTTAAAGGAAGGGTGGTTTTAGGAAAAAGCGTTGACAGCTTCACAAATTCTCTGCTGGGGCGAACTGGGGAAGGGGTGGCTGGGGCCATAAGATCAGCGGGGAGCTCCAGCACTGCAAGCAAGCAGGTGGAACTCTTTCAAGGGCCTGGTAGGGTGGAAGCACCTGGGCTTTGCTTTCCTGGGTCCTGAGTTTCCCTCTCTCCCTCAGATCCCACAGCCAGTGCCTTCCCCTCAACCGTGCCACGGGCCCTCATCGATGAGTCTCTGCAGCCGGAAGGTGAGTGGCTTCCCCGAGCCCAGCGAGCCAGGGACAGGCTCCCCAGGACTCTAGCACCAGAGGCCCCACCCCCACCCCCACCCCAGGGAGGCCCCAGCGCTGGGAACTGGCTAAAATCCTTCCGAGTCCCACGAAGTCTCCCACGGGCTTTAGGCCAAAAGATTTGGCTCTGCCTGCTAGAAACCTAAAAGCAATTTAGTAGCTTTGCCTTCTAGAACATTGGCTAACTTTTCAAGTTACAAGAGCACATTCGTGAACAAGTAACGTTGTTTTGTCCCCGCTTGAAAAAGCAGTCCATGTTCGTAATAAAAGTTTTGCCAAACGGAAAGAAAATAAATATTAGAGGATACATAAGGAAGTAAAAAAAAAAAATAACCACTGCCTCTTAGGGGGATTTCCTCCTACTATTTTGTAGTCATATATCTATGAGGAATTGTGCTGTTTTTCTTTTTTTTCCAAGTTGGAATTTTATGATATATATGTACGTGCAGTATGGTTTTCTTCCCATTTCTTTTCATTTGGTTATGTTGTGAGCATTTTCTCATTAATAGTCAAAATAGGCCTGCCTGGTTCTCTGTCCTGTGGTTATAGCATGAGTAGGCTGCCCGCGCTTTGCCCCCACGTGCCCCAACTCGTGTTGTCCCCTTTCCCAGCCACAGCAGGAGAGGAATGTGCCATCTGTTTCCACCACGCTGCCAACACCTGCCTGGTTCCCTGCGGCCACACACACTTCTGCAGCTACTGTGCCTTGCGGGTCTTCAGGGACTTGGCCAAATGCCCTGTATGTCGCTGGGAGATCAAGGCGGTGGTCCCATCGTGGGGCCCACCCATTCTGAGGACTGGGGAGGGCCTCCTGATGCAGGTAGCAAATTGAATCTAGCTCTGAGCCAGAGGGAGGAGGTGCAGCCCCACCTCCGTTCTGGAGAAGAGTCCGAAAAGCTGGTCATCAACAAGAGATGGGGGCAGGGAGGCTCTTTCCCCCTCCCCAACAGGTTGGGGTCCGTGGAGCAAGGAGGAGCCCCTTTTTCTGCCCACATCAGAACTCCCTTCCTAGTGGGGTTCCTGTAGAAAGTGGCTCAGCAGTGGGCCAGCAGGCTTCTGGTCCCCCCCTGCTTGGCTCCAAGTTCATTTGTGCCCAGGGCTTGCCAAGGCTTTTGGCTGGCCGCCTGGTCCAGCCACCATAGACCTAGTAATCATGGTACGCATAGGTCACATCCATGAGAAGGGCCCTTATATAGAGATGAGACAGCCTGATCCCTAGTTTCATAGCTGGGGAAGTTAAGGTAACTGCATGTATCTGGTGAAATCCCAGCCCACCCCTGGGTATTGAGGAGCCTGGACCAGACACACAGAGGCATCTGGGTGGAATGTGTACAGTCCTGTGTGGAAGCTGGGTGACCCCTGACAAATCCTCCAGAAAGTGGATAGGAGAGACCTGCTTGCCTGCCTTGCAGGGTGATTGTGAGGTTCCAGTGAGATCGCGTTTCTGAAGAGGTTTCCGCACGTGAGACTATACTGTCGTTGCTATGCCTTTTTCCTTGCCAAATTCTGAGGTGTCAAAATAAAGTTTGTCTTTTGGGAATGATTTGCAATGAATATGTCCTCTTTGCCACAGTCAGGGGGAGTGGATGGAGCTGTGGCCTGTCGGGATGCTAGGGCATTGGGGAACCCTCTGTCCTCTCCGGATACACCCTACGCTTGCGGTGGACTGGGTGGGGCTTGGGCATTCAGGTCTGTGGACTTTATTCTGCTGAGCACGTGAAGGGGACGGTCCTACACTCCCAGGCCTGAAGTCACAGCCGGGCTTTGCCCCTGCCACCCTTGATTTTGGGGGGACTTCCAGGAGGCTCTGACTCCTGAACGAAGGGAGGAGTTGACCCAAGAGCCCACCTCAGCAGGTGCTTGTGGCGGGGGCAAGCCATACCTGATACTTTGCTGCTGTTCTTCTACTGTGACCAGTGGTATCGAGTCCTATCTCCCGAGAGAGAGGACTAAAAAGGCAGGTCCGACTGTTGTGCTCAGACTTGTAATGATGCTTCATCAACCGCCTCCCTACCCACACCATTGCCGGCCCGTGGGTCAGTGCGTTGGGTTTGGTGAGAAGGGCGTAGCTCACACTCTGGAGTCGGATCCCCTCTCCACCACTCGTGAGTGGTCTAATTTTGGTCATGTGCCTCGATTTCTGCGAGCCTCAGTTTCTTCATCTGTAAAGTGGAAATAAGATCATTGTGTTTGCTGGCGTGTCTGAGAATAGTGAGTATGAAACTTGTACCTTAGATGAAATACTCAAAATACAGCATCTCCCTTCTCCTGGAAAAGGCATCTCCCAGGAGAAGCAGCCAAGAGGTCAGTGGGCGAGGCGTCAGGGATCCGGGTGTGAGTCCTGACAGCCTACTGAGTTTTACCAAGGGCCCCCATGTCACCCCGGTTATTTTGGAATGATTCCTGTAGATCCTTTTTTCATCTTTTTAAGTGTCCTTTTGTTGTTAAACCCAGACACCTCCAAGGCAGGGGCATTACTTTAATCGTATTTCCAGGGAATACCTTCTTCGTAGTTAACCCCTAAGCAAGCCTGGTCTTAGAACGGATCTGTAACCGGAGCAGGGAGACTTCTGCAATGGTGGAGTAAGGAGTTCTGTAAATCCATTCCTCCATAAAGGCAACAAAAATATTGGCAAGATTGTAAAAAATCAACTTTTTCTAGAACTCTAGCTATTCACCAAAGCCTAACAACAATCTGACGAGGGGTTTATCCAAGAGAAACTGCTCAGGTTTGGTAAGAACAGTGGGGTTTGTGGGGTATTGACTTGGCCTACTGCCATCCCTCTAGTCCCAGCTCCATAGTAGCCTTAAAAACCAGCAGCCTGGAAGCTCTTAAGGGGACAGATTGGGTTAGGAACATCTCAGAAAGTTCTATCACCCAAGCATCATCACTATTTGACCTGAATGGCAATTCATTGGAAAAGCTTGATTTATGGGGTGTTGTCATTACTTAATCCAATTTGGAGCTCTCTACTCAGGAAAACCCCTATTCCCAGGGCAT
Organism: Herpailurus yagouaroundi; assembly: GCF_014898765.1. Taxonomy (NCBI): domain Eukaryota; kingdom Metazoa; phylum Chordata; class Mammalia; order Carnivora; family Felidae; genus Herpailurus; species Herpailurus yagouaroundi. The sequence goes on from NW_024412419.1 coordinate 35,727,894, forward strand.
TTGTCAAATATAATCAGCTTCAGTTGCTTAACATCACAGCTACCTAAGACTGAGATACCAGTTGGGGCAAACATGAGCCTGGCCAAAAATTTAAAAGGAAGACCTGAGAAGATAGATGTTCACAGGGGACTTTGAAAAACTCTGGTATATTTCTGGGGATCTGAACGACTACGTGCATGGTCTGGAAAGGCCTGAGAGGGCCCCAGTCTCTCACTTCTGGCTTCCCTTGAGGTGCTGTGCAAGCAGAAAGTAAACAGTAAGACAGAGTTGTAAATTGCCTGAGCATTGAAGGCATGCCTCAACCCACAGAGCTCCTTGGCAAAGAGCGGAAGATTTATAGCTCAAGGCATTTAAGGGAATCTCTGTCCAGTCATTAGCTGACTATTAAGCTAACTGAGTGGAGACATCAGTGGCTGCATGCTACAAGGAATATAGACCTTACAGGAGCACCGGGGTGGCTCAGTCAGTTAAGCGTCCGGCTTCGGCTCAGGTCACGATCTCACGGTTGGTGGGTTCAAGCCCCGCGTCAGGCTCTGTGCTGACAGCTCAAAGCCAGGAGCCTGCTTCAGATTCTGTGTCTCCCTCTCGCTCTGCCCCTACCCCAACTCGTGCTCTGTTTCATTCTGTCTCAAAAATAAATACACATTAAAAAAAATAAAAAAAAGTAGACCTTACAGAACTAGTCCCAGAAAGTCATTAAACAAATGGATACACAAACAACAGTAGCAACGAACCCCGGCAGGGGTGGTGGTGGTGGTGGTGTCATATTCAGAGTTGCCAGATGATATCTAGAGGATCTGGTTTTCAAAATAAATTTAAAAAAAAAAATTTTTTTTAACATTTGTTTTTGAGACAGAGAGAGAGCATGAACGGGGTAGGGTCAGAGAGAGAGGGAGACATAGAATCTGAAACAGGCTCCAGGCTCTGAGCTGTCAGCACAGAGCCCGACGTGGGGCTTGAACTCACAGACCGTGAGATCATGACCTGAGCCGAAGTTGGCTGCTTAACCAACTGAGCCACCCAGGTGCCCCTAGGAGGATCTGGTTTTCAAAAGGAAAAATAAATCTCTCTCTCTCTATCTGTATATATATAAAACCTGAAAAGAAACAGGAAAGTATGGCCCATACACAGGAAAAAAATCAGTCACTAGAAACTGCCCCTGAAGAAGGCTAGATGTTGAACTTCCTAGACAAAGATTTTATTTATTTTTCTTAGTTTAATTTTTCTTTGTCTTTTTTTCTTCCTTTTTATTTTTTTTTTTTTAGTTTTTTTTTAGTTTAAAACCAGTGTTATTTTTGTTTTAGGTGTAAAATATAGTGATTCACCAATTCTATACGTTACTCAGTGCTCATCATGATAAATGTGCTCTTCACCCCTTCGCCTGTTTCAGCCATCCCCCTACCCACCTCTCCTCTGGTAACCAGTGTGTTTGTTCTCTGTAGTTAAGAGTCTGTTTCTCGCTTTGTCTTTCTCACCCTCATTTTTCCTTTGTTGATTAAATTCCACATATGAGTGAAATCATATAGTATTTGTCTTTCCCTGACTTTTTTCCCTTAGCATTATTCTCTCCAGCTCCATCTGTGTCATTGCAAATGGGAAGACTTCATTCTTTTTTATGGCTGAACAATATTCCATTGTATATGTAGACCACATCTTCTTTATCCAGTCATCTATCAATGGACACTTGGGCTGCTTCCATAATTTGCCTATTATAAATATTGCTGCGACAAACATAGGGTTGCCTATATCCTTTTGAATTCAGTGTTTTTGTATTCCTTGGTTAAATATTCAGTAGTGTGATTGCTGGATTGTAGTGTAGTTCTCTTTTTTTTTTTTTTTTAACGTTTATTTATTTTTGAGACAGAGAGAGACAGAGCATGAACGGGGGAGGGGCAGAGAGAGGGAGACACAGAATCTGAAACAGGCTCCAGGCTCTGAGCTGTCAGCACAGAGCCTGACGCGGGGCTCGAACTCATGGACTGCAAGATCGTGACCTGAGCCGAAGTCGGCTGCTTAACCGACTGAGCCACCCAGGCGCCCCTGTAGTTCTCTTTTTAATTTTTTGAGGAATCTTCATTACTGCCCCACAATGGCAGTGGCTGTGCCAGTTTGCACTCCCCCCTCCAACACTGCACAAGAGTTCCTGTTTCTCCACATCCTTGCCAACACTTGTTGTTTCTTACAGTTTTGATTTTAGCCATTCTGACAGGTGTGAGGTGATATCTCATGATAGGTTTGATTTGCATTCCCCTTATGATGAGTGATGTTGAGCATCTTATCATGTGTCTGTTGGCCACCTGTATTAGAGACTCACATGAGCTATTATAAATCTGTTCAAAAAGGGGTGCCTGGGTGGCTCAGTCAGTTAAGCGTCCAACTTCAGCTCAGGTCACGATCTCGCGGTCCGTGAGTTCGAGCCCCGAGTCGGGCTCTGGGCTGATGGCTCAGAGCCTGGAGCCTGCTTCCGATTCTGTGTCTCCCTCTCTCTCTGCCCCTCCCCCGTTCATGCTCTGTTTCTCTCTGTCTCAAAAATAAATAAAATGTTAAAATAAATAGAGAACCTCAGTAGGGAGATAGAAATTATAAAAAACAACCATGGGTGCCTGGGTGGCTCAGTTGGTTAAGTGTCTGGTTTCGGCTCAGGTCATGATCTCACCGTTCATGGGTTTGAACCCCACGTCAGGCTCTGTGCTGAATGCTTGCTCAGAGCCCGGAGCCTGTTCCAGATTCTGTGTCTCGTCTCTCTCTGCCCCTCCCCCGCTCGCCCTCTGTCTCACTTTGCCTCTCAAAAATAAATAAATGTAATAAAAAAAATCTTTAAAAACCCAACCAAATAGAAATTCTTTTTAATTAATTAATTAATTATTTTAAAAAATGTACATCCAAGTTAGTTAGCATATAGTGCAACAATGATTTCAGGAGTAGATTCCTTAATGCCCCTTACCCCCGCCTTAGCCCATCCCCCCGTCCCACAACCCCTCCAGCAACCCTCTGTTTGTTCTCTATATTTAAGAATCTCTTATATTCTGTCCCTCTCCCTGTTTATGTATTATTTTTACTTCCCTTCACTTATGTTCATCTGTTTTGTATCTTATATGAGTGAAGCCATATATTTGTCCTTCTCTGACTGACTAATTTCACTTAGCATAATACCCTCCAGTTCCATCCACGTAGTTGCAAATGGCAAGATTTCATTCTTTTTGATTGCCAAGCAATATTCCATTGTGTGTGTGTGTGTGTGTGTGTGTGTGTGTGTGTGTGTGTGTGTATACCACCTCTTCTTTATCCATTCATCCATCGATGGACATTTGGGCTCTTTCCATACTTTGGCTATTGTCGATAGTGCTGCTATAAACATGGGGGTGCATGTGTCCCTTAGAAACACCACACCCGTATCCCGTGGATAAATGCCTAGTAGTGCAATTGCTGGGTCGTAAGGTAGTTCTATTTTTAGTTTTTTGAGGAAATTCCTTACTGTTTTCCAGAGTGGCTGCACCAGTTTGCATTCCCATGTAACAAGTATTTATATAGTATTAATGTCAGCCAGTAAAAATAGTACCTTACATTTAGGGGAAAAGCAATTGTAATGACAATGGATTTCTCATCAGAAACCACGGGGGCCACAAGGAAGTGTCACATTTTTCAAGGGCAGGGGGAAAAAAAACTATCAGTTCAGAATTTTATGCCCAGAGAAATGATCCTTCAGGAATGAAGAGGAAATCAAGATCTTCTCAGATGAAAGAAAACTAAGAGAATTCGTTACCAGCAAACCTAAAGGAATGACAAAAGGAAGTTCCCCAAACAGAAAAATCAGTAATTATAGAAGAAGGAATCTTGGAACATGAGAAAGGAAGAAAGAATAAGGGAAGAATACAAACGCAATGAGGTCTAAGAGCACAAAGGAGCAGGCAGTAGCATAGGAGATACGCACAATATGCCTGGTGGTCATTCTCAGCTGCTGCATTCATATAGAGCTTCCCTGATGTCCGTGAGCACCGAGCTCCCTTGGACCCATAATCCACGGGTTTTTGGCAAGACTCAAAGCAAGTACAAGTACAAGGTTGTTGCCGGGAAGCAGCTGCCCAGCCTGGGACTACATTCTGAACCTTCACCGAAGGAATGTGAGAGAGCACAGTAGGTGCTATATCTGATCTGAGGCTCCTCTCTTCCCCAATGTACTTCTTGCGTGCAGAGGACACTTGAGATTCTAGGGAACGGTCAAAACATAAGACAGAAGGCGAGCTAACCAGGAATCACCGCATTGGACCGTAATGTGGATGAAAACAGAACCTCCGTTGTGCCAAACCACTGAAATCATGGGCTTTGTTACTGCAATTTGTGTTTCCTTGGAGTTTATACCTTTGCAGAATCACAGCACATGACTTTTCCATTTAATAGACAATATTTAAATCTAAAGTAATTTATTTTTATATCATTTGCTGAGCAAATGTCTCACATATGTCTTTTGATATAATTTATTTAATTGGTAGCTTGATTTTTTTGCCATCATGTTATGTGCTCGTGCATGTTTACCACATTTGATGTGCACAAGGTATTTGAAAGAACAATATGAGAAAATATTTGACCTCAGAGCAGTGGTGGCCTTTTAAAACAAGATACAAAAAAACCAAGGCAACGAAGGGGAGACTGGCAAGTTTGATTACATACAGATTGTTAAAAAGCGCTACTTTGCCAAAAGATACCATAAATAAAACTGAAAGGAAAGTTAACCATCAGGAAATAGGGTATTTCAGCATATGTAACAGAATGGATTGACATCCAAATATATACAGCATTCACTCCTACAATCTATAAGAAAATCACAAATAGCTCTCCATGCAAGTACCTAAGGTCACATACAGGGAAATCAATCCAAGCGTCCAATGAACATGTGATAGACGATCTTGTTCACCAGAGTCTGGGAAATGCAAATGAAGGCAGCAACAAAATGCCAACAGAATGCAAATTGATTGAACAAAAAAATTTGTGACATCGTCTACTGAAATTTAAAGTATTCATAACCTATTGCCCCAGTTTTATTTATTCTAGAATATCACTCACACTGGTCAGATGGAAAGTCACTGGATTAAAGCAAATGGAGGAGTGTGTGGGTGAGCTTATATTAATTAGGGTTTATCGACTTGGGGAACATTGTACCATGGTTACAAAGGACAAGTTATCATGATATTTCTGACATACGGAATGTGACATATAGTAAGCTTAATGTATGTAAAAATATATCAGGTGTGTGTGTGTATTAGTAAATGCATAGTAAAGGATCTAGAAGGATAAGAGAGGTAACCCTGAGGAAAGGAGTGGGGTAGTGGAAACTTGACCGAGAAAAATTTAAATTTAACTGCAATATGAAGCTTTTTTTTTTTTTTTAACAATGGGAATGAGTTTCTATACCAGTTAAAAAAAATAAAAATAGTTGCTTTGGTAAATAATCTGGTAGTTCCTCAAAAAGTTAAACATAGTTATACGACTCAGCAATTTCACTCGTAGGTATACACCCTAGAGAATTGAAATCATACGTCCACACAAAAACTTGTATACAAATGTTGATAGCAGGATTATTCATAGTAGCCCCAAAGTGAGAAACAACCCAAATGTCCATCAGCTGATGAATGGATAAACAAAATGTGGTATATCTATACAATGGGATAGTTTTTCACCATAAAAAAGGGCTGAAGTGATGGGGCGCCTGGGTGCCTCCTCCACTTAAGCGTCCAACTTTGGCTCAGGTTATGTTCTCATGGTTCGTGGGTTCAAGCCCTGTGTTGGGCTCTGGGCTGAAAAGGCAGAGCCTGCTTGGGATTGTCTCTCCTCCTCTTTCTCTGCTTGTACCCCACCTGTGCGTTCTCTCTCTCTCTCTCAAAATAAAAAAACTTAAAAAAAAAGAGAGATAAAATGCTGATGCATGCTACAACATGGATGAATCTTGGAAGCATACTAAGAGTAGGAAGCCACTCATAAAGGCCACATATTGTGTGACAGAAGAGGCAAATCCACAAAGACAGAAAGTAAATTAGCAGGTGCCATGGCTGGGGACAGGGAGGAATGGGGAGTGACAACTAAGGGGTATAAGGTTTCTTTTTGGGGTGAGGAAAATGTTCTAAAATTGATTGTCCTGGTGGTTGCATTCCTTTGTGAATATACTAACAACCACTGAGCTGAGCTGCCCACTTTAGAGGTGTGGATAGCATGGAATGTGGATTATACCTCAGTGCAAAAATGTTGCAAAAAAATTGGGGCACCTGGGTGGCTCAGTGGGTTAAGCGTCCGACTTCAGCTCAGGTCATGATCTCACAGTTTATGATTCAAGCCCCATGTCAGGCCCTGGGGTGACTGCTCAGAGCCTGGAGCCTGCTTTGGATTCTGTGTCTCCCTCTCTCTCTGCCCCTGTCCACTTACTCTCTGTCTCTCAAAAAAAATAAACATTAAAAAAAAATTTTTTTAAGTGATGGGCCCCCCCCCAAAAAAAACCCCACCCCACACCCAAATAGACACTAAAACAGATGAATAATGAAGTGCAAGTGGGAGAAGAAGAGGAAGGCAATATTACCCTGGGAGCAGGAAACGCTTCAAAGAGGAAATGACACTTGAACTGTACTTACAGGGCAAATGGCTATTTGGGGACAGGAGGAGAAATTCAGGTAGTCCACATAGTGAGCACAGCTCATGGCAAGGTGGAAAAGTGCAGACTGTGTCAGAGGAACAATGAGGAGGTCACACTGGCCAAAGCAGAGGGAGCCGGAAGGGGAAGGTGGCTGGAACTGACCATGGAGTGCTCCGATGGCTGTGGGTGGCTGAGGGCAGCCCTTGCTGCCCGAGCTGACCCCAGGGAAGCTAATCTGTAGAGGCCACAGGTCACTGGGCCTGTCCCACCACAGCCAAAAAATGCTCTGCTTATAAGGTACTTAGGAGAGGGATACCTGGGTGGCTCAGTTGGTTGAGCATCCGACTCTTGATTTTGGCTCAGGTCACGATCCCAGGGTCACGGGATCAAGCCCCACGTTGGCCTTTACACTGAGCTTGGAGTCTGCTTGGGACTCTCTTTCTCTCTCCCTCTTCTTCTCTCTCCTGCTCAAGTTCTAGAAACAAACAAACAAACAAACTTAGGAGAGAAACAGCCTGCTTCTAAGTTTCACTTTCCTGGAAGTTCGAGATTTATAGTTTTTAGTGATAGGACGCTACTGGATCAAAGCAAAGAGAGTGAGTATATAATGAATCATCATCACGAGGATAATATATAGAGTGAAAGGAAAGTGAAAGTGCAAACCAAGGATTATCAATGTTTGCGATAAACATAAAGCCAGCTTGGGCTGGGTGCAGGGACCTGCGCTGGGGCTTCAATGGGGCTTTCCTGGAGACTGGAGAAAAATTCCCTGTTCAGGTGACTTCCAGATAAGGCTCCTGACTCCAGATAAGGAATGTGTGACTTCAGTCTGGGGAATAACAAGCCCGCCCCTAGGGACCAGGTCCATTGTGTCCCCTGTCCAACACACACACACACACACACACACACACACACACACACATGGCCTACTTAATCCCCCTGGATCCCCCACCCCCTGCTCTGCGTGCAGAGGTCTCCTGCCTGCTGATAAGCTATTCAGGAAATTCCACTTGGAAGAAGTCCACAAGCAAAGGCTGGGGAGGGTGGCAGAGGAAAATTCCCGAGCCTAGTGGCAGGGTCCATCCCACTGTGGACCTGCACCAGATCAGTGTCCTGTCTGCCAGCTGTCCTACTCCGCCCCCCCCATGCCTTCCTTTGAAGGAGGAGGAGGTAGGTGACTAGATGACTAGTCCTAGATGACTCTGGGATCCTCTGGTCTGCATGAAGTAGGTGGGTCACAGCAGATGGCAATATTTCCGTTTTACAGCTAGGAAAGCTGAGGCCTAGACATTGTGTCCAACTTGCCCAAGGCCACTCAGCAGTCCATAGTGTTGTCAGGACTAGACCCCGAACCCCTGGATCCCAGCCACTGCCTCGTGCTGTGTCATTTATGGTTTGACACGAATACAGATCACCTGGGAGATACCACCCCTCCCCATCCCCCCCCCCAAAGTTCCCAACAAAAACAAAGGGTCAATTTGGACACAAACAGTGATGGAGATTGGTCAGCTTACCAATCTTCCTTCCGGGCCCAAACCATCTTTCTGGCTTCCTCTCCAGGACCTCTCCCCACTCCCTGTGCTCCTCCTGGGTCCTGCTGGCCGAAAAGAGGATCAAATACATTCAGTTCTTCACTTGTCCCCTCAAAGTGTGTGTGGTCCTGGGGTGGACTACCCCAAGAGCCCCGAGCTTCCTAAAAGAAAGAACCTAAATACTCTACTGGAAAAAATACACTGTCCTTTTCCTTCCCCAAATGGACACTGAAGAGGACACGACCCTTGGCTGGAAGGGGACAAAGACCCTTGGGTTACCCTAAGGTAGAATCCTTTTTTGATGTTTGTGAGGAAGGGGACCCAAGGGTCCCATACCTGTGTAGCAAGTAGGTGTTCCCCCAGCCACAAGGACACGTCAAGACAGTGTGTGTCCTCTTAGGGGGATGAATTGGGGGCTGACCCTGGAGAGGCCTGAGGCTAGCCTTTTCACCTCAGTGAGTTTATGAGGCCCACAAATCTGATTCTGACAGCTCCCAGTAGATGTAGTCACCTCAGCAGGGTGGGCCCAGTCACCACCATAGGTAAAACCCATTGGGATAAATGTGAAACGACCCAAATGCCTATGGCTGCCCACAGAAACGCCCTGCCCAGACCTCTGCTATGGGGACCGTGAGGGACCAAGAGCCCAGCTTCCCATGGCTGCTCCCGGCCTTTGACTAACATGGCGGAGCTCCAGGGTAGGCCCACCCCTGTAGCGTGGAGGTTCCTGTGATGGTGCTGTTTGCTCAATGATTGCCTCATCAGCCCAGCCAGTCTTCCTGGGGGCTGTCCCACAGACCCAGCTCTTCCCCTCCAACCTTCCTTCCTTCCCTTCTCCCTCCACAGGTGTCAGGCCTGCATCACATCTGAACGCTCTCACCTCTTTCTGCATTTGTCCCCCTTTATCCTCCATAGGACGTAACCCCCCTCCCCCCCATAAATGCCTTGTATGTGTAATTGTCTCTTGGCATCTGCTTCTGGAAGGACCCAACTAGCACAGTGTCCATCAACAGGAGAACGGTTGAAATCAAAGTGCTCACACAACGGATGAGCGAGGGCTATGAGCGTCACCCAGACAGATCTCCAAAATACAATGTTGATCGGAAAAAGCGCGTTGCAGAAGCATGCTTCAAATCAATCCCAGCCCACTAGCGGCTCTAAGCACTTCACAGGAACTTACGTATTTGCCACTCACACCAACATTCTAAAGGAGGACCTATCAGCAGCTCCTTTTCACAGATGACAAAACAGGTGAAAACCTCACTTCTTTGCACCACAGTTTCCTCATCTCATAAAGGGGGTAGAGATAATGCCTCCTCCACAGGACACGGTGAACATAGCAATATATATTTACAGTAAAACCTTGGATTACGAGTAACTTGTTCAGCGAGTGTTCTGCAAGACAAGCAAACATTTCCAACAAATTTTAACCTGTTAAATGAGTGATGTCTAGCAATACAAGCAGTATGTAATGTCGAACATCATATGATCACAACTGAGCCAATGGTTTCCCTCTCTCTCTCTCTCTCTCTCTCTCTCTCGCTCTCGCTCTCGCTCTGTCTCTCTCTCTGCGGGATTGTGGATGATTGTCTCCCATGCTTGGATGCTTGGTCTCAGGCCACGGTGTTTGGCAGAAACCAGTGATTTTTCAGAACATTGGAAGGTGCCCACAGCTGGCACCAGTGTATTTTTTATCACTTCAAAGCACCTATGGACAGTCCTTTGCTTTTCCATCCAAGAGTAAGCTTAGCAATGCCATGCTTCATTCTAGGTCAGGCCGCCTGCAGATATAGACCCTTTCCTCTGCTGCCTTATTGCCAGTCACATTAAATACAGTATATGACAAGAGAGTATTCATACTGTATTGTCGTCAACATCCGTGCAAGTATATACAATGGCCCCCATGCAGAAAAAGATTCCATTAGCCAAGAGATAGCAGTGATTCTGTTAGTGTTAGTGAAAGTTGTCCTACACGAAAACCCTCCTCTCTTTTGTCTCCCAGCCACAAAAGCTTTCAAAGGTAAGTGGCAGGTTAATTTGTTTGTTTTTCTTTATATTTTGTATTTTCTTTATTATTTTGTATTATATTACGGTATTATAATCATTTTTATATGAATACTTTTGGGTTGTGGAATGAATCATCTGCCATTATTTCTTAGGAGGAAATTTGCTTTAATATACAATTGCTTTGGATTACAAGCATGTTTCCAGGATGAATTATGCTCACAAACCAAGGTTTTTCTGCATAGGATTTCTAGATAAGATTCAGATTCCTTTAACAGAAACCCATGGGGGAAGGGAAAGAAAAAAAAAAAAAGGTTAGAGTGGGAGAGAGCCAAAACATAAGAGACTGTTGAAAACTGAGAACAAACTGAGGGCTGATGGGAGGTGGGAGGGAGGGGAGGGTGGGCGATGGGTATTGAGGAGGGCACCTTTTGGGATGAGCACTGGGTGTTGTATGGAAACCAATTTGACAATAAATTTCATATATTAAAAAAACAAAACAAAACAAAAACAACAAAAACAAACAAACAAAAAAAGATTCAGATTGCTAATATAGACCCATAGTTCCTACTCTGAAAATTTGTAAAGATGTGTTTTGGAATTTGGAAATTTTTGGATTTGAGAAAGGGAAAATAGTGAATGTACCATATATCGCATCCCACCAAATCCAGGGAAAGGACTTTGTAATCAAACATGATAAAACTCCTGCCACAAACTTGTGAATATTAAGTGGGATAAATAAGGACTTCACTTCAGTTTCTGCCTCCAAATGCCTTACGGAAGATCTTTTGGTTTCAGAGCTTTTTAGATTTCAGAATCTTGGATAACAGATTATTATCTTTTATCCAAGGACTTATTGTTAGGACTTACTGTCTATGTCCACAAGTGAGTGAGACCTCTAATTGTCTATTTTCATAATGTCCTCACCTGCTTTGAAATCTAAGTAAAAAATAATCTTATCAAGTGGATAAGAAAGTGTTCCTTCCGGGGCCTCTGGATGGCTCAGTCTGTTAACAGCTCAGAGCCTGGAGCCAGCTTCGGATTCTGTGTCTCCCTCTCTCTCTGCTTCTTCTCCGCTCGTGTGTGTGTGTATGTGTGTGTGTGTGTGTGTGTGTGTGTGTGTGTGCATGTGCACGCGCGCTCTCTCTCTCTCTAAAATAAATAAACATTAAAAAAAAAAGTGTCACTTCCTTTTCTGTTTGTTGTCACAGCTCCAAATTCACCAATAGCTAAAGATGCAATGTTACCGGGAACCTCTGGGGTCCTCCCTGACACAACAAATCTGCACGTAGAAACCTGCCCCGGGTAAACTAAATGTGTGACCAGCGCCCTGTCTGCGCAGTTAAGGGGCGGGGGGAAGCTGGCAGATAGCAGCACAGCCTTCTTCACAGAGAGACTGTTCTCTCCCACAGCCACCAGCATTTCAGTGCGTACCTCCAAGGGTGGGTGCTTGCCCCCGAGAGGAGTGCATTTGCCACTCAAGGGAGCTGAGCAGGAGGCTTGGGCAGAAGTGAAACCCCATCTCCTCTCATTCTTGGCTCCCTTTGGTGTCCCTGGTGAGCAGCCACCGCCAATGCCTCAGCTCCTGGTGGGAGTCAAGGCAGAGGTCCTAAAGCAGTCTAAGGGAGAAGTATGAGCCCCTGGGTAAGAGGCAGACAGGGCATGGCATTTTCCTTTCTTACACTGGGTTCCCTCTGCCGCCCTGCCTTAACCACAGGGTCAGACGACGGTTGGTCCTTTCATGGTGGCACTCCTCCTCAGCAAGCTCCTCCTAGAACATGACAGCCCAGGGCCTGTCTCCTGGTGATGTCACCAGGAACACCAGTGGATCAGTGGCGTACTCACGAACCTCCCAGGTACTGCTTAAGAACTTTCCCCAGAGGCTCAAGGGAGGCGTGTGCTTTCTGTGATTCTGATTTCATTCCTTGAGTGCTGTGCTCACAGCCTCGCGTTCACTTAGCATTATGCCCTCAAGTTCCATTCACGTCCTCACAAATGGCAGGATTTCTTTCTTTCTTATGGCTGAATAATATTCCATTGTAGACATACACCACATTTCTCTATCCATTCATCCATTGATGGATACTTAGGTTGTTTCTGTGTCTTGCCTATTGTAAGTAATGCTGCTATGAACACGGGGGTGCTCCTATCTTCTCAAATTCCCAGGTGAAGACCATTTGTTATAGTCTTAGGGGACCCATGAATGGAAGCCGTGCTGGCCACCGGAGCCAGGGGATCAAAGGGTGTCTCCTGAGCAACAGCCACAAAAACTGGGGCAGAAGATTTGTTCACAAGCTCCTTTTGGGGAGACACTGGCCACGTGTGGAGCGGAGCGAGGCAGAGGGAGAGCACAAAGCTAGCACCTGCCCTCTGAGGTTTCTGGAGAGAAATTACCAGAGGCCCTTAGATGAGTGTTTAATTAAAAGCCTGCCCCTCCGCTGCAGCTGTGAAGATAAGCTAATAGGCCTCTTTCCTGTGGGGACGGACGCCTCAGGCTGTACCTCCCTGCCTTGTGTTGCGGGTAGTGGCTGGGTAAGAACTCCTACTCCGTTGGTGACGGCCCTGGGGGGACCTGGGAGCACAAGCCCTGCTGGCCACCAGAGATAGGCGGGCAAGGGTGGTAACCTAACCGGGAAAACCAGGGTGCCAGACTAGGGTTCTAGCTCCTTTTCTGGAGACCTTGCTGACCTGGAGTGAGGGAGAGGGCGGACCACACAGATGACCCCTGCTGGCCTCCATCTTGGGGCTTAATTCAGTAGGCCCTAGACGTGTGTTAAGTTAGATGCCTGCCCCTCAGGCCAAAGCTGGAGGCCTTTTTCACAGAAAGACTGGTCGCTTTTCAGTTGGCTGTGTCTCTGCTGGCCCCGAGGGCAGCCAGGTGAGTCCACAGGATCCCCCGCCCGAGTAAGAAATGGTGCTTGTTTGCCAAGGCCTTGTGGGTCTCAGGGACGTAAACCCCATTGGCTTTCAAAGCTAGATGGTTTTGGAGGCTCATCTCTCAGGTGTAGGTCTTATAAGTTGGGGTGCCAGATGTCGGGCTCAAATCCTTCACTCCTCAGGGAACTATGGGTTTAGAGTTCCCTCCTGCTTATGGGTTGTCACCCTGGGGGGTGAGGTTTATAGCGAGATCTATGTCTCAGCATCTCCTACCCATAAGTGTTTTTTCTCATTTTTTAAAACAGATTTTATTTTATTTTATTTTATTTTATTTTATTTTATTTTATTTTAT
>NW_024412419.1:35741677-35750033 GCF_014898765.1 Herpailurus yagouaroundi
AGATATCCTTGTGTCTATCCAAAGTGAGAAAACAAGAGGTCCAAGTGTATTCCCCGAGGCTGTGACATTCACTAATGCTTAGCTGTTTTCCCTGCATTGGAATTTAAGGCCTCTGGCTTAGAGTTGGAATAGGTTTCCTTCCCTGTTGTCTGGCACTGGGGAGGACTGAGGGAAGGATTAATGAAGGGTAACAAAGGGAAAGTTCTGAACACTCAGCCGGTGCCGAGGCCACAAGCACGTCCCCCAAAGAGAACAGATTCCCCTTTTTTTCCCTTAGCCTTCCAGCCAGACAAGGAACTTGGAGTGTCCCTGCACATCTGGGGTGGGCCTGCACCAGGAACAGAGCATCTCAAAAGCTAGGACACTTCTTGAACAAGATGCCAGTAGGGGGCCTTTGGTCACCAAGATGGAGGAAAGTGAATACTGAGCCCATCTGCCGGGGCGGGAGGGAAAGCCAGCGACTTTTGTAGAGTGTCGGCCAACCTGCTGAGGGTGGTGTGGAGGGCAGCCCTGGTGTCCCTTTGCTGACCTCAGGGCTTGACCTGGGCGGCCATCACCTGGCAGACAGAGGCCAGAAGCCATTCTGTCGTGGGCTGCCAGGCCTCCGACTTCCTACAGTAGGTGAGGTGGCCATCTGTCCCTGTGAGCTGGGCCTCTTGATGGCCATGAGGTCATGAGGATGTACCCAGAGTGGTCCTTCAACATCAAGAGGCTGCAGAGGCACTGATCTTTCTGTGGGGATCAGTTGGTCAGTGTCCATCAACCCTGCAGGGTGAGAAAGGTCACAAGCATGAGCCTCCCGCTTTCTGCCCCAGGCCTGGTCAGACTCTATGAGCAGTGCCAACCGTATCCCCATTCCGGGCCACTTGTCCATGAGGGCAAAGACCAGGAGATGTGAAGTCAGATGCCCCTCACCTGCCCCAGGGAGCTTGTCTCCCTGCCTACATGGCCCCTGGTCTGCCTTCACTGCTGTCAGTGAGGGGAGGGCATACCTATGACTCTCACCCTCCAGAAGGCCTGGGACCACTCCCAGGGAAGCAGTCTCAGGGCAAATAGGAGAAGCCCCCAGGGCAAGTGCCCCAGGAGACACCAAGCAATGACCTGGACCTAGCAGCCGGCTCTAACCCGCCCGAAGGGACTCAGGGACAGGAGATAGGACTTGAGAGTATGGACATCTGTCAGGCCGGGCCAGTGTCTCTGAGCCCCTGGGCTCTGGCGTGCTCAGTCCTGCCAGGCTCTCAGCCAGTGCTAGACAGCAGCCTCTGGCAGGGGCTGCATGTAGCACGTGGGGACAGCCGACTGAGAGGCCCAGGGCCTAAAGTAATGTGGCCAGGGCACAGAGAGACACAATGTCCTGGGGCCAGAGCCCAAACACTGGGCGTGTCTCTAGAAGGAGCCCTAGGGACCCACACTGGGAATAAGATAGCAGACAGGGGAACCCTGAGTAGGAGATGATCAGGAGCATATTCCTCAGGCAGGGGCACCTAGTTCCTTCCCAGAAATGGAGGAGGAAGAGCCATAGGGACTAGGCTCTCTCCCTCAGAGGGAAGGTGGAGTGTGCTAAAGAGAAGATTCTTCATGACACTCATTAAAGAACAGTAAGGCCAACTTTACTCAAGGGGGGGGACCAGGGCAATGGGTATCAGGACCACTGTAATGGGGTCTTGCACTGGGGGAGACGGAATGGATTCAACTCTGAATGCAGCATGGGCAAGGGGGACTTTATAGCCAAGGAGCGGGGTAGGGATCAGGGGATGGAAAATAACTAAGAGGAAACAGCAGGGGTCAGTGGGATCCTGGCTGACCTACCTAACAGGACTCTTCCTGAAGGCAGCAGGCCAAGATAATCAGACATCATCTGGGGGTGGTGGAGGCTGAGAAACCTGATCAGCTATTGAGAGCAACCAGACACTGGAGATTCTGGCTAAACGGACTTAGGAGAGTGCTTATGAAATTAGACAATGCAAAGATGAACACGGAAGTCCAAAAGTCAAGGCCTTGGACTTGGAAAGAGCTCAGAGGGGGCTGATTCAAATTTGGTCAGACAGAGACTCTTTATCAGTCCCCCTCTCGTGCAAGGAAAGGAGTGACATTCTTCTTTCCTCTGAAGAGGAAAGAAGTCCGTGTTCTCACTTGGTTGCCTTTTGCTCATTAAGGATCGGCTGTACCATCTATTTGGAGTTAGGGGTAGAGGGTATGTGCTGGATGGGGTGTGCATTCAGGCATTTACTGAGAGGGATTTCTATAAAAATAAAAGGAAAAAAAGTTAATGGTTGGAAACCCAGTTTCTGAGTCCAGAGATCTGCCAGTTGAGATTTTCCAGATGTTGGGCTTGAGGACAGGACTGGCAATCCAAGAAATTCCCTGATCTTCAGTTTGAATGTCTTTGGTGATGGTACGGGGTGATCTGGTGAAGTTTCTCAGCAGCAGGCACGATGGTGATTTCTTTGACGTTTATGTCAAATTCCCCACCTTTAGCTTGCAGGCTTCTGGAAGAAGGCAGGTTTAGCTTTCAGTGATGCCAAGTCAGGGGAATGGGAGAAAATTTGGAAGCATTAGTTTGGAGACTTGTAGCTAGATATTGGGGGAAACTTAGAAGAACTGAAGTTTTGATAAGGAGTGGCAAAATGCGCAAGACGGAACCCACAAGGGTGCGCTCTGGTTTTCCGTTGGAACAAAAATTTTCTCTACAGTCACCTGCTTTTGGTTCTCGTTTACAAATAAACCTGGATTTGGCCTGATTATTCACAGAAGTGCAGCAAGAATGGTAATTGACCATATGGGCCGTGTTGAGTTCACTTTGATGGAACTCTTTATAAGGAAGTCTTAGATTAGGCTTTTAAAATTCTCTCAAGGCTAGGAAGCCAAATCAGGAATTCTCCAGAAGCATTCATGTGTGGTACCTATTTGGATGAATCCCTCTCTTCTGAAATCCCCCAAATAACCCAAGGTTCCTGGGCCTGCCAAGAAGTGACCTTCCTTACTCACCTGAAGACTGGGAACCCTGTAAGCCAGGTATCAGGATGATTTTTCCCAGAACACCTTGTAAGCATTGGCTCTATAAAGTTAAAGCTGGTTTCTTAGAACCGTATGGTCCTATCTGATTCTCTGCATCATTCTGAAATATGACATTCTCTCAAAACCTTGGATATTTAACTAATGTTATCCAAATCTAACCAATTATGTCCTGTTACAAGAACAGGTTCTTATTGAACTTATTCAAGTAATTATATTGCCATAGAAATAAGAATATTCAATAAGGGTTTCTAAATTCTCAACGGATCAGAGAGGGAGAAAAGGTAAGTACTTTATCTCACAAAAGTATAATCTACTTAACTATTATAAGTTATAGACAGTTTAAGTGAAAGGGATTCCTTATGTCTGGAAAAGAGAACATTAAAGCATTAGCAGTGTTCTAAAAAATAGCCATAATCATCCTTTAATCTGTTAACTCAGTTCCATTTAATCAATTTATTTTTTTTAAGTAGCCTTCACACCCAGCGAGGAGCCCAATTTGGGGCTTGAACTCATGACCCTGAGATCAAGACCTGAGCTGAGATCAAAAGTCAAATGTTTGGGGCACCTGAGTGGCTTAGATGGTTAAGCATCCGGCTCAGGTCATGATCTCAGAGCTTGTGAGATCGGGCTCCGCCCTAACAGCACAGAGCCCTGCTTGGGCTTCCCCTTCTCCCTTTCTTCTCTCTCAAAATAAATAAATAAATAAATAAATAAATAAACTTAAGAAAAAAAAAAAAGAGTCAGATGCTTAACCGACTGAACCACCCAGGTGCCCCCCATGTAATCAATTCTTGTTCCATTTGACCCTGGGTTAGGAGTTCAATGAACCTGTTGACTTCTAAAGATCATGAGAGTTCATTTGATCAGAACATGCCATTGCATCTGTGACACATAACAAAAATAACCAGGATTTGGACTAATGGCATTATATTAGGCCATACCATGGTTAGCAAAGGTTTTGACAAATTTTTGTAAATGTTATACAATTTCCAAAATATTTACATTAATAATATTTACCCAAGCAAATCTAGGAAGGTTAAAACTTCTATTTGACAACGCCCTTTTATGCAATGTAACAAATCAAAGAAACCTAATTACTCGAACATCTGTTTGTCTACAAAGTGAAAGAACAGAGCCTTTGAGATTTTCCAGGAACTCTCTAGGAAATGCCAAAGTTAGTCTGAGGTCAAACAAACTTCATTTAGGACTTGATTTGGGGAAGATGAAATTGTCAAAAATGTAAAACACGTTAGCCCTTTTCTTTTTTTTTTAAATTTTTTTTTCAACGTTTTTATTTATTTTTGGGACAGAGAGAGACAGAGCATGAACGGGGGAGGGGCAGAGAGAGAGGGAGACACAGAATCGGAAACAGGCTCCAGGCTCTGAGCCATCAGCCCAGAGCCTGACGTGGGGCTCGAACTCACGGACCACGAGATCGTGACCTGGCTGAAGTTGGACACTTAACCGACTGCGCCACCCAGGCGCCCCACGTTAGCCCTTTTCAATGTGAGAAGTCTTGGTTCTTCTTGGTTAAATAGTCAAAGATATGATAAAGGTTAGCGTAAAGCACCTGAAATTATTCTGATTAAGATCTTGGTGTCCTAGGCAGATGACTCAAAAGGTTAAGAAGAAAGCTTTTACAATCTCTTAAGAGCAGAATGATATTCTAAGGAAACATCGTCATTCTAACAGAGAGAAAACCAAATGTATTTGCACCAGTGTATTTTTGTGGTTAAGGCTCTTTTTTTTTTTTTTTTTTTTAAGACCTTGAAACAAATCCATTCAAGTCTTATTCAGCTTGACTACATGAGATAAGGTCTATTTTCTGCAAACCTTTTACAGTTTTCCTATATTCATTCAAGTGTTTGTCTGTTTTTCTACATTTTCCTCTTTTCATTCTGGAGCAACCAGTCATTCTATTTTAAAATAAAATACCTCTCTTTTTCCCAGAACAAAAACACATCCTTCATACTTCATACCTTTCCTTATCGATAAATATGTCCTACTTTTCTTGCATACTCTTCATGCGTGGTCGTTTTTCTTCATCCTTATTATTTCTAGTTTTAACTATATATACTATATATATAATATATATATATACTAGTTATGATTTTTAACTGTTTGTAGCCTTTCTTTCACAGAGAAAATAGTAGTGAACTGTCATATGCCAGCATTCTGTATGAGTAGACTAGCAAATTTTATGAACAGAAACGTGTTTGCTTATAGTACAGTTGTTCATGCTTATTAACAGACCTGAATGTACTTAGCTTCTCTATACCATGTAAAAACAAAGTGCCAAAAGTATGTAGGTTTGCGATGCTCTGTTCAGCTAATGCGGTTGAAGGGGTCCAGAATATGCCACCCCAAAATATGCCAGTTTGGCATAAGGATTATTTAGAGCTGAAGGCAGTTGAGAAACAGTGGACACAGGTAGAACTCTCTGCTCTAGGGGCGCCTGGGTGGCTCAGTCGGTTGAGCGTCCGACTTCAGCTCAGGTCATGATCTCACAGTTCGTGAGTTCGAGCCCCGCATCGGGCTCTGTGCTGACAGCTCAGAGCCTGGAGCCTGCTTCAGATTCTGTGTCTCCCTCTCTCTCTCTGCCCCTTCCCTGCTCATGCTCTGTCTCTCTCTGTCTCAAAAATAAATAAACATTAAAAAAAAAAAAAAGAACTCTCTGCTCTAACCCTTTCTGCCAAAACGCAGAACGTAAATTTCCATTTGTAAAAGTGTTCCCTCTCCCATAACAAGACTGGAGATTGCAGAGAGGAGTCTGCGGAACAGATCTTCCTAAACAACCCTGATCTGCCCACACTTATTTCCTAGTCACTTCCCCACAATTTACAGCCCCTAGGAGCCATCCCCCCTTTCCTTTGTCTTGTCTCTTTTCCGTAACTTATCCCTTTTTTAAAATAGTATATCAAGTGCCAGAATCTAACAGCTTCTTTGGGTTTTTCACTTCTTTTCTGTGAAGCCCCCATGCACATACAATAAAACTTATATACCTTTTCTCCTACTAATCTGTCTTTTGTAAGTTTAATTTGCAGGACTTGGGTACAGAACCTAAGAGTGTAAAAGGAAAAGTTTCTCCTTCCCTATAGAGTGCTAATTCTATCCAAAAGGGACCATTTTCGTCAAAATTAATGGAGTAAGCCCTGCCTTACGTACCCCTTCCCCTACTGAGACGAACTCAAGTTGCCTACAGTAAGTCCTGCCTATTACAACAGTGTCTCCACAAGTAATTAATGGAGGGAGCGCAGGTGCTGACAACACATGAGACCTCTGTCAAAGACTCAGGCCCTAATGGTCCAGTCTTTACCTAGAAGACCCTGTTCGTGTTTCAGTTTACCATTAAGCAAACTGAATTTGGCTCTTTCCAGGGCCATACCTCTCTTCAAAACCCGGCCTAAAGCTGATCTGACATTTCTGTAACCGTCAACAGCTGAGCTGTCTGTACTCTGTGAGGATCAGTTGCAGATGGAGACATGCTGGGGTCAGGCAAACATCTACCCTTACGCAGGCTGGCCTGAGAGTGGGGCTCTGCCTGGTTCCTGCCCCTCAGACTCATGTGTCCGTCCACACGCATGCTTGGAGACACATAGCTGGACCCAGATATACATGCCGCCAGCTACAAACTTAGATGGGCACCAGGTGTGAGCAGACTGGGGGGGGAGGAAGGACCAGGTGTACACGCTCACGGACATATCAAGTGCATGTGTGTGGCCGGGTGCCGTGTTTGGTTCCCACAGGCCACCCTGCCTCTCCCCCGTGGCTCTAAAATTGTGCCCAGGGGTGCCTGGGTGGCTCAGTCAGTGGAGCGTCCGACTTTGGCTCAGGTCACGATCCCACAGTCCGTGGGTTCGAGCCCTGCGTCGGGCTGTGTGCTGATAGCTCGGAGCCTGGAGCCTGCTTCGGATTCTGTGTCTCCCTCTCTCTCCGACCCTCCCCCGTTTGTGCTCTGCCTCTTGAAAATGAATAAATGTTAAAAAAAAAAATTTTTTTTTTTTAAATTGTGCCCAGGTTCTGGGCTCTGTCATGCTGGATAGGCCCAGGGTGAGTCAAGCACTCTCCTAGTCACCCTTCCGGTCACTGGCCTGGCCTCGCCATCCCTGCCAGGGCAGATAAGAAGAGCGGAAAGATACAGGGAGCCCCCGGGATGGAGGTTGTGGCCCTGATGCATACCCCCCCAACTTGTCCCTCTGTCCTTTTGTCTGTCCATCCATCCTTTTCCCCACATGAGCCAAGAAGCAGCTCTGCATCTGACAGGCAGGAAGCAGAATGCACTGGCCCAGGAAGCCAAGCAGAGTGTGCTGGATGCAACCTACACAGATCAGCTCCCGGACCCTGCCTAGCCCCTCCTGCTCATCAGGTAGACCTCACTGCACGCTACTGGGCATGAGAGACGACCAGGTGTGGGCTGCCCTGGGTGAGAGAGGCCCTGGCCACCCACCTGCCAACCATCCATTCCTTCAGCTCTAATTGGTGCCTATTTTGTTAGGCAGCAGAGATGGACAGAAAGAGCTTCTCTCAGGGGGCAATGGGAGGGATGGCACATGATGGGGGCACCTAACCCAGTCCTGGGAGAGTCACAGAAGGCCCCCAGAGGCCACGTCCTTCCAGCTGCACCTGGTGGGTAGGCAGGATTTCACCACAGGGAACAGCCTGGTGCTCTCAAGGAACCAAAAGGAACTCAGAGTGGCCCAGGGGTCAGGATGGACTAGGATACATCGCCGGGGCCTGAGTCAGGGTGGGCACCTGGACTTTAGCCAAGAAGCAGTGGGAGCCAAGGTATTAGGCAGGGCTCCTGCCCAAGGTGTGACTGGCGGGTGTTTGCAGGGACAGGAATGTGACTGCCACTTGCTGTGCCGTGTCCTCTGCCCAGGTGTCAGAGCGAAGGCAGGTGTCTACTTATCTCCCTGAGAGGTAGCTCCCATACCTCTTCCCAGTCAGAAGCCATGTACTTTTGTGAGAATTAAACCTCATTTAGCTTCAAATGCTTTAAATGGTGTACAGCAGGAATTCAGAGGTGCAAAAATAAAATCCACTTTAAAAAAATGTCTCCACTTGCATTGAATTCCTGGCTTAAGTTTCCATCCCATTGTGTGGCAGAAATTACCCTGGTCAATTCAGGACAAGCCCAGGCAAGTGTCGGTTGGCTCAGTCAGGACCCCATAAGGCCAGACACAAATTACAAATAAGAGGCTTAATTTTCCTTGTTGATGAGAGACTTCTCCCACTCCCTTTCTTTTCAGAATGTCTTTTTCTGTCCTCTTCAGTGTACATAAATCTTTTTTTTTTAATGTTTATTTTTGAGAGAGAGAGCATGAGCAGGGGAGGGGCA
>NW_024412419.1:35750133-35750545 GCF_014898765.1 Herpailurus yagouaroundi
CGGACAGAGGATCTGAAGCGGGCTCTGTGCTGACAGCA
This sequence comes from Herpailurus yagouaroundi, assembly GCF_014898765.1. Taxonomy (NCBI): domain Eukaryota; kingdom Metazoa; phylum Chordata; class Mammalia; order Carnivora; family Felidae; genus Herpailurus; species Herpailurus yagouaroundi. Next base: position 35,750,172 of record NW_024412419.1, read on the forward strand.
GAGAGCCTGATGCTGGGCTTGAACTCATGAACCACAAGATCATGACCTGAGCCAAAGGTGGACACTTAACTGAATGAGCCACCCAGGCACCCCTGTACGTAAATCTTTATAATGACCAAGCCACTAGCACTCTGGCCAGTCTCACAGCTCAGGAATGTTTCATCAGGGGCCTGGGAGCTATCTTTATGAAATGCAAACATTGGGACACCTGACTGGCATTCTTGATTGGGGGGTGGGGGTGCGGGTCAGTTGTCTAGTTGAAGCCCTACCCTGGGCATGGAGCCTACTTTATTTATTTATTTATTTATTTATTATTATTTTTTTTCCAACGTTTTTTATTTTATTTTTGGGACAGAGAGAGACAGAGCATGAAC
>NW_024412419.1:35750645-35751061 GCF_014898765.1 Herpailurus yagouaroundi
GCGGGGCTTGAACTCACGGACCACGAGATCGTGACCTGGCTGAAGTCGGATGCTTAACCGACTGTGCCACCCAGGCGCCCCTATTTATTTATTTTTTAACATTTATTTATTTTTGAGACAGAGAGAGACAGAGCATGAACGGGGGAGGGTCAGAGAGAGAGGGAGACACAGAATCTGAAATAGGCTCCAGGCTCTGAGCGGTCAGCACAGAGCCCGACGCGGGGCTCGAACTCACATACCGCGAGATTGTGACCTGAGCTGAAGTCGGACGGTTAACCGACTGAGCCACCCAGGCGCCCCTGGAGCCTACTTTAAAAAAAAAAATTCAGGGACGCCTGGGTGGCGCAGTCGGTTAAAACGTCCGACTTCAGCCAGGTCACAATGTCGCGGTCCGTGAGTTCGAGCCCCGCGTCGGG
>NW_024412419.1:35751161-35757740 GCF_014898765.1 Herpailurus yagouaroundi
TCAAACGTCAAGGGAGGTAGCACACATTCTGGGGTAGGGCAGGCAAAATTTTACTTCTACCCATCTTGAAGTTTTCAAATGGGACTCTAACAAAACAAAAAATTTCTTTTTTTTTTTTTTTTATTTTTTTTTTCAACGTTTTTTATTTATTTTTGGGAGAGAGACAGAGCATGAACGGGGGAGGGGCAGAGAGAGAGGGAGACACAGAATCGGAAACAGGCTCCAGGCTCCGAGCCATCAGCCCAGAGCCCGACGCGGGGCTCGAACTCACGGACCGCGAGATCGTGACCTGGCTGAAGTCGGACGCTTAACCGACTGCGCCACCCAGGCGCCCCCAAAAATTTCTTAATTTGTATAGTTGAAGAAACCTACACAAAGAGTAACTCAAAGTGGCGGCTTAGAACTCTAGCTTATGAAGCACCTTCAATAAAGAACAATCAATTTGTGGAGAAATGACAGGACAAAGGAAAGCAGGTTTTTGTTTTGTTTTCAGAGACAGAGAGAAGCAGAGAGAGAGAGATCCCAGCAGGATCTCCACTGTCAGTGCAGAGCCTGACATGGGGGCTTGATTTCATGAACTGTGAGATCATGACTTGAGCTGAAATCAAGAGTCGGATGCTTAACCAGCTAAGCCACCCAATCGCCCCCAAAGGAAAGCATTTTTAAGCTTCCAAAGGCAGCAAACTGTAGGAAGGTAAATGTACAGGAGGAAACTCATGAAGTGAGGTGTGCTTGCAGGTTCCTCTGGTGCTGTCTCTGGGCTGATAAGTCTGTCCTCAGTTAGGGGGGAGTGTATGTCCTGCCTTTAGTCAGAAAGGGGGAAGTGTAGAGGGAGATTTTCCTGCATTTTTTGCTTCTTAATTGCCTTCAGCTCAACATAATTTTTATGTTAAAAGTATGTTTTGGGGTGACATTCTGATTTCCTTCACTGATTTAATGCTTATTTAATAACAAAACTGGTTTTGTTGTTGTTGTTGTTTGTTTGTTTGTTTGTCCTAATACCTTTGTGGAGAGGTGTTCTGGGTTGGAGGAAGATTTTGTTTTTTATTATACTTCCCACAACCCCTTTCTCCAAGGCTGCACCCAAGTTCTTGGAAGAAACTCACTCCTTGGCCCTCTGCTCCCATCTGCTGGCTCATGCAGGTCCCGAGTACAGCTCTGGGCTCCAGAGGTCTACCTTTTTGCATGCCCTCTGCCACTTCCATTCCTTTGAGGGCCCATGGAAGCTTGCTGGAGCAGTCCCCAGGTCTCTTTACACACAGCAAAGATCTTGTGCAGCCCCTCTCCAGCTCTCTTATGTTCAAACTATCAGGATCCCCTTCACTCCATAGAAGACCAGAAAGTACCACCCAAAAATATACATTAGGATATCTTTGGCATTAGGAAAATTTTGAGCTGATAATTTTGAGAAGTAGCAGGCAAAGGAGAAGCTCTGAAAATAGAGTAGAAGTTTCCCTTTTGTAAGAGAAATCTATATTTATAAAAGAAAACTCCACTTATAAAGGCGTCTCCCTCTCTGAACCAGGAGGAGAAGAATGACTTTAAAATATACTTTTGAGGAGGCTGGGTGGCTCAATCAGTTAAGTGTCCGACTTCAGCTCAGGTCATGATCTCACGGTTCATGGGTTTGAGCCCCACGTTGGCCTCTGTGCTGACAACTTGGAGCCCAGAGCCTGCTTCAGATTCTGTGTCCCCCCCCCCTTTCTCTGCCCCTCTCCCCTCTCAAAAATGAATAAAATTTTTAAAAATTGCTTTTAATTAAAATAAACTCTTACTAATGAAGAAGGCACTTAAATGCAGAACAAACCTCACTCTTGTTTTCTGTACTTTTCCTGGTCATCTCTCATAACTGGCCTCCCCCACACCCTTCTTTCTTTTGCCTGATAAGTGGTATTTAAGCCTGAGTTGTTCTTTTTTTAATGTTTATTTTTAAGAGAGTGAGTGAGTGGGGGAGGAGCAGAGAGTGAGAGAGAGAGAGCTTGCAGAGCCTGATGTGGGGCTCGATCCCATGAACTATAAGATCATGACCCGAACTGAAATTAAGAGTTGGATGCTCAACTGACTGAGCCACCCAGGTGCCCCTAGGCCTGAGTTCTAAGCCATCTTGGAGAGTTACTCATTTTTTCCTAGGTGTCTCCTAATGCATACATGAAGTATGCATGTGAATACAATTATGTAATTCTTTCTCTTGTTAATCTTATTACAAGGTCCCGCACAGAGAACTTAGGAGGGTAGGGGGGAAATGATTTTTTTCTCCTTTGGCCCCCTCTGGGGGTTTTAGGCAGAGCAATGATGGGCCCCTCCATCAGGACTCACCCTAGCCTCTAACCTTTCTATGTCCCTCTTCCCCCTCTCCTCCTTCTTTCCCAACTCAGATAATTTGTGTCTCCTTCATAGCAAGTAGTGCTATAACAATGCACTTTGAGGACAGAAGCCAAAGGCCTCGCTGGAGTGGAGTGTCTGATGGGGTAAAAAAGACAAGAAAGGGACACTGACTGGATTGGGGAGAGTGGTTGTCCAAAGCCATCGATTCATTCCCTAAAATGTGACACCTGCTTGTTTCAAGGGCTGGGTGCTGGGAGACACTCACCGAGGAGACACTTAGACCCAGAAGACAGGAGAGGGAGTTTTTGGGAAGTAAGTGAATAGGGGATGGGGCAAAGTCCAGGGTTTGGGGATCAGCAAGGAATTCCACTGTTGAGATCATAGTCCCGTTGACCATTTACCTGGATTTGCCAGGACAGCCCAACCTTAGTATTCACTTCCTGTGGTCCCATAAAGATTCATATAATTACTATAACATGTGTGTTACAATTTTAGAGTCTGAGAAAATGTCACCAACCAGATATATATATATTTTTTTCAAGGAAATAACCCAAGATAGGAAAAAAATTTTTTTTGCAGATACCTTTTGTAGAGAGAAATTAGAATCTAGCTAGTGCCTAGGTGTAAGGGAATGTCCTTGCAAATGCCATGTGTTAACATTCAGGACCAAGTCAGGCATCAGTCCACAGTCCAGGGCAGAATGGCAGATTGGGAACCAGGGAGAGGAGGGCTCTGATAAGCGGGGCCATCCTTGAGAACAAGAGAAGACAGAGCAGGAGGAGGCCGTACTCTGGGAGGCCAAATTGAGGCCAGTTCTAGCCTAGCTAGGAACCTCAGGGACTCTGGGTTGGCTGAGTGAGGAGGAACGCATGTGCTCTGGGAGGCAGATGGGGTGAGGGCAAGGCCTGCTTGGTGGGTGCCAGGCACAAGGTTGATTGCATCATATGTAGGAAAGCAGAGAAGGGACCCTCATCTCAGCCTCTGGTGTCTTTTCAGGCAACCATTTGGTTACAACTTGAGAGAGACTGGGGGCATGGGTCCTTTTAGCCAGTGTGTGGTGCTGACATCACAGATCTGACATCAGTGTCCCCGACCCACCCTGGGGGAACTGGCCCCCGCAGTTCTTGAGGCTGAATGAGTCTGAGGCACGAAAGGCATGCTCTTGCCTGGCTGGTACACTGGGGCCATTGTTTTCAATAGATGAAAACTATGCCAGCTGGAAGAGGTCCATTCAGGCCCAGTGTTTACACATCAGGAGCCCAGGACCAGAGTGACAGGAAGTGACTTGCCCACGTTACGGAACAAGCAGGTGGCAGAGCCAGGGCTTGCCCATGGATCTCTCAGCCCTCCACTCTGGGTCAAGATAATTTTGTATGACTGTTCCAAATGGACACATAGGTTGCTTCTGCCCTTTGGCTATTGAGAACAATGCTATAATGAACATGGATATACAAATATCCCTTCAAGACCTTGCTTTCACTTCTTTGGGGTACCAACCCGGAAGTGGAATTGCTGGATCATCTGGTTGTTCTATTTTTAATTTTTTTGAGGAACTTCCATTGTTTTCCACGGTGGTTGCACCCTTTTACATTCTTGCCAACAGTGTAGAGGGGTTCCAGTTTCTCCACATCCTCACCAACACTTGTAATTCTCTCTCTCTCTCTCTCTCTCTCTCTTGCTTCTTATGGTAGCCATCCTAAGGGTGTGAGGTGGTTCCCTTTTTATAAAGACACCAGTCATACTGGATTAGGACCTACCCTGATGACCTCATCTTAACATGATCGTCGATCTGCAAAGATCCTATTTCCAAATAGAGTTGCATTCTGAGATACTGAGGATTAGGTCTTCAACACAGAGTTTTAGGGGGACACAAGTCAGCCTCTCATACCACCCCCATCCAGGGTCTGCCTTTTAATCCATCTATCTGTGTAGACCTATACAGATAGTACATGTCTGTACTGAGTTAAATAGTGTCCCCACCGCCCAGAAGATTCACGTCCACCCGGAACCTAGAAATGAGACCTTATTTGAAAATAGGGTCTTTGCAGGTATGATTAAGGTAAAGACAAAAATGAGACCATACTGCATTAGGTTGGTGCCTATATCCAAAGACAGCCTCCTTGTAGGAGACAGAGAAGGGTACACAGAAGGAGATATGAAGATGGAGTTGCAGATCAGAATGATCCCACTACAAAGTAAGAAACCCCAAGGCAAGGAAGGCTTCTTCTCTAGACCCTTCAGAGGAAGCATGGCCCTGCCAGTGCCTTCAGTTTGGACTTCTGGTCTCCAGAACTGTGAGTGGATAATTTTTTTTTTTTTCCGATGTTCATTTATGTTTGAAAAAGAGTGAGAGCAAGAGGGATGGGCAGGGAGAGAGGGAGGCAGAATCCCAAGCAGGCTCGGCTGGCTGTCAGGGCTGAGCCCAGTGTGGGGCTCAGACTCAGGAACGGTGAGATCATGACCTGAGCCGAAGTTGTAACCGATTGAGCCACCCAGGTGCCCCAGAGTGGATCATTTTTTTTTATTGTATTATTGTATTAAGCCACCAAAAATGTGTGGCAGCCCCAGGAAACTAAAATACCTTCTTTCCATTTATGTCATCTACCCGCTTATCACCCATCTGCAAGTGACATGGAGCGAAGTGCTGGCCCAGATCCTCGTTCATAGGCTCTCCAGGGTCTGGCAACCATGCGCCCGAGTCATTGTGACCCCCAAAGTCGCTCGCTCTAACCGATGTGTTGCGGGGGATTGGATGGGGCAGGGGGTGGGGCTGAGAGCCTGGAGAGGGCGGAAAGGGGGCGGGAGCATGGCTGCGCCTAGGCGGCTGCGGGGACAGTTACAGTGGCTGCGGCGCTGTCCCGGTTTGGGGGAGGGCGCTCGTGGCGCCCAGTGAATTGACCGGGCGGAGGCAGCCCCTTGCCGGGTCTCCGGTACCGCGAGGACGCCGCCCGAGCACAAATCGGATCCTGGGTTAAACAAGTCAGCGTGGGAGCGCCTGCTTCTTTAGAAACTGCAAGTTGAGCTCTATTCAACTAAGACACGCTAGATCTTTGAGCACAGATCCCATTCATTCATTAACTGGGCACTGTCTGAACGGTATTTTTACAATGTGAAAATACTACCTGTTCGTTGTTATATAGTTCAAAAAAGGCATAGAGAGAGGTAAAAGTCACTTGTAATCAATTTCTCCATCCTCAGAGGATCACTGTAAGTTATCTTGGAATCCACCCTTTGAAACTTTTTCTTAGGCATGTAATACACACGCAAGGGATTAAACCATAGCATGATTTTGTAACCTGCTTTTTTGTTCACTTACCAGACAATGGTCTATTTCCCACTTAATAAAAAAAAAATTTTTTTTAATGTTTATTTTTAAGAGAGAGAGAGAGAGAATGAGTAGGGGAAGGGCAGAGAGAGAGGGAGACACAGAATCTGAAGCAGGCTCTAGGCTCCGAGCTGTCAGCACAGAGCACGTTGCTGGGCTCAGACCCATGAACGTGAGATCATGACCTGGGCCAAAGTCAGGTGCTCAACTGACTGAGCCACCCAGGCGCCCCTTGTCTATTTCCCACTTTAATGTAGACTTACACATTCTATTTTTTATACATACAGCATATTCCTAAATTTTTATAGGTTTATTCTGTAATGTCCAAAACATGAGTCTAAGACTTATATAGTGATTTAATTTTGGTAAAAATATTGAAAACACATGGGTGCATCACAACAATCTTTTCCGAAAACTTTATATCACTTAAAAAGTATTTTCACAGGGGTGCCTGGGTGGCGCAGTCGGTTAAGCGTCCGGCTTCAGCCAGGTCACGATCTCGCGGTCCGTGAGTTCGAGCCCCGCGTCAGGCTCTGGGCTGATGGCTCAGAGCCTGGAGCCTGTTTCCGATTCTGTGTCTCCCTCTCTCTGCCCCTCCCCTGTTCATGCTCTGCCTCTCTCTGTCCCAAAAATAAATAAACGTTGAAAAAAAAAAAAGTATTTTCACAGATCCATGGCTCAAGTTATGCCAATGATTAACATTTTTTCATGTGTCATCTGCCATTTACACTAGCAGTGGGAGTTCTCTCTGTGTGGCCTCTTCACACCTTTTCTAACATCACCTGAGACAGGTCTGAATGGGCTTCTCAGTTTCTTTTTTTTTTTTAATATTTATTTATTTCTGAGACAGAGACAGAGCATGAGCAGGGGAGGGACAGAGAGAGAGGGAGACACAGAATCAGAAGCAGGTTCCAGGCTCTGAGCTGTCA
>NW_024412419.1:35757750-35905714 GCF_014898765.1 Herpailurus yagouaroundi
AGGTTCCAGGCTCTGAGCTGTCAGCACAGAGCCCGATGCAGGGCTGGAACTCACTGACCTTGAGATCGTGACCTGAGCCAAAGTCAGATGCTTAACCGACTGAGCCACCCAGGCTCAGGGTGATTTTATTTTAATGTTTTTTTTTTTTTAACTTTTCTGTATTTTCCAAATTTTTCACAATTTTTTTTGTGTTTATGAGTTTTTAAAATGATACTAAGAAACATCATACAAATCTTTTTGATGAGGGTCAACTTGAGCCACTAGTGTTTCAAGGGGCAAATTTTTGGAAATACTGGCACAAATCGTGCCTAGAAGGTACTCCCCAAATCTGTAACACTTATCTCTGAGTAGTGTGGGATAAGGGTAGCTTCTTTTCCTATTCCTCCTATAGAATATGCATGTTTACAATGAACATGTGTCATTTTTACAAAAAGACAAAACTTTAAAAATGAATTTTGGGGGAAATGTGCACGTTTTGCTACTTAAAAGCAAAGGACAGGGGTACCTGGGTGGCTCAGTCGGTAGAGCATACGACTCTTGGTTTCAGCTCAGGTTATGATCTCAAGGTAGTGGGTTTGAGCCCCATATTAGGCTCTGTGCTGACAGCATGGAGCCTGCTTGGGATTCTCTCTCTCCCTCTCTGCCCCTTCCCTGCTTGCACTCTGCTCACACGCTCTCTCTCAAAATGAATCAATAAACATTAAAAAAAAGAGTAAAGGACACTTGACTTTTTCTGTAAATGGCCATCTAGATAGTAAATGTTTTAGTGTTTACCAGCCAAGAGGCAGAATCATGGATGTTATGTAGGCATTTACATAACAAGAGAGAAAATACATTTCCACAAAATTCTATTGACAAAATTCAAAGTACAATAATAATTGTTAAGTGCATTTTTTTTTTTTTTTGTAATATGGGGCTACTAATGAAAAGAATGGAATTCCTTTATTTTTTGGAAATAACATGTCACTTAATTAGGGCTCAAAGTGTATGTTTCCTATCATCCACATTGATTGCAAATGTTCATCTGTTAATGCTGATACGTAATGAGATATTACATATTACCTCTTTGAAAATGTTTTTCAATAGTTACTAACAAAAATTGATATATTAATCCACAACATATTAAATATTATTTTGAACATATTCATATTAAACATATTCATATTATGAATTAATATGAATGTATTCATATTAAATTGAAAGCATTCTTAGATTCTTACTTGCCTTTTTAGTATGTCATTACACTACAGATTAATCAATTCTTTTTCTTAAATGTTTATTTATTTTGAGAGAGAGAGAGAGAGAGAGAGAGCATGAGTGGGGTAGGGAAGAGAGAAAGAGGGAAGGTGGGAGAGTGAGAATCCCAAGCAGTCTCCACACTGTTAGTGCAAAGCTGGATCCGGGGCTCAGTCTCATGAACTGTGAGATCATGACCTGAGCCAAGATCAAGAATCAGACACTTAACCAACTGAGCCACCCAGGCACCCCCCCAGTTAATCACTTCTTTAAAAAAAATTTTTGTAATGTTTACTTATTTTTGAGAGAGAGAGACAGTGTGTGATGTGAGTGGGTGAAGAGCAGAGAGAGAGGGAGACACAGAATCTGAAGCAGGCTCCAGGCTCTGAGCTGTCAGCACAGAGCCGGAGGCGGGGTTGAACTCACGAATGGCGAGATCATGACCTGAGCTGAAGTTGGAAGCTTAACCGACTAAGCCACCCAGGTGCCCCCCAGATTAATGACTTCTAATTGAAGATTGTGTGGAAGATCCTCAATTGCAAAGTTAAATGGATTTTGAAATATAGAAGTATTCTTTCCACTTGCACTGATGTCTGACTAACTCTGCTGGAACTGTAGTTTGAGCTCAGAAAATATATCTGCTACAAATTTAGGTAGGAATGGACATCTTGCTTCTTGTTTAATCTTTTGACAGCGCTGGAAGTGTAAAAAGCAGCTTGCTATTACTTGTGACTGTTTGTTAAAATGATTTGGTCCGAGAATAAATTTCATATGTAAATGCCATTTTGACTTGTAAATTTATGTTGACTTCATTAAGAAACAGTCTCAAATCTACAACAAAAAGCTGATTTCCAAAGTCGTTCAGTGTTTGATAAGACTAGCTGGGGGCAGTTCTTGTTTAGAAAAAAATGTGTTTTACATTTTTTTAAGTTTATTTTGAGAGAGAGAGAGAAAAAAAAAACATGAGCAGGGGAGGGGCAGAGAGAGAGGGAGAAAGAGAATCCTAAGCAGGCTCTGCACTGTCAGCGGGGAGCCTGATGCAGGGCTTGAACCCACCAACTGTGAGATCATGACCTGAGCCAAAGTCGGATGCTTCAGCCGACTGAGCCACCCAGGTGCCCCTTGTTTAGAAAAATTTTAATCTCATCCCCAAGCTCGAAAAGATTGTAAACTGATAATGATGGTAGGGCAAGTCAAGATACTCAGTATCTATTTCTGATGGAACTTCCCAGAACTGACGATTTTTAAGTCCATGAAAATGAACAAAGTTTACCATTGACACTAGTGGTTCACAAATACATGACAGAGTCAAATATTTTCCACAAAGTACCTGCCAATGAATAATAGGACGAATAACCATAGGCTTGAAACACCTGACATTTTCGCAAGCTTTGTAAATTTGCCTATCTAAGCCTTTTTCTGTTCCGTGTTTTTTTATTACCATCGGTTGTAACATATATTAACAGATTCCATGTCAGGTTGTATTGAATTAGTGTTTTCTCAGCTTTGAAATATTCTTGGGGCACCTGGGTGGCTCAGTTGGTTAAGCGTCCAACTTCAGCTCAGGTCATGATCTCACAGTTCATGAGTTTGAGCCAGGCATCGGGCTCTGTGCTGACAGCTCAGAGCCTGGAGCCTGCTTCAGATCCTGTGTCTCCCTCTTTCTCCATTCCTCCCCCAGTCGCACTCTGTCTCTCCTCTCTCTCTCTCAAAAATAAATAGGGATTAAAAAAAAATTTTTTTAAGAAATATTCCTGGTTGTCCCATGCAGACAATTCATAAAGTCTAATTCTTCAGTAATTGCAAACTCTGCATTGGCTTCCTGAATAAACAGCAGCAACTCAGGCGCCTGGGTGCCTCAGCTGTTGAGCATCTGACTTCCGTTCAAGTCATGATCTCATGGTTTGTGAGTTCAAGCCCCGCATCTGGTGAACACGAGTCCGCCTTCAGGTAAAACATGAGCCCCGTTTCAGCTAAGCTCCAATTCTCTCTCTGCCCATCTTGGGACTGCCCCTGCTGGGATTCTCTCTCTCTCTCTCTCAAAAACAAACAAACAACAACAACAACAAAAAACAGCAATAACTGAGCAGTATTAGTAACATTTGCCGATTCATCAAGCCAAAGAAAAATCACTCAGAATCATGTGACCTGTTTTTAAATTGATTTCTTTTTTTCTTAAGTAGGCTTCATGCCCAGCACCAAAAATCACTCAGAATCATGTGACCTGTTTTTTAAATTGATTTCTTTTTTTTTTTTTAAAGTAGGCTTCATGCCCAGCACAGAGCCCAACACGGGGCTCAAACTCATGACCCTGGGATCAAGACCTGAGCTGAGATCACGAGTTGGACGCTTAACTGACTGAACCACCCAGGAGCCCCTAAATTGATTATTGATGTTTCTACCCACATTCTCAATTCTTTGAGCAACTCTTCTCACCAAAACACTAATAGTCTTTATTTTTACTTTTGTTTATTTAAGTTATCCCTGCACCCAATGTGGGGCTCGAACTCATGACCCTGAGATCAAGAGTCACATACTTCTCCAACTGAGCCAGCCAGGTGCCCCCAAAAACACTAATAGTCTCAAACACATTTTAGGTTTTGCAGGCCAAGAGGCAAAATCGTACATAGGTTATGAAGGTACTTATGTTCTAGGTCTTATTTTCCAATGATAAAAATAAAACTATTTGGGGGGGAAACTACCATGTTTCCTTCCTTGACAAGGGTCAATCCCACCACAGTGGAATTCAATTGTTAAAATGAGTGGCCACTGCCAGTTTCCTCATGTCATTTGTGTACAATCACCAATTAGCATCAATGCCAAGGTGTCCAAGTGACTCGATTTTCTTTTAATCTCACTAAGCCAGCAATCACTTCACATTATGCTGAAGAAGAAAAATCACCAAAAACAGGCCAAGAAGTGTTCACTGCTAGAGGGCTTCTTGCTGCTTTAAGTGTGATATTTACATGGATGAATATTTCTCCAGCTTGGAGTTTATCTGCTATAGCAACCAACTTCATGAGCGCGAATGAGCAAATGTCTTCTGACATGACTATCACTTTTGAAACAAACCCTTATTTGATCATGACACATTTTTAAACATGTGGCTTTAAACACCATTGTTTCGCACACCCTGAAATGTATTTTTTTCATCCCAACGTTGTCATAAAAAAAATAATAGAAAATTTCATTGTCACTGCCTGATAGCGCTAATGCTTACTGGTAGTAGCCCTCAAGTTGATAAAAATTGACTTTGGAACTTCAGTCATGGTCAGCCAGAAGACAGTCTTTCCTCCTCCACAGGGAAATAAGTGTTTTTGGAAGCACTGTCCAAGTTGTTTGGGGCCACTTCTACATTGCCACTGGATAAGGAGGCCTGAAACTTGACTGTCTTCCGGAAGAAGGACTTTAGTTAATAAGCATGGAAAGATATCACTTCCTTTTCTCCTTGGTTAGCTGACGCAGGACAGGAAGGCTGGGGGTTCTTCAGCCTCTCTGGGAAATCCCTTCTGTTGGGATATCTTAGTGTATTATAAATCTTGTCCAGTTTCCACACTTCATGAAGTTTTCCTTTATACGCCATCTCATCAACAGAGCTACCCCGGAGGTTTAGGATTCTTACTCCTACGTAGTGAGTGACAAGTAAGGCCTCAAGCCAGGTCTTTGCGTTCTGTCTGGTCCTTTAATGACAACCACCTCCATAGGAGAAAGGAGGTGGGGAAAGACACCTGAGCCTGGGCGTGGGCTGGGGGTGAGAGGCACCTTATGGACCTTGTCAACACACCTCAGCTCCTGTGCCGTTTTGCGCAGGACGAGCCCGAAGAGGGAATGACGCGCACTGTCCCCCCCACCCGTCAATTCCTAGTCATGCCACGATCCTCTTCGCTGTACATGTACGGTGCGTTCTAAATTCCCAGTAAGTATATCCTCGGCGAACCGAGCTGCGTGAAGCCGGCAACCGGCACTGCAGTTGCCCCTGGCACCACCCCCAGGGGCGTGTGCGCCCCTCGGCTGTGAGTCCGAGACCGCAACCCCTCCGCTCTGCACACGACCCCGCAGGAGTCGGAGCGGCGGACGGAAGGCGCGCGTACGCGATCAGGGCCACCGGGGCCCCAGGGCGGCGCTCCCGCTGCGCGCTGGGCGGTGGGGTTGGGGTAGGAGGAGCTTGGGAGGGGCGGAGCCTGGACGGCGGGATCCGCGGTGCGGGGCCCGCGCCCACGGAGCGGCGCCCGGCGCGGTGGGGTCTCCCAGGCGGGCCGCGCACTGGCAATCGGGCCCTCGGACAAGATGGTGCGTTCCCCGGGAGAGGAGAGTGGGGCTACTCCCCCGGGCGGCCCCGGCGAGGCACACGGAGCTCCCACCCCGCCGGGAAAAAGGCGGGGGCGGTCAGGCCGCACTGTCTCTTTAAGACCGTGTTCCCGCTAACACCGACGGTGAGTAACCTAGCCCCAAGTCCTGGGAGAAACCCCCAGAAGGGTGGGCGGATGGGAATAGAGATCTCTGGGCGTGGAATTTGGGGAAGTTATGAATGGGAGGGGGCACCCTGCTTTGAACCACAGCCCAGCCCCGTACCTTGTAAATTTTAACAGAGCTCCTGGAGCGGGCAGTGAGACTAAGCAAGGCCAAGTTCCAAAGGGAGGAGAGTCCCTCCACCTGGCTTCAGCGCCCACACGGCATAGTCCTTCGTAATCTCGTAATCTCGGTAAGCCCAGTAATTTGTGGGGGTGAATGCAAGAAGCTTCCGGCCTCGTGGTGGGTGGGGAGGCAGAGGATCCGATGACTGCTGACTGTCAAGTGGCTTTGGGCAGCTGGTTCTTCATGAACTTTCCTGGGCTGAGAGGTGGAGCCTTCCCTGCCTCTGCGTCTGGCCCATCGAAGAAGGGGCATACAGCATAATAAGCCTTAGGACCTCAGAGAGAGAGCACAGCAGGAATCAGTGGAGAGGATGATGGCAGGACTGTGCCTCCCTGGTGCCCACTGGCAGTTGCCCCACTGGGCGCGAGGGAGGAGAGGCTGAGTGGTCTGATGACACAGGGTGAGCAGAATGAGGATTGTGAAGTCACAGAAGTGGGATGCTACAGCTGGGGGCCTGGGGTTGGCTGCCTGGCAAGAGGAAAGGTGTTGCCCAGGAAGATCAGTACTTTCTGCCAGTGGAAGGCCCTCTGGGATCAGCAGGGCACGGTGCCTTCCTGGTGCCCACGGTGGACTGATGAGTCGGGTGAGGCCACCCTACCACAAGGGTCCCCCTCCCTATTCTACACAGGAATGAAAACAGTCCTGGGTCCATACTCTGGAAGCCTAAATACCACCCACACCATGTGGAAGGAAGGCAGAAAGACTGAGTGGCACATCTTGCTGACCCCATTTCTCCCACACCACCTCCTGGGCAGACCCTTGCTCTGTCCATGCCCAGCTCTGTGAGCTTTCTGTTTGTCCTGAGTACCTTCCAGGATTTGGGGTTCCAGGGCTCTGGGGAGTACGCACTGGAGAGCAGATGAATCCCGAAGATCACCACTGACTCCCACCCTCCTAACTTCTCCAGATGCAGAGGCCTCCATGGCTGTGATAAGCCTTCTGTTCCTGGCAGTGATGTATGTTGTTCACCACCCCTTGATGGTCAGCGACCGGATGGACCTGGACACACTAGCCAGAAGTCGGCAGCTGGAGAAGCGGATGAGCGAGGAGATGCGCCAGTTGGAGCTAGAGTTTGAAGAGAGAAAGCGGGCAGCTGAGCAGAAGCAGAAGGCAGAGAACTTCTGGAGAGGAGACACATCCAGTGACCAGTTAGTGTTGGGGAAGCAAGACATGGGGTGGCCATTCCAGGCTGATGGCCAGGAGGGGCCACTGGGCTGGCTGCTGGGAAACCTGTGGAATGCTGGCCTCTTCTGCCTTTTTCTCGTCTTTGAGCTCCTGCGACAGAACATGCAGCATGAGCCGGCCTTTGATTCCAGCAGCGATGAGGAGGAGGAGGAAGTCCGTGTTGTGCCCGTCACCTCCTATAACTGGCTTACTGACTTCCCCTCGAGGGAGGCCCTGGAATCCTTTTACAAACACTACGTCCAGAATGTCACCCGTGATCTGTCCTGCACCTGCGAATTCGTAGAGAGCTTTGTGGATGACCTCATTGAGGCCTGTCGGGTGCTCAGCCGCCGGGAGGCTCACCCACAGCTGGAGGACTGCCTGGGCATCGGGGCTGCCTTTGAGAAATGGGGAACCCTTCACGAGACTCAGAAATTTGATATCCTGGTGCCCATTGTCCCTCCGCAGGGCACTATGTTTGTGCTGGAGATGAGGGATCCGACCCCAGGCCGCCGCTGTGGCTCTGTGCTGGTGGAGTCGGAATGTGTGTGCAAGCGTGAGAAGATTCTGGGGGACGTGCTGTGCCTGGTGCACCACCACAGGGATCACTCGGCTCTCCTAAGCAAGTGTAGCAGCACCATCAAGGTGGCTCTCTGCACTGGCTCCCACCTGGACGTGTGCAAGACAGTACAGTGGTTCCGGAACATGATGGGCAATGCCTGGGCCCTTGTGGCCCACAAGTATGACTTTAAGCTCAGCCTCCCACCGTCTACCACCTCCTGCAAGCTCAGGCTGGACTACCGCTCAGGCCGCTTTCTCTCGATCCACTTGGTTCTGGGGGTGCAAAGGGAAGACACGTTGGTCTACTTGGTGAGTCAGGCTCCTGACCAGGAACAGCTCACCAGTGTGGACTGGCCTGAGTCCTTTGCAGCCTGTGAACACTTGTTCCTGAAGCTGGTAGGGCGTTTTGCTCCGGAGAACACCTGCCACCTCAAGTGCCTCCAGATCATTTTAAGTCTCCGGGACCTTCAGAGCTTACCCCAGGGAGCATCTCGTCCTATCCTCACCTCTTACCACTTCAAAACGGCCCTCATGCACCTGTTGCTGCGGCTGCCCCTAACAGACTGGCAGCACAGCATGCTCTCCCAGCGGCTCCAGGACATCCTCTGGTTCTTGGGCCGTGGCCTCCAGCAACGGTCCCTCCATCATTTCCTCATTGGTAACACCTTCCTGCCCCTGACCATCCCGATCCCTAAGACATTTCGGAATGCCGAGCCTGTCAATCTCTTCCAACACCTAGTGCTAAACCCCATGGCACACTCACAGGCAGTGGAAGAATTCCACAACCTTCTGACCCAAGTGAAAACGCTGCCCTGTGCCCCATTGGCTGGGGCACATTAATGTAAAGGCCATTAAAAAAGGGGAGAAGGTATTTCTGATTCCTCAGGCTGCCAAAGAGTTTATTTTTCAGGACACGTCAATGGTATGTGTGATGTTTACCTTGCCAGTGGGGGGGCTATGATAGATGAAGACACTTTACGGGGTACCCGAAGTGCTCATAAGGATGGGGTCCAACCTGTAGGGTCTGATCTACAGTGTGTCTTCTGAGGTTTTCTTCTCCCGCCTTTTAGCATGACCCAAAGAGGGCCCAGGGAAACAGGTGTTATAGGAGGATCTCGCAGCTAGAGTTGAAATCCAGAGGCGGCCTGTGAAGTTGTGTTTTGTATCAACACTGGAAGTGAAAGAGAACCAGAGAATACCTCCGTCGCAGCTTATTCCTTTTTGTGAATGACTCCCAGCAACATTCCTTGCAACCTGGTTTCCTGGTTGAACTGTTAGTTTAATTCACATCCAAGCTGACAGCGCATCATTTTATCCTAAATACCTGTGAAGGCAATTGCTCGTGTGTTAGGATCTAATTTTTCAGACCTTCTCTATTTGAAGATATAACCAAGATGTTTGTTTTCCTTTTTCTTAATTTAGCCCTATTTTCATATAACATATGAAGTAGAATATAATACAGCTGTTTTTATGAATCTGAAAGAAAACTCCCACTACTAGCCAAAGAATTCATTAGCACTGATTCACAAATATTAAGTCAATGGTGATCTATTTCGTAATTGTGTAAATTTAGTAAATTTAGTGTATTTACTAAAATTAATGACATAGCCAGCATCTAACAAGCCTCTCAAGCCTGGAACCAATGTTATAAAACCCTTACAGAGGACAGTCTTTTTTTTGGCGGGGTGGGGGGCGGGTGGCTCTGAGATGAACAATTAGTGTTTCTAAAGGGAGCCATTTGTTTTGTCAAATGAAAAGGTTTAACCCCCATGTGTAGCCGTGCTTTTTCTCAGTCTGTTAATGCCTTTGTATTCTCTTTTCAAAGATGACAAAGGGAGTTTTTTGAACTATGTTTGCGGTTTTGCAAAGCAGGATCATCACAATCCAGGCCTGTTGCCAGGGTCGGACAGGAAGGGACTGTGGAGCAGTCCAGCTCCAACAAAGTCGTGATTCTGAAGATACGATTGGTGGATTTTTCCCTTCTTTCAAAAACCTGGGCATCCTGATGAGGAGGCTTAAGAAAAGTGACTGTAGTTGTGGGTGTGGTTGTTTTGGAAATAACAATGCTGTTCCTTCCCTGCATGCCAGGAAGATCTGGGGAGGAGAACCTGGCCGCACGTTTAACTCGATCACAGGGGGGTTTAGATGCTGGCCTTGTGGGCTTTTGCTGTATCCACACCCCTCCCATGGCAAAATTAAATTACAAATTTATGTCCCAGAAGCTGATGCGAGTCAATATTTGAGGCTCCTACCACACATTAATGGCTGTGCTCCCGTGTTATCTGCTGACACCTGCCAGGTACTGCTTTCAAGCTAAGATGCAGTGATGGTTGGTTCCATGCTCGTTGGGATTTTGATGTTTTAGAAACATCCATATTCTTTTTGTTTAGAAAACAATTTGTTGATGTTTTAGTTCTGAATCAATAAAGGAAGTTATTTTGTGTGTCAGTTGGAATCTACATAATAACACACACAGAAGACCAGTATTCTCACATGCCTGTTCCCAAGATGTTCATGTTCTCCCGATAGCTTCATCCAGTACATCCTGCTATTTCTCAATGCACCTTGAACCAGTCTGCCCTGAGGTTTCCCAGTGGCATGGCCAGTAGCCAGGAAAGAATAATTCAGAATGTGATTCATTTTCATGGTGCCCAGACCAAAATATCAGCCAATTTAAAAGACTACAAACAACATTGAGAAGCTGTAGGAGGCACAAATCTGTCAAGTTGAAAGGTAGTATGATGTTCTAGAGCTCTGTGGTTTCCAGTCTAGTAAGAGGTAAGAAAACAGGAGCGAACAGAAGACAACAAAGGGAACAGTCAGCGAAGCTTGGGTGGGGCAGAGGGTGTTAAGAACGAGTATAGAAAAAACAAGTAGTAATGGAAAGAACAGAGCTGTTGTGCTCTGGGAATACTCTTACAATGAAAGGGGAAACTTCTCTAGATAATTGAGGAAGCTGAACTTTATTCTAAAACAATTCCTGGCCGGCACCCAGGATACAACAGGAGTTCTAGTAATGGTTATACTTCACGTTCATTGAGCATTGCCAATGGTCCAGGCACTGTTCTTAATGCTAAGTTACCTCTAAGTGAGGTAACTCATTTAGTCCTCACACTATAACACCATGAAGTGAGGGCTTTATCCCTTCCATTTTACCTATGAGGAAACTGAGGCACAGAAATGGTACACACTGGGGCACCTGGGTGGCTCAGTCGGTTAAGCGTCATGATCTCACAGTTCCTGGGTTTGAACTGTTCATTGGGCTCTGTGCTGAGAGTGGGGAGCTTGCTTGGGATTCTCTCTCTGTCCCTCCCCAACTCGCGCTGTCTCTGTCTCTCTCAAAATAAATTTAAAAAAGAAAAAGAAATGGTACACAACTTCCCCAAGGTCACATAGCTAGTAAAAGGCAGAGCCCGGAGGAAAGTGCATGTCTTAGCAACCTTCCAGCATGGTCTTGGGAATATCAAGATGTAGGAGTTAACATGCTTTGAAAAGCTAAAAGCACTACATTAAGATAAAGGGTGGTATGTTGTTTAGAAATTCTAGAAGACAGAAATTGTTGGTCCTTAGCCCAGTCTTTAGGTCAGGAGTTTCGTATCACATACAAAAATTAAAGGCATTTGCTCAGAGGCCAAAATGAATGTAAAGCCATTTGCACTACATGCCTGTTGAGCCCCAGTGACTTGTTTATATCATGAACTACATTATGATACAAGCCAGCTGCAGGATGGAAGGTCAGGGCCAATTTGAAGCCGGAAGATTGTTCAGGTCGCCAACCGATAACAGTATCGTTCCTCACCTAAAGGTTTTTGCCATTCATTTGGGGAAGTAGATCTTGGTAAGGAGTGAAATGGGGAAGGGGAATGGCCCCAGTACTGCTTTTCTGGCAGACCAGGAGTGGGGGCGGGAGGCACTACTTGGGGTGTGTGCAGAGCAATTGAGTTTTGCATACCACTCAAACCACTGATAAATCATTCAATCTTTTGGCACCCTCCACCCAACTAACCCCTCGAGAAACAAAGACGGCATTCAGATCTGGAGGTGAATGACCCTCCAGGGGGTGGAGCTGGCTCTCCCTCCCAGCACAGGGAGTCCCAAGCAGTCCAGTGAAGGGGTATTATCTTCAATGTTTTATAAACAGAAGAAAATGAGGCCCAGAGAGGTTCACATGCCCAACCGAGGATTTAAGCTTGTCTTCCCACTTCACACATTCAATACATATTCAAGCACTTGCTGTGTCCAGGGCTAGCACCGGGCCCTGGGAAAACAATGGCTTCCATCCTCATGGAACTGACAACCTGTGGAGGAGATAGACATGAAATAGTCACACCAGCGGATGTGAAATTTCAAAGGTGACAAGTTCCACTAAAACTTCCAGTAAGGACACTTGAGCGTATCAAGGAAGGAAGGCTTCCCTGAGGAAGTGATGTGAGCTGAAACTTGACAGGTGCCAACTGGGTGAAGATGGGGTTGAGATACTATGTGGAGGACATGTGCACATGGCACGTGCAGAGGCCTTATGGGAATGGGCATGATGAGGGAGAGTCTGATGGAAGGCCCAAGTGTCTGGAGGGCAGGAAGTAAGCGGAGGCAAGGTGCAAGATGAAGCTGGAGAGGCTGCAGGGACCAGACCCTGTAGGGCCTTCTAGACCACTTTAGAAGTTCCCAGAGCAATGGAACTTTTGAATGGTTTGAGACTTTGGGAAGTGACAGGTCGGTACTTAGCAACAGGTACTTAGCAACAACCACCCTGGGTGCAATGAGGAGGGTGTCCGAGCAGGTGTGGAGCTGCTGCAGACCAGCAAGAAGGTAATATGGATGAAAAAGAGACGCAGAGTTGAAGAGCTTTTTAGGAAGTAAAAAGAGTTCAACAATAGATTGTGTATAGAGAGTAAGGCATCCAGGATGGCTCCTGGGTGCTGATTTGGGTCCCTGGGTGGCTGGTAGAATCATTCGCTAAAAGACACTGTAAACCTGCGTTCTTCTCTCTATTCCACACTGCCTTGCGCTAAAGATTTGAAGGTGGTCACTATTTGTGCAAAAGCAAATAGGCTTATGAAGAGGTTTTCAACAAAGGGTAGTACTTTTAATGACTGAGGGGCACTGATGGCATTCAGCGGACAAATGGTGTGGAGGTTGCTGAACAGTCCTACGGAGTCCCACGTGTCAAGAATTGTTTCACCCTGAATACCAATAACACCCTTGAGGGGAAACACTGCATAAAATGCCAGATGTGTGTTGTAAGAAATAATGGGGGCAGGGTGGTGCCTGAGTGGCTCGGCCAGTTAGGCTCTTGATTTTGGCTCAGGTCATGACCTCAGAGCTCATGGGATTAAGCCCCAGGTCCGGCTCCGTGTTGACAGTGCAGATCCTGCTTGGGATTCTCTTTCTCTCTCTAAAAATAAATAAAAAACAAAAAAGAAATTATAGGATATTCTAGAGATATTTGGGGAAATTGCCCTGGCCTTTCCTCCCATAATACGATTCTTGGGATCAGATGAAGAATGGATAGGTGCCAATTATACCCATCTCATTTCTGACCTTAACCTTTTCTTTAGTGTGGCAGGGGTAGGAGTGGGGGGGGGGGGGAGGTGTAGATATCCATTAAGCTTTTCACAAGAATGTGAGTAAAAATGATGGCCTTCATTCAAAACTGTGTATACAACATTTCGCACCTGTCCTTCGCCTGCCCGATCCGTCCATTGTGTTGTTGGCTCCTTCTCACCTCTGTCCCATACCCCATCCATCGCTTTCTACCTCCTTAGTGTTTTGCTGCCCTCATAAAACAGGTCACTATGAGAAATTAACCTTGTTTCCTAGTAATCTGCCCCCATCGTTAGAAAGTGAATTGCGTGAAAGCAGTGTCTTCGCCCGTCCTGCTCTGCGCTGGAGCCCAGCTAGTGGGCTAGTGCCCAGTTCCGCGTCTAAGCTCGAAAAGAGGGAGTTTTCATGCTATTTCAGGGAGTCCATGGACCCTCTACAGTGCGCTCACAGGAACCGAGCAGGAAACCAGCCATTCCAAGCAGCACACTAGCGCACAGCCCGGCACACCCCCTTTACAGACGGAGGATGCGGCCGCCTGCGCAGGCCCGCTTCTGGCCCCGCCCACGGCAAACGTCACCGCGGCCGTTACGCCGTTAAAGCGTCTCGGCGCGCGATTTAAAACCAGCTCCAGACAGGGAGAGCGAGATGGGGCCTCCCTGCCCAGGTGAGGTTGAGCGGGTGCGGGGTGCCGCTGGAAGGGGTCGGCGTGAAGCGGTGCTCCGGGCGGGCAGGGTCGGCGGGCGGACTGAGCGGGAGGTGCGGATATTCTCGGCCTAGTTGTTGGTCTTGGGCTCTGCTGGTGGAGGGAGAGGCAGGCGCCGAGAGGAAGAGGCGGGAAGGAAGAGTGGGGGAGGGGTGTGCCCCGCCAATCAGGACACGGCTTCAGTCGGCGTCCGGAGCGCGTGGGCCGATCCCCACTCCTCCGTACGGTCGCTGGGTGTGGGGCGACCTTTCCTGTAGGCTTCTATGCCGTGCGCAGTGTCTCTCCGTTGAAACGGTGGTTTCCCTGGGCCTGCCGTACGCTTTGCGTACGCGTGCATGTATTTTTGCATTCATTCAGTAAGTGCTGAGCGCTCCCTTTGGGCCAAACCCTCTGTCAGGTGCAGAGATACAGTAAAGAACAAAACAGATAAGATCCCAACCTCTTGGAGCTTGTATTCTAGTTGGGGAGCCAGTTAACAAACGAATGAATTGCGCATGAGGCTGAGTGCTGTGATTGAGAATAGAGTAAGGGGAGGGGCCCCTTTCATTTGAGGATGCAAGGAAGGTCTTAGAGCAGAGACTGGGGAACGGGTTCTAGGTAGAAGAAGCAGGTGCTATAAAAGGGCCAGGAGGAAAGAGCCTGGCCTCCGCTAGGACTAGCAACATTGTGCCTGAACAGTGAGTGAGACCCTTGAGGTAGGCAGGGCCTTTGCAGGTCTCGGTAAAAGGTTTGGAAATTTAGAGTTACGTTTTGGACGTGGTAAATGACTCATGTGAGAGACTGTTGAACGGGTCAGTAAACATTGGGATAAGAGTTGGACACTCCGGGGAGTGATATGGGCCACTCAGGGAAGTGGCCCGCAGAATCAGGAACAAATTCGGACATCATCATCATATAGATCATAAAACCATGGGAACAGGTGAGAACGCTAGGAAGACCCTGTAAGAAAAGACACTCAGGACCAGCTTTTAGAAGCTAGATAGAGAAGGGGGAGCTTGAAAAACGGTCAGAAGAGAGCGGTGACATAGAAACCAGGAGTGTTTCAAGAAGCACTTGAAGGGTTTTCATCTGTTTCACATGCTGCTGAAACCCTACAGAGAGATGAAGCCTGAAAAGTAGCCAGAAGTTGTAGGTGATAGTAACAAGATAGTTTTCATAAAGTGGTGGGGGTGGTAGCCAGACATGGAGGTTTGAAAAACGAATGGGAGGTAAGGAAGTAGATGTAGAAAGTGTCTTTGAGCTCAGTAATCATCTGAATGAGAGAAATCTGAGGAGTATTCCAAGAATTGAAGCGTGCCTCTGATCCCCATCTTGAGTTTCCCTCTTAGGTTCCTCCTTCAGTGCTTCCCTATTTCTGTTAAAGTCTTTTGTCTCAAGGTCCAACTCCCCTTCTTCTCTGGAAGCGCCCTCATCCAGATAGTAACAAGTCCTCTCGATTCATTCTCTAAATATGTCTCTTGCCTCCTTCCTTTTCTATTTTTTCTTTCTGTTCCTTTTGTTTGTTTTGACCTCACCTCAGAGTTAATGTTAAACATACTCTTCAGCTTGTGGGAAGCTATCAGGGGAACATGTGAAGTTCTTCTTGTATTTTATTTATTCCCTTTTATCCCTATACACCACTTTTGAAAAAAATTAATGTTTTTTTTTTGAGAGAGAGAGAGGATGTGAAGGGGCTCGGCACTGACAGCAGAGAGCCCCATGTGGGGCTTGAACTCACGAACAGTTGAGATCATGACCTGAGCTGAAGTCAGACACTTTAACTAACTGAGCCTACCCAGGCGCCCCAATTAATGTTTTTATTTTTAAGTTTATTTCTTTTGGGAGAGACAGAGTGTGAGCCGGGGAAGGGCAGAGAGAGGAAGAATCCCAAGCAGTCTCTGTGCTGTCAGCGCAGAGCCTTACTCAGGGCTGTAACTCACAGAACTGTGAGATCATGACCTGAGCTGAAATCAAGAGTGGGACGCTTAACTGACTGAGCCACCCAGCGCCGCACCCCCCCCCCTTTGCCACTTATGTTCCCTTCCCCTTACATGGGCAACACTTAGTGTTAATTGTGTATCACTTTTTTTTTAATGTTTGTGGTTTTTTGTTGTTGTTGTTGTTTGTTTTTTTTTTTTTTTTTTTGAGAGAGAGACAGAGCATGAGCAGGGGAGGGGCAGAGAGAGAGAGAGAGGGAGACACAGAATCCAAAGCAGGCTCCAGGCTCCGAGCTGGCAGCACAGAGTCCGATGCGGGGCTCGAACCCACGAACCATGAGATCATGACCTGAGCTGAAGTTGGATGCTTAACTGACTGAGTCACCCAGGAGCCCCTATATTCTTTACTTTTCACTGTCTGTCCCTCATGTCTCTCATGTCCTTGTTCCCCTCCTTACTTAGCTTACATTCCCTGGTCAATCACTCTGTTTCATACGCTTCTAACCCCTTCTAGCCTTTTGCCCTCTTCTGGCCTCTGTATACTTTCTTGATAAAATCACAATCCTGATTAATTCCAACTCTGCCTACTCTCCCCTTGCCCCTGCTCACTTGATGGTCTCAAGGGGACCCTAAAGCTGCCCAGCAGTCATGCTGTATTCCCTTGTTCATCCACTCTCCTTCTCCTAGATGGCTATTCCATACCTTCCTTTCTCTCCTGAAATCTCCAGTACCTCCTCCCTGGCCCTCACCCTTAGCTACTGCGTTTTGGTTTTTATGTGCTTCTTATTTTACTAAGAAAATTAAAACAGTCCAAAAGGAACATCCACAAATGCACCGTTGTGCTTGCTCCCTTACCTGTATCTCTGTGTTGCCTGGCTTCCTTTCTCTTGCTGTGGATGGGCTTTCTGTAAGGAAAAGCAATGCTCTTACTTCCTTGAATGCATTGTTCCTTGAATGCATTGTTCAGTGACTTTTACCCTTTATTCTGCATGATCGCTGTGAATAGTGCCCCCCCCACCAAAGATACCCGGAACCTTTTTTTTTTTTTTCCCAACGTTTATTTATTTTTGGGACAGAGAGAGACAGAGCATGAATTGGGGAGGGGCAGAGAGAGAGGGAGACACAGAATCGGAAACAGGCTCCAGGCTCTGAGCCATCAACCCAGAGCCCGACGCAGGGCTCGAACTCACGGACCGCGAGATCGTGACCTGGCTGAAGTAGGACGCTTAACCTACTGTGCCACCCAGGCGCCCTGATACCCGGAACCTTTGAATATGGTATCCTTATGTGGTAAAACTGACTTTGCTGGGGCACCTGCCTGGCTCAGTTGGAAGAGCGTGCAACTCTTGAATTTGGGGCTGTGAGTTGGAGCCCCATGTTGGTTGTAGAGGCTACTATATATATATATATATATATGCACACACACTAATACAAGATTATAATTTGAAAAGGACTTTGCAGATATGATTAGGTTAGGGGTCTTGAGATGGGGAGATTATCCCAGATAGTCTGGATGGGCCCAGTGCAATCTCAGTGGTCCTCATAAGAGGGATGCAGGAGGTTCACAGTCAGAAGGCAATGTGATGACAGAAACAAGAGGTTGGAGTGATGGGACGAATGGAGGCAGCCTCTAAAAGTTGAAAAAGATAGGGAAGGAGATTCTTCTCTGAAGCCTCCAGAAAGAACACAGCCCTGCTAACACCTTGATTTTAGACTCTGACTCCAGGACTGCAAGAGAATACGTTTGTATTGGTTTAAACCACTAAGTTTGTAGTAATTTGTTAATAGCAGCAATAGGAAACTAATACAATTTCTTTGCTTCATTCTCTCTACTAAGCTGGAGTTTTCCCATCTTAAAATTAATTTCTCAACCTCACTTCCCTTTCAACTGCTTCCCTCCCATTTTAGTCCTTCCTTATTACAACATAAGTCCTTGAAAACCTTGTCTCCATTTACTGTCTCCCAGTTTCTCTTCTATCTTCCCTGGAATCTATGCCTGTTTGACTTTCTCCTCCCGCTGCTACCCTAGGAAAATGGCTATTGTCGAGGTCACCAATAAACCTCCAGGTGGTTAAATCCACTGATTGATTCTCAGCCCTTCTCGAATTTGACCTCCTTTCAGACCTCATTAATTTGTCAAGGAAGCATCAGAAGGCCGTCATGCCAAGAAAAACGTAAACTATAGAGGTTCTAGCCATGGAATATTCGAGTTGGAAAAGATCTTGGTGGCAAATGTGCAGTGAACTTCCACCCCAGGAGAGGCCCCAAGCCCACTTTAGAATAGGAAATGTGCCGTGGAAGGTTTGTTGAGCAAGTGTTTTGCTCCATCATCGTCAGCCACAATGAATACCTTTTTCTTCAGAAATCCGTGGGCACCCCCACAGTACCTCCTCACCTTCAGAACGCGTGTTCTCGATGCCCCTGCCTCGGAAGGCCCCTCTCAATACTCCTGGCACCCCCGTCCTTGAAGACTTTCCCCAGAATGACGACGAAAAGGAGCGACTGCAGCGGAGGCGCTCCCGAGTCCTGGACCTGCAGTTCAGTGCAGACTCGCCTCATTTGCTAGCCTCCCCATCGAGCAGGTGAGTACATTCGGGGCTGCCTCCATTGGGTGGCTGTTCTGACGTGGGTTACGTGGGTCTGGCATCTCCACAATACTATGTGGGATTCTGGATCCAGATTTTGAAAAGTTAGGGTATCATGGATCCTTGCCAGAGTTTTTTGTTTTTGTTTTTCGTGTAGGAATATTGACGTTTCAGCCACGATTCCTAAATTTACAAATACACAGATTACAGAACATTACTCCACCTGTATCAAACTATCCACTGAAAATGTGAGTATCTGGGGCGCCTGCGTGGCTTAGTTGGTTGAGTGTCCGGCTCTTGGTTTCGGCTCAGGTCATGATCTTGCTGGTTCATGAGTTCGAGCCCCATGTCAGACTCTGCTCTGGCAGCACGGAGCCTGCTTGGGATTCTCCCTCCCTCCCTCCCTCTCTCTCTCTCTCTCTCTCTCTCTCTCTCTCTCTGCCCCTCCCCCACTTGTGCTGTCTCTTTGTCAAAATAAATTTTTAAAAAAGTATTAAAAAAAAGAAAAATGTGAGTATCTGCTGGATTATCAGTGAAGATACTGCAACTTGATCACAAGGGAAATCTATCCTTGATCCTGTGGAGAACACACAATTGATGATAATTATGTGCTTTCATTGTCCAGCGACTCTTCTTAATGCTAATATTTTTCTGTATGCTTTTACTGTTTCTTATGGGCCTTTTATGCTCTTTTTGATAAGGTTGCCTGCCACCTGCAGCGTATCTAGAGAGGCAGCATTGCTTAGGGGTTAATAGTGTGAGTTCTAGAGCTAGCCTCTGTTGGAATCCAGCCCCTGCCATTCACAAGCTGTATAGTATCGGCAAGTCGCCTAAGCACTCTGCTGCATTGTCCGCTGTAAAATGAGAATGTGACTAGTACCTGCCTCCTAGAGTTGTTCTGAGGGTGACCGAGTCCCTTTGTGTGCAGTGCTTAGAACAGGGTCTGCGTACAGTGAAAACTCAGGAAGTGTGCTGTCACCCTCTGGGCCTTGAGAATGGGGAGATACGTGTATGGATTTAGCCCTGTCATCAAGTGTTTGTGGGAATTGATACCTGTGGTGAGATGTGGGCTGTTACTTTGTAAAAGCGTAGCTTCCTCTATTAGGGCAGCATTATTTACATGAGCCTAGGCTATAAATAACAAACCTTTCTACGTTTTTCTGTTTTCAGAAAATTACTACCAAGAATGCTTTTGGTTTGCACTTGATTGATTTCATGTCAGAGATTCTTAAACAGAAAGACACTGAACCGACCAACTTTAAAGTAAGAAGGATGTTCACCTTCTCTTGGATGTGAATTAATGATGATTATTTCTGATATTTAGCACAACCCTGTACTTGAATTCTGCAAATACATGAGAACCTTCCTTGTATAAGACATTTTATTAGCTTCTTTACTTTCTTTCCTAAACTGATGAAATAGAGATCTCTTTCTGTTATATTTTGTTTATTCCCTGTCAGTCTTAGGGGAATCTTTGTCATTTTTTCTTAAGAGCAAGTAAATATTTTACAAAGCTTGCTGTGTTTTTGCTTGTTCAGCAGTTCCTTTTTATGCCTCCAGTGAGTATAGCTCTGCTTGTTTGACTAGGTGGCCGCTGGCACTCTGGATGCCAGCACCAAGATCTACGCTGTGCGGGTGGACGCTGTCCATGCCGATGTATACAGAGTCCTCGGGGGGCTGGGCAAAGATGCGCCATCTCCAGAGGTAGAGAACCATGATGCAGGTATGTGGGTTTGGATCTGGATTTAAGGGGCTTTCTTAAGGATGTAGCAGGTAGTGATTTGAGTAATATGTTGGAATGAAGTCGTAGGAAATCAATAATCTCATTCGACTGAAGACATGAACATTTTCAGAATTGTATATGAGAAGATCGTTAAGCCCTAGAGTTATTTTTCTTCAAAAAAGAGAAGAACCTTATTAAAACTTTTGGCTTTTATTTAGGCAAGATTGAGTAAACATCACCAAGTGGGGGAGCTTCTGATTTGGGGGGGCTTTAGAAATTGGCTTGTGTTAGAAGCCAAATACTTAAGGTTTCTCCCGAAGCTGTGGATTAGTTTTTGAGAGAGAGGCAGAGCATGAGCAGAGGAGGGGTAGAGAGAGAGGGAGACAGAATTTGAAGCGGGCTTCAGGCTCTGAGCTGTCAGCATGGAGCCTGACATGGGACTCAAACTCACGAGCCACGAGATCATGACCTGAGCCCAAGTCAGACGCTTAACTGACTGAACCACCCAGGCGTCCCTGAAGCTGCGGATTAGATGAGCCTGTTGCTTTGAGAGAATGGCACATTCCAATTATGACTGCTCTTTAGAGGTTTGAAGAACATGAGTTAATTAGTTAAGTTACGTGCTCCAGAGCAATCCTTGCAGTACCTAGTCTTATTTCTTCTTTCAGATGGAAGTGCTACTGAGACAGGAACAACCAAAAAGGCTCAAAAGCCAAAGAAGAAGCACTCCTGCAAAACCATCGAACAGAATATAAGCAACCTCAATGTCTCTGAAGCAGATCGGAAGTGTGAGGTGAGGAACTGTGTGCAGTGTGGTCTCTGACTAATTCAGAGCCTCAGTGGCTGAAACTCGGCAGAGCCAAGCCTGCCCGGTATGCGTTTGCTTAGGCCTCAAGGGAGTAAAACATATAAGTGGCATCTGCATTATCATCCCTTAGCTTTATAGTGAAGACTGACAGGTATAAGTCCCTGCTTTCCCCACAATATTTCAGAATGATTGAGTCGAAAGAGATGGCAAATTACCAAGGACTCTAATTGACCATACCATTAATTTTCTTTCCTAGTACATGCAGCAAAGATAATGATGGCTAACTTTTAGTGTGCATTTACTGGGCACCCTGTACTGCCCAAAGCCTGTGAGCTGAGCTGTGTTACCTCGCTTGAGGTACAGGGCGTTAAGTAACTTGCCCAAAATGATACAGCTAGTAAGCAAGCTGGGATTTGAAACTAAGTGGCCTCGCTCCAGAGTCCTTGCTGTAAACAGCCTTACGATCTGGCAAATCCTAAGGAATCTGCTTAAAGGCAGCCAGAGGCTTCATTTATCTTTAGCATAGTTAATTTAAAGCAAAGGTGTTGATACAAGCTTTTTTAAAATTTTGCTATTAAAAACAGTATCTCCGTGAACATCCTTGTACATATTTGTGCTCTTCTGAGGATGTATCTGTAAGAAAATTCTGAGTCATAGAATTTCCATTGGGTTGTACCAATCTACTATGCCACCAACAGTGGACTAGATTACATTCTCCTACTTCCATGACATTTGTAAATGGCAGTTAAGGTCAAGAGACTGGAATTGATCACCAGAATGAGCATATGTAGAAAAAGGACCGAGCCCTGGGATACCCCAATCTTAAGAATTCAAAGAGCCAAAGAAGAAACATTCAGTAGGTAGGAGGAAGACCAGGAGGGTGTGGCACCCAAATGAGAAGGTGTCAGGGAGGAGGGAGTGATCAGCTCTACCAAAGTGGCAACCTGGGGCCACTGGTATTCTTGGAGAAGGAAGGGCCTATGGAGCTGAAACTCAGACCAAGGAAGGGGTGCTGCTTGGCTCAGTGTCCCTGAGTTTGGAAGAGGGGCTTGTGGGACCCAGGACCCAGACCTCTGAGGAAGGCATTCTGGTTGGTGCTGGTGTCTGTGAGGGGCACACAGTGAGGCTGGTTCTGTGAGTGTGAGTAAAAGTGCAAATTGAACTCAGCTAGTGCATCTGGGGCGAAGAAGTCCTGCTGGGTGACAGCAACAGGAAGCCTACAGAAAGAAGCAAGTCCCTTCTTGTAGCCTTGCAAGCTCCCTCTAGTGTCCCCTACTGGTGGAGCCGAACAGGGAGCTGCTGGCAAAGCCCAAATGTGGTCCTAGAGCTAGCATCACAGAGCGGACAATACAAAGTTGGTTTGGGTCTGAGTAGCAATACCTTAGTAACTGGCAGAGAGGTAAAGTGTCACAATATCTACTTCCGAAAAGGTTCGGTGGGGGTGGCAAGGAGAGAAAGCAGATATGCAAAATGTTACCCAATGGGGAATCTACATAAAAGTTACACAGAGGTTCTTATTACTATTTCAACATTCTTGTAGGCTTGAAATTTTTCTTAATAAATGGGGGCAAACAAATGGCAAGAGAGGAATGAAGACACTATAAGCTGTTCTTTTGAAGAGTTTTGCTATAATTTGGAACAGAGTAATGGGTGGCAAGTGGAGAAGAAAGTAAGGTCTAGAGGGTTTTCTTGGTTTTTGCTTTTTTTAATGGGAGAATTAACAGCATGTTTACTTGTTGATGGGAACAGTCTAGTGGAGAATGGAGGAGACTTGCTCAAGTAGAGTCTTTGAGCTCATGAGAAGGGAAGGGAATGGACAGTGTCGACAGAATTTGGCTAAGGAGCACCCATGGCTGGTGAGAGATGGCATGCAAGTGTGCACATGTGGGAGCATTCCAGGTAGTCCCTTCTGGTTGTGTCCCACCAGCACCCGCCCACCCCCCCCACCCCCATTGAAAATAGGAAGCCAGACCATCAACTGACTGTGTGGAAGAGGAAAGGTAAAGGTTTGAGGAGAGAAAAAGGTAGGAGGGTGGGTGAGCGAGTGGACCGGGGAAGTAGAGTTTGCTTGCCAGACAACACTCATGGTTGACTTGAAGGCCGTGGCAGATGGATATAAAGTAAGTTCAGTCAACGTGACTTTGTGTGTTTCTCCGACAGTGGTTAGCTGTGTGGGTGCGAGCGTGAAGCGGGCAGAAAGCTGGATTTAATACAGGATTGTGTTCAGCTGAACCAGTGTGACACAGCTAGAAAGGAGCACTGGAGTGAAGATCATGTGTGAAGGGGTGGTTACGATCAGTGTTTATGGAACTTTGGTGGGGAAAAGAGGGACAGCATAAAGCCGTATGATCAGTGGTTGTAGGGCCTGGTGGGTCAAAGACTTCTTGGTGTTAGAGACAAGAAGGTGGTGGCTGGAAAGATGTGAGGTGACTGTCAGGGGCACTTAGAGTTGAGCAACAGAGAGGCTGCAGTCATGGTTAGGATTCAATTCAGAGAAGAGGAAAGGGAGTAAAAGACAGGAGGTGTGGGGTTCATGCTGGGATCTCTGGAAGTCCTGGGATTTTCAGGATGAAGCTCAAGACCATTGAAGGAGAGGATATCAAGGAACTGAGAGGCCAGAGTGCTGGATGGATGGATAGATGGATATTGAAACCACCAAAAACTATGACAGCAGTAAAATTGGAGAATAGTAATGAGCCAAGAGTGCATATTAAGATCTCCCAAGAATTGGGTAGACCTGGAGATTAGAAGGCGATTGAAAAACATATGGGCATGGGGCGCCTGGGTGGCGCAGTCGGTTAAGCGTCCCACTTCAGCCAGGTCACGATCTCGCGGTCCGTGAGTTCGAGCCCCGCGTCGGGCTCTGGGCTGATGGCTCAGAGCCTGGAGCCTGTTTCCGTTTCTGTGTCTCCCTCTCTCTCTGCCCCTCGCCCGTTCATACTCTCTCTCTGTCCCAAAAATAAATAAACATTGAAAAACATATGGGCAGAGGGGGGTGAGGTCTGACCTTATATTATGTTCAAAACTGAGGGTTTTAGGACTTGGGAAGGAGAGTAATCTGGAAGCAGCGATGAGGAACAAGGAACTTCACCTATCCCACATCTAGGCCAGCGGTCGGTTGGAGAGCTGCGGAAGAGGGAGCAGCCGCACTGGTGAGCCTGCAGGGAAGCAGTGTCCTTGGGCAGACAGCAGGTTTCATTAGAGCAGTGCCCCTCAGCGTTTTGTCATTCTCTTCCTCCTCCAGAGCCTTTTTAGATATTGTCTTCCTACCCCCTGCCCTGAAATGAATTATAAAGGAATAAGATTTTGTCAGGTAAGTTTGAGGCTTAGAACCACAAGTTATTATAACTTCTGAGATTTTTTTTCACCCTCTCCCAGAACCAGTTTTCACTTCCTTTAGAATGATATCACCCCCATTGAAAATGAATGAGTTACAGCTGGTAGGTGAAGAAAGAAGTGGGGGAATGTAGGGAATTTCGGTGATGACTGACCGAGTCTAGAGGGCCCTGGCAGAAATTATCAATTGTTAAGAGAGGAGGGTGGGGCCCAAAAAGGGGATGTCAGAGCTGTATAGGGTTTAGAGCCTGGGAAATGTAGAATCCTGGGGGGTCCTGGGTCTTTTATACGTAACTAATAAATAAACTAAATAGAGGGTAATAATGAAATTAGTCCTGGTGGCCTCATGGCAGATGGTAGTGGTAGAGGCTGAGCATGCGGGGGGCTAGGAGAGAGGAGCCTTGCCAGTCTTATTCTGAGTGGTGGGGCAGTTCTTCTCTGGACTTGCCTGGAGGCTCTAGCCTGTGCTAGTGTGAGGACTGTGTGTGAATTGGCAGGATGGGGCCTGAGGAAGGTGGATCCACTGAGGCCAAGGCCAAAGAGGGAGGGGGAAAAACAAGGGTGGCGGGTGCTTTGGGGAGAGAGAGTTGTATTTATCGATGTGTCAGCATTGACCTTGGGTAGTGCCAGATTTCTAGGCAGGTGATGTAAAGTTCAGATCCTAGTTCCACTGTCTTAGCTGTGTGGTTTGGGAAAAGACTCTGAATCTCACTTTGTTAAATTGTGAGAACAGGTGACATTAGTCCCATCCACATATGGGTTTTGTGGTAGTGAATCTGTTCCTAGCAAACTGCTTTTTATCCGTAGTAGTATGTTGCATACATCTGAAGAGAAGCCATATAATTCTTTCCCACCTTCCTGTCCCCTCCCCAGTTCTCCATTTTCCCCCTTCTTACATCCAACTTCAGCTCTTACAGAAAATTCTGTTTCCAATCATCTTTTTTCTGACCAGGTAGACCCAGTTCCAGGGAGCCCGAGGAAGCTTGCACTAACTACCCTTTCCCGTTGTTCTAAAGAGAGAATGAGAGAGCAAGCAGTGCTGCTCCCTCTAAGCCTGTGGTGGTCAGCTACATCTAGGCCAAGTGAAATCATTTGTCTTTCGTTGTTGGGGTTTTTTGTTTGTTTTTTTTTTTTTTTAAGTTTATTTATTTTGAGGGTGGGGACAGGCAAAGAGAGGAGAGAGAAAGAATGTGAAGCTGGTTCTGTGCTGAGAGGAGAGAGCCCAATGCGGGGCTCGAACTCACAAACTGGGATTATGACCCAGGCTGAGTTGGATGACTAACCGACTGAGCCACTCAGGAACCCCATCATTAGTCTTGAAGAAACACCAAGTACCCCATCCTAGAAAGTATTTTTTTGCTCTGTAATCTGCCGTAATGGCCCAAAGCCCAATTTGGAAGATAAACAAGAGGGAGAGGTTGTCACAAACCTAAAATTTGAAGTTTCAACTGTTTCTTGAACCCACATTCTCTTGGAGATGGCATGGAGATGAGAAAGCAAATGTTCTGTGGGTGTGTCTAGACCAGTTGAGAACTCTTATTTGTGTATGAGCTGATCTGTTTTGGACACAGCTCTCTGTGTGCAAAATGTTTGCTGTCATGAGAGATTCCAACCTGATTATGCTCCAGTTCTTTAAACCAGGAGAGCACAAATAGATACAATGAAAGGAAGTTCAAGGCACATAGTATAGGAAATCAGAGTGGGTGGAGGTCAGAATTGATGGAAGAGGTGAAATTTGAAACTGGGCCTTAAAGGAAAGGTAGGTATTTTCAGATGGAGATTGCCAGGAAGGTGATTCTAGGCAGCTAGGCAGCTGGGTGGTTTATAAGTTTGTCTGGAGCCAAACTAGAGTTTGTCTAGTATTTACTCACCCAGCTGAAACCACCTAGGCTTTACCATGCAGTTTGTTGTCTACCAAGGTCTCTTTTTACTCTCTCTTTTCCTTGCTGTGGACCCTTGTTTCAAAAGGTTGATCTACCCAAGGTACCTGGCTATCTCAGTCTTTAGAGCATGTGACTCTTGATCTTGGGGCTGTGAGTTTCGGCCCCATGGTGGATGTAGGGATTACTTAAAAAATAAATAAATACATAAATAAAAGACAAAAGCTTTATCTATCCAAACTATGCAGTTAGCAATAATTCATTTTCCCATCAAATTACTCAAAGATGTTAGTCAAGACCATTGTTCTTACACTAGCATGATGTAATTCTAGACAAAAGTGAGGAAAACTAGTGTTTTTCAGTTTTATTTTAGCATTTACAGTTTCTGCATTGACTCTTTGAAATGCTGAGTTTCATTAACTACCCACACAGGACCTCAAAGGGTGTGGGGCTCCAGGTGGGAAGCCGATGGTCTGGGTAGCATCTTAGGAAGGGAATGGGAATAGCAACACTAGTATTTCTGGAATGGGAAATGAGAAAGACCAGAGGCAAGGGTTAACTTAGGCGTGGGTTGTATTGGTGGCAATAGGGGTGAAGAAGGAAGGGATAGATGGTAGAGATGTGCGGGGAGGAAAAGTTGCCAGGCTGTGTGACTGGGTGAGCGGTAGGGAGACAGGAAGAACGTGGAGGTGATATATGTGATACTCGGGCTAGGAGGATGGTGAGACAGGTTTATTGGGAAGGCGAGAGGAGAGTCTTGGTTCTGGTGGGGCCAGGCTCAGAGCTAAGGGGGCCAGGAAAGAGCCAGAGAGCCACATCTGTCATCCCACCTGAGACCTCTTCTCTCCGTAGTAGCTACATCCTGAGACATAAAACCTGTGAATCCAGTACCCAACCTGTTTCCTGTCGCAGGGCCACCTGTACAATCAGGTGACTTCTAACCTCTTGCCACACGTGCGTGTGCCTTGCTCTGTCCTTGTTCTCGTGCTCTGTGCCCTGTTCTGCCTTTGGGACTGGTGTCATGTGGCCGTGCCACTCCTACTCCTTATCCCAACCTTGGGAGCCTTCTTACAGCCTCTTCCATGTTTTACCCATCCATCTAGTCCTGCTGACTCTGCCTGTCTTTCCCCTCAGTCTCTTAGTGTGTTCCTTCAAATCTGTGAAAATATTTCTGTTCAGAGTAATAATGGGATCTTGTGAACAGATCCCTCATATAGGTTTTCTAAGTCCACAGAATTTGTTGTGATAGCATTCTACTAGAGACAGCTATTTAAAAACAGTGACTTATGGAAAGAGACCAGCAGAGGGATACTGTCTGTGTAGATTATAAACAGATTGACACAGTAGAAGCTTGTTCTCATTTACCGTGTACTTGAGCACTATGCATTTATTCATCTGACCACACACAGGCTTCCTTTTCAATTGGTATCTGCTAGGATGAGATTCTACCTATCAGAAAGCCCTCGACCTGTTTGGATCATGTGCAGAGATACTTCAATCCAGCATATGCAGTTGTGTATAAGTAGGGTCCAGTGAATGAGATTTTATATTTGCTTTGGCTGCATTCCATAATTCTTCGGTTCCCTCTGTTTTTACGTTCAGATCGATCCCATGTTTCAGAAGACAGCAGCCTCATTCGATGAGTGCAGCACAGCGGGGGTATTTCTCTCGACCCTCCACTGCCATGACTACAGAAGTGAGCTGCTGTTTCCTTCCGATGTCCAGACTCTCTCCACTGAAGAACCCCTGGAGTTGCCAGATTTAGGTTGGGTAGAAATGACAGATTTAAAGGGTGAGTACACATAGTGCGTCTCACCAGAGCATTTCAGTCATCAGAAAAGTTTCCGTACAGCCCTGGAGTGTAATAAGCCTGTCATTAAGTTGCTTGGCTAAATTACCAGAAGGTGCCTCTGGAATGCCAAATTGGGCATCCTTTTGGGAGAAACTAACTTCTCTTCCTCTCTGCAGCATGGAGTCTAAGAGTAGTAAGTAGCTGATGCCCACCTGGTCTATATGTGTCGCATCCCTCGTGTGCCCCTGTCAGCAGCCAGCTTGCACAGTCACGTTTTAGAGCCCTGGGCTAAGCCTGGCCTGTCACAGTTTGGACTTGGGAAAGGAGCTTTAAAATAGGCTTTTGGTGAGCCAGGGAGGCCTTGTTCTTTTGTTACCAATTTAGGGGGTCCTGAGGAGAAGAGGGCATTGTGAATTATTTTCAGACTCCACTGTGGTGGTCTGAGAATGGACCTGTCCTTTTGTTAACTCCTTATACTGGCTTGGAAAGGGTTTTATCCCCCCTCCCATCCTACCATCCATACCTCTCTGAATCATCTGAGAAATTGTGACAGCCGTGAGTGGGAGGATGGCAGGTGCGGGAATGTGGTAGCTAGCTACACTTGTGTGCAGTCTTTTTTATGTGTTGCATGAAATTGGTCCTCCCCCCCACCCCCCTGCCCCCAGGGCCACACAGATGTTACGGTGCCCATTTTCATCCTTTCTATTCTTGTATAAAGTTTTTTTTTCTTTTTTTTGTTTTTTGCTTTGAGAGAGAGAGAGTGCACACGTGCACATGTGTGAGCAGGGGAGGGGCAGAGGGAGAGAAACTTAAGCAGGCTGTGCGCCCAGCATGGAGCCTGATGCAGGGCTTGATCTCATGAACTGTGAGATCATGACCTGAGCCAAAATCAAGAGTCAGACACTTAACCGACTGAGCCACCCAGGCGCCCCGATTCTCATCTAAAGTTTTCTAAGTACAGCTGTTTTGTGCTCATGATCTATTTCCAAGTTTATGCTCCCAACTGGGACTTTAATCTTGTGAGGTAACTAGTTTAGTTTGGGACTAAAATAAGTAGCATTGCATGATTGGTTGTGCAGTTAGTACACTTTTTTTTTTTTTTTTTTTTGAGAGAGAGAGAGAGAGTGAGCACAAGCAGGGGAGGGGCAGAGTGAGCGAGGGAGACAGAAGATCAGAAGTGGACTCTGTGCTGACAGCAAAGAGCCCAACGTAGAGCTCAAACTCCCGAGCTGCAAGGTCATGGCCTGTGCTGAAGTCGGATACTCAACTGACTGAGCCACCCAGGTACCCCCAGTTGGTATACTTTTTGGAAGGGTTTTTGATTTCCCAGCTATAGCATAGGGGCACAGAGTCCATTTCAGAGTCAAATGTCTGTGCTTCAGGTTTCTGCCCTAATGTTTCAGTAATTCTTGGAATGCCAATGTGGAGCCTGCTTCCAGTGTGGGTATGTCTTTGGAGCACCACCCTCTCCCTGGACAGAAGTCTGTGACCTGGAGCTTGGCCTCCAGCCAGCCTCTGCCACAGAACAAGAGGCAACTGAGCCTCCCATCTCCATCGTGCTGCTCTGGTCGTTCTGAGCAGGGAGGAGTGTGCTCCATCCACATTCTTTGCCATCGTCCCTCTTTGCCATCTTCTGTTCTCTCCAGCGCCCTTGCAACAGTGTGTGGAAGATTGCCAGATCTGCCCTTCCCTGGCCGGGTTCCAGTTCACTAAATGGGACAGCGAGGCACATAATGAGGTGAGTTCAATTTTTAGACTTGTAAGGGCTCTGGGCATTTGTCCAACTGCTCATGGTTTCAGTGAGATGGCCCAAGACAAGTCCTGCCCAGTGAGAACCAAAACTGTGGCATCATTTTTATTTGGCCAAGAGTATAGAAAATATTTCCCTTGGCCCTTCTGTAAGGACTAAAACCTGGGGGCTAGGAATGGAGGGTGAGGCAGCCCTGTCATTCCTGGGTGTGCATTTTTTTAATTAGCTTTACCCTCTAACATGGTTAATTCCAGTCCTCTGGTCTCAGGCTGCTGTCAGGCTCGAGGAATTTCCTGCTCTTCAGGGTTGAGTCCCTTGGCACAGAGTTTCCTGAGAAATTGTCATGTGTAGAGCTTTCCTCTGTATATTTTTAGTATGGCCCCCTTTAGCCTACATACTACCACTTCCATAATAAATGGTCTCCATGGAAAACAGTTTTCTCTAAACATGTAGTTAATGGATACAGATTCCTGTTTCATGTTTTACAAAATGTGCCTGATGACAATACAGCTTCATCCTGTGCTGCACAATATAAACTTCCTCAGCGCTTTACTATCGTGAGAATGTTGGCTCTGGGGAGGTGGGAGGAGAGGCTGGAAACTCGAATTTTGGGATGAGAAAGGAGTCTGTTCCTCCAGCGGTGGCTGGGGTGTCCGTGGGAATGGGGAGTACTAGAGAATCCTCTCTTTGTCCTCTCCAGTCCGTGTCTGCCCTGGTAGACAAGTTCAAGAAAAACGAACAGGTGTTTGACATCAACGCCGAGGTAGAGGAGGATGACTGCGGGGATTTTCCTGATGGGCCCATGGAGGACGACTTTGATGCGAATGACGAGCCTGAGCACAGCATGACTGGGGACAACGCTGAGTTCAGGAGCTGGAAGGAAACCTGCCACACTCATAGCTGCCCGTAAGGCTCTCAGGGCCACAGATGTTCCCAGCGGAGTTTTCCATTTGTTCTTTCCCTGCTGAGACAGTCGAATTTCATCTCTGAGACTGGCTAGGCTGGTGTGCTGGCCATGTAGTCCACACAGGCTGAGCCGTTCTGACTCACGGAATCACACCTGCCTGTGAATTTGGCTCAGCAACTTAGTGGTTATAAAACTGACACTGTGGGAGTTTGTAAGGATAGAACTAAAATATGTAAAGTGCTGGAAAAAAGTACCCGGGATACAGGAGCTACTTCAGTGGTGTCTCTTGTTACGTGTTTTGGTAGCGCAGAGTGTGCTTTCTTTCTACACATGATGCATAGTCTGGCTTTTGGCTACATCCCTACATGTCAGTTATAGACACAAACAGGCTTATGTGCTGCTTACAGAAACAGTGGCCCCTGCCTCTTCAGGGTCAAGCAAAGAAGGGGGGCTGGGCAGTGTTCAGTTACCAGATAGGCAGATAGGCAGACCAGGGATAAGCAAAGCAGGGGAAACTAAATAAGCAAATAAAACTGAGCATATTGGGCAGGAGGAATTAGCCTGTAGTAATTTAAATTTTTTATTACTCGAGTAGGCATAGGAGAAAATCAGAGCTTTCTGGGCCTTTTTATACATACTGAAGAGATTAGTATTGTTTTAATTTTGAATATGGTTTGGAAGCATCATAATCACGTAGTACCAAGGGCCTCTAAAGGTCATGAATAGGCTTGGGTGTGGGAGATTCCATAAGACTACAAACGAACAGTCCCTGTGCCTACAGCAGTTTTGTGTGCCTGTGACTGGGGACAGCTAAGCTGGTTTGCTATGGGGTAAAACCTTAGAAGTTGTCCCGTATAATTTGTCTGCTTATGTGGGAAATGATTTTATTGATAATGTCTCTTCAAATCGGAGTAGATAGTGATGGGCTAAACATTTAGCACCTCAAGGCAAAACTACCATCTAAGACCTTTGGCACCGTCCTTTCTTCTCCTGATTTGTACTATTATTATACTTGCAGTCTTGTCCCCGTTCCCATCCTATCCTATCATCTACAAAGTGAGAAATGGTAGGCAGGTTGGTGGGATTAGCTCTTTTAATATCATTTTCAAATGTCAGAGAACAACTGTTACTTTTCCTGGCATCTGAGGAATTGATGGTAACAAAGGGCTTTAGTTACTTCCATTTTGGTATTTTGAATAAATGTCTCCATTTCTCTCCAGTTTCAAACAGAACGAAATCGTAGAGTCCATCCTACTGAATGCATTGGGGCCAGGGGGCTTAGGTTCTAGCCTAAGGTTTTGTCCATCTTGAAATCCCTATCCTTGGCCTGGTGCTGTTCTTTCCCGAGAGCTCAGTCAATATTTAAACTGCACAGATTTGACTCTGTCATTGATAGATGTGAGATGTGGTGCAGAGGCAAGTAGCATCACCTTTTAGGGTCTTGTGTTCTCATCCAGAAAATGAAGGGTTTGGACTAGATAATAATAACGTCTGAGCTCATGAGTGCTGTATTATTCTGGCTTTGTGCCAGACCCATGCCAGGTGCCTTACCTGCATTACCTCACATAATTTACGTAGTGCAGAAAATGTCATTTCTTAAGCCTTACAACAACCTTATCATTAAGTCCTGTTATCCCCACTTCACAGATGGGGGAACAGGCTCAGAGAAGTTAAATACTGGGATGGAGCTGGGTATCACTCAGCACCTTTGGCCAATTCTGGCTGCATGTAATGAACTTTGGATAGTAGGCTCCACCCCAGAGCATTTCACTGAGAGTCCCTGAAGCCAGGCTCTTTGTCACATTTCCCAAACTTTTCCTGGGTGATTGTACTGTGCACCCGTGATGACGACACTGTACTGGACTAAAAGGTCTTTAAGGGCTTCTCTAGCTCAAGGTGGGTTATGGCAGTGCTGAATTAGAAGTTCCAGTGTTCTGTAGGATGCCCCATGTTATTGGTCCCTGGATGGCAACACTTGGACAACTGTGCACATCATCTGTTAACGAGGCCAGGCCTGACAGAAGTGTTGTATGTCCAGCAGCATCTTGGGCACATTCCCTCTTCCTGCAGCAGTGGGCCACGTGTGCTCTAGCCAATCTCTCTGTGTACAGGTGCTTGCTGTGGTTACAGACCTAGTCTATAGTCCGGGGCCCACCACAGCCCGCTCCATGCATGTAAGAATGAAGCATTTTGCTGAGTGCCGGGTGATGTGCTAGAAGCCAACTGGGAGGAGACCTTTACCCTGCAGGTTAAAGTGTGATGTGCTGAACTGGTGCTGAATTGAAGGAGGAGCCCTGTGGTGGGGGAGCAGGTAAAGGAAGTAGTTCCCCCAGAGGGGATTAGAGAAGCTTGATGGGGGTGGGGGGTAGGCCTTGAAAACTGGATAAATCATGAAGTAGGTTGGTTGTTGAGTCAGGGACTTAGGACCAGTAGGGCGCCTGCCACATAGTATTGTGTATCATAAGATAAAATGGCTAGAGTTCAAGCCTCAAGGGCCTTAGCCCTGCCATGGCCCACAGATTCTCAGGAGATGGGGGCCAAGCTCTTTATAGCTTTGCCTATAAGTTCCCAATAAATTCCCAGCATGACTGCCGAAACAGAACAGTATCTGTGAGAATTGAGCAGAGATTCTACTGAAGGCATCGTCTTTCTCCCTCCGGAGCTCACAGTGTAGTACAGTTGTTATCAGTAACATGGGCGTTCTACAGACTGGAAATGTGAATTTTTTTGAGCATATTCTTATTTTTAAAATTAAGTTTTAATTGCACAATAATTATACAAATCCAGTTTCCTAGTTTTTAAATAAATATTCTGTAGATACAGGTGAAGTCCCCTGTTAAAACTTTTTAACCTTATTCCATAAGGTTTAATGTAAATTTACGAGGATTTGTGTGTATATGGATCGCACAGTATGGATGAAAAACCCCTTGGTGCCTGAAGTTTCCTTGTTACCTTTACCTTTAGAGGGCAGTATAGCAGCGCTAACATACTTTCTGATGTGTCAGGGACCTTTAGGAGAAAGCTACCTCGCACATACTAGTACCTTGTAGAAAGGTTGAAAAATCAACCCAAAACTGCCATTCTGGACTGGCCAGTTAGACTTCACACACAGCAAAGAATAAAGCTAAGATGGCTTAACGGATTACAAGTGCCCCTCCCCCACCCCGATCATTTTGGGGGACAAATTAGAATAACATCTTTTCACTTTTGGTAGACATTACACTAGTGTTATTGGAGCCCTCACTTTTGGAAGGATGGTGAAGAAAGAATGAGAGAGAGATTATCATCTTGTGTGGTGGGAAATCTTCCATATGGAAAGATCTTGAAGCTGATTCAGAGAATTGTGTCCAACTCCCAGCTCTGGCATTTTATTAACTGTGCAGTCCAACTTTCTCTCTGCCACTTTTCTTGTCTCTCAAGTGGGTAAACTTGCATTTTATGAAGCACTTTAAAACCTCCTTGTATAGCTATGACCGTATTGTTATAAAATTAAGAGAAGCAAAAGCACTTTGACTAAGGAAAAACTAAAGGATTTTTAACGATGAAGTATTTATATTGAACTAACTCTTAGAAATCCTGCCCATCTGTGAAAACTGAGTAGGTAGTCTTCAGTTGCCTCACATGCTGCTTTACATATAAATGCGTGATTGTGTTATATATATTGACATGTACATGGTTGTACATTAAAAATGTGATTTCATGTGTGTTACAGGGAAGAAATGATTCCCCTTGGGGATGGAGACATTAGGACCATGTGCCCCCTTCTGTCCATGAAACCTGGAGAATATTCCTATTTTAGTCCCCGTACCATGTCGATGTGGGCTGGCCCGGATCACTGGCGCTTTAGACCCCGACTCAAACGTATGTACTTCTAGGTGGAACTTGAACACATAGTGTCAGTGACCATCCAGCATATGTGGGAATGACCACAAGCTTACAAGGCAGGACTCTAGAACTCTGAAGGGCTTGCCAGCGTTGTATGTTTTGCATTCTATCTTTGAATGGAAGGGATTAATTAGCATATTTTTTATTGTGTTTTGTTAGCAAGACCACAAATTACCAGTTGATGAAATAGGTATGTGGTTTGCCTTTCCTAATGCCATTATGTTGTTCAGATAAAAATGGTATTTTGCCATTGATAAGGATCTTGCAGAATGGGTAAATATTGTCCACAGAGGTGAACGGTATTGATGTCTGTGTTCATTTCTGCAGATGATGCTGCCTCCAAATCAGAAAACAAGAAGAAGAATAATACAAAGAAAGATTTTGAAATTGACTTTGATGATGATATTGACTTTGACATATATTTTCGAAAAACAAAGGTTTGTGCTAGATTTATTAGCATATGTGCTTTCTTAAATTACTCTTTTTACTCTTCTTTCTTTTCAGATGTGATTTTTTTTTAATTTTTTTTTTTTTTTTTTTTTTTTTTAGTATTTATTTACTTTGAGAGAGACAGAAACAGAATGCGAGTGGGTTAGGGGCAGAGAGAGAGGGAGACACAGAATCCAAAGCAGGCTCCAGCTCCAAGCTGTCAGCACAGAGCCCGATGCGGGGCTCAAACTCATGGGCTATGAGATCATGGCCTGAGCCAAAGTCAGACGCTCAACCGACTGAGCCACCCAGGCACCCCTAGATGTGATTTTTGTTTTAAGTTTATTATTTTGAGAGAGAGAGAGCACGAGTGTATGTGAGCAAGAGAAGGGCAGAGGGAGGGAGGGAGGGAGGGAGGGAGAGAGAGAGAGAGATTGAGAGAATCCCAAGCAGGCTCCGTGCTGTCAGCATGAAGCCCAATGCAGGACTCAAACTCACAAATGGCGACATCCTGCCTTGAGCCGAAATCAAGAGTTGGACGCTTAACCAACAGCCACCCAGATGCCCCACAGATGTGATTTTTTAAACAATTAATTACAAATACAAGTTTTAGAGTAAATAGATGGTTTCATTCTCCCTCAGTCTCTAGAGGAATTGAGAAAAAACCCCGAACTCAGTGGCAGATAGAATCAGGTTTAGAATATGAATAATGTCTGGCAAAATCACTCTTTCACATGGAACTGGGATTTCTGACAGTAGACTAGTGCTGCCCAAATCCTTTCCAAGCTCCTTAAAAAAATACATATATATGTTTTGAACATTCTTATTAAAGATGCCTAAAAACTTTTTTTTTTTTTTTTTAATAGGCTGCTACTATTCTGACCAAATCCACTTTGGAGAATCAGAATTGGAGAGCTACCACTCTTCCTACGGATTTCCTCTATGAGACTGATAATCTTGTCCAGCTGCATCTCAAACCAGGAACCAGGGTAAGACCAGGATAAGACTGTTCTTGGTTTGTTTAGGCTGCTGCTGTTGTCTAACCTGCTGAT
The DNA here is from genome assembly GCF_014898765.1 of Herpailurus yagouaroundi. Taxonomy (NCBI): domain Eukaryota; kingdom Metazoa; phylum Chordata; class Mammalia; order Carnivora; family Felidae; genus Herpailurus; species Herpailurus yagouaroundi. The sequence continues at coordinate 35,793,657 of NW_024412419.1, forward strand.
AGCATCAGAGGTATCGGATGATGGGTAGTGTGACTGTCAGACAGTGCCTTTAAGGAAAAGGAGAGAGCGAGAGGAGAGATGTGTGTTAGCCCAGGGCAGTTACTGGAAGACGCAGTAGGAATAGCAGAGCTAAAGGGAAAGCTTATGGGATAGATGCACACCAAAGATTTGAAATACATCAGTTGGTTAGACCTCCGGATGGACACTGAGCCCTACACGCTGAAATGCTAGGGCGATAAACAATCTTTTGTTGAGGTTCTTACAAGATGTTAGTTATTGCTTGATTCTCTACTTTCTCGTTGAGGTGGTGGATTCACTAGGCAGATGCTGTCCCCAGCCCACGTTGCCTTCCTCATGGTCAGGGTGTGGACGGGGTGTAGACTGTGACATGAGGGGTGATGTAGGGGCCAGTGTCTGACTGTGCGGTCCTCAGGGAGTTCTCCAGTGCTGCGCAACCTTCCTGGCTCCTCTGTTAAGATGAGCACTCCAGACCACTTGGTGCTGTACCTAGTCGCCGTTCGCTTCATCTGCCTGTGGTTCTTCTGGTGATGCTGGTAGCAAGCGCATGTCACTGTTGCCAGGGTAACCGGTCAGTGGTTCAAGCTAGGTTTCATTTATCTAGACCCCCGTTCATTTGCATTCCTGGTGGTTCTAGTCTTGTGGCGTCATATACACAAACTGTCTTCAGTTTCCTCTTCCTTATTTTGCCTCTTTCTGTACAAGACCGTAATGATATGTATACAGCTCCCCCAAATCACTGATATCTCACATTGTGTTTTTATAAACCAACAGTAATTTATTTTCCTTTTTAATCAACACTGTTTATTTAATAGAAATACTCTTAAAAGTGCAGAAAGAGATACAAAACCGCAGTACGAGAGAGTATGGCTATGGTCAGTGTTGGTAAGATGCTAGCGCCCTCGTTCTGATCAGAAAGTGGAACCCTGTGGCGGAAGAGCAGGATGGTAGGACACTTCTCAAACCTTGCCCAGCCTGGAGCTGCTCTCTGTGGCCACAAGCCACCCCCTTTTCCCTCAAGCCCTTATTGTGAGCATTTGAAGATTGTGGCCTTCGGTGGGAATTTGCATATTCAGATGTTAAGGTGGTAGAACAAAGTCATTGAGACCTTGCATTCCAGGGGGTGGTTTTTTGTTTTTTGTTTTATGATTGTCTCTTATAGAAGAAAGAACTTTTGCTTCTGATTGTCCATGGGAACACATTCACTGTGTGTGGTAGGGCAGCCAGGCAGCAGGAGCTGGAGATGCCTGACCTTCCCAGCAGAGTTACACTGGGAAAATGACTGTTAAGCTCTGGAAACTCTGGAAATTAGATGCTGGATTAATAAGCACTATTTGGTTAGAGACTATACAGATCAACCACCCATCCAGTTTAATATCTTGCAAGGGGATTCTAATAGCAACCGCTGTCATATTCCCTTCCTGAAACACTTTTTGTAGACTGTGGACAATTTAGAGTGTGCCTCGAGGAGAGTATCCTAAATGGAGAGAGATTTAGAAATAGTGTTATAGGAGGAACAGTGGAAGAAAGTAGACAATAAATGCCTATTGTTGAATATTATTTTTGGATTTGTATTATAAAAACATTGTGAAGGGTTTTTTTGGCTGCTTTTGGGTATAGAGTTGTATTAAAATACTCAGTATGCTTTGTAAACTACATACCTTCAGCCTCATGTCCTTCTCCCCAGAGAAACCCCTCAGGCAAAAATCACTGGTCTAACGATCAGCAAATATCTGAAGGGCTGTGGTCACAGGCATTCCCAAAGGAGGAGGCAGACTTGTTCTCTGAGGCTCTGGAAGGCAGAACAAGGACCCTGTGTGTAACAACAGGGAAAAAAGCTGGATGTTTCTTATGATTGTCCCAGAAATGAGACAGGCTGCCTGTGAATTAAAATTGTGAATGGGTTTTCTCAGAATTGCTCGAGCAGCAACCAAGTTGACTTCTTTTCAGATAGCTTTAGGCAGTTTTGTTTTTAATGAAGAAACCCTTTCCAATAAAGTTGTGCACAGACCTAATTGCACACCAGCTCTCTGGTTTATTTGGGTTGGATGGAGTCTCCAAGCCCTGCTACCCCAGGGCTTGCTCTAGAACAGAGCTGTGCAGTTGAAGTTGTCAGGATTAAGATGACTTTTCAGGGCCCTTAGAACCCTAAAATTCTATAATTCTATTTTTTTTTTTTTAATTTTTTTTTTTTTTTTTTTTTTTTTTTTTTTTTTTTAAATTTTTATTGTTGAGAGACAGAGAGAGACAGAGTATGAGCAGGGAAGGGGAAGAGAGAGAGGGAGACACAGAATCTGAAGCAAGTTCCAGGCTCTGGGCTGTCAGCACAGAGCCCGACGTGGGGCTCGAACTCACGAACCGTGAGATCATGACCTGAGATGAAGTCAGACGCTTAACTGGCTAAGCCACCCAGGCACCCCTAAAATTCTATAATTCTAGGAGATTGATCATAAGAACTAAGGTTATTGTCCATCTTAGTTTAGAGATGCTTTCCTAGAAATTGCTTTCTACTGTTATTCTTTCCTTCATTCTAGTTACTTAAGATGGCCCAAGGCCAGAGGGCAGGAACTGAACATTATGAAGAAATTGGAGACTATGATTACAACAACCCTAACGACACCTCCAACTTTTGCCCTGGATTACAGGTAAAGGAGAGAAGGGCTCTGTCCTCTCTTCTAAGCGGAAGAGCCTTCTTTCCTATATGGTAGAAAGCTGCAGGAAATTCTAAATGAGGTGGGGAGTTTGTGGCTGCCTGCCCTGCCCCAGGCATCAGGGAATGAGCAAAGCTGAGGAAACAGCCAACACCTTGGCCTGCTTTGCCGCCAGTTCTACATGCGGAAACAAATGATCATACTCCAATAAACCAGTCAATATCTTTAGCCTGTGCAAAGCACTTATCTTGGCTATTTTGGGATTTCAAAGGAAAATACTCTTCCTGCTCTGAGGAGCTAGTATTTCGGCTAGGGAGACAGCACATAGACATGTGAAGATGGTGTGATCTGATAGGCAAAAAGTCTATGGGGTAGATTCAGTAGACCAGGCTTCTAGCTCTGATTTTGGTTCTTACATTGCAAACTTATACAAGCTACTCCCCAAATTTAGATCTAGGTTTAGGCTAAATAATCTCAGTATTCCTATTGTGAGTCCACTAATGAGATAGCAAATGTAAATAACAGAAAGGGGGGAAATATTAAGCCTCATCTGTGTCCCTGTAGGGAGAGGGACAAGAACTGCAGAATAGTTTGTTCATCTTACCATCTTACGTGGAGAATTGCGTTGTTACATTTTAGTGAAAATCCAGACCTCTTGAGTGCTTCTCAAACTTTCCGGGTGTTTAAGAATCACCCTAAAAAAGAATCACTGCTAAAAACAAGTCCTGGGTCCCAGCCCAGAGATCTGATCCATTCCTGCTGGCCTTGGTCCAAGAATGAATTTTTCATGGCTCCCGGACAGGAATCCTGTGGCCAGCTGGAGACCCCTGGCGACTCTTGTGCTCACATTGGGTGAGGGATGTGGGTCAGATCTCCAGTGTTTCAAGAATGCTTTCTATAAAATGAAATCTTAAGTTGGCCTGAAGCCAAAGGTGATACTGGCAGTTGTGATTATTGAATTCCTTTTAACTTGCTCTAGAGGTCTTAGTTAACAGAAGCTTTCCTCTTAGGGTTTATGTATAACAGGAAGATAAGTAGAGGCACCTAGAAGTCCATCATAGGCTTGACTCACACAATGAACTCTCAGGTGCTCTGCTCTTGATGTGTAAATACAGTCTTTTTCAAGGATACTTCTAAGCCTCAGACAGCTTCTGCCAAACTTGAAGAACTGTTTTCTTGCCCAGGCTGCTGACAGTGATTATGAAGAGTCGGATGATTTATTTGTGGGACCAGTTGGGACCTTTGACCTTACATCTTGCCATCCACCTAAAACAACACAAGAGAATGATGATATCCCTGAAGTCCAAGGATTGGACATCACCACTTATGGGGAGTCGAATCTGGTAGCTGAACCTCAGAAGGTAGAGGTGAAAGCTGAGAATTATATTGTTTGCCTGAGATCTATTTAATTTGCCTCCTATATGAGAGTCATATTGGTCTGGGCTTGATTTTTTTTTTTTTTTTCCCCTCCATTTTAAGTCGTTGCTCTCTAAGTGGCTGACTCTTAAGTAGGGCTGTGTTGGGAATGAGCTGATGCTAATTAAGTATGTGTAGAACTAGTCATCTCTCCAGAGATTGTGATAAACCATATAACTAGGAGCAAAGTGGTAAAGTATGTGAATGAAGGCTGCAGGCGGGGAAAATCGGTTTCTGTGCTGATTGCGTGAGGCTAGCTATTTGTCTCTGGAAAATCTTGGCCAGATTCAATTTGTTTTAAATTATCATGCATTAAGCATCTGTCCCATACCAAGTGACAGGCTTGGTGATTTCATATATATTTGATTGACCTATGTCTCTTTCCAGGTTAGTCTTAATGTAAATTATACTTGATCAACAAGAAATTAGGTTAAAGGAAGGGACTCTATTTTGGTATATCCAAAGGAAGTTCTAGAACTCCTTGGATTAAACCAAACTAGATTCTTTATTTGAACTCCAGACTTTTGATTTTACAATGGGTTGATGGTAAATGTTTTTTTTTTTTATTTTACTTAGTTTTACTTGGTTATATATCTATTGCAGGTAAATAAAATTGAAATTCATTATGCCAAGACTGCCAAAAAGATGGACATGAAGAAGTTGAAGCAAAGCATGTGGAGTTTGCTGACAGAGTTCTCCAAGCATGCAGACGCGGAGGTAACATGTTCTGCTTACTCTCTAGGTGCCCGGCATGTGGGAGGGGAATAGCTCATGGTTAAGGCTCTAAGATCAATGGCGTGAATTCAGAAAGCACTCATTCAGAAATACAAAGAAACTTCACACCTTCTGAAAGAGAAATGAACCAAGTATATGAACATGCAAGTCACACGAAAGGCGATGCAGATGGTAAACTAGTGCACGTGACATTATTCAGCCTTGCTGGTAATCAAAAAATACAGATGAAAGCATTTTAGGCTCCTTTAAAATAGCAACTTTAGCAGTTAAACAATTTTTTCAGTACAGCGTTGAGGAAAAGCTTGGAGCACTTACTCACTGCATTTAAGTTGATAAATGACCCTTTTGGAAAGCAAATTCTAACATCTCAGGTGCCATAAAATGTTTAAGCCCTTTGATCTAATACTTCTTGATTTGGGAAATATAATCAAAGTAGGAAAATAGTTAAAAACAATTTTGTCAAATTGTCTCTTTCTCCTTCAGAACAAGGTGAAACCTTGACTGACTCTTTCCAACTAAATGGAACTCTCAGTTAACCAGAATCCTTCCATCCTCTCTATTGGACCGCTAATGCTCAGACAATGTTCTGAGCTTTCCAAACCCAACCCGTTCTCCTATACCTTCTCCTGTTGGCTGAGAAGTGAAAATCATGCTTTGACTGAGGACCCTGAGTTGTGTAGTCCTACATATCAGCTAAGGCTCCAATCATATGCCTAAAACTGAATAGGATGCAAATGTAAGGGAAATGCGCTTTTTACAAAGTAGAAAAGGGGTGGGGTGCCTGGGTAGCTCAGTCGGTTAAGTGTCCGACTTTGGCTCAGGTTATGATCTCACAGCTTATGAGTTTGAGCCCCGCGTCAGGCTCTGTGATGACAGCTCAGTGACCAGAGCCTGCTTTGGATTCTGTGTCTCCCTCTTTCTCTGCCCCTCTCCCGCTCACACTCTGTCTCTGTCTCTCTCTCAAAAATAAATAATAAAACATCTTAAAAAATTAAAAATAAAAAAAAGTAACAAAGGGGTTCTACGTAAACTTTGAGTTTATTTATTTATATATTTATTTTGAAGATTTGTTTATTTTTTAGTTTTTTTTTTTTTGTTTTTTTTTTTTTAGCATTTATTTATTTTTGAAAGAGAGAGACAGAGCACAAGCTGGGAAGGGGCAGAGAGAGACACACACACAGAAGCAGGCTCCAGGCTGTGAACTGTCAGCACAGAGCCTGCTGCGGGGCTGGAACTCACAGAGATCATGACCTGAGCCAAAGTCGGATGCTTAACTGATTGAGCCACTCAGATGCCCCTAAAGATTTATTTTATTTTTAGAGAGACAGCACGCGACCAGGGACGGGGGGTGGGGGGAAGGAGGGAGAATGAGAGAGGGAGGGAGGGAGAGAGGGAGTATCTTAAGCAGGCTCCATGCTCAGCACAGAGCCCGATGTGGGGCTTGATCCCACAACCCTGGGATCATGACCTGAGCCAAAATTGAGTTGGACACTCAACTGGCTGCGCCACTCAGGCACCCCAAACTTTGAATTTAAACAACTTAGAATACCCTCTACTCCAGGGATTATGGTTAACTAAGAATTTATTCTTTTTTAAAAAGTCTTTTATCACGAAAATACTCAAACATATTAGTAGAGAGAGAATAGTATAGTGAACACCTACTTCTGATAACTATCACTGTTTTATGTATACTGTCACCCATCCTGTCCTGCCTCCCCATCCCACCCACCATGTACACATTCTGAATTATTGTAACACAAATACGAGACATGATATCCTTTGATAACTGCTTGCCGTATGGATTATGGATTCTGTGCTGCCCTTGGCTGCGTTAGGCCAGTTGAAACTATAAATGATCATGGCTTTTGTTGGTTTGTATTTTTTTTCCTCAGAGAAAACTAGAAGACTTTTTGCAGTTTTTCCTTTACTGGGATTACATTGACATTGACATCAACATTTACCATCACTTGGTAGTCAGTGTCCTGGTGCAGGGCTAAGGAATGGAGTCCCCTTATGGGTCCCTTTTCTTTAAGATGTAACTTAGAAAATGTGGTTTCATTCAGATGTAGACTTTTGGGGGATACAATCTTTAGGTTCATGTTGCTTTCTCGAAAGTGAACTGGTCCTACAGATCGGAGTTGTCAATATCCTTCTTCTGTTAGACAAACCACAGTGAAACTGGAAAAGAAGGGGACATGGGAAAGGTGGCTGATGAGAAGATGCTCAGCGGGCTCACAAAGGACCTGCAGAAGAGGTGCGTGCCAGTGACCGCAGGGCTGACAGACCCTTTGCACACGCTCTGCTCTTTTAATACTTGGGGCAGTTTTTCTGTGTCTTCTTTGCATTGTGAAATGAGTTAATATAGACCAACTTTTAAAAAGGCATTTTTCTGCACCATTGGCTGGAATGGGACAAGTGATATTTTATTTCCAAATGAGAAACTAGAAGAACCTGCTTATAAAATGCATCTGAAATATTTCTTTGTTTCTGCTTAGTTTGTTCACTGGACATGTGTATTCATACTTGATGAAAGAGCCTTTGTTCCTAGAACTGCAGTGACCCAGCTAAATACTTGCCTCTTTGTTTTATAGCTTGCCTCCCCTCATGGCTCAGAACCTCTCTATACCTCTGGCCTTTGCCTGTCTCCTACATTTAGCCAATGAAAAGGTAGGTAAATCTGGTAAGCATGGGAGTATTCTTTGTTCATAGCAACCTGTTTGAGCTCTTAATTAGATCTCTTACGGGCAACCTCATAAGACATCTTAAATACAGTGACTTATGCAGTACTTTCAACCCAGACGATTAACCATGCACTTAGAAGTAACTTAGAAAAAGGCCACTGGGTGTGATTAGCAATGAAAATAATGAGGAGGACCCAACTGGGGAAATTTTTAGGTGCTGAATTGTGATCTGTCAGTTCCCAACTTTAAAACATAAAGTGCTTTTGTATTTTGGGGTGTCGGAGGCTTTAAAGTGCAAATCCTGCCGGTGCCAAAGTCAAGACACATGGAGATGTGGTGGAGGACGGAGGGCCAGGTGAGGATGAAAGGAAAATTGATGCAGGGAGAGGATAGTGAGACATGGAGGCCATGGCCAGCAGGGCTGCACCACCAACAATGCCAGGCTCCGCAGTGTGCCACGCCAGCCAGCAGAACTGAGCAGCTGTGGCACAGTCACCAGAAGAGCGGGCAGGGACCCATCTTCCCAAGAGTGTGGTGGCAGCTACCCAGGAGGCAGCCCGGTGAGGCAGCCAGCAACAAGCCCCAACAAGTGGCACTGCATGAGGCTTTGTACCCTTTGTATCCTTTCGTGTCCTTAGGCAGCTGGTCCCTCACATAGACTTTGGCTCTTGAAGTAGAGCATCACTAGGGTTGGGCGTGTCTCGCTGCTATTGTGCACCACAGCTGTGGATTCTAACCTCCTCCAAGACCGGAACCCTGCCCCAGAGCCGAGAGTGTGGTGCCTGTCTGAACACTGAAGAGTGGTTTGAGAGGATTGATAAGATTGCACTGGAATGCCAGCAAAAATGGGGTGCTGCAGGAGCACCCAGGATTTCCTGTGTGCCAATGCCTGACCTCTGGCCTCGTAATTAAAATGACGCAATGATGATCGACTGTTTCGCGGCTCTGGGCTTGCTTGGACCGACTGCTGGGCCCGAAGGCGAGGGGTTCCCTTGCAGGATGACCCGTGTAGGATAGCCTTCAGCCTATCCACGTGGACCTCCCACTGGGAGTCAGGGACCACGTTTTCTCTTTCGGAGGTCATGACCTCACTGAAGAAGAAGAAAGTGTCCATTTGGCAGAAGCTAGTTTTGAGGCTGGGCGGGGAAGAGATGTGGAAGAGCCAGTGAGCCGGGACAGGTGCTGCCTGTGTGCACCTACGGTGCTGACTGTTGGGCCCGGGCGTTCACTACTGAGGCGTGAACAGAGCAACCCAGCTTAGCTTCTGACGGGAAGAGCTTATACATTAGAGCTACCGTGGTTGATTGTTGACCCAGGAACATTGAACTCACATGGCTGCTGGGTGAAAGGTAGTAAGCAGCAGTGGCTGACTGGAGGGGTCATGTGCCCTGTTCAGAACTCCTGAAGACAAGGCTAGGGGACACACAGCCCCATCCGTGGTTGTGGGAGATGGCGGTGAAAATGGCTCCGTGTGATTCTTGACATGTTCCAACTTATTCAATGTCAGAAGCAAACTACATGAAGAAAGAATAACTAGGAGGAAAAAAAAAAAACCAAAAAGATATTATCATCCTGACAAGAAATCCACAAATGGCTCTGAGGAGCATTCCCCATCTGAAGAGGAGGGCACACAAGCCATCCATCTGTCTGACATTCAGAAGTGTGACTGTAAAGCTGTTCTGGGGGAGGCCTGGAACCTCACACCATCTTTACGGACGTAGGTGCTGGTGAACTCTCCCTCTGGGTGTGTTCTCCTAGTACACACAGGCTCCTAAAGCACAGGGTGCCCCCAAAGCTCAGAAACCCTCATCTTGAGTCCAAATTGAGAATGTTACTGATTTCACTCAATTGCACCAGTCTGAGAATCGGTGGTGCCCTGGGCTGTGTGTCTCTGCAGAAGCCTGCCTCTTCCCTGTGAGAGAGCGGCTGTATGATCTACACTCGGTTCCCAAATAGACCGGGCCGAGGAAACCCTGCTAAAAAGCATCGGTGATTTTGTGGCCTCACTGAGGCACATAATGCTCTGGCTCCAGCACTGCGCTGCTTCCCCCAACAGCAGGGCCGGTATTGTTGTGCTGTGATCGAGTGTGTCTTTAGGGGCCCAGAGCGCTCAGCATTTAAAGGATGGGGAGATGGCACCAGACCAGAAACCCTTGGGCTAAGCGCTGAGGGAGGCCATTGCTGGGTCTTGGCTTTGGGCTGTTTGAGAAGATTTGACTGTGACAGTGACCCTGTCAGTTACCATGATAGTCTGCAGGGGTCTGTGGTAACTCAGTTTAGAACCACCAAGAGAGGGGCGCCTGGGTGGCGCAGTCAGTTAAGCGTCCGACTTCAGCCAGGTCACGATCTCGCGGTCCGTGAGTTCGAGCCCCGCGTCGGGCTCTGGGCTGATGGCTCAGAGCCTGGAGCCTGTTTCCGATTCTGTGTCTCCCTCTCTCTCTGCCCCTCCCCTGTTCATGCTCTGTCTCTCTCTGTCCCAAAAATAAATAAACGTTGAAAAAAAAATTAAAAAAAAAAAAAAGAACCACCAAGAGAAATTTCACAACGCTTAATACCAGAACATGACTCCTTTGTGGCCTTCTTTCTCCCTGTCTTTCACTCCCATCTGGACTCTTCATCAGCCACTCTGGGAATGAGCTCCCCTGAGAAGTGCGACGGGGCTTGGGGTGCAGTGGTGGACGCTGGGTCTCCTCTACCTCTGTGGGCCCGAGTGTCAATATGGTGTGACTGATTAGCCAAACCTGAACCGCTTCTGGAACCTGAGTCGTAGAAGTCACACTTCAGGGGGGTATGATTTCAGCTTTCCATCGTTAGCAGTACAGGAAGGTGCACCAGAAAGGGTGGTGTGGTTGCTGAGTGCCAGCACATCGTGCCTGCCTCCAGTGCCAAGTGAGGGGAGGTATGCTTGTGGTGAGCTTAGGCAAGACAGGCCTCTGGCAATTGTTTGGTCCTAAAGGAAACAAGTGCCTGGGATTGGTGGGGAATTCATGGGGTGGGAGAGTGGGGGTGTTAGGTGGGGGAAGAGCTGAGAGGTAGGGAAAGGCCTGAGCAGATGGAGCGAGGGGGCTGTCACGGCCGTCCTCAAGGATGAGGTTATGGGGCAGGGAGGGGGAGGGCCTGGACAAGGCCACACATGGACAGGGTTAACAAGCATGTGTTGTGTCTCCTGGTGGCTTCCCCATCCGCTTTTCGTTCCTTCCAGAGCAAATAGCTTAGCTCTTGGGCCCGTTACAGAGAGAGGTTGTTGCAGGAACCAGCACCAGGAAGCCTTTCTTTTTGCCTTTTTTCCCCCTGCAGTTGGCAAGGATTTGCAATTAGCTTTATTATGCAAGTGATATTTGCTATAACATAATTTTCTTACAATCATGGGACTAAGTTCATTCTTTGTAGTCACCACCCTGTTACCTTGATTAGAATCTGTTCATGTGTTTGATCTTCCTTCAGAATCTAAAGCTGGAAGGAACTGAGGACCTTTCCGACATTCTTGTGAGGCAAGGGGATTGAGTTTGCCCGAGAAGAGTTGGCAGAAAGGGGCTCATCGCTTCTTCGGTGACCAGGACGTCCCCACTCTGGGTGCTGCAAGTGCGGCAGGCCTGTGGCAAGGCTGTAGCCCACTACCAAAGTGCCAGGTTTTTTATCGGTTGCTCTTCCCTTCTCTTCCTCACGGTCTGGGAACCAGCACCCTGAAGCTCTTTGATTAAAGTTTCCTGCCCTGTAGTGACCACAGGGAGGAGATGGTGAGGGCACTGTTCTTGATTATGAAAACCTATATCCATGTTTTGAATTCATGTCTAGTTTTTGCCTCCTCAGTTGATCTTTGTTTTTTTCCACACTTTTGTAAAAAATTATTTCCCAGTAGGCACTGGTTGTCTTTAAACAGCTGTCTAAGCCATGTACATAAGATACATCGTCTGTGCACTTACAAATGTATATATGTTATGTCTGCTTAAATAAAATCATTCTGAATCATATGCTTGACAAAATATTTGACTATCTTCTAGGTAAGTTTTAGAGCTGGTGCTTTCCCTTAAGGGGGTTGCAGTCTTGTTAGCTTGATGAGGTACCTGTGTGTCAGTAAAGGCAGGAAACACTTAAGGGCTGAGAAGATTGGTCTTGTAACGGTAGAGGAGAAAGAAACCACTGGCTGGAGGTTCAGATTTCCAGATTGGGTCCATTGGGCCTATGAATTCTGCTGGAGGGTGACGGTGGTAAAAATTGCTAACCTTTGTTAAGCGGCTACCTCCCGTGGATTACTTCACTCAGCCTTCTTAGCATCTCTGTGAGGAACATAGTTTCATCACTCACCTCTTACAGAGGAGAAATAGGGACCTGAAGGTAAAGGAACCTGCCTAAGGGCAGACAGCTGTCGGAGACTGATCTTGAACTAAGGTGCTTCTTAGAGTCTGTTCTTAGCCACTGGTACTATATGCTGCTCAGATCACAGGCTCTGCCTGTAGACATTGATCCAAGTAATTCTCTCCTTGGCAGGTCCTCCGTCTATCAGAGCACCCTGTCACCACTCACTGGGTAAATAGAGATCTTGGATGTTAGATCAGAAGCAGTGAGGTATTTGATTGGCGATAGCTCTTGATAATAAAGAACTTATTTCTAAGCCAAAAACCACACAAAACACACCCCAGAACGTGCTTCCCAAATCGTGTCCAAAAAATGTTACCTGTTCTGCCACATTGAGAGGGTAGACTTGTGAACATGCGTTAGAGGAAAAGGCGGCGATGCTGAGTGAGGATCCCTGTCCTGCTGGGGCTGAAGCCCCCCCATGCCTTTCCCCTGCCAGGTGAGCGCTGCCTCTCCTGCTCTGCTCTTACTTCTGGGAGTGCAACCAGCCAAGCCCGTACACTCCTCTCTAGTCCTGTTTCCCAGGGATGATTCTGTTCAGTAAAGCAAGGAAGAGCCTGTGTTTGTTCGTCTGCACATCAGGTGTACCACATGCACTGCTCATAGATGACTAGAGAAGCAAAGTGCTCCTCTGGGCTCCAGTCACCAAGCCGCCTCGGATTCTTCCAACAGTGCTGAGTTCATCACATTTTATTCTTTTTGATAAAAATGATTTATGACATGGGGTGCCTGGGTGGCTCAGCATCCTACTTTGGCTCAGGTCATGATCTTGCGGTTCGTGGGTTCGAGCCCCACATTGGGCTCTGTGCTGGCAGCTCGGAGCCTGGAGCTTGCTTTGGATTCTGTGTCTCCCTCTCTCCTTGCCCCTTCCTCACTCATAGGGCCTCTCTCTCAAAAAAAAAAAAAAAAAAAAAAAAAAAAATTCTGAAGGAAAAGGCGATTTCATTTGCATACCTTTGTAAGATTTCCATATGCACAAAGTCTCAAATCAGAGGGAAAAAAAACCTTTGTCAGGTTAAATGGGACGGTGCTGCATTTGTGTCTCTGTCATAGGCCACGTAGTACCTCTCTCAGTAGGTTGATATCTCAACACTGTTCATTCTGGATTAAGTGTCTCTTCTTGCTTATGATGTCCTTGCACCCTCTCTGCAATGATAATTCAGACTACGAGGAGCTGCGGTGAGGGGTGGGGTGGTGGTCGCATTTCCAATGAAGATAAACTTCCTCTGTCCTTTGGGGATGCCTGAACGGAAAGTTTCCTTCTGGAGCTCTGCTAAACAAGATATTTTTTTTTACTTCCCCAGGAAGGAAATAGAACAGTTTCCCAACTTTCCCTGCTTGTCAGGAGGCTCTGGGAGCAAGCTGTTCCAGATCTTCTGAGTCCGAGTGCAGAGTACTTTTTCATAACAGAAATCGTTTCCCTAACATTAGAGATTGTTTTTCCTGGATAAGCATGAGTGGAGTTCATTTACAACTGGGTTTTCCAAAGTGAGATCTGGTCACAGTTCCTTAGGAATTAAAAATCCTGCAGAATCAGAGGAGGAGGAGGAGGAGGCCATTCCCTGGAAGGAAACACTAAGGCATCAGAATGCCCTCCCTCTTCCTGCTGAAGGTGCGATCAGGACACAAAAACAATGGAGGAGAGTCCCCCTGTGGCAGGAGGAAATGCAGCCAGTGTGGAAAAGACAGATGAAGCCACCGAGGCTGAAATGCTCAGCCTCACCAGTGGGGGTGTCCTGGGCAAAAATACGCGAGAACTACTCCTTTGCCAAAATGGAAGCCCCGTTTGGGAAACCATCCCCTCTTCTTACAGATGAATAGGAACACTGAATTCAGGATATTGCCTTAAAAGTGTCCCTCTGGGTTGCAGTCACCTCCTGTAAAATATAGTTTCTGTAAAATAAAGATGGGAGTTGTAACAGGATCTAGTCAGGAGACAGAAACCTAGAACATGAATAAAGAACTTACTATAAAGAACTGTTTGCTAGTATATAGGGCATCTAAAGTAGCAACTGCTAGAAGCAACCAGCGGCCCCAGGGCTGGGAAGACAAAAGGACCAAAGGAAAACTTCGAAGAGGGCTCTGCAGAGCAGAAACTGGCCCCTGAGGAAGGGTGCTGCCCGGCTAACGATGGTGTCTAAGAGGGACACGGCGAAGCTGGTGGGTGCTGGAAGATCGGTGGGCCACTACTGACGTGAGGAAGCACCGCTGGGTGATGCTCACAGGATCAGGAAGCGGACAGGAAGGAGCGAGTCCTTTTTTCTCCAGCCCTGCAGTCTCGTTCAAGTGCCTCCCGTTGGCATAACCTGGCTGGGAGTGGCTCGCAAAGCAGAAATGGAGCTTGCAGAGTGGCACAGAATAGAGGGTGGGTTGGAGCTGAGGGATTGATGAGAGAGCGTGGGGGGCAGGCTGAGGGCAAAATACAAGCTAACAGCACCCTCATCACAGGTGGAATGTGTGTGATAGTCCTCGGACACGCCCGGTTACCCAAGAACAAAGGAAGGGGGTTTAAGTGCTTGCCATGATGATGTGGGAAACTAAGGCAAATGTAAAATTAAATTCCCTTACTGCCTGTAGCCCATTGACAAGTCCTTAGGACCAGCAGAGTGACCTTCTCTAGGAACTCAGCTGCCTCGATGATGACACTATGCTAGGGGCAAAAGAGAACCTTGGCTTAACATTATCCCAACCTTGAGGATCCTGTTAAGTCTACTTCCTTTATCTCAACTGCCCCAAGATATATGCTGGCAATCATACTCCAAGCTTATGCCCCCCCCCCCCCTATACATCTGAAGGGTTTTATGCCTGAGGTTTTACTAAAAGGTAATAAATGGTGTTTCCCTAGCAACAACGAGCCCCTCAAGGTCCTGGAAACCTTGCTTCCCAAATACCTTAGAGACTTACTCTATCCCTGACCCCCTCCCAACCTGAGGGTATATAATGAGTTATCCGTCACAACCCCATGCAGCTCTTCCTGCCCATAGGTCCTGTCCCTGTGCTTTAATAAAGTCACCTCTTTGCACCAAGGATGTATTCGAGAATTCTTTCTTGGCCGTCGGCTCCGGATCACCCCACTGTCACCCCCAGACTTCATCAGGATGATTACCTCAGACCTGGCACAGGGTAGGTCTCATCTCTAAGGATTCTAGAATCCTTCCTTCATGATTCTCTTTGAAATAGGCTTTGTTCACCTATTTGTTCACCTATTTCGGTGAGATACTGGTAAATGTTCAACTGACCCTGAAGGTGAAGCCCAGGGAGGCCTTGAGGAAGACGTGGCGGCCATCTGCCTTGAAGGGTTGAGACCTGCCACAGGTGTTCCAGGCTGACAAGGGACGCAGGGATGTGGAGTGAGGGGTGTGCGGTGTGGCAGGTGCTACTGAGACTGAAGGATAAAACAGAAGCAATGTCCCCGAATTGGAGTAAAAATGTCAACGGCTGGAAAAGAATGGAGAGGACTTAGGAGGGTCGCCAGGTAGGTCCCACATATGACAATTTGGGGGCCCAGAAAGAACAGAGAAAATCTTTTTTTTTTTTTATAATTTATTTTTATTTTTTTTGAGCCAGAGAGACAGAGAATGAGCAGGGGAGGGGCAGAGAGAGAGGGAAACACAGAATCCGAAGCGGGCTCCAGGCTCTGAGTTGTCAGCACAGCGCCCGATGCGGGGCTCGAACTCACGAACGGTGAGATCATGACCTGAGCCAAAGTCGGTCGCCCAACCGACGGTGCCACCCAGGCGCCCCATGGGTCATGCGATGTTTAAAAGACAACAGAACAACCCTCACACGTACCCCTTTCCAAGAAGCTGTACTGGTCCACACCAAGACCCTGCTAGGTGCCCAAGTGCCCTGAACCCCGTGCTTCCAGGCCTCCTTTGTGGCCTCGCCCACTCACTGCCTGGTGTGGCCCCATAGATGCTCAGGGGAGTCGAGGCCAGCCTCTGATGCAGACATTCTGCTTTGACCTTCTGATGCCTCCATCTATTGGGACCAGATTGCCCTTTCTTTGCACAGTGGGGTATGGTGTTTGCTACTCATTTTCTTAAAACTGAGCAATACGTTGTTTAGAGATCCTACGTAACTAGTAAGACTACGAAGAAAAGCAAGAGAATGGCTAATATAAAAGTCAGGGAAGGGGTTACCTCTGGTGGAGAGAGAGGGAGAGGAGCATGTGGAGAGGAGCCCCAAGCGGCTTCTGAGGTACCAGTGTGATGGGGCACACTGGTATGCTTTCGGTGCCCGTCTCCTCGGCACATGGGTCTCTGGCAGGAATCAGCATTCCAAGCCTTCTTCACTCAGCCTGCCCTCCGCTGCTGGTGTCTGTCACTGGGAAGAGCTTGCACTTGGCTATCCTCCTCATCCTGGGCCCAGTCACAAGCGCCTGGCAAGTACTGCGTCCGTGCTGAAGGCCACGGTGCTTCAGGAAAAAGTGACTGGGGCTTGGGATCTGGCTTTCGTCCCAACCAGCAGTCCGGGGCTTGGAGAGATGAATGGGCACGGACTTAGAGCTGCCAAGATGAAAGAAAATCGGGGCCCAGAGAGGAAGATGGGCAAGAATGCAGCAACATGCAGTGCAGGTATGTTCTGTGTCTCCCTTTATCCCTCTCATTCATTCATTCATTCATTTTTTTTCATTCATTCATTTTTAAGTTTATGTAAGTAATCTCTACACCCAGCGTGGGGCTTGGATTCACAACCCTGAGATCAAGAGCTGCATGCTCTTCTGACTGAGCCAGCCAGGCCTCCCCGTGCTTTCTTTTAAAAGAAACTTCTGCTCTGCAATGGGAATTGGAGGGAATGGGATGGTAGGGAAGGGAAAGCCTAGCCGAGGTACTGCCCAGTACAAGCAGGAGAGTCAGCTTTGCTACACGAGTCTGTCCTCCATCTGTGGCAGAAGCCAGTCCTCAAAACTGCAGGCCCCCAGCCGCCTCGTTAGGAATGGATCCATCACAGAACCAGTATGAGCCACGCCTTGACATATGACGACTGCCTATGTTTGTATATAGTTAGGACATCATTTCATTTCTGAACAAGCAACCTGCGCATCACATGAGTTCTCAGGAAGCCCTGCAAATAAGTCACCTGGTGAGGTCACACGCTTGGCCTGACAATGTGGCCCCAAACACAGAACATTCTGGCACAGCCACCCAACCTACAACCATGCTACTGGATGCACCTGATCCTGGCAAACTGTTATCTTCTTTGTTGGGGGGCTAGAGTCTAGGAAAGAGCCGACAGTCATTCGGAACCAAGTTTGCTGTGTGGCAGGGCCATCAGGTAAGACCATTTATAGTAAAGCAAAGATATGACAAAAAAAAAAAAAAAAAATGAGACCATTCGCCTGTGTTCGAGTCACAAACTGCCTCCAAACACAAAGTACTTCATAAATGCTTTTGAGAAATGCAGCTGTGTTGGACAACACTTGATCCTTTCTACTTCCTGGTGGAGTTCTAGGTGCCCAGCAAGCCTATGGTAGGTAAGACGATCTCTGTTCCACAAGTGATGCCTAAGATTGCACAGCTGGTAAGGGGGGATGCTGGGATTTGAACCCCAGCAGTCTGACACAAGAGTCCATGCTTTTAATCACCACATCAAACTGCCTCTTGGTTAATGAGAGGGCATTGCTTCCTAAGGTGAAGACCTGGAAAGGTAGCTGATCCTGTTGAGAAACATACACCAGATAAATTAATTAGAAAATAAATTATGTCACTACATGGTTAAATCTTACGTGCATCTGCATATAATATCTGTCTTGTTGCTGATACAGCCCTGGAACCTAGCGTGGTGAATGGCACATAGGACACAATAAAATTTTGCTGAATGAAGAAGTGAATGAATGGAGTAGTTCAAAAGTGTGCGTTACTGGGTTACTGTTCTAGGCACATGGGATTTACTGAATCCCCTCTCCACATAGGACACTGTGTTTACTGGAGTCGTTTAATTTAGCCTCACTCAAACCCTATAATGTGAATGTTCAATCCTGGGTCAGGAGGCATTTCACTACCTAATACGCAAGTTACCGGGAGCTTTTGGGCAACCCAGCAGTCCTCTTTCCCAACCCAAGAGTTCAGGCAACCTAACAGCCTCCTGGATACACCAAAGACAATCACCAAGTGCCTTTGAATTTCACTCGCATTTCTTTTTTTTTTTTTTTAATTTTTTTTTCAACGTTTATTTATTTTTGGGACAGAGAGAGACAGAGCATGAACGGGGGAGGGGCAGAGAGAGAGGGAGACACAGAATCGGAAACAGGCTCCAGGCTCTGAGCCATCAGCCCAGAGCCCGACGCGGGGCTCGAACTCACGGACCGCGAGATCGTGACCTGGCTGAAGTCGGACGCTTGACCGACTGCGCCACCCAGGCGCCCCGAATTTCACTCGCATTTCTCACATTTCATTTCCCCTGCTGGTGGAACCCCCATCAGGCACACCTACCCTCTTGCTCTGCCTTCTTCAATGGCCTCCCAGCTCTACTCCCTGTCTCTTGTCTCCCCTACATCCCACTCTCCCACCTACACATTGCCTAGTACTGTGAGAATGACCTTCCTCATACCCAGCTCTGTGAGGAAGCCCCTGTGCAGAGGGTCTGGAATGAGACAGGCTGGCTTTGAGGCAGGTGAGGCCAGGCAAGTCAGTTATCTTCCCTGGGCCTCGATTTCTTCATTGGTAAAATGGGGGAAATAAATATATCTAATAGGGCTGTATGGGGATTAAATGAGACCACGTATGCTAAAGTGGCACTTTATAAGTGCTTACCACATGATACACGGTAGGGGTTTTTTTGCTTTTTTTTTTTTTTTTTTTTTGCTTAATCTAAATGTTAGTCTCTCTAATCAAACACCTGCTATACAGATGCAAAAACAAACATAACCCTCCCAAACCGGAAATCTGTATGGCTTCCTATCGTCTCCAAGAATAAAGAAAAAGCTCTTTACAATGGCATTATTTTTTCAAGAGATTCTGAATTATATCTATCCAAATTATTACACTGTTTCATTCCTCACATTTGGACTTCATTCATCTGAATTGTTCTTAACAGTTCCTAGAATATGTCCCTGTCTTCCTACCTTCCTACTTTTGCTGCTTCTGTATGCCCTTGAAATCTCCCCCACTCCCTGCCGCTACTGAAATCCTAGCCGTCCTTTACAGCTGCAAATTCTTGCTCATTCTCTCCAATCAGAAGGGACTTCTCTGATTTCTCACAATGCCCCCTTGTGACACTGACTGCAGTTAGCTTTTTTTTTTTTTTTTCTTTTTTTCTTCTGAGATGGAAGTTGATTGGATACACTGCAAGGGAGCAGTGGGCAGGAGAGCAAAGGAGAGACTGTCTGCCAGGAGGCAGTGTAGAGGGGGCTTTAGTTACAAGGGGGAAAGGTGAGGAGGTATGGGAGCATATGGACTTTTCCTTTTCTGGTACTTTACTCTAGGCTTTTTAATTGCAGTTATCGGTACATTTCATTTGTCCTGCAAGACTATGTAACTTCTCAAAGGTTCTAAGTGCATCATTTTTTCTCTGAGTCCCTAAAAGTGCTCACAAAGTTTAGCGCACATGTAATATTTGAGAGGTTAACTAAATGAAATAACACATCTTAAGGTACAGAAATGCAGGGCCCAGGAGCCTGGGTAACCCCGTGTCCAGGCCTGGCGCTAGGGAGTAGTGAATTCTGAATCTCTGCAGAGAGGCAGCACGGTGGGGCACATATAGACTGGAAGACAGTTAAAGCTGAGCCCAATTTGGTAACGAACATCCCCCACAAGGGTCTGTGCATGTCAGGGTGCTCCTGGGTCCTTCAGCTTCCTGGGGATAATCCTGTTAAAAAATTTTTTTTAAAAACACCTTCACTGAGGGGTGCCTGGGTGGCTCAATTGGTTGAGTGTCTGACTTTGGCTCAGGTCATGATCTCGCAGTAGGTGAGTTTGAGCCCTGCGTTGGGCTCTGTGCTGACAACTCAGAGCCTGGAGTTTGCTTCAGATTCTGTGTCTCTCTCTCTGCCCTTCCCTCACTCACACACACACACAGACACACACACACACACACACACACTCAAATAAATGTTAAAACAAACAGACAGACACCTTCACTGAGGGGCACCTGGGTGGCTCAGTCCGTTAAGCGTCTAACTCTTGGTTTTGGCTCATGGTTCATGAGTTCAAGCCCCGCATCAGGCTTCTTGAGGATGGTGTGGAACCTGCTTGGGATTCTCTCTCTCCTTCTCTCTCTCTGCCTCTCCCCTGCTCACTCTGTCTCTCAAAATAAATAAAAACTTAAAAAATGCAAAGCAGAATCCTTGAAATAGCAGCTTCTTTTGTGTCAGGTGGGTGACCCACAGGGTGGCCATAGAACAAAAGTCAGTCTTCAGGATTCAGATTTAAATAACCTTCAGTAAGCCCTCACCTTGATACATTCACTGGTGCTTTTAAACACACTACTTGATTTAATCACAACACTCATATGAGGAAAGTTTAATTGCCTCAATTTTAAGGACAAAATGAGGCTCACCCAGACAGACCAGGTAGCTATCTCAAAGTCACAATGCCACTGAGGAGCAGAGCTGCAGCAAGGACTTGACTGTCCCCTGGAAGTTAGACAAACAAAAACGTGGGCAGGGCTGCAAGCTACATGCAGAGCAGGGGGGCGGGGGGCATGCGTACCCTCTAAGGACAGCAAGTTGCTGACTAGCACTGGGCATGCAGGCCATGTAGGAATGTGGGTCTCATGTGGCCAGTATTCTGATTTCTCCATAGATGTTAAAAACCCAGATTTTTCATGAACTATCCCAATTTTTAAGTAAGGAGCCAACAGAGAGCCAAACAAAATACCCCTGCAGGGCAAATTTGGCCCAGGAGACTGCTATAGAGGATGAATGCCTTTTGCTTAATACCCATCTTCCCTTTCATTTCTCTTTCAAAAGCAAACAGATTCTAAGTGAGATAACCATTCAGTTATTAGTTGCCATTCCACAGGCGAGAATTGGCTCATTGTGGGTAAGAAGGCAGGAGTGCCTCCTGGCCCTGGGGCTTTGCCCTTGAGGAAGGAATTAAGTCACTGACTTCAAGGAGCTGTTCCTACCAAAAGGGCAGCTACCTTCACAATGTTCCTTGGGCTCTGCAAAAGAATGAGACAAGCATTTAGGAGCAAATAGAAGGCCCCAGCAGATCCAGAAGGAGGGTCTTGTAGGTTAGCATGGGTTTTAGGTGGGATGGGTGGGGGACAATTCTTCCAATCGTTAAAAACATAATTGAAACCCAAAGGGAAGATACCAGTAATGCACACGCGCGCGCACACACACAATTTTTTTTAACGTTTATTATTGAGTGACAGAGCGTGAGTAGGGGAGGAGCAGAGAGAGAGGGAGACGCATAATGTGAAGCAGGCTCCAGGCTGAGCTGTCAGCACAGAGCCCGACGCGGGGCTTGAACTCAGGAGCTGTGAGATCATGACCTCAGCAGAAGTCAGACTCTTAACCGACTGAGCCACCTAGACGCCACACACACACTCTTAAACCGCTCGCTGGGTGCTTCAGTTTCCTCAACCAGAAAAGGAGCTAATTAGGCCTTTCTTGCCAGTACAGCTTCCAAGAGAGTGGCCAGAGTCAGGAAGAAGTGCGTAGAAAAGTTCTTGGGTTAGGCAGGCGTACGTTTCGCGGTGATGTGAGGAGGCCGAAGGCCGCAGCCCGAGGCGGGAAGCCTACGGTGGGTGGGTGGGGGGGTGGGGTCTTAAGTCCCAAGGGGTGGCTGGAACCGGAGTCTAGGGGTTCCGGGATTCGCCGCCCCGATTGCGCCGGCCACGCCAAGAAGGCCGCGCGGGTAAGCGACACACTCTCTCCGGAGACACGCCCCACCCATACTTCCGGCGCGCGACCCGGAAGCGGAAAGGAGCCCGTCTCCGTGCCTGTCCTGTGCGTCAGTCCTGCGTCGCTGGGGCCGGGCGGGAGAGGAGAGAGACTGCGTTTGGTGAAGTGCGGTGAGGGGAGCTGAGTACTGAGACCCCCCGGCAGCCGCGGCCATGGCGGATGTGACCGCCCGTAGCCTGCAGTACGAGTACAAGGCGGTGCGTGTGGGCTCGGGGGAGGGCCCGGGCTAGGGAGCCCAGTGGGGAGCGGGAGGCAAGTCAGAAGGCCTGCAGTTGAACCACGAAAGCGGAGAGGAAATCAGACGCGGGCTGAGGTGGGAGGTACAGGATGACACGAATAGCCCCACTAGGGTCTAGGGCGGGTGTTATGGGCTAAGAATTCTGCTAGGAGTGTTTGTTCCCTGTCCCCTCAGCGCTATACCCGCCCCCGTTTATTTCCCCCACCCAGCGAACCCAACGCTTTTCCCAGAGGTGGATTATTACGGGCAGTGTTAGGCACAAGGGTCGTTCCACTGATTTGATCGCTCTTTCCTCCCGCGCCGTCACATGGCGCTCTTTCATCTTAAGGAAAACCTCTTATTCCCGCTCTGTGTGCACTCAGTTGCTCCAGTTCTTACTAATTTTGATATCATCAAAATTGTATTCCTGTGATACAACAAGTGGCCTTACTGGTGGCAGAGCTTTGATAGTATTTTGATGTTTTCAGAACTCGAATCTTGTCCTCCAAGCTGACCGCTCTCTCATTGACCGGACCCGGCGGGATGAACCCACAGGAGAGGTGCTGTCCCTGGTTGGGAAGCTGGAGGGCACCCGGATGGGAGATAAAGCTCAACGGACCAAACCACAGATGCAGGAGGAAAGAAGAGCCAAGTGAGTACCAGGGAGAAAATGATTTCTCTTCAGATCCAGAGTCCATCTTTGCTTGAGCATTTGACCAACTTTTTTGCTGAAATGTTTGGTGCAAGATGAGACACGGGGCAATCAAACAACTTAAGGTAAAAATGGAACGTGAGACTTAACAGGGTCTTTGGCCTCAATCAGCATACCTGAAGTGAGAAAACTTTTAGATCTTTTTCTAACGTATGTGTTTCTGGTCCATAGAGGGATCTTAATTTTCTCCACGATATTTTCAGGACCCTTGCTTATTCTCTGTCTCAGTAACTCCTTTTCTTCCATTATGAACTTCCCACCCTTACTGCTTTCTTTTGCTGTTGACCACTTCCTACTTTTGTTGTTATAGAGTAACGCTCAAGCATCCATAGTAAGAAAGACAGGTTTTTTGTTTCGTTTTGGGTTTTGTTGTGTGTGTTTTTGTTTTTTGTTTTTTTTTCTAACTTTTGAGGGGATATATATATAGAGAGAGAGAGAGAGAGACAGTGAGCATGTGCATGTGTGTGCGCGAGCGGGGGAGGAGCAGAGAGAATGGGAGACAGGATCTGAAGTGGGCTGTCCACTGATAGCATAGAGCCCGACGTGGGGCTCAAACTCACAAACTGCGAGATCATGGTCTGAGCCAAAGTCGGGTGATTAACCCACTGAGTCACCTGGGCACCCTGGGGGATATATTTCAAAACTTAAAAATCATTGAACTTTACCTCATCTTTATGTTTTTTTTTGTTTATTTTTTTATTTTTGAGAGAGAGGGAGAGAGAGAGAGACAAAGTGAGCAGGTAAGGGGCAGAGAGAGAGAGGGAGACACAGAATCCGAGGCAGGTTCCAGGCTCTGAGCTGTCAGCACAGAGCCAGACACAAGGCTCGAACTCACAAACCGGAAGATCATGACCTGAGCTAAAATCAGACACCCAACCACTGAGCTGCCCAGGCGCCCCTCATCCTTGTGTTTTGAAATCTCTGATCATCTCTGTCTCTTTTTCCTCTTCAATGATGAAACCTCAGTAATTCAGAGGCCCAGTTTTGATTAGTTATGTTTGTTTGTTTGTTTTAAGATTTAATTTTTGGGATGCTTGGGTGGCTCAGTCAATTAAGCCTCTGACTCTTGATTTCGGCTCAGGTCATGACCTCAAGGTTTCGTGAGTTTGAGCCCCGCATTGGGCTCCATGCTGATGGCATGGAGTCTGCTTGGGATTCTCTCTCTGTCCCTCCCCTGCTCATGCGTGCTCTCTTGCTCTCTTTAAAAAAAAAAAAAAAAAAATATAAAAAAAAATATTTTATTTTTAAGTAATCTTTACACCCAACATGGGGCTCTAACCCACAACCCCATGATCATGAGTTGCGCGCTCTCTACCGACTGAGCCAGCCAGGCACCCCTTGATTATTTACATTTGAAGTGAATAAATACATCATGGTTTCTTTACCTTGCAGAGTGTGGCTTCCTTTACAGATGTGTTATAATTTGTTGAGAATTAATGGTAGTAGATTCCTTTGGATCCTCAGTTTCTCTGGCCAGAGAAAGAAAATGTGTCTGAGGTGTGGCAAGTTGAAATTCGATTGTAGTGTTATGCCAACAACCCAAAAAGGGTTGTCCTTTTTCAAGTGAGTGAGGAGGCTGTCTCATTGCAACATTTAGTGTGTTTAGTGAGAGAATAACAGAGGATTCCCTTCTTGTTACTTTTTTTGCATAAACATGACCAAGTGGGAATCATTTGCTGAGGTATAGATTCATATTTTTAAACATTACCTGTGTGCCATGAAGCTGAGGAGAGGAGGATAGGCTTGATTTAGTTTTGTCTTTGTGGGGAGATTCTACCTCTTCAATATCATGTGTTCATTAGGCGAAGAAAGCGTGATGAGGACCGACATGACATTAACAAGATGAAGGGTTATACTCTGCTCTCGGAGGGCATCGATGAGATGGTGGGCATCATCTATAAACCCAAGACTAAAGAGACCCGGGAGACCTATGAGGTGCTACTCAGCTTCATCCAAGCTGCCCTTGGGGACCAGGTGAGGAAGCCAGAGGGTGAAACCATGTTTTTGGAGAGGGAGAGAATTGCAACTGGGAAGTATCAGAAGAACCTTGACTGTGGATTTTCCTTTGTGGACGATAGCAGTTTGTGGAAGTGGCTAATATTTACTGAGCACTTGGCTTTGTGTGGAATAGCACTTTACGTGTTTTCTCTTTTTCAGTCCTCTATGACATCAGCTCTATGACTAGGCCCTGTTAATATTTATTTTTCATTTTACAGGCGAGAGATACGAGGCAAAGAATAGTTAAGTAATTTTCCTACGTGATAGAGGTAGTATTTTTGCAGGGCCACCGTAGGAGCCCGGATATTCTATATCTGAAATTTGTGCTCTTGAGCATTATATATGTGTGATTAGTTTAAGGGTCTTTATGCATCTCAGAGGCTCTGGTGAGGATAAAGAATTACCAAAAGTTTGGTGGGCTAGAGGAGCATTGAGGAGTGCCTCTGCCACCTGTAGAAATGTGCCAGACTTGTGGAATCTGGGTCCTACTTCTTAAGACCACCTACCTAATCTTTTTAAAAACAGATGGGTCTTCCTTTGGTTGTGGCATTTTTTATCAGTAGTGATGAAAGTAGTCAGAATCTGATAGGCAAGGTTTAAAGAGGCATGGCTGTTCACATCCTGTTGTCACATGAAGCTGGTCGGTGATGTTCTAGATCTTGTTCTAAATTTTTTTTTTTTTTTTGCCTCTAGCCACGTGATATCCTTTGTGGGGCAGCTGATGAAGTTCTTGCTGTTCTAAAGAATGAAAAGCTTCGGGACAAGGAAAGGAGAAAGGAGATTGACCTGCTGTTGGGTCAGACAGATGATACCAGATACCATGTGCTAGTGAACTTGGGCAAAAAGATCACAGACTACGGTGGAGACAAGGAAATCCAGAATATGGGTAACTGAGTTCTTTATGTCCTTATCTTATTAAATGATTGCTTTTGACTTCTAAACTTGATTTTCTAGCCTTAGTCATTAAAACCTCTGCATATGTCAGTGAGTTCTCGTAACCTTTTTGGTGTTTGAAGAGTTGTGATGTTTGAAGAGTTGTGATTGGTGAATCAGAATCCCTAGATACAGCAGCCATTTCTTACTCTTAAGACCCTTTTGTATAGAACCTGGGGGAAAACTTGGGCAGAGCCTGTGTGGGGGCAGGAGTGGCACGTTTGGGTGGTTGAGCAGGCGATGCAGGGCCATATCCAAAACTAGCAGGCAGTTGGGGAGGAATTAGCTCCAAAGTGCCTCATTACACTAATTCATTATTCTTTTTCTTACTTCTTACTGTTGCAGATGACAACATTGATGAGACGTATGGTGTGAATGTTCAGTTTGAGTCTGATGAGGAGGTGAGTGATAAAGCAAATGAATGCAGTCTGTTTTTATTTTTTGAAATTGTTAAGGTGAGGGGACCACTTCTGGCATAAAGAAGCTTCCTAACTGAAGCCAGATAAATTTTACGGTGTTTGTTTTATGGGTGTCTAACTCAGGCATAAATATTATGTTGCTAAGAATTTGCTGCGGTCGTCTTTAGGGATTTATAAAGCACATTTGAACTTATAAATGTAAGCATATAATAATTTGTTTTTTTTTAATTTTTTATTTTTGTTTTATAAATTTTTTTTTTAACGTTTTATTTATTCTTGAGACAGAGACAGAGCATGAGCAGGAGAGGGATAGAGAGAGAGGGAGACACAGAATCTGAAGCAGGCTCCAGGCTCTGAGCTGTCAGCACAGAACCTGATGTGGGGCTCAACTCACAAACTGCGAGATCATGATCTGAACCGAAGTCGGACGCTTAACCAACCGAGCCACCCAGGCGCCCCTGTTTATTTATTTTTGAGAGAGAGAAATGGTGTGAATGGGAGAGGGACAGAGAGAGAGAGAGAGAGGGAGACACAGAATCCAAAGCAGGCTCCAGGCTCTGAGCTGTCGGCACAGAGCCTGATGCGGGGCTCAAACTCACAAACTGTGAGATCATGACCTGAGCCGAAATTGGACACTCAACTGACTGAGCCACCCAGGTATCCCTAAACATATAATAATTTAAAATAAATTATGTGGATTAGCAAAAAGACAAAAAGTACAGCATGCACCTCCATTGAGGGCATACATCACCATGTTTTAATGCATTTTAATTTATTGTGATAATTTTCCAATTTTCAGTACTGTGTCCTGCCGTTTAAAAAAAATTTTTTTTAATGCTTATTTATTTTTAAGAGAGAGAGAGAGACGAATGGGGGTGGGGGGCAGAGAAAGAGGGAGACACAGAATCTGAAGCAGGCTCCAGGCTTCGAGCCTCAGCACAGAGCTTGACATGGGGCCTGAATCCATGAGCTGTGAGATCATGACCTGAGCCGAAGTTGGACGCCCAACCAACTGAGCCACCCTGGTGCTCCTGTGCCAATTTTAAAAGAATGCACTTTTGCCCAAGAGCACAGGCATATTTTGTATATGTTTGTTAAAGTAACAATTGCAGCAGCCACTGAGATTTACCACCTAATCAGAATTTCTTGGGGGCGCCTGGGTGGCTCAGTCATTTAAGCGTCTGACTTTGGTTCAGGTCATGATCTCATGGTTCGTGAGTTTGAGCCCTGCATTGGGCTTCTCACTGGTGGTGTGGAGCCTGCTTAGGATTCTCTTTTTTCCTCTCTCTGCCTCTCTGTCTCGCAAAAAATAAATTTAAGGGAGTTTAGTAAACTAAGAGGAGAAGCAGAAGAGAGAGTAGAAGCATCTAATGAATCCATGCCAAGTGGACTTAAGAGTAATGAGGTCATTCAGTTAAATGTACTGTGGAGTAAGACTGACTCTGGCTCCAGTAAGCTATTGGTTACCACCCCCCTCCCCCAACCATTGCTCTAACCATGGATCCAATTTTAAGTGATTGAGGGGAGAAGTTCTGTAGTGATGCCAGAGTCACTTCCAAATCATGAGTTGGGGTTGGGCTGTTTCTGTAGGAAGGTGATGAAGATGTGTATGGGGAAGTTCGAGAAGAGGCATCTGATGATGACATGGAAGGGGATGAGGCCGTGGTGCGCTGCACCCTTTCAGCTAATGTAAGTACGGTTTGTTTTTGCCTGTTCCTGCAAGGTCAGGGGATTTCTGGGTGTAGCATTTGTTTCTCATATGTAGGTCCTGTTATACATTACTTACCAAGCTACCCTTTTATAGGAGCCGTAATAAACATGCAGTGTCTTGATTTTCTTAAGACTTCAGTCACTCATTCTCCTTTCCAAAGGCATGTGTTGGTGAAATCTTAGTTTAGTATGCTCCTGAGCTCAATGTAGCAGAGTTTTTTTTCCCTTCTGGAAAGTCCTTAAAGGATCGTAGGCTATGGGTGGCAGGTAGAACTTTGTTGTAGGATGATGAGAAAGCCGTTGGTGCAGACAGACATGGTGTGAGCTAAGTGCCTGGTTACCTTTGTAGCTTGTAGCGTCGGGGGAACTGATGAGTTCTAAGAAGAAGGATTTGCATCCTCGGGATATTGATGCGTTTTGGCTACAGCGGCAGCTCAGTCGCTTCTATGATGATGCCATTGTGTCACAGAAGAAGGCAGATGAAGTGTTGGAGATTTTGAAGGTACAGCCAAGAGGTTGTTTTGTGTTCATTGTATGTATCTTAGCAGGTGGGACGGTGGATGGAGGCAGATGGCTGTGTCCTTAATCGTGGTTACCTTCTCTCTGCAGACGGCCAGTGATGATCGGGAATGTGAGAACCAGCTGGTTCTGCTCCTTGGTTTCAACACTTTTGATTTTATTAAAGTGTTGCGACAGCACAGGATGATGAGTGAGTATATAGTGGTCTCTTCTGGAGCATATACACGGTGTGTGTGCATGTGTGATGGAGGCTTTGTTAATTTTCATAGCTTCAGTGCTTCTTTCATTTAGTTTGCTTTCTCCCCCAAGGTTGAAGGTTGATTTTACCTTACCCCTTTCTTCTCACCTTCCCTTTCTTCCTTTTGCTGTTGGCAGTTTTATACTGCACCTTACTGGCCAGTGCACAGAGTGAAGCGGAAAAGGAAAGGATCATGGGAAAGATGGAAGCTGATCCAGAGCTCTCCAAGTTCCTCTACCAGCTCCATGAGACTGAGAAGGAGGATCTGATCCGGGTAAGGGCTGGGTTGGTTTATCGGTCTGATTCCGGAGCTAGACTGTTTGATTTGGAAAGGAGACCTCACTTAGAAGATTGTAGCGTAGAGCTGAATTCCTATTAGAAAAGGGAATTGAAGAAGTAATTTCTCTGAATTCTTTGAGGTTTGTCACTGGTGTAGATTAAAATCTACACATTGACATTGGTGTGGTCAAGAGACTGTTGACTTCCTGTGGTCTTCACCAGCACCATGGACGGTTCACTTGTTGTTTACACAATAAATCATGGTATCTACTGAAAATGCTGGGACAGAACACATGTGTTGGCTGAACACAGAACCCACGCTTCTACCTTTAGGGATAGCCCTTGATGCTGAATTGCTGAATGTCTACTTTTGGAATCCCCGCGCTGTGCATTGTCCCTTTAAAGCTGTTTGCTTTCATCATTCTGGTGGTCCCTGTGGCAAATGTCTGAACATAAAGGGCCATCTTTCTGTTTGGAGACTTACTGGTCAGCACCTGTGAGTCAGGCTTCGCTAAGCAGGGGTTGGAAGGGACCAGAACCTACAACGGTGAATAATTGTTACTTTACATCTTTCCCCGTCACAGGAGGAAAGGTCTCGGAGAGAGCGAGTACGACAGTCCCGAATGGACACAGACTTGGAAACCATGGATCTGGACCAGGGTGGAGAGGTAAGTATCGGGTCATTTCTAAGGCTATGCCGGATGGAAAACTTATTTGTTCACTTTGTTCACTGTGTGTTTTGTTTTTGTTTTTTTACCCCCATCTTCCCAGGCACTGGCTCCGCGTCAGGTTCTGGATTTGGAGGACCTGGTTTTTACCCAGGGGAGCCACTTCATGGCCAATAAACGTTGTCAGCTTCCTGATGGGTCCTTCCGTCGCCAGCGCAAGGGCTATGAAGAGGTGCATGTGCCTGCTCTGAAGCCCAAGCCCTTTGGTTCAGAAGAAGTGAGTGAATTATTTTTCTCAGTTTTCTGCTCAGTTCATCTCCCTTCCAGTTTGGATTTCAACCCATTGGCCAAAATGTGACCTTGTGTCATAGATAGTTTGTCCCAGAAATGGAAGTTGCTTCAGAGTTTCCCATTTTGATTTTGAGTCCAGGGGACAATATTGAATTTCTCATCTGGCCTTCAGTGCAGAGTTATTCAGGGAGGGCGCCAGGAAATACAATCCTGGCCATCCCGCAAAAACAGCCTGCTCAAGGGTGCTGCCAGTATGTGACATGCATGGCATTTCTTCCTTCTAGCAACTGCTTCCAGTGGAGAAGCTGCCGAAGTATGCCCAGGCTGGATTTGAGGGCTTCAAAACACTGAATCGGATCCAGAGTAAACTCTACCGTGCTGCTCTGGAAACAGATGAGAATCTGCTGCTGTGCGCCCCTACTGTAAGCACTGCCCTGGCTGCTTTGTTCCTGTGGGAAGTGGTATGTTTTTGGTGGCAAGATGGTTCATCTTCACCCAAATCCTCTCCCAGTTCTTTTCTCTTTGATGGAAGAAATGTCCTAGGAGGTGCTCTGGTATCTGTTTTGCTGATAAGCCTGTAGAAGTGAGGACAGGTAAACAGGCCTTCTCATCCTTGACTCTGTCTTAGGGTGCGGGTAAGACCAATGTGGCCCTGATGTGTATGCTCCGAGAGATAGGGAAACACATTAACATGGATGGCACTATCAACGTGGATGACTTCAAGATCATCTACATTGCTCCTATGAGATCTCTGGTGCAGGAGATGGTGGGCAGTTTCGGAAAGGTAAGGGGTAGAAAGGTATTGGGAACAGGTCTAGTGCATCACTGCTTGTACTGGGGCATCTCTGGAATGTCTTGTATGGTGTTTTTCTTCCACTTCAAGGTGGAGCTTGACCCAGGGTCCAAGTATTTCTGAAGCAAGAGCGTCCTGGGCCTGTCTTGGACTTTTGCGAGGATTTAGCATCTTTCTGTTACTGTTTCTGAGTCAGTTTTCTGCTGTTATCATTTACATTACTGAAGAATTTATGAAATGCTCATGGGATATGGTTGACATTAGACCTAGCGGTGTTATTCCAGGTCCTGTTGTCTACAAGTTTCCATTTCCTCCTCTTTGTGCAGACATCCCAGAAATTCTTTGCTTCATTTGCCTGAGTGTAAACTTGGGTTTATTTTATTTTATTTTATTTTTTAATTTTTTTTTTCAACGTTTATTTATTTTTGGGATAGAGACAGAGCATGAACGGGGGAGGGGCAGAGAGAGAGGGAGACACAGAATCGGAAACAGGCTCCAGGCTCTGAGCCATCAGCCCAGAGCCCGACGCGGGGCTCGAACTCACGGACCGCGAGATCGTGACCTGGCTGAAGTCGGATGCTTAACCGACTGCGCCACCCAGGCGCCCCGGGTTTATTTTAGAAATACGTGTTTGTGTTCATATGATATTTTCCTGTTGGGTCGATACCTCCTTCCAGTACTCTACATTCAGACTTCCCAGATAAAGTGTTGTGGCAAGGCCCCCTTCAAGCATTCTTGCCTGACATGCCTCTCCTCCACCTAGCGCTTGGCGACATATGGCATCACTGTTGCAGAACTGACTGGCGACCACCAGCTGTGCAAGGAGGAGATCAGCGCCACTCAGATCATTGTCTGCACCCCCGAGAAGTGGGACATCATTACCCGCAAGGGTGGTGAGCGCACCTACACACAGCTCGTGCGGCTCATCATTCTGGTGAGCAGGGAGTACTTGAGCACGTAGAGACCAGGCCTGGTCGAGGAGGGTTTGCTGAATTTTAACGCTGTTTCTTCAGTGCTTTCCTCTAGTCACTAGCCTTTATAATGACAGCTGTTGTCAGTATTGCTGTTACTGTTATTTATTATTTAAAAAAAAAATTTTTTTTTTCAACGTTTATTTATTTTTGGGACAGAGAGAGACAGAGCATGAACGGGGGAGGGGCAGAGAGAGAGGGAGACACAGAATCGGAAACAGGCTCCAGGCTCTGAGCCATCAGCCCAGAGCCTGACGCGGGGCTCGAACTCCCGGACCGCGAGATCGTGACCTGGCTGAAGTCGGACGCTTAACCGACTGCGCCACCTAGGCGCCCCTGCTGTTACTGTTAAATGAGAATCTGCCCCTAAGTGAAAGATTTCTGAGGAGGTGCATGGTGTTTGCCATGTTGTTCTTTATGTGTTTGTTTGTGTCCGAAATGTTTTGGAATAAATGTAAACAGACAAACTAATTGTGTCCTCCTCCCAGGAGGGCTTTATAAATAAATAATCCATTCTCAAGGGGAACGAGGAAGGAGTCAGGATATTGTGTTCCAAATGTACAGAGAGCACCCAGAGAAGAATGACCTTGAGTCTGGTTGTAGTTTCTTTAAGTTGTCTGGGAAAGCAGAAAGGAGACCTCACATATTGTTTTTCAGCATTCTAGAGCAGGGCTTGGCAGTCTGTGGCTACTGGATTTTGTTTTATCAGAGTACAGCCATACCCATTTATTTACATATTGTTACAGCTGCTTTTGTGCTTTAGTGACAGAATTGAGTACAATTGGCTCTTGAACAACACAGGCTTGAACTGCATGTCCGCTTTTATGATTATTTTTTTTGGTAAATACAGTACTGGACTATAAATGTATTTTTTCTTTATGATTCTAATAACATTTTCTTAATTTACAATATCGTAAGAATACAGTATAGAAAACATGTACAAGATATGTGTTAATCAACTGTTTATGTTATTGGTAAGGCTTCTGGTAAACAGTAGGCTCTCAGTAGTTAAGTTCTGGGGGAGTCAAAAGTTGTAAGTGGATTCTCGACTGTGTGGAGCATCCATAACCCCTGCACTGTACAAGGGTCAGCTCTGTTTGTAACAGAGACTGTATGACCCACAAGCTTAAAATCCTGATTGGCCCTTTATGAAGTTTGCCAGCCCCTGCTTTAGTGCTACTCAAAGTCTTGTTAGAAGTGCAGTCCCTGACCTCATCCCACATCTACTGAAACATAATCTACATTTTAGTAAG
The DNA here is from genome assembly GCF_014898765.1 of Herpailurus yagouaroundi. Taxonomy (NCBI): domain Eukaryota; kingdom Metazoa; phylum Chordata; class Mammalia; order Carnivora; family Felidae; genus Herpailurus; species Herpailurus yagouaroundi. Next base: position 35,826,368 of record NW_024412419.1, read on the forward strand.
ATTCTCTGCTACATGCTGACATTCAAGAGGCACTGCCTTAGGCTATGTGAACTCATCATTTGATGTATATCTTTTGCAAGCACAGAGTAGTAAGAATGACTGCCCAGGGGTGAAGCCTTATTTGATATAAATAAAGTTTGCTGAGAAGCTTCATTTTTAGTAAAGAAATTAATCTTTGAGTGAAGTTATAATGAACTCATTTACCTGAAGTATCACATTTTCTTGCCATAAAGTATTAGGTTTCAGTAAACTAGCAAAGCAGCTTGGTGGTCAGAGCATGTTATTTTCTGGGGTATTTCGTAGTGAGTATTGTCTCACCCTTTGGGTTTCTCTTGCTTGGGATCCCTTTTCTTCTTTATTTGGCATGGTAGGTATGTACTACAGGATAGGTCTGTTAGGAAAGAGGACTACATTTTTCTAGCCCTAGAGGTAATTGGCCACCCCCTCATTCCTTAGGATGAGATCCATCTTCTCCATGATGACAGAGGTCCTGTCTTGGAAGCTTTGGTGGCCAGGGCCATCCGAAACATTGAGATGACCCAAGAGGATGTCCGACTCATCGGTCTTAGTGCTACCCTCCCCAACTATGAAGATGTGGCTACCTTTCTGCGTGTAGATCCTGCCAAGGGCCTCTTTTACTTTGACAACAGGTACAAGAAAGACTGGGAGAAGATTAGGGTGACCTTCCTGATGCCCTTCCCCTTTTTCAAGGAGCTCTTTTGGATTGGGTATTAGATGGATTTTGGTTTTTTTTTAAATTTTTTTTTTTTCAACGTTTATTTATTTTTGAGACAGAGAGAGACAGAGCATGAACGGGGGAGGGGCAGAGAGAGAGGGAGACACAGAATCGGAAACAGGCTCCAGGCTCAGCCATCAGCCCAGAGCCTGACGCGGGGCTTGAACTCCCGGACCGCGAGATCGTGACCTGGCTGAAGTCGGACGCTTAACCGACTGCGCCACCCAGGCGCCCCCGGATTTTGGGTTTTGATGTGGTGTGAATCCAGGAAAGAATGTCCTTTCCACTGAAAATAACTGTTTCCTCACTATTTTGTGCCAAAAACCTCATTTATCTAATTTGAATTTCTAGCTTCCGCCCAGTGCCTCTGGAACAGACTTATGTGGGTATCACAGAGAAGAAAGCTATCAAGCGTTTCCAGATCATGAATGAAATAGTCTATGAGAAAATCATGGAACATGCTGGAAAAAATCAGGTCTATCTATGGTTTCCTATTAAACTCTGTTCTTTTGCATTTTTGACTTCTATAAAGAGAAAAGACACAAGACAAATCACCAGTATTAGGAATGAAATTGGATATTAACATAGAACCTGTAGCCATTGAAAGGATAATAAAGGATTATTATGAATAACTTTACATGTACATTTGACAACCTAGAAAAAATAAGGGGCCTGTTCCTCAAAAATTACTACCAAAACTCAGCCTTGATGAAGAAGATAACCTGAATAGTTTCATAGTCATTAAGGAAATTGAATTTGTAATTTAAAAACTCTGAAAAAAGAAATCCCCAGGTGTGGATAATCAGTCTGTCTCTCTACATTATCAAGGGTCCTTCCATAAAAGATTTGGCTGTCTTACAGTGAAAATAAAGTTGAAAACTAAAAACTAGTGAAAGAGGACATTTTATTAGAAAATACATATTTTTTTAATTAAACACCATTTGGTCACGTTAACCAAGACAAAAACCAAGGGAAAGTGGAAGGGTGTGTATATTTTTTTATCTGTTAAAAAAAGCCTATGAATCTAGATGAAGAGACCAATCTTTTCTTTCTTTTTAAGTGAGTTTATTTTAAGAGAGTGGAGAGAGAAAGGATCCCAAGCTGGCTCTGCGCTGCCAGTATGGGGCTTGAACTCACAAAATTGAGTTCATGACCGAGCTGAAATGAAACTGAGTTGGATGCTTAACCGACTAAGCCACTTAGGTGCCCCGAGACAAATCTTTGCTTGGCACTAAATACTTGGAGGACTTTATTTCCTACCAAATGGTACTAGTCTATACTGAGACTTCCTAAGTCCTTTTACAAAGGCTAGTGCCTATCATTGAATACAGTATATGAGCTGTTATTTTGCAGGCACATTCTTCAGGTGACTTAGAATCCTGTCAGGTGCCTGAACACAGATTTATTACTGGGAGTTCTGAATTTGCATCTATATTTTACTTAAATGTGGTTTTAAAGATAGGATGCTAAGAGTTAGCTTAGTTTCCCAGCTACAGGACTCTGCCACTGTACTTTGTACTTTATTCACACAGGTTCTTAGGCGCTTCTGAATCAGTATACCTTCCTGCCATTGCTCTTCTCGGGGTTTCTGGCCTCATAACAGTGTAGCCTCTGCTTCCTGGTGCCGGCGCCATGGGGCCAGAGGAGTGACAGTGGTAGCTGCGTCTCTTGACTGTGGCAAACTGTGGTTTCTCCTTAGGTGCTGGTGTTTGTCCACTCCCGGAAGGAGACTGGGAAGACGGCCAGGGCCATCCGGGACATGTGCCTAGAGAAGGACACTCTGGGTCTGTTTCTGAGAGAGGGCTCAGCCTCCACAGAAGTCCTTCGGACGGAAGCTGAGCAGTGCAAGGTGAGGAGAGACAGGCCCGGTTCTCTTGTTTCCTACCTGGTAACTGGTTCAATCCGAGGTTGTCCAGACAGTCCTCGACTGCATCATGGTGCTGTTGTTTCACACAGGTGAAGGTTGATTGTCTGGGTCTGGTTATGTGGAATAGGTAAGGGGCAGGGTCTCGAGGGAAGAGATCTACTTAGTCTCTGTGGAGTTCCCACAGTGAGGCTCACCTCCTCACCTGTTTTTTTTCTGTTCCACAGAACCTGGAGCTGAAGGATCTTCTGCCATATGGCTTTGCTATTCATCATGCAGGCATGACCAGAGTTGACCGGACACTTGTAGAGGATCTTTTTGCTGATAAACACATTCAGGTGAGCGCGGGCAAAGTGTAGGCATCAGAAGACCTCAGGTGTCAGATGCCATGTTTGCACCCAGTACCTTATGGTAAACCAGGTTAGAGGGTTGTGGGAGGTACAGTAGATAGAACTTTGGCCACCTCTCCCAGCTCTTCACCTACTGCATCAGGGAAGATGAGTGATTTTAGGAAAGCGTTTGAGAAGCATAACAAAGGAAGCGTGTCAGTGACTCCAGATGTCACCAATCAGGGCCTCGTAAGGTTAGGACCTCGTATGTTCTCTCTCTCAGGGTGTATTGTTAATTGTCTGGTAACTTTAAGTTGATTAATATTAGTCTACAGTTCTACCTCTTAAGTATCTCGAGAACTGTGGAATGTTAATTATTGAATAGATGAGGAACCAAGGGACTCCTTTCCTCTTTATTCCAGTGTTACCTTGACAAGTGTGGGACCCACCTCACTCCTGCTAGAAGCTCTAAGGCCAGTTTCTAAGAGAACTTGGGGATACTAACCCTGTGGTGGTAACGTCTTTTCTTTATTACCTTGGCTTTGCTTCTATAGGTTTTAGTTTCCACAGCAACTCTGGCTTGGGGTGTGAATCTCCCCGCACATACAGTCATCATCAAAGGCACCCAGGTGTACAGTCCAGAGAAGGGGCGTTGGACAGAACTGGGGGCACTGGACATTCTGCAGGTATAGAGCCTTTGAGGTTATTTTCAGTGGGGAAAGGTATCCTGTGTATAAAATTTATGCAAAGAGGCCAAAAAAGTGGCAGATGGAAGGTGTGGTTCTGTAAAGTAGAAGTCTGGGAACAAAACCCTAGGCTCTGTGGCCATAACTCTTTTAAAAGGTTTGCAACCTGTTTCTGACCTAGATGCTGGGACGTGCTGGAAGACCCCAGTATGACACCAAGGGCGAAGGCATACTCATCACGTCTCATGGGGAGCTACAGTACTACCTGTCCCTCCTCAATCAGCAACTTCCTATTGAGAGCCAGATGGTATCAAAGTTGCCTGACATGCTCAATGCGGAAATCGTGCTGGGGAATGTCCAGAATGCCAAGGTAGGGAAGGGCTCTGCCCGTCACGCGTCTTGCCTTCTCCAGAGAAGCCAAGATACCAGGGTGGGATGGTCTCCATTGTGGTGTTGTGGACCACCAGTGTATAGGGGCTTCCAACCCTGTGCCCCACATCTTCAATGTAAGCAGTCTCTCTGAAGCTTGTCAACTCTGTGGCTGACAATTCCCCTTGTTACCAAGATCTCAGAAAGAACTCTGTCGTTCTAATAAGATACTAGAAACCTTCAGAAGACAACATACATTCTTCTAGTTGGGAATTAATTTCTCTGTTTTTTTAAAAAATATTTTGAGGAGCGCCTGGATGGCTCAGTCGGTTGAGCGTCCGACTTCGGCTCGGGTCATGATCTCGTGGTCCGTGAGTTCAAGCCCCGCGTCAGGCTCTGTGCTGACCGCTCAGAGCCTGGAGCCTGTTTCAGATTCTGTGTCTCCCTCTCTCTCTGACCTTCCCCCGTTCATGCTCTGTCTCTCTCTGTCTCAAAAATAAATAAACGTTAAAAAAAATAAAAAAAAAAAATATTTTGAGAGAGAGTATGTGCATGCGAGCAGGGGAGGGTCCGAGAGAGAGGGAGAGAGAGAATCTGCACTGCGTGGAGACAGCATGGAGCCCATCTTGGGGCTCCTTCCCACAAACTGTAAGATCATGACCTGAGCCAAAATCAAGAGTCAGACACTTAACTGACTGAGTCGCTCAGGCGTCCTTGGAATTAATTTCTAAGTGATCTCTGGGAGCTTTTCATTTGGACATAATTTCTCCATGCTCAGACCAGCGGGTTTTCTCTTGTAGGATGCGGTGAACTGGCTTGGATATGCCTATCTGTATATCCGAATGCTCCGATCCCCAACCCTCTATGGCATCTCTCATGATGACCTCAAGGGAGATCCCCTGCTGGACCAGCGCCGACTGGATCTGGTTCATACTGCTGCCTTGATGCTGGATAAGAACAATCTGGTCAAGTATGACAAGAAGACAGGCAACTTCCAGGTGAGTGGGTTGAGGGATTGAGCCACAGGTCTCAGTAAAAGTGGTGATCTCAGGCAATTTTTTAAATTGTTTTCTTGATTTGAGCACTGCCTGTGTAATTGCCCATTGTGTAGAAAAACAGGTGGGATTAGACTGTGCCCTTTGAATCTAGGAACCTCTAAGATGGTATAGTAGAACCTGAGGGTGCCTGCTTTCTGTCACTTGAGTCAAAGCAGCTCATTCACCTGTCTTTTCTGTGTGGGCATCAGTTCACCATAGGTCAGTTTGTTGTGCCATCTTTCTTCATGTGCTCGGGCCAGAAACTCTTGTTGCTGTGAGTTTCTCCAGTGGGCACCTGTTGTCTACAGTGAGAGGTTGCCACTTGTTAACGATCACCGTTGGATTGAGTCTTCCTCCTTCATAGGTGACAGAACTGGGCCGTATAGCCAGCCACTACTACATCACCAATGACACAGTACAGACCTACAACCAGCTGCTGAAGCCCACCCTAAGTGAAATTGAGCTTTTCAGAGTCTTCTCGTTGTCTTCAGAGTTCAAGAACATCACTGTGAGAGAGGTGAGTCCACACAGCGTGTTGGGACAGATGGTGGGTACTCACTGCTGAGTCGCTGGATGGGTTCTCTCCTTAGTCACCTGGCTTTTCCTTGACCGGTTCCCTTCTTGTGGCAGGAGGAGAAGCTGGAGCTGCAGAAGTTGTTGGAGAGGGTGCCCATCCCGGTAAAGGAGAGCATTGAGGAACCCAGTGCAAAGGTGAGCTCGCTCCTCTGCTTGGCATAAGGATTGGATGGTTTTGTAAAAAGTGAACCTTGAATCTACGTTCATGTTCGATGACTTGCTCAGTTTTCCTGGGTTTGGCATCCTTTGCACATGTTCTTTATGTGGAGTAGCAGTTATTTAATGCCTATAACGTGGGAGCTGTGGATCCGATTCGGCATGATCCATGGATCCCAGAGCAGAAGTGTGATTCACCTTCTTGCACCATCAATGACTGGCCATCTTCTTGCTGACCTTGCTTTTTTCCAGATCAATGTGCTTCTCCAAGCCTTCATCTCACAGCTGAAATTGGAGGGCTTTGCGCTGATGGCAGACATGGTGTATGTCACGCAGGTGAGAGCACGGTTGTGCTGCCAGGAGAAGAGGCCTAAACAGTTCCAGTCCCTTGTGCTCTTGTGTGTCTTGGAAAAAACAGGCTGACGCTAGTGAGGAGGGGAGAAGGCCAAGTTTTGTTCTAGTTGGCTCGTTGATTATGTGCATATGGCATAGCCACTCTGTGTCACTGATCTTGAGCGTGAGGAGAGGTAGGGCCTTAAGAGAGAGTGCTGGGCAGGTTCCATAGGGAGAGCCACAAGACATAATGTCTGCTTCCCTACAGAGAGTGACTTTCCACTACGGCTAGGCTTATCTGTAAGTCCAGAAATGGCAAAAGGTTCTATTAGCTACAGTTCGTCTTTACCTTTGAGGGCAAGTCATTAGCATCCTTGCTTTTGCTAGAACCCTGAGTGCTAAATGAGCTGAACATTAAAATCGCAATGGATATTAGGTTAAGATGTTGTACATAAGCTCGAGCTGCCCTTCTCTAACTATTCTGCATTCAGCAAACATCAGCTACCTAAAAGGGGAAAGGCAGGGGCGCCTGGGTGGCCCAGTCAGTTAAGCATCTCAGTCTTGATTTTGGCTTAGGTCATGATCTCATGAGTTCGTGAGTTTGAGCCCTGCGTTGGGCTCTGTGCTGACAGTACAGATGGGGATTCTTTCTCTCTCTCTGCCCCTCCCCTGCTCTCCCTCTTTCTCAAAATAAATAAATAAACTTTAAAAAAGTCTTTAAAAAGGGTGGGGGAGTAATTACAGAGGACTTTATTTTTGAGAAGTGTGACCGATTGCATCAGAGCTTGAGGTAATTAAGCCATGTGTCGAGTGGCTTCATTAGGTTGGGGGTGGTGGGGACTTAACAGAGGGAATGCTTTATCTTTCCCAGTCGGCTGGCAGGTTGATGCGTGCCATCTTTGAAATTGTCCTGAATCGAGGTTGGGCGCAGCTTACAGACAAGACACTGAACCTCTGCAAGATGATTGACAAGCGCATGTAAGGACCTACTGGGCTGGGAGCCGGTCACCATGAGTTAAGGTCCCCAGGCTGAGGATGTCGTGGGGAAGCCTGGGAGTGCTCTTATCTCTGGTCCTCACTCATGAAATGGGACTTGAACTTGGCTAAAAGTTGAGAAGAGGGAGGGCCCTTTGAGGTGGAGCCTGGGGGTGGGAGGAGAGTGGTGATGAGTGATGGCTTTCAAGTCTCACTGCTGGTACAGTTCCAGATGCCTTCCTTTAATGACTGTTTTGTGTGGTCACAGCTAATTGAAAGCCATGACAAAGGCACTTTGTTTCACAGGGCACTGACAGTTAATGTTTCCTTCCTGGCTAGGTGGCAGTCCATGTGTCCTCTGCGCCAGTTCCGGAAACTCCCTGAGGAGGTAGTGAAGAAGATTGAGAAGAAAAACTTCCCCTTCGAGCGTCTGTATGACCTGAATCATAATGAGATTGGTATGTGGGGAGCTATCCTCCTTGTCCTTACTGCTCAGAAATCTTTCTAAGCCTTCTTGCTTTCCATCTCCGGGGCCCGGGGCCCTACTGTCCTGTGTTCACTTCTCCTATTCTGCTGAAGTAACGTGGCTAGCTCTTGGTCCTGGGACTTTGACTCCTCTGGACTGCACTGAGAGTGGAGGGAGGAGGAGTCTGCCCGCCAGAGCGAACTCTGCCACTTGCCCACAAGGCCCGGTTTGCAGCTGTGCTTGGAAGGCTGGCCTGCAGCCCCCGTACCCTCCTGTCCTTCTAGGGGAGCTTATCCGCATGCCGAAGATGGGGAAGACCATCCACAAGTACGTCCACCTCTTCCCTAAGTTGGAGTTGTCGGTGCACCTGCAACCTATCACACGCTCCACCCTAAAAGTGGAGCTGACCATTACACCGGATTTCCAGTGGGATGAAAAGGTAAGGCTTTGCTTGGCGGAGGGACTAATCGCAAATGCCCCTGAGGAGAGCTGGATTGGAGGTGCAAGTCCACGCTGGCTCGTGTTCCTTTTACTTGTGCTTGTGTTGACAGGTCCATGGTTCGTCAGAGGCATTCTGGATTCTGGTGGAGGATGTAGACAGTGAGGTGATACTCCACCACGAGTATTTTCTACTCAAGGCCAAGTATGCTCAGGATGAGCACCTCATTACGTTTTTCGTTCCTGTCTTTGAACCGCTGCCCCCTCAGTACTTCATCCGAGTGGTGTCTGACCGCTGGCTCTGTGAGTGTGTCTCTGTATGGTCCCATAGGGACAGGTCTTCTGGGGGAATCAAGAGTGTCTTTCACTTTGTGCTGGACTGGACTTCGTGGGGTCAGAGTGATACTATCTGCTGCTGCTTTGGGGTTTTCAGTGTGCATGGAGGGGCTCTGAGGGGTCATTAGGTGAAGAGAGGAGTGCTTATGACCTCTCCCGTTTCTGTTCTGGCAGCTTGTGAGACCCAGCTGCCTGTCTCCTTCCGGCACCTGATCCTACCGGAGAAGTACCCACCTCCAACCGAGCTTCTGGACCTGCAGCCTTTGCCCGTGTCTGCCCTGAGAAACAGTGCTTTTGAGAGCCTTTACCAGGATAAATTTCCTTTCTTCAACCCCATCCAGACCCAAGGTAGGTGTTTCCATCCCCACACGGTTCATTCCTCTGGAGGACCTTAAAGGTTCCGTAGAGACAGCTATGTTCAGTGGCAAGAAGGGACGTAGGGCACTCGGGTAGGTGTGGGAGCTCATCAGTGGCAACTGTTGGAGCACACTAGGACTTCTTCCTTTCTCAGTCCTTGGTTACTCTTAGATTTCCTTTGCTTATTTGCCTGGCTCATTGAGGAGGGTCAGAACAAGGTGCATTATGATGCATTGCTGTTTCTCAGACTCAGGAGGCTGGATCTGTGCTCCTGTTGCTCGTGTGTGCAACATGTGCAGTGTTGACTGAAGCCTCCTTTCCCTTCATTTTTTTTTAATGCATTATTTTAAGTTTATTTTTATTTTGAGAGAGCGCACACGGGGAGGGGCAGAGAGGGAGAGAGAGAGAGAGTCCTAACTAGGCTCTGCACTGTCAGCGCAGACCCTGACACGGAGCTCGGACCCACAGACTGAGAGATCATGACCTGAGATAAAGCAGAGTTGAATGAATGCTCAACTGACTGAGCCACCCAGGCACTCCCCTGTCTGTCGTTTTAAATAACAGGCATGTTCACAGGGCATGTCCTGTTTCCTAAGTACTTTGGCTGAGTACATCTGGTTATTTTCTCTTTTATTCCTCTCACTGATCCTATGGGGGATTTACTACTTGTGGTACTATTATTAGTGTCTTGCTTTACAGATGAGGAAGCTAGGCAGAGAGGCACCTCAACTGAATCATTTAATAAACAGAACTTGGACTTTAACCAATTTTTTTTTTAATGTTTATTTTTTTTATTTTTATTTTTTTTATGTTTATTTATTTTTGAGACAGAGAGAGACAGAGTATGAACGGGGGAGGGGCAGAGAGAGAGGGAGACACAGAATTAGAAGCAGGCTCCAGGCTCTGAGCCATCAGCCCAGAGCCCGATGCGGGGCTCAAACTCATGGACTGCGAGATCGTGACCTGAGCTGAAGTCGGACCCTTAACCAACTGGGCCACCCAGGCGCCCCTTAATGTTTATTTTTAAGAGACAGCGTGAGCGGGGGAGGGACAGAGAGAGAAGGAGACACAGAATCCGAAGCAGACTCCAGGCTCTGAGCTGTCAGCACAGAGCCTGATGCAGGGGCCTGAACTCACAAACCGTGAGATCATGACCTGAGCCGAAGTTGGACACTTAACCGACTGAACAACCCAGGTGACCCCCCAACTGACTTTAACCAGTCTTGATGCCAGGACTGAGGCTTTACCTTCTTTCAAGGAGAGTGTCGGAGGGTAGCCAGATGATGGTAGCCAGTTCCTTTTTGTTCCGTATCCTGGTCCCTGAGAAGACTGGCAGAGAAGCACCGGATACTTGGTCTACTTTCTCTGCCATCTTGCAGATCTCCCTGCTACTGGACTTCTTGGTCTTGGGCTCTTCGCCTGTTGCTTGTGTGTGAGAGGGAGAGCATGAGGGGAGAGGTGTAGTAGGCTGGCTGTAATTAGAGGCCCTAATGCCTCCCCCTTCGTTGTCGGCACTTGGCAGTCGACTGGCTGAGTTTCTCCGGGTGTCCTCTGTTCTGAGGAGTGGTCTGAGTGTCTTTTCTCTTTGATGTTCCCACTGCTGTTCTGCCGGCTTCCAGTGTTCAACACCGTCTACAACAGTGATGACAATGTGTTCGTGGGGGCCCCCACGGGCAGCGGCAAGACCATCTGTGCGGAATTTGCCATCCTGCGGATGCTGCTGCAGAACTCAGAGGGACGCTGTGTCTATATCACTCCCATGGAGGCTCTGGCAGAGCAGGTATGTGGCGTGCTGCTGTGTCACGTGTGAATTTTCCCGGAAGCTATTTTTATCTGAGTCCGGATCAAGATTTTTTAAGCCCTTGAAATTTGCAGGGTTAATTGGGGCGAGACCCTTTGCTTTCTTTTGTTCATGTCCCCAGTTTGTGTCCTAAAGAAAAATACTCTTAAAGGTCAGTGTGGGATTATAAGGTAGCTTGAGATCTACAGACCATCAGGTCTATTTGGCTTCTCAGGCAATTCTCATTACAAATGAAACGATGCCTGTCATGGCCTGATGTTTGCTGCCCTTCCTCTCCCTGCGTGCCAGGTTTACATGGACTGGTATGAGAAGTTCCAGGACAGGCTCAACAAGAAGGTGGTGCTCCTGACGGGGGAGACTAGCACGGACCTGAAGCTTCTGGGCAAGGGCAATATCATCATCAGCACCCCTGAGAAGTGGGACATTCTTTCTCGGCGGTGGAAGCAGCGCAAAAATGTCCAGAACATCAACCTCTTCGTGGTGGATGAAGTCCACCTTATCGGGGGCGAGAATGGGGTATGGCTTAACCTTGCACACTGGAGGGGCTGCGATTGGCTGAGTGTCCTTAGCTTTGGGGAGTTAGGTTTGGGTCTGAGGCCATAGACTAGGTGCTTCTCCCAGGAGGATTCTGCTTGTCACCCTATTCCAAAAGGACGTTGTGAGCCTTTTTTGTAGTACTCTTGGAAAATAGCATTGCTTAGTGAAGATTGGCTGCTATGGAGGAGGTAGAACCAAAGATTGGAGAGCCCTTAATTAGAAGGAAGAGTTAGGTGATGGTTTTGAGGTGGTTGAACTAGACAGAACGCCTAAGTCAGGGTGGAGGATGGGGAAAGAGAGCCTGAGCCCCTAGTGACTCCCCGCCTCTGTCCCAGCCTGTCTTAGAAGTGATCTGCTCCCGGATGCGCTACATATCCTCCCAGATTGAGCGACCCATTCGCATTGTGGCACTTAGCTCTTCGCTTTCGAATGCCAAGGATGTGGCCCACTGGCTGGGGTGCAGTGCCACCTCGACTTTCAACTTCCACCCTAACGTGCGCCCTGTGCCCTTGGAGCTGCACATCCAGGTAGGGCCCGCTCTCCCCGTTCCTGCGTGGCCTCTTGTTGAAGTACCAGGTATTGTAACTTCTGTCTTTTCGTTTTCCTCGGTCTCCAGGGCTTCAACATTAGCCATACACAAACTCGCCTGCTCTCCATGGCCAAGCCCGTGTACCATGCTATCACCAAACACTCTCCCAAGAAGCCTGTCATTGTTTTTGTTCCGTCTCGAAAGCAGACCCGCCTCACTGCAATTGACATTCTCACCACATGTGCAGCAGATATCCAGCGGCAGAGGTGGGATGGCGGGGGCGGGGGGGGGGGGAAGTTGGGTCAGTGAGGTTGGCTGATCCTGAAGAGTGTTCTGTTTATAAGGGTGGGGGTTAGCCCCATTGGGGCCAGGGGCTGGGCAACCGCACAGTTGGAAGGGTCTTCCAAGGGATTGGAACTGCTCTGAGCTAAATCAGTGCCTGTGCTGCCTAGGTTTTTGCACTGCACGGAGAAGGATCTGATCCCGTACCTGGAGAAACTAAGTGACAGCACGCTTAAGGAAACACTGTTAAATGGAGTGGGCTACCTGCACGAGGGGCTCAGCCCCATGGAGCGACGCCTGGTAGAACAGCTCTTCAGCTCAGGTGAAAAAAAGTGCTGTGGCCTAGAGGGAGATTGTATCTGGGAGTGTCACAGGTGGTAGGAACGGAACTTTAGGATGTGGGTGATACTTCCCTACTGCACACTTAACCACCTTCAAAATACTTTTCTGATTGTTTTACATATTATCTCATTTGATTTTCCCAGTAACCTTGTGGTATAGGTAGGATATTATCCCTACTGGCTAGCTGAGAAAACAGGCACATACGGTTGTATTACTTCAGAACCTGGTTTTCTAGACCTTTGACCAGTAGACCTGGTTTTCTATGGATACCAGATTCGCCAAGGTTGTTAGACCTTAGAGATGTAGTAAACGGTAGAGTCTCCCTTGGGTGGCCTGTGTGCCACTGTCCCTTGTTGACCTCTGGCATTTCACATAGAGTATTGTCACTCTGACATTCTTTGTTGGGGCTGCAATGGAGTTGCTCCTGCCAGAACCACTTACTGGCACTCTTTGGCCCTTGAATCTATTTGGTTTGATGTACACTCAGCTCAGTTTTGCTGCCGTGTACTGAGCCAGCCTATTAATGAGTTGGTGTTAGCATTTTCCAGTCAACAAGGCCAGTGTGTCAGGCAGATGGCTAAGCCTGGCTTTCTCTGGGCTTCGGATTCGGTTCCAAGATTACCTTGTTTCCTCTAGGATAGGCCCCCAAGCAGGGCAACAGCAGCATAGAGCTCCCTTTTCTAGTACTGTGTTAACCCATCGCCATTATTAGGGCTCATTTCCCAGCACACTTTGCTCTGAGTTCTGAAACTTAGCACAGGATAAGCCCCTATCTGCACAGAAGGAGGCTCCCAGTGAGCCCTGCACTCAGTCTTCTTCTCTCTACTATCTAGGGGCTATCCAGGTGGTGGTAGCTTCCCGGAGTCTCTGCTGGGGCATGAATGTGGCCGCCCACCTGGTGATCATCATGGACACCCAGTACTACAATGGCAAGATTCATGCGTGAGTCTAGCTGTGCTGTGCATTAACGGGAACCTTCCTCCTAAAATGAACATAACATCTGAAGATCTGGAAATTAGCTATTACGAAAAAGAAGTGTTAGGGAACTAAACAGTCAGCTGAGGTTCCCCCACAGCCAGGTGTCAGAGAGTTTTTTTAGTCTTAGGACCTAGGTTCACATTTGCTTTTATGATCTTCCTCTCATTTCAGCAAGTTAGAGAACCAGGAAGTTTGAGCTGGAGATTAGGTAGTTAACTCGTGTATTTTATAGACTGGGAAGGTGATATGGTCCAAGTCACATACCTTTGTGGTGACGAGATGTAGAAGGATCCATTTTTCTCCGAAAAAAATTGAATGATTTAACTCTTAATTTTTTTTCTCACAATGTAGACTTTAAAAAAAAAATTTTTTTTTTCAACGTTTATTTATTTTTGGGACAGAGAGAGACAGAGCATGAACGGGGGAGGGGCAGAGAGAGAGGGAGACACAGAATCAGAAACAGGCTCCAGGCTCTGAGCCATCAGCCCAGAGCCTGACGTGGGGCTTGAACTCACGGACCGCGAGACCGTGACCTGGCTGAAGTCGGACGCTTAACCGACTGCGCCACCCAGGTGCCCCAAGACTTTTTTTTTAAGTGACTGTTATTTATGGGCTTATTTTTAATGCCTAAAACTGTGTCTAGGTATGGATTTAAGTCTGGTGACTCTTTGACATTGAGGTAGTCTTAGCCTCCTGAGTATGGCCTCTGTGGTGATGGACCTTTTACCTGCCTTCTTCTCTCTGTCACCAGGTATGTGGATTACCCTATCTACGACGTGCTTCAGATGGTGGGCCATGCCAACCGCCCTTTGCAGGATGATGAGGGGCGCTGTGTTATCATGTGCCAGGGCTCCAAAAAGGTCAGTCCTGGCCTTGTGCACCCTCTTGAGATCCTGGGCCTCAGAGTAGATTCTTTAATAGATGCCTTTCATTGTTTACAGTTTTTCTGTCAACTTCTGTTTTTTATTTGTTTTTTTTTTTTAATTTTCCACATTGCTTTGGTAATAAACCTCTTAGCCATGTGGAATTTTGTAGCCCTTTGTTTTTGCTACTGCTGTGGACTCCCATGTGTCAAGGTTTTCACCTTCTGGGTGGTTTCTCATGTACTGTTAGGCCTGTGTGACTTGCTGTATCCCTGTTCCCACCATAAAAATACCCAGTGATGCCAGTGGGAACGGACACACACATCCAGCATTCCAGGTCCAGACCTAGTTCACCTTGTCTCTGCAGCTGATTTCTTCCATTATTGTATTAGCTATGTCTGTCACACAAGGGCCGTTCCCTGTTGATTTGCCTTTGGCCCTTCATTGTAACCATGTTGTCATTGAGTATTACTGTCTGTCCTTTTCCAACCTGTAGGATTTCTTCAAAAAGTTCTTATATGAGCCCTTGCCAGTAGAGTCCCACCTGGACCACTGTATGCATGACCATTTCAATGCTGAAATTGTCACCAAGACCATTGAGAACAAGCAGGATGCTGTGGACTACCTCACCTGGACCTTTCTGTACCGCCGCATGACACAGAACCCCAATTATTACAACCTGCAGGGTCAGTGGACTTTGGAGCACGGTATCCTTTTGTGGCTCATAGACCTTGCCGGCCAGTCTCCCTGTGACTCCCCACTTCTCTCTCACCTTTGCAGGGATCTCCCATCGTCACCTGTCTGACCACTTGTCCGAGCTTGTGGAGCAGACCCTGAGTGACTTAGAGCAGTCCAAGTGCATCAGCATTGAGGATGAAATGGATGTGGCACCTTTGAACCTGGGCATGATCGCTGCTTACTATTACATCAACTACACCACCATTGGTGAGGGGCCGGCAGGGGCTGTGTCTGGGGAGCCCAAGCTAAAGAAGCCTTATGCAGGGGTCTGCAGCCCACTGGGATGAGAGAGCACAGGGCTTCCAGTGCCCTGGAAGCACATTCCAGGGATGTATCATAGGGTCAGGAGGAGTAACCCAGTTAACTCTCCTGCCTGCTCCTTTTCTACCTGCGTTTGACTCCTCCCGTTTCTCCTTCTCTTTGGCTGTCAGAGCTCTTCAGCATGTCCCTGAATGCCAAGACCAAGGTGCGAGGGCTTATTGAAATCATCTCCAATGCGGCGGAGTACGAGAACATTCCCATCCGGCACCATGAAGATAACCTCCTGCGGCAGGTGAGGGCATCTTGGATTCAGGAGGACATCTTTAGAGTTGAAACTTGGCCTGTGTGCCCAGAGCACATGTTGTCCTTGTCACCACAGGAAGGTCCTAACACATCACCCACACTTCTGTTTTGAAGGGTTGTGAGCTTGGGGCAGGTGGTACTTTGGGCCTGAGAGCTGTTCTCAGGCAGGGTCACCTGTTCATCACCAGCTATTTTTCTTCCACTCTCCAGTTGGCTCAGAAGGTCCCCCATAAGCTGAATAATCCTAAGTTCAATGACCCACATGTCAAGACCAACCTGCTTCTGCAAGCTCACCTGTCCCGCATGCAGCTGAGTGCCGAGCTGCAGTCGGATACTGAGGAAATTCTTAGCAAGGTATAGTGCGGGTGCGGGTGTGGAGTGGAGGGGCCAGTGGTGGCCTGTGAAGTAGTGGTTCCAACCCTACCTTGTCCTGCACTCCTGTCTCGGTTCAGGCAATCCGGCTCATCCAGGCCTGTGTGGATGTCCTTTCCAGCAATGGGTGGCTTAGCCCTGCTCTGGCAGCTATGGAGCTGGCCCAGATGGTCACCCAAGCCATGTGGTCCAAGGACTCATACCTGAAACAGCTGCCACACTTCACCTCAGAGCATATTAAACGTTGTACAGACAAGGTGAGCTGAATCTGGACCCAGATTATTGGGTGGCTGAGCCAAGTTTCTAGGGGAAGGAGGGGACTTGTGGCGGTTGTGGGAGGGGAGTCACAGTACAGGGGGGGTTCTATTTCTGGTTCCCCTGAGGGTGTTACGTATTGAGGTACTAGGGAGCCTGACGATTGGACAATTGTGGGCTGTGTTCTTTCTGAAATCGTGTATTTAGATGATCTGATCGCATAGGAGTTGAACCAGCAGTTGTTTGGAGCCAGGTTTCATTTGCCATTAGTATGCGTTCTCCTTCCCTGACCTCTGAATACACACTGCAGGGAGTGGAGAGTGTTTTTGACATCATGGAGATGGAAGATGAAGAACGAAATGCGTTGCTTCAGCTGTCTGACAGCCAGATCGCGGACGTGGCCCGTTTCTGCAACCGCTACCCTAATATTGAGCTGTCTTATGAAGTGGTGGATAAGGACAGCATCCGCAGGTGAGCCATGGTCAGCCAGGTGCCCTGCCCCAGGGTCCCTGCTGGGCACAACATGACAGTGCGCTCTGACCCCCCTGCCACGTTGCTGATGTGCTGCCCTGCTCTTCTCCCACAGTGGCGGGCCAGTTGTGGTGCTGGTGCAGCTGGAGCGAGAGGAGGAGGTCACGGGCCCTGTGATAGCACCTCTCTTTCCACAGGTGTGTTTTCATAGCTGGACAAAAACAAAAACCCAATAGAAAGCTTTTTGAAATGTCCCTGTGAAAGACAGTTTGATATAACTAAGATTTTTCAATGGTCAAAAGGAATCTCCAACTCCGTTTTTAAGTAGTGGTATGAGGTGTCTTCTGGAGGCCTTAGCCATTGGCTAGAGTACAGAGTTCAAGGGTGCATTGTCACTGGGGAAGGGAAATTTAGAGTCATGACAAGACACAAAGCTGAGAATTAATCTTGGGGCCATGGGTGGTTTTGTTGATTGTTTTTTGCTTTAAAACAATTTAGTAGGTGACTGATCATTGTTAAAGACATCACTTCTATAATATTGTCATTCTCTATGACTGTTAAGATGCATTTGTTTTTTGTTTTTTTTTTTCAACGTTTATTTATTTTTGGGATAGAGAGAGACAGAGCATGAACGGGGGAGGGGCAGAGAGAGAGGGAGACACAGAATTGGAAACAGGCTCCAGGCTCTGAGCCATCAGCCCAGAGCTTGACGCGGGGCTCGAACTCACGGACCGCGAGACCGTGACCTGGCTGAAGTCGGACGCTTAACCGACTGCGCCACCCAGGCGCCCCAAGATGCATTTGTTTTTAAAGGCCCTGGGATACTTGGGTTTTTTCAGTCCGTGTTTCTTCTCTCTCCTCTCTCACTACCCCCCACTCTGCTTCCAGTTACTTGGTTCTTTACCACCAGAAAAAAAAGTCTGATTCCTTATATGAGAGAGTAATTGAAGACTGAAAGCAGAAACCAGATACATTGTAATGTTTTATTTTACAAATTAGTTGTTTAATAGGCTCTGGGGAAAGTGCTTTAAACGAACACCTGGGCTTTCTGACAGGAATGGTCAGCAGAGAGGCTTTCGATAGAGGCAAGGCCTGCTTTGGATCCTCTCAGTCGGCAGCTTATCTCCATGTTAACATGTTTTGCTTATCTGGCATATGTGTTTACTTAAAAAGGATCTCTGAGAACTCAGCTGCCTGGCCACAAAGGCTAGATCTCTAATAGTGGAATCTTGGATTCAGTGACAAGGACTGAATGGGAGAAGACATTCTGGAACAAATAAGGAAATGAGCCAGAACCCACAATGAGTTCATTTGCTACTTAAAAGTGGAGTTCATTTGAGATACCTTTCGATAGTTTTGAAATCTTAGTTATAACAAATTGAGGAAATTTTAGAAAGCTTTCTGTCTGGGCTTTTTTTTCCTGCTTTTATAATCATTCCTGTGGTCTCATGGCCGTCAAGTTTTACATGCCGAAATTCTTGGCTTTTGGTCCCTGCAGAAACGTGAAGAGGGCTGGTGGGTGGTGATCGGCGATGCCAAGTCCAATAGCCTCATCTCCATCAAGAGGCTGACCTTGCAGCAGAAGGCCAAGGTGAGTGTGTGCTGGCCCTGGCATTTGTTCTGAGCTGGGGTCAGGGTGAGAATTCTTCCCCCGCTGCATTCATGCTCACCTGGATTTCTTCTGCTCTCTGTAGGTGAAGCTTGACTTTGTGGCCCCAGCCACTGGCGCCCACAACTACACTCTGTATTTCATGAGTGACGCTTACATGGGATGTGACCAGGAATACAAATTCAGCGTGGATGTGAAAGAAGCGGAGACAGACAGTGATTCAGACTGAGTCCAGAGGCACTTAACTCTTGCAAAGAGGAGAGAAGAGTTGCACCTGAATCAGGAAGATGTACAGTCCTGTGGGGACCGGATCTGTTCGTGTGAGGTCTGGCCAGTCAGTGCAGGTACTGTCCCGGCCCCCCTCCGCTACTTTGCCCTCTTGTTACCTTGCCATCTAGACTTGGGATCCAGTGTCTGCAGGTGTCCCGTAACTGTCAAGCATAAACCGTGTACAGCATTTTTAGCCATGTTCTGTGTAGTTCCTTTTGTCAAACATTCTAATAAAATAACTTGGAGAAACCACTTGTCTTTGCAGTGTTTCCAAAGAAATGTTTCTTTTGTCTGCCTAAGGCCCTGGGCCAAAAAGATGTGGTTTTTTTAGCCATTGAACTTGCTTATAATGAATACCTCTAGAGGATAAGGCTACTGCTTAGGTGGGCTGTCACCCACAGCCATTTTAGTCAGTGTGAGGGAGGGATCAATGTGAGATAGCTTCTCTTTGGTCAGATTTATGCCCTTGTCTACTACCTCAGTTGTTACCCAGATATCAGCACTACTGTGGGAACTAACGCTGAATGTTAGTCTCTCACGATCTGCAGTTTTCCCTCCCTTAAGGAGGCAGTAGCAGAAAAAGGGGATTAAAATGCACCAGCTCGGTAGGGCCCAGTCTTGGTAAAGCAATTTTGTGATCTTAGATTTTCCTCTTCAAATTCTTGCCTTCCGTTCTTTAGGAATAAATGTGTATAAAATTAGAGATAATTTTCAGTTTCTCTAAACCAGTAGTTTTCAAATAATAGGACTTTAGGACCCCTTTCACACTACAAAAAATTAAGAACCCCAAAGAAATTTTATCATCTATTGACCTTTACTAAAGATTAAAACAAAACTTAATGCATTTAAAAATAATTTTTTATGAAAAATACCTTCCAAAACAAATCCAGGGAGAAGACTGCATTTTACACTTCTACAATTATTTTTTTTTTTATTTTGAGAGAATGCAAGTGGGAGAGGGACAGAGAGGAAGAGAGGGAATCTCAAGCTGGCTCTGTGTCTGTGCAGAGCACAATGTGTGTGGGGGGTGGGGGGTGCTCAATCCCATGAACTGTGAAATCATGACCTGAACCAAAATCAAGAGTTGGACAGATGCTTAACTGACAGCCACCGAGGCGCCCCTACAGATCTTTAATGTCTGGTTTAATGGAAGACATTCTCATAGCTGTTTCTACAATTTTGTATATTGTTTTGAGTTGAAGCGAAATGACGTAAAGCTGATTTTATACAGACATAAAGTCAGAAAAGGGAGGGGCTTTTCAAGCCTTTCAGGTGATCGGCTACTAGATACTACAGCGAGACTCTGCAAGTGATTTTTTTTTTTTTTAACCTTTATTTTTGAGACAGAGGGAGACAGAGCATGAACAGGGGAGGGTCAGAGAGAGGGAGACACAGAATCTGAAACAGGCTCCAGGCTCTGAGCTGTCAGCACAGAGCCCGACGCGGGGCTCGAACTCACGGACCATGAGATCATGACCTGAGCCGAAGTCGGATGCTTAACCAACTGAGCCACCCAGGCACCCCTGCAAGTGATAGTTTTTTAAAGGCAATGTGGAATCTGAAACCTCATCGGTAATAAACTTTTTGTCCTCTATTGTCAAAACCCGCTTTGAATGAATCTCTTACCCACGAATGATTTCGTGACATCGCGCCTTACTCATTTGAAAAATGTTGGTTCATGGATTTAGGCAAATCTTCCAAATGACCCGTTTCATCATACAAATCACATCTGTTAGTACCACCAATCTCATCAGAAAAGTCTTAAGTGTTGGGAAGATGTCAAGTTCATGGTGGCAATAAAAGTCCAATTTTTGCTTGAGAGCTCTATTTTTTCACTGGCAACACTGTCAGTTTCCCTTGAAGTGAAAGTCTCATTCCATCTGTTTCCCAGCAAATGTCTGCCAAATAGCCAATTCTAAATAACAATTTGCTAGTTGAAGTAAAAATGGTATGCCATGAAGACCTAATTCCGCTTGTAACTCAACTGTACAACTTTTTGTCAAGACCACCTTACTTCAGTGTACAGAATGGCTTTATCATGCTTTCCACTGTCAGAATATTAGCTCATTCTTAGGGGTCAAGATTTAACAAACTTTTTATTGGTTCTATCCAGGATATTTCTAAGTGAGGTTACCAGTATTTTTTTTACCAGGAGAGCAAGGCGACTGAAGACCATGACCACTGGTATTGGCTGCCACTGCCTTGATTCCTGCCACGGTGCCAACAGCTGACCTCTCAGATCTCCTAAAAGGCTCTTGGGACCACACTCTGAGAGCTGTTGTGCTAGGTGTTGCCTCAGGTGTGTTTTCAAAGTCTAAGGTCATAATTTTCATGGTGTAAAAAATCAGGCGAAGGCTGTAGCTCTGAGGATGGTCCTCAAGTCAAAACCCATTTGGAAGTGACTTGCAGAAGACAATTTGGGTGACACTGAAGAACTGATTGCCTATGGAGTGATTCTCTACCTTTTTTCATTATGCCTCTAATGAGCCTTATTAGCCAGCTTTTTCCTACTTGCCCCCACCATGAAAATTTAATAACTGGTGGCCCTTTAGAGGGTCACAAACGGTCTCTTAGATTTTTTTGCTAAAATTTTCAGAAACTAATTTTTAGCCCCACTGAGAATGTACAGCCTAGCCAATAACTTTTAGTGTTCATGTCTTCATTTATTTTTCAGCATTTTCAGTTGCCACCACAGCATATGGCACAGAAGATACACGAGGGTTTCTAAGGGAAAGCAGAAGTGTATCTTACTCTAAACCAGCCTACGTTAAAAAGTTTCCTTCAACCTTGATTTGAATGTCTTATCTGTAAGGATTACCCAGAAATCAGGAAGGCAGGACCAATTTCAGAAAAGGACTCACCATGGAATTCTTTTAAATTGTGAATGTCCTTATAAAATTGGACTTGGGACTCAGATGACCTATTTCTACAAAGCTTCCAATTTCTGAAAGGCCTAAGAGGCATCCTTTCTACATAGAGATAAGATGATTATAAATACTATATTCATCCCCCAAAACTTAACACTGCCCTCAAGCAAGCAAGATCTGTGGCATGACCACAATGCACCGGATATTCTGTAGCTCTTTACCAAGGGTCCCATGTCAAAGGATGGGGAGAGTGAGCAGTTCTGTGACTCTGTACTTCTACCCAAGTGTGAATGGAAGAGAGCCAAGTTAAGCGAAGGTCAAGGATGCTTTTCTAGGTCCTCTTGGGGCTGGGGAAGTCTTATGGCATTTTCTGGGAAGCCATGATTCTGTCCAAGGTCAAGGCAGCTCTCCAAGGTCAAGGTAGCTCAGATGCCTTCTGGTCGCTGATACTTCCAGAAGGCCACCTCCCCGTCGTCACTGCAGGAGGCCAGGAGCCCCTGCTCCTTAGGGTTCCAGGCCACACAATTGACATCCTGGGAGTGGGCCTGAGGCAAGTGGGCTGTCAGGGAGAAGGTGGGCTGCTGTGGATCTGAGCTGGGATCCTCCTCAAACACACGGATGGCATCATCCCCACAAGCTGTGGCCAGGGCCCCTGTCAGCTGACACCTGGGAGGAACATGTGCATCAGTGAGTATGCAAGTGGCTCCTCCATCCCCACCCTGGCAAATTAGGTACAAGAGATTGGTTCTACAGTCCTTGGCCAGCTCTTCCCAAACTGCAGGCCTCAGCTAAACGCCTATTATTGAAAAGCTTCCCTAACTAACCACAGCCACAAATCTGTCCCCCCTGAATTCAAGTGCTGCCATCTAGGTTGGGTTTCCCCGGTCAACCCCAAAACTCCACGATTCTGAGCTGCATTTTCTTCACTTAGCCTAAGCAGTTTCCCTTGTGCGCTATTCTTAACCATTTTTTTTGAACAGTACTAGGCCACTGAACTTCACCATACTTTATTTAAGGTCACTTTCGTTATTCCCAAATGTTTGCTAATATAAATAAAGCTTAGATGCACATCAACTATTTTCATTGCTTAGGATTTTTTCCTACAGACAGATAGTTATGGCCAGAACTGCCCTCTGACGAACTCTCCTAGATGAATGGTATGGCTTTTCTAGACTCCATAAGGGTAGAGTCAGTGTTAACCAACCATAAAAACCCCAGCCATGAGTCCCAATTTCAAGAATAAATATTTCTGGATGGTATGATGCCGTGACCACCCCCCATACCCACCCCTACCACAAGGCTGGTGCTGCCCTCACAGCCTAGATGTTAACATAGGTACAGGCCTGGGTCTGTAAGTCTGTTCCCCGCTCCTGTGAACCTCAGGCCAGCCAGCTCTGAGCTAGATAGTCTGCCCGATTTGAATAAATGAAAGTGGCTGCTCTCCATTTCCATGTACTCTCAAAGGTGGTAGAGAGACGCACGGGGTCTTGACTTCTCTAAAATCTCTCCAAATGGGCGGACGTGGGGATGGAGGTCTTACCAAGCAACGTCGTAAATGGTCCTGGAGTGGAAGCCTGACAAAGTGCAGATACATTTCCAGCTGGGGTCAGAGCCGCTGCATGCCACCCCTGCACAACAGACTTCTCTTGAGCCTAAGACATGTCTGTGTCCCGGGCATCTCAGGGGAGGAGATCCTAGTCTGCCCTCCCTTACCCCCACCTTCAATCTGAGACCTCATTTTCATTCCTCTGTCCCCATCCTTACTGATCTGCCTTACATACTGTGGCCAGATGGATTTTTCCAGAATGCTGAGAAGGAAATGTCCTGTTTTTTAAAAACTTTTTGCTATGGACTATGTCTGACTAGTTGGCCTGTCTTTTAAGTCCACCAACCAGCCACCCAACCCGCCTTATCTCTCCCAGAATCCTTTACACCCTATCCTCCAACTAAAGGAATCAGGGTTCCTGACATAAATCTAGGCTTTTACGCCTTCAATGCCTTTGCTCATGTTGTTCTGTATTCACCCAGAATTCTCATGCTAAATTCCTCGTGTTAAAATCCTATACACTTTCAAATTCAGATGAAATGGCTCCTCTTCCACAGTCTTCCCTGATTCTGCCCGTACTCACTTGGGAGCCCTCTCGTGGCACATGCCCTTTCTACCCCAATTTGCTGTGACTCATCTATATGTCTCAGACCCTTAGTAGACTATAAACCGCACAAAAGAGGAGTCTCCTTTAGCTCTCTGGCCCCTCACCTTGCTCATTGTTTGGTAGATACTGGCGCCAGATACGCACAGTACGGTCATCACTGCAAGACGCCAGGCGCTGGCCACTGGGGTCAAAGGCTAAGCTCCACACCGTGGATTCATGGCCTTCAAGGGTGGCATAGCATACCCAATCATCCTCTTCCTCCCGGTAGAGCTTCACTGTGTCATCATAGCTGGCAGAGGCTAACAGCTGGGGGTGTGGGGGAGAGAGGGAACACAGCACTTGTCTCTGTGGCTCAGGAAGTGCCTATTTCCAAGATCTCTCCCAGCTAGGACAGTCCCAGGGATCTGTCTCTATAAAGGGATTAAAAATACTTTTAGCCACAGATAGAGATCCCCCATAAAAGCCAGGTTGAGGCTGAAGAGGAAAGGAAGGCTGGGCATAACACTCCACACCAAAATTTCTTCCCAACGAGATAGCTCACCTCACACTTACCTCTTGGCTTGGGTGCCAAACCACATGCTTGACATCCTGTGTATGAGAGTTGAGGACACTGACACATTCATACTCATCTTCTTCATCAACTGTGGGAGGGGGAAAAAAAAAGGAGCCCACCATCTGACCCTGTCAGGGATATAGAGTCTGTTTACTGGCTTGCAACTGCGTCTGGAAGGACCTAGACTCACCTTCCCAGACCCACACACTCTTATCTCGGCTGCAGGTGGCAAGGAGATTGCCAGAAGGAGCCCAGGCCACTGACTTGACCTCATTTTCATGGCCCTCCAGAGTCGTTACACACTGTGATAAAGGGAAGAGAGACAAGAATCAAACAGCTGAGACCCCTGGGGTTCTTCACATGGGTATAGCCCAGCTAGTCCAGGTTGGCTCAGGTTCCCGAAACAGCCCTAGGGAACAAAAAGGCAACAATCCTGCTCCCATCCAGCCTGGTTACCTCAAAGTCATCCTGGTTCTTTTTCCAAATGCACGTGGTAGCATCGAAACTGGCAGAGGCTAGGTAATTGCCACAGGGAGACCAGGCCACCTTCCGCACAGTGCGCTGGTGGCCTTCGGAAAGGACAGATTTGCAGATCCAGCTGTCACCTAAAAGCAGAGGACAGGCCAGTCTCTGGAGCTGGGTGCACTAGAACGTGCAGAAGCACTATCAATGCCGTTAGATAATAGGGGCTAGGGCGGGAGCCATGCTGGGCTCAACAGGCATATTTAACAACATGCTTTCAGAAAGCTGTAACTTCCTCTACTTCCTTTGGAGGCATCCTTATAAAACAAATCTGGGGAGTCACCTTCCTGATTTAAAACTGTCAATGGCTCCCAAATGCTCTCAGAATAAAATTTAAACTTCACCCCTGTGTCGCAAATTACTCTGCATGATACATTCCTACCACCCTTCTCTTCTCCCTTTCTGGCCTCAGCAATTATCACAATCCCCTCGACAGTTCCAGCCTACTGACGTTTTTGCTTCCAATACTTGCCGACTCCTTTGCCCAAAAAGTCTTTCCCAGAGTGGCCAACTTGAAGGCGGCCTCTCCCTCCTCCCCTTTAGCCTGTAACCCCATTCAGGGTCGGCTTGCCCCCAAGGCTGCGCACTCCCTAAGCCCGGCACCCACACTACGCGCACGCGGAACCCACGACAGCAAGGGTCGCGCAGCGAGGCCGGGACAGACCTTCTGTTCCCCAGATGCGGACTCTACGGTCACCACCGCACGACGCCAGCAAGGTTCCCGCGGGGTTCCAGGCCAAGAACCAGCAGCGGGAGTCCGGGTGTGCCGGGACGCGGGCCAGCAGCACCAGCGAGTCCTTCATGACGATCCGGAGCAGGGTGCCGAGGAGGTGGGCAGATGCAGGAGCGCCGATTACGAGTCAGTTGGTGCAAACCCCCGCGACGCCCACTCCGGCCTTCCAAGGCCTTCGGGTCCCGCCACTTCCGCCCGAAGGCCCGGGTCTTCCTGGGAACTGAAGTGCCCGCTGCTGCGGCCGTGCTGCCCTCTGGGAGTTGTAGTCAATTTCCCCCCACCCCAGGAGGAAAGCACCGCGGGACAGTCTCGAACTACCAGTCCCGTGAGGCCCTGCGCAGGGAGCCGGCGGCGCGCCCGGGCTGTGACGCGCGCGGGGGACGGGGCGGGGAGCCGGAGGAGGCGGAGGCAGAGGTGGAGGAAGCCGGAAGTGGATCGGGCCCGGGTCGGTCCGGGCGTTGCGGGTTTGGGGCCTGAGATCGCTCGGCCCCTGGCAGCTGCGGAGCCCCTGACAGAACTGAGCGGCGCCATACCGGCCCTGAGGCCTGCTGACCGGTGAGGAACAGGAGTCGGTGTAGGGGAGGCTCCTTTCTGGCCACAGGTCGCACCCCGAGAGGACTGTTTCCAGATCCCGGGTCCCCGATCCCCGCGGCCCAGCCCGGTCCTCTACCCCTCGGCACTCTCTGGCCGAGACCCCGGATCTTTATCTCATCAGTAGCAGATACTAGCGCCTCTACTCTGGCCTGCCCAGACCTGGCCGGCCCTCATCCCTCTCCGGGTCCCTATTCCTCACCTCCGCAGCCCCATTCCAGGGACCCTGTCCCCGCCCCCCGACTCCCTGCAGCCCTCCTGTCTATGCTTGGCCCCAGGTCCCACCCCCTATTCTCGAGTGTGGGCCCTGACAGCGCTGCGCCAGCCCCCCCTTCTGTGAACCCAGTGCCTTGCTCTCCTCCCCGGGACAGGCAGGCTCAGCGCGCCCTGCGGAGGTCCGCGGCGAACAGCAGCGACCGCGGAGCGACGGCGGGCGGCCCCGGGCATGTACGCCCCCGGAGGCGCAGGGCTGCCCGGCGGGCGCCGGCGGAGGAGCCCTGGAGGCAGCGCTCTGCCCAAGCAGCCGGAGCGTAGTCTGGCCTCGGCTCTGCCGGGTGCCCTGTCCATCACGGCGCTGTGCACTGCCCTCGCGGAGCCTGCCTGGCTGCACATCCACGGTGGCACCTGTTCTCGTCAGGAGCTGGGGGTCTCCGACGTGCTGGGCTACGTGCACCCGGACCTGCTGAAAGGTGAGGGCGCTGCGCGCCGGCCCTCTTCTTTCTGAGCGATAGGGACCTCCTTGGTGGAGAACAGAATGCGGTGCGGGCTGGAGCAGAGATAGCCAGGGGCAGGCACTTGGCTTTAAGAAAACACCCCCATTCTTGCCTGGTGTACATGCCCACCAGGTGGCTCTGTTTGGGGTCTGGCCCCTCATTAATTCTGATGTTATTCAGCCAGGCACCTACTTCACACGCCGTGCTAATCTGGACTGCTGTTATTTTAGGATTCTGCCTAAGGAAGGGCGCTGTATATCGAGAACTGATAAGGGTGCTAGGCATCACAATTAGCTGCCCCTTTATGAGGAACCTACGGAATATAGGAAGGTTTCTTTGGGGGCAGCCAGATGGAGGGAGGAAGAGGAACTTTTAGTGTGGCCAGATTTCAATAGATATTTTAGAGTTCTATCATAAGTGGGTTTTTGCTAGAGAAAAAGGGAGTTTATGGCATTTTCGATAACCAGAAGTCAGTTCCATTGCCCCCTCGGTAAAACGATCGGAATTTGTCTCTTGGAACCTTGACAAGCGGGTGGGCTCGAGTGAAGTAAGATTGCTTTGTTCTTCATCATGCTTCCTAGCCCGGTGGCCAGGACAGGAGAAAGGGACTGTTCTCTTTACTTGGGCACAGGGGAGACCAAAATTTCCGGAGGTGGGTGTGGGCGTGGTGGGGGGGGGCTGTCCCAGGGAGCCTCATAGGTTATCCTGCCCAGCCCTGTCTCCCAGTAATGAAAGTAAAGGCTGTGTGGTGGGAAGCAGGACTGCACTTGCCTGGCTTCTACCCCCAAAATGGTCAGAGAATCCCCCAAAGCCCTTAGTAACAGCACAGTTCATTACCTCCAAGGTCTTTTGGACCGTTTATGAAGGTCTTCATATTTTCTCCCTGGGCCACCCCCATCTGCGATGCATTCCAGATGTTTACTTCCCTGTGTATCGGAAGCATTAGCTATCTCCACTTTGCCTCTTTAAGGATTCCGGCACTGGGATTTAGTGAAAAGGTCAAATTCTCTCCTGTGCTTTGGATTATATGCCACTTCTGCAGGCCCAGTCTGAAAAACCCTAT
Source organism: Herpailurus yagouaroundi (assembly GCF_014898765.1). NCBI lineage: Eukaryota > Metazoa > Chordata > Mammalia > Carnivora > Felidae > Herpailurus > Herpailurus yagouaroundi. The sequence continues at coordinate 35,853,832 of NW_024412419.1, forward strand.
CCTTAGAGCCTAATGTTGTCTTTCTCTAAGAGTTCTCTTGCTGTTTTGAATCTCTCTGGAGTTTTCGATGTTTTAGGATAGTTTTGTAGAGAACAGGATGGGGGTTTCTTGTTTACTTCTACATTTCACCGTGATGAAATTTGCTGGTTGGGCTCACTGAGACCCAAGTTATACACATGATGGAGGCCTCGTAACGTGCAGCTTTTTCTCTGGCGTGTAGCTGGTGGCAGAAAAGCCATCCAGCTTGAGTAGAGCCTGGATGGTTTTACCCTCAGCACACTACCTACCTTGGAGCACAGCTGCTGCCTTTCCATTACTTCATCTAGATCTTTGCCACTGATCATCTGCTGTTCCAGTGTAACCTGTCCCCTGCAAACTGGGAGAGAGTTCATGGTGCTTCCCCCCTTTCAAATCATTTCCTGGAGAGGCTCACAGAATCTGTGTGATGGAGGGAGAGGCACTCTGGTCCCATGTCCTTATTTCAGAGGCCCAGCAAGCTGTGTCTGAGAGAAGTGAAGTGTTCTCTCCAGGGTCACACAACTGGGGGCAGAGCTCAGGCTGCTGACATCTGTCGAGTCCAGTATAAAATGATGCTGTCTCCTATGTTTCTTCACCTTTGTTTTACTTGCGTGTCATAGAGAATGATCTCATGAGTGGTCCACGTTGGTGTGCGTCCTTGTCAAAGGCGTTTAAAAAATAAAAACAAATTCTTGATGCAGGTTCTCTTTTGTTGACGTATATATTTACCCTTTCTAAGTAGTTTTCAAGCCAGATTTGGTCTTTTATAAAGCATGTTGCCTTAATCTTTACATTACATTTACTCATGCATTTAGCGATCTTACCCCATCTACTTTTCCGTGGCCACCTTGTTGGCCATTGCAAGCTAGGAACATGTGGGCGTCCATTAATAAGGAAGGTGCCAGTGGTACCTCATGAACTCTCAGAGAACAAGGCAAGGAATCAGGAGGTCCCTGATGGCTTCTCTTCTTCCTTTTCTCTGTACCTGTTGGGTTTTTGGTACCCCATGGGCCTTTAGACATGGGCTTTCCTGTGCAATTATGTTGATCCTTAGGGCCTAACCCACGTCCTAGCATGAAAGCCTGGGATATTCCGTATCTCAGGAGGGAGCAGAGCTGTGGGGCACAGATCTGATGCCTATAGTTGCTACCAGAGGGAGAACAGACCCTACTAGGTCTCTGCAGGTGAAGGGGAGTAGATGGGGCCGGCAGGCTTTGGAGCAGTGCCTTCCTGCTTCTCAGCCCCCTGCTTGAGTGCCAGGCGTTGTGCTAAGCACACTCCATGTCTGGCTTTAGTTTCTTCCGAATATCTTTCTTTGGTAAGTACTGTCCTAACGTCCTAACCTCACTTCACAAAGGTCTCAGGCTCAGGTGGTGGTGGACCTCCACTCTTAGCACCGTACTTTGCGCACTCTAGGTTTCTTTTTCCTTCTATTGGAGCTGTCCAAGGCTTATTATCTCCCCATTCTAGTAGAGTTTTTCTCACAAGCCCAGCCAAAGCTGTGCTGCTTATCCCTCGTGGCCTCAGCATTCCAGCTCAAGTTGGTGATCCTGAGGCAAAGCCACTCACCCTCTTGCTGTCGCTTGCAGAGCCCCAGAAGGCTTTGGCAAATGCTGGCTGGCTCAAAAGATTTGGTCCTGAATTCTTCCACTCTCCAGGGGGTGCCTGCTTCTTACACAGCTCTTCACCCTGGGCCCAGGTCCATAGATATGCTCAGACTGCTAGTGGCCCCAGGCAGCAGAGCCCCAGATAATTGTTCCTTCTGAGCCCCAGTCCCTGCTATCAAGTGTGGCCAGCAAAGGGCAGCTCACAGCTTCAGGAAGCATCTTTGGAGAATGAGGAAGTTTGGGATTTGAAGTCAATGAATCACAGTTGACAACAAGCCACGAAGATCAAGGCCCTTCCAGGGAGGGCCAGTGTGCCTGCTGAGTGGTGACTAATGCAGCTGGCACTTTCAATGCCTGCCGGGCCTGTCCCCAGGGGCAGCTCAGCTAGAACCTTTAGTATCTGTGGTAATACCCAGCCAGGCACTAGAGGGCCCTGTTGGAGTCCTGTGTCAGAAGCCTGTCTGGAAGCTAAAAAGTCACAGTGAGCTGTGCAGGTGGGATAGATGAACTCTGAGAAGGATTGGGGCAATGGGGAAGTGCCTCTGACTCGCTGGGACTCCAGTGAGGGGCGAAAGGATGGAGGATGAGACAGAAGAAGGGAACTGTCCAGAAGCCACTTTAACCCTCCTGCCTGCAGGAGGAGGGGGTGAGAGCAATGGGCAGGTAGACAGGAAGAGCCAGGGCCTTCAAAACAAATCCAGCCCAGTGACTCACCAGTGACCTTGGGCAAAGTCAGTTCCTTGGGATCCTATTACACAGCAGCTGCCTTCTTCCCTGGTGACTGGAGGGGACAGTCAGCAATAATTACCAAAATAAACAGCACAACTGGAGAAGAGGATGTGTTCTCTGACTTACTAGAGTGTAGTAGACTGTACCACTGGTTTGAATTTAAAATTAGGACCCTGCCCCATATACCATTTCTCTCCACAAATAAAATAATACTTGGGGCGCCTGGGTGGCTCAGTCGGTTAAGCGTCTGACTTCAGCTCAGGTCACGATCTCACATTCCGTGAGTTCGAGCCCCGCGTCGGGCTCTGGGCTGATGGCTCAGAGCCTGGAGCCTGCTTCCGGTTCTGTGTCTCCCTCTCTCTCTGCCCCTCCCCCGTTCATGCTCTGTCTCTCTCTCTCTCAAAAATAAATAAACGTTAAAAAATAAAAAAAAATAATAATACATACATAACATTTGGGGATTTTTTTTTTTTTCCCCTTTAGCAACCCTCAAAGGAGTGGATATTCGTTGCCCTTCCTGCCATACTGATGTCTGGCAGGGGAGGAGAGAAACAGACATTGAGATCCTGACCCTGGGAGAGTCTGAGCTGAGTTCTAAGCATGTCTGCAATAACTCTGCCTGGCTTTTCTGTGTGCTCGGAGACTCTCTGATGAAAGACTTCTTGGGATATGAGGCAGACTCCTGGGGTATCTGTAAACATCACTCCAAGGGAAGTTTATTTTATTTTTTAAAACACTTTTTAATGTTTATTTACTTCTTTCTTTATTTATTTTTGAGAGAGAGACACACACAGAGTGCAAGCCGGGGAGGGGCAGAGAACGAGGGAGATACACAAATCCAAAGCAGGCTCCAGGCTCTGAGCTGTCAGCACAGAGCCCAACGCAGGGCTCGAACCCACAAACCATGAGATCATGACCTGAGCCAAAGTCGGACGCCCAACCGACTAAGCCACCCAGGCGCCCCTACAAGGGAAGTTTATATTTCGCTTCCCCACCACGCCTGAGGGTTTACTCACAGGCAGTCACGTTGAAACAAAACTCATTTGAATTTTGGGTCAAAAGCTCTTTCTCTGTACCACATTATCACTCTTGTGGGCAGATTCTCAGTCTGGCTTTAGTCGGCTCTTTCCCTGGCCCACACTGGCTGACGTGTGCAGAGGAGGAAGTACCAGTGGAAGGAGGAAAGGCACGCCGGGGATGACCCAGCTGTGGCCCAGCCATAACAGCCCCAGTGCCGAGAGAGTGGGCCAGTGGCAGTCCGTACAGGCCCATTCCTGGCATGGTGTGAGTTGACTCTTTCAGCACACCCCTTCATAGAGGGAGCAGGTGTTACTGCTTTCATTTGCTAGATGAGAAAGCAGGGCAGTTAAGTGACTTGCTCAAGGTAACACAGAGTCTGTGGTCGGTCTAGGATTCGGTGCCTTTCTGGCGTCCCCACTGCTTTCAAGAGCCAGACCGACGGCTGCAGAAGCCCAGACCACACCGAGCAGGTTTTGCCCAGTAATTCCCACTTCTCATGGCTCAATGACCCAAACCTTTCTTGCCTAGAAGAGCTTTCATGCTTCCAGCTGTTCCGTTAGTGAGCTCAGCAGCCACTGGCTCTGAGGATGGCTCTGACAGCATTCGTATTAACTTCTGACCCTTCGTTCAAATACCGCTCTTTAGGATTTGATTGATTACTTCCATTAGGAAAGAATGAAACGGCCAAGTCTGGTGCTTGGTGATTCCAAGCCTCATGATGCAAGGGAGGCTGATGCGGGTTTGGAGTCTTAACTCTGCTGTGTGACCTGGAGGAAGTCCCTTGACCTCCTGGAGCCTCCGATTCCTCATCTGAGCTGTGTGATGAATCCCCCAGTGTGGAGTGAGGCTTACCTAAAGTGACACTTTTTTTTTTTTTTTTAAAGTAGGCTCTACACCCAATGTGGGGCTTGCATTCACAACCCCAAGATCAAGAGTAACATGCTCTACTGATCAAGCCAGCCAGGTGCCCCAACTAAAATAATATATGACCCATCTGTGCACACAGGCTATTCCTGGAGGGGTACACAAGAACCACCAATAATATTTGTCTCTTGGGTGGGGCAGTTGGGCATTTGGGAGGGGAGGGACATCCTCTCTGAAGCTTTTTATCATGTGCAAGTCTTCGTTATTATTGAAATAAGTGTATTATGAAACATAAGACATATAGGAGTATATATAATAAATGTACATTTTTAAGGATGGTAATAAAACGGACATCCTGTACTCCCTATGCAGCCAAAGAAAGTGTCTGAAGCACTGATGTATTACTTTTTTCAGTTAAAACTGATTGTTAAAATTTAGTTGATTTTTTTTTAAGTTTATTTTTGAGAGAGAGAGAGCACGCGTGCACATGTGCGTGCATGTGTGTGAGTAGGGGAGGGGCAGAGAGAGAGGGAGACAGAATCTCAGGCAGGCTCAGTGCTTTTCGCACAGAGCCTGATGTGGGGCCTGAACTCAGAAACCTCAAGACCTTGACCTGAGCCTAGATCAAGAGTCAGATGTTCAACCAACTGAGCCACCCAGGCACTCCGAAATTTGGTTTGTTTATTTATTTATTTATTTTGATAGAAAGTGCAAGTGGGGGGGGGGGGGAGAGAGAGAGAAAGAACCCCAAGCAGGCTCCATACTCTCCCTGTGGAACCCCATGTGGGGCTCAAACACAGGAACCATGAGATCGTGACCTGAGCAGAAATCAGATGCTTAATCAACCGAGCCACCCAGGTGCCCCTAGTTGATTTTTAAGAACCACAATTAAAGCACCACTCAGAGTGTCTGGCCACATTAAGTAATGCTGCTGAAATCAGAACACAGCCTGCTGCAGCGCCGAGTGTGATGTAAGCCCTTACACCCTGCCGCTCTCAGGTTATTCTTGGAAGCACTAGAAGGACACTTTTGTCCCATCCTGTCCCGTCCCTGCTATGTGCCATGTGGAGCCCAAGAAGAACTGTCTCAGAGAGCTTTTAACAATATTCAAGCAAAGGCAGGAGACAGCCTCCTGCCTCCAGGAGCTTTTCTTTCAGTGAGGCCTGTGGGTTTCTAGACTCCTTCAGGCCATAGCGCTGTCTTAGGTGATGCAGGGCTGGGTTAAGCGAAGGCTGGTCCTGGTTGCTGGCAGAGCTCACTCATAGGCAAGCCTCTTAGCAGCAGACGGTTTCCCAGGCTGGATGATTGGACCCAAAACAGATGGTCAGCTGACAAGAGAGTGGCAGATAGCTCTGGGGCGGCTTAATGAATGATCTGCAGCCAGATGGAGGCATAGGAGTCCTGTGTGAGCTCAGCCAACATCTGCCGGGTGAATTCTGAGCCTGAGGCAGGGAATGCATGCTGTCACAAAGGCCCAGAGCCTCTTGGTCTGGTTCTTCAGGGTGGGAGGCCAGACCCTCTGCCCAAGACCAAGTGATGCCAGTGTCTGTTGGTTTGAGCCTGCCTTGTGGGGTTCAGGTCGTCTCTCCAGGTTCCTGGACTATTCTTCAGCAGTCCACTTTCCGTCATAGGTCTGGGGTCAGTGTTTCTTGGAATGTAAGGCCTGGCCCACCTGCCTGGGAATTACCTGGGCTGCTTGCTAAAATCCAGATCCCTAGGCCCTGCTTCAGGCTGAGAGCTCAGAATCTCTGGGGCCTGGGAACATGCTCTCAGCCAGCACCCTTGCGATTTTCATGTGAACTAGATTGATGACCATCATCCCACAGCCTGTCAGCCTCAGCGTCAGATCAAGACTCAGGAAAGAAGCCTATAGTCTAAGTCCTGCCGGCCCTTTCCAAATTGCCCTAAATCAGTTGGTGACCCATGGCCTAAATGAAAGAAGAATTTGCCCATGGTTAGAATAGAAGGGGGAGAGTTAGTGAAGGCCCATTTCTTTCTACCAAAGCCTAAAATGGTTTCTTCTTGGATGGGCCTTTATTCTATGTGATTCTGGGAGCTCTAGTAGTTTGCATAGATATACAATGGAACAGTGTTGTCTAGATGATTTTTTTTTTTTTTAAAGAAGTTTCTAAAGCCCTAGAAGTTTGCTGTTTGTGTCTGGTGATGGTTGTCATCCTGGGACCTCCCTTCTCCATGACCCTGGGGACTCTGAGTGTTGGGGCTCTTGTTTCAGCATCTTCCTTTTTCTTGGTTCACTCCCTCGTTTGGGTAGAGCATGCACCCCTCCATGGCTTTGCCCTCATTTTAGAAGGTGTTGGGGGCTGTCAATTTCTGAGTCTGTTAGGCTTTTGTGGCGTAAACGAAAAAAAAGCCTCCTAGGCTTTTGTGGCGTTATCTAGTGGGCTACCTGGGCTTACCTGGTGCGTTAAGTCCATTCTGGGTAGTTCTAACTCCCTTTAATTTCCAGAATTTTGTTTTGCCCCTCTCCTCTTTGTGTGGGTTTATGCCTTACATTTTTTTTCTTTTGTTTTAGTAGCGTGCAAGGAGGGAGCAAAAATAAATGTGACATAATAGTCTGCCATCTTTCCTGGTTTATTTAGCACTCTTTTAATTCTCTGTTTTTCTAAACTGCTTCAACTTCTTTTTGAACAAGGGAATGAATGAGTGGCTAGATAGACAATCAACATTAATCGGCCTCTGGCCTTAGCCTCTTTGGCCGTCCCAGCTCAGAAGTCAGTGGGCTTTTCCTGCCAGCCCAAAGCACGCTTTTAGCAGAGTGGGTTACCATGTCAGGCTAATCGTCAAGGTCTTTACAAATGGTTAGCAGAGGGTGGCAAGCACGAGGAAGTGGAGCCCTTCACTCAGGCTGATTTTGTTGGAAAGGGAAGAAGGACCTGAGGCTCATGGGAGCAGTGACCAGGGTTCCTGTCTGCTGTTCCATCTCCTGTGGAGGCCAGCTGGAGCAGGAGCCAAGACTGCTCGGTCCAGTACTCCCCTGGTTCCCCAGGACTGTGGTAGAGGGGGACAAACGCCTCCCAGCGGGAGGCTTTCTGCACCAGGGTGTTGCTTGGGGCCCTGAAGATCTGGTTCTTCCCCTACAGACTTCTGCATGAATCCCCAGACAGTACTGCTCCTGCGGGTCATCGCCGCCTTCTGCTTCCTGGGCATCCTGTGTAGTCTCTCTGCGTTCCTCCTAGATGTCTTTGGGCCCAAGCATCCAGCTCTGAAGATCACCCGTCGCTATGCCTTCGCCCACATCCTTACAGGTAAGCTTGGGCCTGCTCACGGTGGGGAAGGAACTGCCACAGGGCAGAGGCACCCTGTCTGGAGTTGCAGTTGGGGTCCTAGGGGCTTCTGTGAGCAGACACCATTCCAGATTCTTTTTTCAGCTTTAGCCTTTCACAAAGCATGGAGTTGTAATAGCAGCTTGTTTCTTTCGTTCGCATTTATGCCTGCCAGCGCCACAAAGCCACTCGGCCCAGCTGTGGAGAGGGAATATTGTTCGTATTCCACAAGAAATCTCTGTGCTCTCTACGAACTGGAGTCGAAGCTCAGCTGGGGTTCACGGGGCCTGGCACAAGCAGGGAAGGAAACCGGGGTGTCTCACTGTATCTCCCCTGGAGTACCTGGTCTCATCGCATTCTCCTCTTCCTGCTTCCCTGCATGCCACCTTTCTCTATTAGGTGCAGCCTCTGTCCTCCCTCATGACTGGGCTGCTGTGTTGATTTGACTTGTGGTGGTGCCTATTCCACCCCCAAACTGCATGAGCTGGTCTATCCCTTTCAAACACACAGTGACTTATAGCAGCCTGATATCCCAATTCCAAATTCTTGAGACGCAGAGACTGACTGGCCAAGAAGGGGTCGGGCATCTGGGCCCAGCCCCAGCCCGAGAATTTTCCTGGCCAAGAGAGCTCCCCGTGGCAGTGTCTGGAGCCGGGCAGGTTCTCTGAGAATGAGGTTTGGGCGGAGAGGCTGCAGTTGGTTCTTTGAGCATCCTGGCTGCAGGGTGCCTACTAATTCCCATGCTGTCGCTCTGTCCCCCAGTCCTGCAGTGTGCCACCGTCATCGGCTTTTCCTACTGGGCTTCTGAACTCATCCTGGCCCAGCAGCAGCAACATAAGAAGTACCATGGCTCCCAGGTCTATGTCACCTTTGCTGTTAGTTTCTACCTGGTGGCAGGAGCCGGTGGAGCCTCGATCCTGGCCACAGCAGCCAACCTCCTGCGCCACTACCCCACAGAGGAGGAGGAGCAGGCCCTAGAGCTGCTCTCCGAGATGGAGGAGAACGAGCCCTACCCAGCAGAGTATGAGGTTATCAACCAATTCCAGCCGCCCCCGGCCTACACACCCTAATGCCGGCCGAGGGCTTTCTGCCACAGCAGCCCCTCCCCACTCTGCGGCGCTTCTCACCCCCAGAGGAGCTCCTGTCCCCAGCAGGCCTCACTGGTAGGATCCTGACCATTTCACCAAACCTTCCCAGGAGAGACTCTGCCTTTAAGGTTGTTCATGTATCCCTGCTCTCGAAACCTGGGATTCGCAGATTTTATATAATGCACTGTTTCCCCTTTTGTCACCTTCCTGTCCCTTCGCGGTCACTAGTCATTACCAACCAGGGATGGTCATACAACTTTTCTCCCTTCATGGGCCGTATCTTCGAAACTGGGACTTTCCTTGGGATGCTGCTGACAGTGGACAGTCCCAGATAGAAGTGTCAGCAGGTGCAAAGGGAAAGGGGGCTATGCCCTGCAGGCTTACTTCATAACAGTCCGTGTTTGTCCTACAGTTGTAACCCTGGACTGACCCCACCCCCCCATTCCTTCTTGGAGGGCCCCAGTACCGGGCCGTCCACTCCACGGAATTCTCTGCACTTTAGTCTTTGGACTTCCCATTACGTGTGTTCTGGCTTTATGGGAAGAAGGGATTGCTGTCGGAAGCAGAGCCAGTGCTCTCCCCGCCCTGCCCTTGCTTGGGTGACTGGAGCCCAGGCAAAGAGAGCAGCAGCTGGCGTGGGCCTGAGGCCCCCCTGGTGCCCATAAAGGATCAGAGTGAGGGGGGCCAAATCTCCCTAGCCCCTTCACCTTTTAAAACGTGAGTGGTTTTAGAAGGATCAAGCAAAACCAACCAACAGCAACAATATTGTTTTTAAACTAGCGACCAGACTGTTGTCGTTTTTTTCAGACACGTATCCCATTCCTTTTGGCTCCGCAGTGTTTGGGGCCACCACTCCTCCCAGGTAGTTCCTCCCTGAACCTCTCCCAGCAGAATGCAGCCTCTTCCCTTGCTCCCTCCCCTGCAGTGACCCGGCTCCCTGGGCCCTTCCTGTGGAACCCAGAGCCCTGGCAGCCCCCGAGGGGCTGAGGACTGTGGCCTGGCTGGCCGGCCAGCGTGGTGCTCCTCAGGACTGTGGCACTGAGATGTAACCTGGCCTCCGTGCAGGAACAGGGGCCACAGTAGGGCAGGAAACCCGCCACTCTCCACATAGGAACTGCCACCAGTGGGGTCCCATCGCGTGAGGTGTCAAAACCACCCTGTCAGACTAACGGAACTGGCTGTGTCCTTCAGGCTCAGTGTGTCCCCTGGACTGTGACTTGGGGCAACGGCTTGCTGCATGCCCCTCTTCTCTTCTCGAATGTACTCTGTCTGGTCTAGGAGTGTGCCGCTGGCTCTTCCTTGCCCAGCCATCACTCTGGCTATCCTGTTTGCCACACATAGCTTTGGGTCTGGCTGGAAACTCTGCCCTGAGATCTGGGGCACAAGTGGGAGAAACGTGAGAGATCTTCAGCATGGATCCAGATGGCCGGGCTTCTTTGGAATCAGTGTCCAATGCCGAGCTGAAAAGCAGATTGGATCCCAATTTCCTTTCACGGGCAACAGACCAAACAAGACCGGAGAATGGACACCACTGTTGAGTTGGGGCTAGAAAGGGACTGTCTTGTGTCTCGTCCTTCTTCAGCCTGTCGTCCTGGGGACATCTGGACAGATGCCTGCGTGGGAGGTGAAGACCATGTCTGTGCACGAGTGAGCGGCTGCCTGGAGTTCACTGTGGTGCCAACGTGTGTCCCATGGTGACTCTCACACTCTTCCAGACTTTTCGGCAAGAAAGACCGCAGTATGATACCTGAGCACAAAGCCAAGGAGCTAAATTAAGTCTTACGTCTGTCTGTAAAGTCCGAGTTTGCCTTTGGCAGATCTCCAGGGTGTGGCCAGCTCTCTCAGACCGTGGGTGTCCAAGCAGGCAGACCAAGAGACCGGGCACCAAACACGCATGCCAAAGTGACCAGTCATCTCATGAGGACCCAGACATGACCCTGTGGACCGTTCCATGTGATTTGGAACCCACTTTTTATTAGTTCCCCATACCTCTGGCCTTTCTCTTTTTCCCTGCCATCCTGACACTGATAGTTTGTCATATATATCCCCCTGGTTGTGTTTTTTTTTTTTTTCTAGAAAAAAAAATTAAAAAGCAAAACAAAACAAACTACAAATAAGAATGTAAATGCCAGTGGCTCCCTGTCATTTTTCTGTTGCAGTTTCCCTGATTTGGTTTGTTCCCTTCCTCTTAGAGAAGCAGGAGAAATTGATGAAGTGTGTAATCAAATAAAAAGAAAAGAAGGGACTTGCATGTGCTTACTCCATGCAAGGCATTTTCACCCCTAAGAGCCCCCCCTAATCCTGAGACCTTCCACACCAGGGTCCCAAGGGTAGGAGCAATAGACACCTCCAGCCCGGTCCCTGTCTTCAGACCCTGAGCTCTTCTCTGCAGCTGCTGGTTAGCTGCAGAAGAGAAAGCTGCTTCTGAACCCCAGCCATGATGCGGAAAGGAATAGACTTCTTTAGAGCTAGGACTTGGAGAAGTTGCTGCACTTCCTTTTGAAACCACAGGGAATGATTACTTACTTACAGGGAGAGGCATGCGAGTGGGGACAGTTCCAGGAGTGTAACTTGTAGAAGGATCCTGCCTTTAGTGTCCACGCCTCACGTGGCCACCCATCTTCCCTTCGTTCAGCCGACACACTAGGCCAAATGTATATCATGGCAGAAGGGTTTAGGGCTCCCTTTGAGGAGCAGCCTGTTTAGGTGTTCTTTTTTTTTTCCCCCTTTGGAAGAATACACATCTTTCCTGAAAGCTAGGATGTGCTCTGTCTCATTTCATTTCAGATCTTTACAAATGGCCCGTGTTGTATACGAGGCGCCCTTAGGCACCATGAGAAGCAACAAGATGACCAGTGGCCCCCATCTCCAAGAATTTTGTATTCTTAGTTCAGGAGATGGTCTTGTTCACAAACAGGCAGTGAAGTAAGTGGTCTAATGGACAGTTGGGGAAAGTGCTGTGTCAAGAGGGGAGGCTGGTTATGACTTGAGTGATTACAAAAGGCTTCACGGAGGAGGGCAACTTGAACCAGGCTTACCGTGAGAATTTGGAGGTAGGGTGTGGGGAGTTGCCACTGAAGGAATGGCGAGCAGGAGCACAACTGGAGGCCCGGATGTAGTGAGAGAAGAGGTTAGAAAGGTGAGAGGCCCATTGAAGGCACTAAAAGCAGTGGGGAATCCTGGAATGGTTTTGAGAAGAGACAGGACGGATCCAGGTTTCTTTTAGTGACTGGTGACAGTGTGACGGAGGCCCAACTCCTGTTAAGTGTCAGAGCCTGAGGGTGTGGGAAATGGGAAGTGGTGTGGGGGCCTGGAAGCTTGCGGAAGGGGAAGAGAGCAATCTCATGGCATGGAGGCAGAGTCAGCAGTGTGGGCTTAGAAGGGCTCACAGATGAGAAGATGCAGGATGTGAAGGGTAGCAAGGAGAGAATCTTGGAGAACAGAGGAAGAGGTGGTTGGGTCTTGGGGAAGAGCAGTTCTCTTAAAATAACTAGAGAATCTTCAGCTGACATCTCACCCACAGATGTCTACACCATCAGCCACTAAACTCATAGGTCACAAGGTTCTGTGGGGAGATAAAGGAACTAAAAAACTTTTTGGCCCTTGTTTCCAAATAGCCCGAAATCTTCTCCCCTGCATTTTTTTCTGGGAGTGGCATTTTAGTTACATTTGGGAGGCACATGGAGGGGAGAAAATGACTCTTTGAATGGTGTACCTAAAGTGAAGGCACTCTATTAGGTGTCCACTTTGAGAATTAATGTAAGAGTTCCTCACTTTGGGGAAAACGCTTGGCTTTGCTGCTGTGGGCAGGGGAAGTTTCCTCAGGAGAGATTTCAGCGGTTTCTTAAAGCTCAAGGATTTATGTTGGCCTGGTCTGCCCACTCAGCTGAGTGGGAAAAAAAAAAAAAAAACACAGTGAATGGTGAGGGGCTTTGTAACATGAGTTCAAGAAGACATAGAGGCCCCTCAGCCCTTTGGACAACTGTGTCTCTGGAGAGTTTGGTGATGTAAAACTTTCAAAGAGACATCTGTGGTTCCATCTTACTTAAGGGCTTGGAACGCTCTGGGAATGGGGCTGGAGTTACTGGGCCTGCAGGCAGCCCTGTTTGGAAGCTTCCAGTTCTCTTGGTCTCTGTAGCAAAAATGGCAGCTAGCCTTGTAAAGGACCTTCCCTTAATGGCGAGGTCTGACAAGACCCTGTAACTCGGTCCTCCACCTTGGTGTTACCTTCCTCTTGGGGTTCTCTCACCCAGATTTCTGGTGCCCCAACTATTGGCAGAGAGGTTCCTTGTGGAATAACACTGGTGTGGTGGGTGGGTTTCGTTTTCAAAAGGGAAGGCCATCCCTTATTCATGCTTTCCCACCTGTTTGCTTCCTTGTGCTCTAGTAAGAGTGGTGAGAGAAATTTGTGCATATGTTCACTTGAACACACAGACTATTAGGTTGCACAGGCCTTACGTCTTGTTTTTTTTACATTAGTTAGGGGCAGGGAGGCTTGCTTTCTTATGCAATGTTCACTCACCAAATGAACATAGTGTGCTTTGTGAAGGATGCAAATATATGAACTCATACAATCCTCGTTCTTGAGGGCCTTCTAGTCCAGCTGTCAGGAAAGAGGAAATCTACAAGACCTGCAGAGACCTGACAAAAGCAGTTTGATGCCCCTTGAGACTAATGGTCTCGGAAGGCTTCATGAAGGAGAGACTTAATACAGGCATTGAAGAATGGGCAGGTTCTCATGAGAATAATGTAATCAATGGTGTGACGGTAAGAAAGGGACAGGCTTTTGCGGGGGGGGGGGGGGGAGCAATGAGTCAGTGTTTTGAAGTGATAACCCACAGGAGGAGAGTAATAAGGTGGAGGGACCCAGCCCGTGAGGGCCTGGAAAGCAAAGGTTTTGTCAGAATACTTACAGCTCCAAGATACAGAACTCTTAACACAGAACTATCTTAATTAAATGGAATTTATTGGTTTGCATAACTGAAACAGTGACTTGGCGGGATCCAAGTACTCAAATGATGATGTCAAGACACTATTTCTCTCTCTCTCTCCGTTCTTCTCATGGGCTCAGGTAATTTCTCCCCAAAGGTGGTGAAGATGGTCAAAGCAGCCCTAGGCTGTTACTAATCTCTTGTTTAAGGACCGGGATGTCTCTTTTGTCGAAGGGATTTTGATCTGGTTCTGGAAGACTTGACCTGAAGTGCTTTGGCCTGGCAGCTCAAGCTGTATCCTTGATGACAAGAACACGTTTTCCTGAATTGTTTTTAGGTTGTGAATTAGAGGAAACTGCCTGCTATGAAAAGATCTCACATACGGGTGGATGAATAAGTGGATAAATATTGTAAATACTTTCCGTTCTAAATAATAGATGAATAGAGCTTTGGGTTACATACCATCTTGAAGCAAGGAGAAGGCAATTACTGCTGCCTCTTAGCCTGACCGTTGGAACCCAGGGTTTGCATCAGTCTTAGACAACTTACTTTCCAAGTACTGGGGAAAAGGGACCAAGGCATGGGCATCAAATCCTAATTAATTTAGAGTGGGCCCATTTAACTCTCTGGGGAGTGCCTGAGAAGTGATTTTTACAAATGCTGCTAAACCAATAAATTGGTGCTTCCTAACTGCCAGATCCCCAAACCGGGAGAGATTATGTCTAGTCTAGGACCTGGAGCCTGCATGAGGAACCTGCCACGAGGAGGGATGGGTCAGAGGGCAAGGGCATCTGCTAAGGGATACCAGAGAAAGACATCTGGAGAGGGGAGTATTCAGGGCCCCTAGCACTTACTAGGCAAAGAGAGTCCATGAGCCGACTCCCAATACCAATTCTCTGGACAGACAGACTCTATTGATCTTGAGGACAGAGTTGGGTTCCCTGGGCAGCAGACTGTGAGATAAAGATTAGCATGTGATGTGGTACTGGGGGTGTTCTCTGGTTCAACACCTATGGAGGAAGGGAAGGAAGCAGTCCTGGTCAGAGGGAGAAAGTGGGGTGCAAAGTCATCTCCACAAAGGCCTGACCCCACAGAGTTCTGAAGCTGGGATGATGGCCTTTTGAGTTGTCCTGAATTGGGGTGGGGGGACCAGGCCTTTATATGCTGGCTTCAGCAAGTCACTGGGTGCATGCCCCAGAGAGGAAGGTGTTACCTCGGGCGAGGAAGCTCCATCACATGAGGGCAATTCCTAGAGGACTGATAACTGAGGGCTGTCAGCCAACAACACTCCAAGTACCTAGGAACAAGAAGCTCTTCAGTCATGAAGGTGGACCTGCAATGGCATATCATGGTGTCCACTATTCCTTCTGTTTACTACTCAGATCCACTTCTTGTGTAAGTTTTGGGAGCAGCTTGATTTTTCTGCAGGAAGCTGATGGTTCATGGGATAAGCCACATTTCCCACAACAGCTGGTCTTGAAGCCCCAACTAGATAACATCATCTTCCTCTTCTATGCATTTTCGATGCTTCTCACCCCCAGGAAGCACTTATGCTGAGTGCCTAGTCACCGTGTTCTTTTCTGGCCATAGTTGCTGCACTTCTCTATTTACTCTCAACATTGAGCAATGGTGTAACAAAGACACAGCCAGCTGGACTGTCTGGGTGCTAACAAAGTATCTTCCTCTTTGCTCCCATTGTGTAACTGTAGCCCTGGCTCTTCCTGATAATCAGGGTCAATTACTGCTGCTAGGATGGTGACGCCTGCTCCTTGCCTGCTGGTCCCTTGGCATAAGGAGCTCAAAGTGTCTGGTGGCACCTGAAGGTTAAAGTTCAATAGGATTTTTGTTATAGCCCCTGATGAAAATACTTCCATTTTGGGAACCAGGGCCTCAAAACCCTCAAAGTTCACAGGTGCAGTGAGAAATACCCAATGGGATCACTGGGCTTAATGGTACGTGAAGCCACTCCTACTTCCACCACTTGCTTCTGGACCTATCTGTTCTTATTGGGACATAGCACCATACTGACTGTTGACAGAGTGTACATGGTGTCATGGAAGGTGGTACCCTATCCTTAGTTGGTATCATCTCTGTGCTGGGACCTCAGCTATGCCTTTACAGTCTACTCCTTCTGTTCATGCTGGCATCTGGATGGTATAGAATGTGATAAGGCCAGTGGATCCCGTGGTCACGTGCCACGGTCATGCCTCCTTTGCTGTGCAATGGGTCCTTTGGTCTGATGCACTGTTTTATGGGATCCTATGTCAATAGGTCAGACATTCAGTAACACTCAAAAGATACTGGTGCTGGCTGAGACCCTGCAGGCAGAAAAAAGCAAACACCCAGAATGTAGCAATTTCAGTCAAAATAAATTGTTGCCTTTTCCAGGATGGAGAGTATCCAACGCAGTCAACTTGTCATCCAGCCTGGTTGCTCTCCTTGAGGAATATTGCCATTTGGGGGGCTCAGCATTGGATTAATTGCTGGTAGTTTGGGCATTCAGCAGTGGCCTCAGCTTTTGTGAGTGGAGCCTATGTTCTTGGATCCATGTATTACTCCCATTCCTGCTACCATGGCTGCTCCATTCACATACCCATTGTGCTGGTACTGAGGTGGCTGATAGCATCTGGGGGCCATCAACTGGCAAGTTATTCTTCCTACTTGTTCTTTAGGGCCTCTTTCTGGGTAGATACTCTCTGCAGGGCATCTGTACACTTCTTGTCTACTCAGAGTCCACCTATATACTCCTCTCTCTCCCAGACCTTTTGTTTTTTTTTAAGTTTATTTTTGACAGAGACAAAGACAGCATGAGTGGGGAGGGGCAGAGAGCAGAGACAGAGAATCCCAAGCAGGCTTCATGCTACCAGTGCAGGGCCCAATGTGGGGCTTGACTCACAAAACCGTGAGATCACGACCTGAACAAAAACCAAGAGTCGGACATGTAATCGACTGAGCCACCCAGGCACCCTTCTCCCAGACCTTCTTGTCCTTTTTTTTCATGTGCACTTATTTTTGAGAGAGAGCAAGTGAGCGCATGTGGGGGTGGGGGGAGGGTAGAGAAAGATGGCGACACAGAATCTGAAGCAGGCTCTAGACTCTGAGCTGTCAGCACATAGCCTGATGCAGGGCTCAAACTCATGAGCTGTGAGATCATGATCGGATGCTCAGCTGACTGTGCCACCCAGGTGCCCCTTTTTGTCTATCTTTCTTTCTCCTGCCAGGTCCCCAGGTCCCCAGTCAACCAGCCAAATCAACTGCCAGTGCTGTGAGTCCATATATATTTTAACTACTGCTACATTTCCACACAAAGTGAATGGCCAGATGCACCACTGAGGATTTATCCTTTGGGAGAATTTTCCCGGCCACTGTCTTTCAGGATCACCTCAGGGTGGGGCTATAGTACAGACACCGTTCATTTTCTACTTGTATCCACGTACCATTCAGACCTATCAGCATATTAAATTTTGCTTTTTTTCCTTGTTAGCTGATCAAAGGGACCTCACTTCCTATGTAACCATAGGTATGAGTTGAGGGCAGAGGCGCTGGTGCAAAAACGGTAAGTGACATGAATGTCTAGGTCATCTGCTGGTAGAGTTTACTTGTGCCCCTGATCCTGTCCATACCCAATTCTGGATGTACTACTTCTGTCCTGCTATGAATCATTGCTGGGCCTATTTAACTTTATGTTTTAGTAGGTCTAAAGGGCAGAACCTAACTTACACAAGAAAAGCTCATGATGAAGAATTTGGGGCCAACAAAAGTATACAAAGGGAATAGTTTTTCAACTTGTTCTGGGGATACACAAGCAAAAAGTTTGTGGATAATGGATTGGAAGGGAGGTCAGGCTAGAGAATACTGTTAGGGCCTCAACAGAAAAGTAGAAGAGAGAATGGTGTAGAAGAAATTGATCTATAAAATTCTAAAGTGGAAGAACTGGTAAGTTGGTACAGAAATGGAGACAGCAAGCATATTTATGCCATCCTTTTAAAAAACAAAATCACAGCTGTGAAAGGAAGGAGAGAGGTGGTCTCTGAAAAGAGGATGAGTTAAAGGTCTCTTTTTCTCAAAGCTTTTTTGAAGATGGACTTATGTTTATGTACTGAAGGAAGAAGCAGTAGAGATGGAGAACAATGGCTAGATTTGAGGGTTAGAGGGGCTCAGCTGAAGTTCTTGAGAACTCATTTTGATAAACAAAACAAAAACAGAAAAGAAAAAAAAAAAAAAAAACCAACCAAAAAAGCAGAAGTGCTAAGCTTTTAATCAAGGGAGCAAGACAGTAGGAGAGTCCAACCTCTCTCCACACAGCCCCCTCCTGGCCATCACTGGGAAAATCCTGACTCAAAGTTTCAAATACTATTTTCTGTTATATACCCATTTCTCCTTACCTGCTTTCCGGGGAAAATAAATATCAATACCAATCCCCGGAGTAAAAGCAGACAGTCTGGATAGGGTAGATCTAAACTTCAGCTTCCAGTAAAGTTTGATTTTTTTTCTCTTTTTAGAGAAACATTTTTTATTAATCTCTACAACGGTTCAAATAGGTACCGTAAGAGTAAAATTTCTAAATGCATTGTCTTGGAATGAGCACAACCCCTTTTGTAGCAAGACGTCCTTTTACATATTTTTTCTCGTCCCTAAGGTACCTGTAAGAAAAAAAAAAAAAGGAAATAATTTAGTGTAAGGCTTTCCTACTGGACATCCAACAGTTGTATTAATGAGATGGGTACAGATTAGTAATTTGATGGCTTTCGAGATCGTTTAGCCAGGGTGTTCACGGGTGGTGCAAAGTAGGTTTTAGGAGACCTGTTTACCTTCTCACGCTAACATCTTTGAGTCAAAGAGAGTGGGACAGCTACTACGCGAACTAGGGCATCTGTCCCAAGTAACTCCATTCTGCTGCCCTTTTACCAAAAGGTTTTTCAATTTCCAGACTGTGACAGGCCACCTGCCCACGTAGCTCTCTGGAAAGTGTCCTAGGCTCTAAGGATGCCACATCGGCCCATTCTAGCGACGTGGGGTTCAGAGAGAAGATGAGTGCTACGACTCCGACCCTCGGAGACCATCCCAGTACCTTTGGTTATTAAAAGCGCTTCCGGGAGAGGCCAGCCGGAGAGATCGAAGAAGGTACTGATGGCAGCTGCTTCTAGGCCTCAGCAAGGTCTCCATTCACCAAAGGAGTCTACACCGTCCCGCCCTCTCCCCACCCGAACCTGGACACCCCCAACGTCCCGCAGAGGCAATACCAAGACCCCATTCCACCCAAGATTCAAAGTAGTGAAACAGGAGACGCTCCCCCGCCTCTCAAACCAATTGAGCACTGCGCAGGACTCTGACACCTGGTCGCGCCACCCCGCGGGGTGGGGTCTTTTGGTCGGAATATGGCGGCTGCGGCGGGGTCTACGGGTCACTCTCCGAGGCGCCCTTGACTGGCTCTCCGACGCGCCACCTACCTTGCTAGCTAGGGGCCCGGCGCGCTACGCGAAGGGGCGGGAAGGAGCGCTGACGAGCACTGGGCAGCGCCAATCAGCACCGAGGAGTCCGGACCGCGCCCAATCAGGAGCCGGGTGGCCACGAAGGGGGTAGGTTGCAGGCGAGCAGCGCATGTGGCGGACGCCGAGCGCTCGGGACCTCACCTGCTGCTGCGACTGAGCCGCCCACCTCGCTGCTTCCCGAGCGCTGCACATCAGGGCCCCGGTGCCGGCTTGACGACGCCAAGGAAGCAGGGAGCCAACAACGCTGACCGGCTGTTGGCCTGCCGCGTTCGCGGCCTGAGCCCAGGAAGGCCTCTTGCAGAGGTTGCGGGGCCACCCCCGCGACTGTGCCATGACCGACTCTCTCCGCAAAGGGGACTCTTCCTCAACGTTTACTGCAGAGAGAGATGTAAAGCCTGTTAGACCGTGAGACGAGCTCGGGGCCGACCGACTAGGGGCACTCGCGGCAGGCCGCCCGCGCCTTCCCGGACCCGTTCTTTCTGCCCTGAGAGGGAGGCCTAGTTCGCCTCCGGGCGCGCAGCGGGCGCCGAGGGGTGGGGCAAGAGGGTCTGGGCGGGGCGCGCGTCGGCGGCATGTTCCTGCGGAGGCCGCTGGCCCTGGCCGCCTGGCTAGCGGGCGCGGCGGCGGCGGGACGCGCGGGGGCGCGGGGCGGGGGCCTGCTAGCCCTGCTGGCCAATCAGTGCCGCTTCGTGACGGGCCTGCGTGTGCGGCGCGCGCAGCAGATCGCGCAGCTGTACGGCCGCCTCTACTCGGAGACCTCGCGCCGCGTCCTTCTCGGCCGCCTCTGGCGCCGGCTGCGCGGCCGCCCCGGCCATGCCTCTGCCTTGATGGCGGCGCTCGCTGGCGCGTTCGTGTGGGACGAGGAGAGGATCCAGGAGGAGGAGTTGCAGAGGTGAGTCCGGAGACGAGGTCGTTCGGTCCGGTTCGCTGGCGCGGGTCAGATTGGGAGATCGGCGCGTCGATCCTCGGGGCCTGCCTTTTCGGTCAGTGTGTCCGGTTTACCCGGTGGTACTTGAAGTGACGATGCAGTAACTCGATCCTGTTTTAGCACACCATGTTTTTTTTATTGTCTTTCTGTGCTAATTTCATTTGTCTGGCTAG
The DNA here is from genome assembly GCF_014898765.1 of Herpailurus yagouaroundi. NCBI lineage: Eukaryota > Metazoa > Chordata > Mammalia > Carnivora > Felidae > Herpailurus > Herpailurus yagouaroundi. The sequence goes on from NW_024412419.1 coordinate 35,873,966, forward strand.
AAATAACGAAATGCAGATTGGTGTAGGTGGGAAGACTTTGAATAGGGAGCATCACGCCGAAGAAATAACGTTGTAAAAAACAAATTAGGTCTTGAGGCATGTAACCCATTGGTTCACGTAATCTTTAATTCTTCCAAAAAGGTGCAAATTCAATGCAGGTTTCAAATTTGACCTAAGGATATGTAATTTACAAAATTACTGCATTCCAAATGGGATTTCGTGAGAAATGCCAGGAGAGCTCTTTTGCTGCTGTGACAGAATTATGAGGCTGGAAAGGCTTTTGGCTTCTCAAACCAGTAGCCCAGCCATTGTAACCTGCAAAAATTAGGTCAGTTTTTTGCTGCTTTAACTACAACTTAGGGAATAGTGTTTCATTAGGCTCTGAAGTTATGCTGTCATCATCATCAAAATTTCTGGGTGAAAAATGCAGTACCATTGGTTGAATTTGATAATCTGTGGTTCTGAATCTTAATCCTTATAGTTTTCAACTAATTTCATGGGAAGCCTTGATTTAGTTCTTGCTTTACAGTATCTTTGTGTTTTCTTTTTTTAGTAAACTTTTTTTTTAAGTTTATTTATTTCGAGAGAGAGCATAAGTGGGAGAGGAACAGAAAAAGGGAGAGAGAGGGAGAGAATCCCAAGCAGGATCCGAAGTGTCAGTGCAGAGCCCACAACTGTGAGATAATGACCTGAGCCGAAATCAGAGTCCAGATGCTTAACCAACTGACCCACGCAGGCGCCCCTCTGTATTTTCCTTTTAACAGATATCCCCTCTCTCCCTCCACCCCCTAAATTTTTGTTTCCCTGTAAATTTTTACAAAATTAGGTGGTTGGCCCTAGGCTATGGTTTTTGATCCCTGCATTACTATGATATACATATAGAAAACTTACTAGTTAGTAAATATCCACCTTGAGGATATAAATGCAATTGAAAATCTTAATCTTATTCACAAAAATGTTAAGATACCAAAGCATGATAGGTTGCTTGCCTAGTTTCTGTTAGTTTTCTTGTGCAACTTCTCAGTCTCAGGTATGGGAAATAAAAAGACTTATGGGAGGAAAACCTTTGTATTAAGAAATTATCAATTAACTGTTTGAATTTTCGTTTTCTTTTTGATGATGAAATACCCATGTTCCCCAGTAGTCAAGTTTGAGAGGAAAATTCCCAGTTGGATCTATTTAGGAAAGACAAGAAAACCAGAAAAGGGCTACCTGGTGCAAAAGAGAGGGAGATGTTCTGGGATGGGAATTGAATAGCATTGGGAGCCTGGGTGGTAGATGACGTTCTTTGGCTTATTTCATGTGTTTTTATGGACAGTCTGTCCTGGAGCCTTTGTTTAGTAGGCCTCCCATTAGCAGGAGCTAGAGAGGAAAACAAGATAAAAAATGCATGTGGTAAACATTTGAGTCCGTAGTCACTACCCACTGTAGCAGAAAGAGACCAGTTGATGGCCAGGCCCTGTATTTGTACCATTTCCCTTCTCTTTGAGCTGTCTGTGAAACCCGGGGGCATTTGAAACACTCTTGGTTCTAATCCAGCTCCTGAAGAGGTATTGCCCTCTGTTAACCGGGTACTCGCGAATTTCATAAGCTTAGATGAAGGCCAGTCAGAACACTTAAGGTCCTTTCTGATTCTCCAGAGTTGTTCTAGTAAAGACCTTCGTTTAACAATTTGTTTTCTAGTTCATGCTTGAATTCAGTCATATACCTAAAATTTGATGAAGGTGTCCATTTTGAGAACTAAAAAAAAACGTTTGTTACCTTGCTAGGGAGACGAATAGTAACGCTGTTCAACTATATGCCGATTGTACGGTGGTTCTATAGGTTTCTTATGTTTCTAATATCTTGTCATATATTTTATTTAATAAAATATTCTGGGTTCAGGTGAACATTTTTTGTTTGTCGTTTAAGTATTTTATTTGCTTTAAAGGAGGCACTGCTGAGGTTCTTATAGCTAGTTTGGAACATCTTAGATTTTGTTTGTTCTAGTGAAATGATTTTGGGTGGCTTCCATAATGGAGCGCGGTTGAATGTGCCTCAGGACAAGTGCATTTTTTTCATTGTTAATGGAAGAAGAGCATGATTGTCCCATGGCCCCTAAATCACAGCATTTGGTTCTTCTGTGCTGTTTTTGTACCAACTTGTGCTGGTACTCTTTGAATGTATGCTTTAAACATGGCATGTGTTTTTTCTTATGTTACTTGAGTCTCCGTTCAGAATGAAAAGGAATAACCTGGCTTTCAATTCTTCTATGCTTGAGAACATCTTAACAAATAGAATCTCATTTATTTAGCAACAGCAAGAAAATTTGAGACATGGAGTAACGTGTACAAAGTGACTCTGGCACACTGATGGGCACCAGGTGTAGAAATCAGGTCTTTTAATGCTTGGCCTAGTATTCTTACCCAGTGGCTTCAATTAAACAAATCAAACAAAATAACTTTCAATCATTGTTTTTGGTACTAGCTGGCATTCTGTGAGCCCAGGACAGATCTTATGGAAAAATACAGTAGTAATTTTTTATTGCTTTGGAACATTAAAAAAAAAATTACAAGAACAAAAGGAGGAAGGAAGTTAAGAAATATGAAAGGCTAGGGGAAAATGTTCTATTAACCCCTCCTCCTGTTAAAAAAGTTACAGTCCATTGCTCCAGAAATTTGAGTAAATAAGTGCCAGTAAATTTCATAAAGAAATTGTTTAGTTTCCCGCTTTTATCTCAGGGCATTTAGAATAATTGTAACTTTTGTTACATTGTTTTGTGTATTATTAATTAGATAAATGACCAACGAAAGGTCCTTCATCTTTTTTGCCACTGTCACTTGATTTTTTGCTGGCATACCCTTCTTAGATCATCAGAACTACATTAAACCTGACTTGAAATTTTTTTTTTTTAATTTTTTTTTTTTCAACGTTTATTTATTTTTGGGACAGAGAGAGACAGAGCATGAACGGGGGAGGGGCAGAGAGAGAGAGACACAGAATCGGAAACAGGCTCCAGGCTCTGAGCCATCAGCCCAGAGCCCGACGTGGGGCTCGAACTCACAGACCGTGAGATCGTGACCTGGCTGAAGTCGGACGCTTAACCGACTGCGCCACCCAGGCGCCCCATGACTTGAAATTTTTTACATTGTCTTCATTATTTTACCGTTAACCAGTTGGCCCAGAATTGCAGTGAGCTAGCTGATGTTTTGTTATTTGTAGATGTGTTGTCTCGTAACAGTTGTACTTGAAAGTTTCTAACTTTGACCGTAATTTGTAATTTAAGGAAGGGATTATGTGAATTGAGGCAGTTGTTTTACTGAAATTACTAATTTCGGGATGGCTTTATTTGAATCATTTTGGGCCCTTATATCAAACCCTATACTGGGGCAGGACTTACATGGCCAAACCTGGTTGTACTTATTACTCTGTTTTAATAGTTTTATGTCTTCATTTTCTTTCTATACCTCTCAATCCATATTGAAATGACTTTAGTTTTGGAGAAAGGTAAGCACTGGCTGTCTTTTTCTTAATCCTTTTACTAATCTGCTGGTTCTGTTACTATTTTGGGAATAATCTCTTTTGTCCTTTCTTCTTATTACCTGTTTAAGTCTCTTAGATAACAAGGTTTAGGCACTCACCCTGTCCAAACAGGATTTGGCACAGCAGGCTAAAGAGATGTATGGCGAGAGGTTTTCCTTCCTCCACATACAGGATAGTGACTGACTTTGAACACCTGTGTGCTGCTAATGATGTCTGTCATGTCAGCATTTAGAAGTTGAGACCCTTCAGGGGCGCCTAGGTGTCTCAGTCCGTTAAGCGACTGACTTTGGCTCAGGTCATGATCTCACAGTTTGTGGGTTTGGGCCCCACATCGAGCTCTGGCTCAGAGCCTGTAGCCTGCTTCTGATTCTGTGTCTTCCTCTCTCTCTGCCCTTCCCTCTGCTTGCAGTCTGCCTCTCTCTCTCAAAAATAAATAAACATTAAAAAAAAAAAAAGAAGAAGTTGAGACCCTTCACATATTGTTGAATCTGTGGACAAGAATCATTTGCATTTTCATGTCACAGTCTTGTGCCAGCATTCAGATTGTGCTATTTCAAGTATGAATGTCAGGCCTTCACAAGACATTTCTCTCCCCCTCTGGGGACTTGGTCTCATAATTTTAATCAAGGTCACCTAGTGGCCTTTAATTATATAGGAGAGGTTGATAAAGCAATGGGTCAGAAGCTCTGTACCACCTTAGAAGGCCATTAAAAGTATTGCCTATAGTCATATAATTTTCTTAAAACCTTACTATGTAATTTTATGAGCCTCTGATGAAGTTTTAATAAGACATTCCTCCCCTTCTTCATTATGTGATAAGAATGACATTCAAGGGTGGTACTTAATTTTTACTGAAGAATGCTCTACTGTCCTGAAAAGTGTCATAATTGGTGCTGTGTGATGCCTGAATTGTTCTCTGAGCCAGTCTGGTTCTGGTTTTGCTTTTGCTTTTTTCTCTGAAAGATCTTACTGTGTAAAGTTCCTTTCCTATTTCTATATGTGTTTGTAGTGGTAGCAGTGAATCCTGTTTTGCAATTTTTAATTCAAATTAAAACTTTTTAAAAATGGTTAATCTTTTTTCATCAGAACATCAGTATAAATTGTACTGGCTAGGGTTCTTGGTTGCAAACAGAGGTGATATTGGTTAACTTAAGCCAAAGGGATTAATCAGAAAGATGTTAGGTCACTCAGGGCATTGACAAGAAGACCAGAGTACAGGTTGGCCAAGAGAACAGCCAAGACTTGCCGTAGGAATAATCAATCTCCTTAGGGTACTAGTGCTGATTTTGTTTCCCCTAGGTTGGTTGCACTGCTGGACTCTCAACTCCTTCAAGATCGCTGAGAATAATCTCCAAAAGATCCCATGCCTTGTATTATTTCCTCAAGATTCACATCCTCTACCAGAAGTCTCTAATTAACCTCCTTTAAGTTAGGTGCTGTACTCCAACTGCTAGGGCTTGAAAGAGGGCTATATCCCACCTATTTTGGGATTCTCATCGAAGCCCAAAGTTTAAAATCTAGAGAAATGGAATTTTAGAGCTAACAGAAACCTTCAAGAAATAATGTCCTAACATTACAGGTAGAAAAAGGGAGGGATTTACAGGTAAAATGACTTGGCATAAGATCACATAGTTGGCAGAGTGAGGACTGGAACACAGGTGTTTACAGTCACCATCACTTTGGGTTGCTCTAAACTTTTAATCTTGGGCCACTAGTATAACTTTGAATTTTTGGCTTTTAAATTTTTTTTTTTTTTCCCAACGTTTATTTATTTTTGGGACAGAGAGAGACAGAGCATGAATGGGGGAGGGACAGAGAGAGAGGGAGACACAGAATCAGAAACAGGCTCCAGGCTCTGAGCCATCAGCCCAGAGCCCGACGCGGGGCTCAAACTCACAGACGGTGAGATCGTGACCTGGCTGAAGTCGGATGCTCAACCGACTGCGCCACCCAGGTGCCCCGGAATTTTTGGCTTTTAAAGTAATGTGTTAATATAATCTTTTAATAAGAATTTGAATCATTGGGGCCTGCTTTCATATATACTCCATTTATTCAGTAAACATTGGAGTGTTTGATGTTTACTAGGTACTTCTAGATGCTGGGAATACAGACATGAAAGACTGATTTGGGGACATTAGGGAATTCATAGTTTAGTAAAGAGGAGGCATGTATAAAGATAGATTAATTATAATATGATATATGGCTGTAGAGGAATAAAAATAAAAGAATATGGTTACTCTGCCTGGAAGTTGACCTTGAACTGTGTGTTTTTTTGAAGGTTGAAGAAGAGTGGGCATTTCAGACAGTCTATCAGTAGTTGATGTCTTCTTCAGTCTTGAATAACAGAAGAGTTGTATATGATGCAGACAGCCAGCAATCTTTCTTTCCATGGGCTATTTAAACGTTAAGGCGAAAATATAAGCCATGTTTTAAAAAACTATTATAAAATGTTTCAGATGTATAAAAAGACTTTAACATGAATGTTACAAATACAGTTATATTTAAGAAAGAAAATAAGATGCCATTAAAGACTTCTCTGTACTCCTGTCCAGTTGAAATCTCCCCTGTCCTCCAGATTATCTATCTCAGTTTGTTGTATTTCATTCCCATCTGTGTCTTTATACATAGGCATATGTTCCTAAATAATATATAATGGAACATAGAAGGTTATATGGTATTATCTTGGATGTTTTAAAGCTTCATGTAGTTCTGAACAAAATACTAACAAACTGAATCCAACAACATATAAAAAGGGACATGAAGTAGTGGGTTTTATTCCAGGAAAGTAAGGTTAGTTCATCAAATAAAAATCAGTTTAATACATTGTGTTAATAAAGGCTAAAAAACCACATGATCATCTCAGTACAGGCAGAAAAGCATTTTGACAGTCCAACCTCCTCTCATGATAAAAAATCATTCAACAACTAGGAATAGAAGGAAGCTTCCTCAACTTGATTAAGGGCATCTACAAAAGACATAGCTAGCAGCATAGTTTAATGGTGAGGGACTGAAAGGTTTTCTCTTAAGATCAGGAATAAGACAAGTATGTCTCCTCTCACCACTTCTGTTCAACATTGTACTGTTCAACAACATTTTTTTTTTAAACTGCGAAAGATCATTGCAAGAATTTTTAAAACATAAATGGGCAGATAAGCTGTGTTCATGGAATTGAAGATGATTGTGAAGATAGCAGTACTAGTCAAACTGATCTATAAATTCAATACAATCCTCATCAAAGTCTTAATTAGTACACTATTTTGTGCAATTTGACAAGCTGATCCTGATACTCATATGGAAATGAAAAAGACCCAGAATGGTCAAAACAGTTTTGAAAAAGGAGGACAAAGTTGGAGGACTCTCTCTTCCTGATTTGAAAACTTATTACCAAGCTATAGTAATTAAGATGATATGGGGGGTGCTTGGGTGGCTTAGTCAGTTAAACATTGGACTCTCGGGGCGCCTGGGTGGCTCAGTCGGTTAAGTGTCCAACTTCGGCTCAGGTCAGGATCTCACGGTTTGTGAGTTTGAACCCCGTGTCGGGCCCTGTGCTGACAGCTCAGAGCCTGGAGCCCGCTTTGGATTCTCCCACTCTCTGCCCCTCCCCCACTTGCACTCTGTCTCCGTCTCTCAAAAATGAATAAATGTTAAAAAAAAAAATTAAAACAAAACATTGGACTCTTGATTTCAGCTTAGATCACCATCTCACAGTTGTGGGAATGAGCGCCGTGTTGGGCTCCACACTGCGTGTGGAGCCACTTGGGATTCTCTCTCTCACTCTCCTTTTCCCTTTGCCTCAAACCCATTTACCCTCTCTCTTAAATAAATAAATATTAAAAAAACATATATGGTACTGGCATAAGGATGGATAAATAAATTGTTGGAATAAAATGGAGAGTTTTAGAAATAAACCCTTATATTTATGGCCAGTTGATTTTCAAAAAAAGTGCCAGACAATTCAGTGAGGAAAGAATAGTCTTCAGATGGGTCTGGGACAACTGGAGAGGCACATTCTAAATAATGAATTTAGACCCCCTGCCTCATACCATACACAAAAATTAACTCAAAATGGATCAAAGTGTAAACTAATACTAAAGCTTTTTTTTTAATACTAAAACCCTTAGAGGAAAATATAGGCATGAGTCCTTATGACTTTGGATTAGGCAGTAATGGTTTCTTAGCTGTAACTCCAAAAACACAGGCAATCAGAGAAAAAATAGGTGAATTGGATTTCATCAAAATTAAAAACTTTTGTGCATCAAAGGTCACTATCAAAAAACTGAAAAGATAACCCAAAGCAATGGACAAAATAGAAATTATATCTGATAAGGGACTGTTATTGAGAGTATATAGAAGAACTCTTACATTTCAACAATAAAAAAATGCAATAAAATAACAGTTTAAAAATAGGCAAAGGGGCGCCTGGGTGGCTCAGTTGGTTAAGTGTCTGACTTTTTTTTTTTTTTAACGTTTATTTTTGAGAGACCGAGTGCAAGCGGGGGAGGGAGACATGGAATCTGAAGCAAGCTCCAGCTCTGAGCTGTCAGCACAGAGCCTGAAGCAGCCTTGAACTCAGGAACTATGAGATCATGACCTGAGCCAAAGTCAGACGCTTAACCAACTGAGTCACCCAGGTGCCCCCAAATGTCTGACTCTTGATTTCGGGTCACGTCATGATCCCAGGGTTCCTGAGATCAAGTCCTATGTAGGGCTTTGGGCTGACAGTACGGAGCCTGCTTGGGACACTCTCTCTCTCTCTTTCTCTTTCTCTCTCTCTCTCTCTCTCTCTCTCTGCCCCGCCCCCACATGCGGTGCATATGTGCTCTTTCTCTCAAACATTTAAAAATAGGCAAAGAGTTCCATAGCTGTTTCTCCAAAGAAGATACGCAAATTGCCAATAAGCACTTGAAAATATGCTTAGCATCATTAGGCCCTGGGGAAATATAAATCAAAGACCATACTGAGATATGCTTCTCACACCCACTAGGATTGCTAGAACCATGAAGATAGACAATAACAAGTGTTGGCAAGCATGTGAAGCAGTTGGAACCCTCATACGTTGTTGGTATGAATATAAAAATGGTGCAGCTGCTTTGGAAAATAATTGGGCAGTTTCTCAAAAGGTTAAACATAGAGTTGCCATGACCCAGCAAATTCGATCCTAGGAATCTACCCAAGAGAACTGAAAGCTGTGTAGAACTGTGTCTACATGAAAACTTGTACACAACTGTTTATAGCATTATTATTTTAAACAGCCAAAAAGTAGAAACTTACTTAAGTGCCCATCACCTGATGAATGGATAAACAAAATGTGATGTATCATTCAGTGAAATAGAAGTATTCAGCCAAAAAAGAGGGGAACAAAGTACACCATGAATGAACCTTGAAATTATGCTGAGTGGAGGGACGCCTGGGTGGCTCAGTCGGTTAAGCATCCTACTTGAGCTCAGGTCATGATCTCGTGGTTTGTGGGTTTGAGCCCCACATCGGGCTCCATGCTGACAGCTCAGAGCCTGGAGCCTGCTTCAGATTCTGTGTTTCCCCTCTCTCTCTGCCCCTCCCTCCCTCTCTCTGTCAAAAATAAACATTTAGGGGCGCCTGGGTGGCGCAGTCGGTTAAGCGTCTGACTTCAGCCAGGTCGCGATCTCGCGGTCCGTGAGTTCGAGCCCCGCGTCAGGCTCTGGGCTGATGGCTCAGAGCCTGGAGCCTGTTTCCGATTCTGTGTCTCCCTCTCTCTCTGCCCCTCCCCCGTTCATGCTCTGTCTCTCTCTGTCCCAAAAATAAATAAACGTTGAAAAAAAAATTAAAAAAAAAATAAACATTTAAAAATTCATAAGAAAATATGCTGAGTGGAAAAAGCAAGACACAAGGGACTATATATTGTATAGTCTTTATATTAATTGTCCAAAATAGACAAGTTCATAGAAATGGAAAATAGATGAGTGGTTGTGGGAGGTTATGGGAGTAAGTGACTGCCAGTGGGTATAGTTTTTTGGGGGGATGATGAAAATGTTTTGGAATTAGTGATAATGGTTACACAACCTTGTGACTATACTAAAAGACATTGAATTATATGCTATAAAATGATGATTCTTCTGGAATGTGAATTATATTTTTAAAAGAGGAGGAAAAATATGTAATTATATAGGTTTTTATAATCAACCCTTTGAGGTAGGTGCTGTTATTATCCCCATTTTACAGATTAAGAATACAGACTGGTCAAGTAATTTAATGTTTTGGTGAATGAATGTTGGACTGGGATTCAAACTCAGGAAGTCAGGTTTTTATTCATTTTATACTGCTTTAAACCCACACCTTTTTTTTTTTAATTTATTAACAATTTAAATTTATTTATTTATTTTTAATATATGAAATTTATTGTCAAATTGGTTTCCATACAACACCCAGTGCTCATCCCAAAAGGTGCCCTCCTCAATACCCATCACCCACCCTCCCCTCCCTCCCACCCCCCATCAACCCTCAGTTCTCAGTTTTTAACAGTCTCTTATGTTTTGGCTCTCTCCCACTCTAACCTCTCTTTTTTTTTTTTCTCCTTCCCTTCCCCCATGGGTTTCTGTTAAGATTCTTAGGATCCACATAAGAGTGAAACCATATGGTATCTGTCTTTCTCTGTATGGCTTATTTCACTTAGCATCACACTCTCCAGTTCCATCCACGTTGCTACAAAAGGCCACATTTCATTCTTTCTCATTGCCACGTAGTATTCCATTGTGTATATAAACCACAATTTCTTTTTTTTTTTTTTTATTTAAAAAAAAATTTTTTTTTTTCAACGTTTATTTATTCTTGGGACAGAGAGAGACAGAGCATGAACGGGGGAGGGGCAGAGAGAGAGGGAGACACAGAATCGGAAGCAGGCTCCAGGCTCCAAGCCATCAGCCCAGAGCCTGACGTGGGGCTCGAACTCACGGACTGCGAGATCGTGACCCGGCTGAAGTCGGACGCTCAACCAACTGCGCCACCGAGGCGCCACTAAACCACAATTTCTTTATCCATTCATCAGTTGATGGACATTTAGGCTCTTTCCATAATTTGGCTATTGTTGAGAGTGCTGCTATAAACATTGGGGTACAAGTGCCCCTATGCATCAGTACTCCTGTATCCCTTCTATAAATTCCTAGCAGTGCTACTGCTGGGTCATAGGGTAGGTCTATTTTTAATTTTCTGAGGAACCTCCACACTGCTTTCCAGAGCGGCTGCACCAATTTGCATTCCCACCAACAGTGCAAGAGGGTTCCCGTTTCTCCACATCCTCTCCAGCATCTATAGTCTCCTGATTTGTTCATTTTGGCCACTCTGACTGGCGTGAGGTGATATCTGAGTGAACCCACACCTTTCTTATGCAAGTCATTGTGTGGACATTTCATTTCACAGGTTAATTACAACCACCTGCACCATTCCTTTTGTTTTTCTTTGCAGATCCATTGATGAGATGAAGCGGTTGGAGGAAATGTCACATGTGTTTCAGCGCTCTGGAGTTGAACGCCACCCTTCAGAACCAAAATCCCAGACAGAAGGGAATGAAGATTTAGGGGGCAAAGAGCAGCCATGGGAAATGGTGATGGATAAGAAACACTTTAAGCTGTGGCGGCGCCCTATTACAGGCACTCACCTTTACCAGTACAGAGGTGAGCCCATCTTGGCTGCCTTGTGTGTTCCATGGTTGCCCAGGTGTGCAGGACTTTTGTTCCTTATCCTCTCTAAACTGTTCTTTTCTGATTCTTGATCAGAAAATTTACCATGGTTTCTTGTTTTTGTTTTGCCTCCCCCAGATGACAAGTATCTCAGTGTCTTCATTGCTATACTTTGCTGTAGGTTGTCTTTGTCTTACTTTGCTGTCCCAATATGATAATCTAGTTTTTGAATCTGCCTTTTATTTTTCTATAGCAAATGTTTTTTTGTTGTTGTTGATGTTTATTTATGGGGGGGGGAGGGGCAGAGAGGGAGTGAGAGAATCCCAAGCAGGCTCCGCTGTGTCAGCACAGAGCCCCATGTGGGGCTCCATCTCAGGAACCCTGGAGTCATGACCTGAGCTGAAATTAAGAGTCGCCTAACTGACTGAGCCACCCAGGTGCTCCTGAATCTGCCTTTAAGATCTGTCTGTACTCTATAATTGGAATGCAGTTAAGTGATAGGAATAAGGCAAGTGATGGGGATGTGGCATTAATCCCTTATTCTTTGTTATGTCATTCTAGTTTTTGGAACCTACACAGATGTGACACCCCGGCAGTTCTTCAACGTTCAGGTGAGTAAATTTTTCTTCCCAGATTTGGAGCTTCTAAGCCTGGAAATCCACTGCAAACTGTCCACATGAATAATTTTTTTAACTCCGAAGACATTGGCTTCAGTACATCTGTCTATTTTTGTATCCTTCTCCTGTCAAATAGCATCTAGGTAGACATTGGACTTACTCTTTGTCCAAGGGGATGAGACTGATTCTATCCTTTTACAGGGCTGTTGGGAAGATCAAATAGAGAAACGAATTGAATGTTTTTAGTATTTTATAAGGTGTTACAGTTATTTTTTCCTAAACAATTTAAGGGTAAGTTACATACGTGTCCCTTTATTCCGAGATCCTTCAGTGTGTATTTCCTAAAACTAGACATATTCTCCTAACTGTGGTGCCATTATGAAAGTCTCTAAATTTAACATTGATGCAGCTCTTATACTCTTTTTTTTTTTTTTTTTTTTGCAACTCTTCTACTCTTGTTTGTATTCCAGTTTTTATTTATTGACCCGATAATGTTCTTTACAGCATTTTCCTCTTGAGTGCAGATCCAATCAGGATTTAGTAATGTGGAATATTGCCACAGTGAAGCTATTTATTTAGTAAAGATGAAGAGTATTCAAAGACTCCTTTCTTCCTTGGGTGGAAATGTACGAAAAGGGGAGGTGGGATCACCTAGAGTTGTATAAAAAATTTTTTTTCCTTCTTGGATTTTTCACTGTTTTATCAGGCTTTCAGTAACTAATTAATGATTATAATACTCACTAATAATATGCAAGTGCTCACTTCCCCCCAAACACTGAATTTTGTTAATTTATATGGAGTTTTTGTTGAGTTTGGATGTGCATGATATGTCTTATTTTGAAATTCCCTAGTTACAAGTGATGCTAGAAATTTAAAAATACGCTGCCTGCATTTCTTTTTGTGAAGTGTTGCTCATACTTTTGGGCTTTTTGTCTGTTTAAATCTTTAAAAATTTGTTTTACCCTTGTACATTTGTATGTCACTGCCTATTAAATTTTCCCTAAACATGTCTATCACAATATTTTTTTCTTATATTTTCCTTTGCTTTGCCTTTTTATTTTTTATTTATTTATTTATTTATTTTTTCAACGTTTATTTATTTTTGGGACAGAGAGAGACAGAGCATGAACGGGGGAGGGGCAGAGAGAGAGGGAGACACAGAAACGGAAACAGGCTCCAGGCTCTGAGCCATCAGCCCAGAGCCTGACGCGGGGCTCGAACTCACGGACTGCGAGATCATGACCTGGCTGAAGTCGGACGCTTAACCGACTGCGCCACCCAGGTGCCCCTGCTTTGCCTTTTTAAAAAAATATTTGAGAGAGAGAGAGAGAGCGAGCGGGGAGGGGCAGAGAGAGGATCCGAAATAGGCTCCATGCAGTCAGTGCAGAGCCTAACGTGGGGCTCGACCCCATGAACTATGAGATCATGACCTGAGCCAAAATCAAGAGTTGGTTGCTTAACTGACTGAGCCCCCCAGGCACCCCTGTGCTTTGCCTTTCTTTAGTAAGATTCACTTCCAAGATAATGCTGTTGGCCTATAAGAAAGGATTTTGAAAGAGTTGTCTAAAATAAACACAGCTGTGTTTTTCATACTTTGCCACTTTTAGGTCAGGTTTCCATTTCAGAATAAGATCCTTGGGTCAGAGGTCCAAGCATCTGGAGAAGTCTTCTGCAGCTTTGTTGTGAATTTCTTAGGTCTTGACAGTCTCTTCTCTTTCTCCAGCTGGATACAGAGTATAGAAAAAAGTGGGATGCCCTGGTAATCAAGCTGGAAGTGATTGAGAGGGATGTGGTTAGTGGTTCTGAGGTTCTTCACTGGGTAACCCATTTTCCTGTGAGTATTTTCGTTACTATTTTTACTTTTATCACATCCATGTGAGGCAGAACACTAATTCTGCCTATTCTTTCCTTTAGTATCCAATGTATTCCCGGGATTATGTTTATGTTCGACGGTATAGCGTGGATCAGGAAAACAACGTGATGGTGTTGGTGTCACGGTATGTGTGGTTACTTGTGGCTCCTCCTGAGATCCTTTAGCTGTGTCCTTCATAGATGTCTGGTGGGAGTTTGCATGGTCTTGTTAATAGGGGTGCTGCTAGGACCCCATCCATCCCAGCTAGAACACGAGTGGGCTTTGACTGGTGACAGTCTAGGAAGATAGAAGGGATGTAAGCTTTTCATTAAACCATTTCTTTAACCTTAATATTGATAATTAGAAAAATAAGTGCTTTTTTCTTCAACACAAAGGTTACAAAGCCTAGGAATCACCAAGGAAACTCACATTGTTTTTAGAACTTAGTTTGTATTCATTCATCTTGGTGACTCTCTGTTTTATTTTAAAAATTAGAGTCAGCTTTTTAGATTTTCCCCTTAACTTTAGCTCTTACGCTGTTTCGTATGTAAACATTACTGAGTTTCCTTAACTTTTCTCCTTACCAGTGCTGTGGAGCACCCTAGTGTTCCAGAGTCTCCAGAATTTGTAAGGGTCAGATCGTATGAATCCCAGATGGTTATCCGTCCCCACAAGTCATTTGATGAGGTGAGTTTTACATCATCCGAGAGATGATGTGTAGGTGCTATGGGATTTTCTCAAGGAATGCCTTTTGTCTGAACTGGGAAGGGCAATGGTTCTCAAACTTGGCATGCATCAGAGTCCACTGGAGCTTGTTAACATACAGTGCTGGGGTGTGACCCAAGAATTCTCATTTTTAAGAGGTCCCAATGTGATACTGCTGGTTTGAGAACCATTGCTGTAGGGTGATAACACCTGGAAGATCCTCCAGGACAAAGTTCTGATGACCCATGATTCCTGTTTGTATGAGAGACAGGAGAAGACGACGGCCTGTTAGCGGCATTCTTTGGGAACTGAAGGAGCATCTTTTCCATCAAAATTTCACCACAATGGGCAAAACATTTGAAACCTTTCTGGATTTCTGTTTCCTTATCTGTAAAATGAGAGGGTTAAAATAATGTTCTCAGCTTTCTTTAAAATTCTGTGACCTTTCTTTGCGAAGAATTTTTTTTTTCAATGTAGGGAATTGCTTTTTTTTTTTGTCGTCAAATCTATTGAGTTTACTACGTATTGATTCCAGTGGTTGCTGGTTTTAGTTGTATTTCACTTTACAATTAAAGGCTTTGTTTCTTTCCATTACTTTTATTTTTGAGCTGGATGAACTGTGTGTTAGTATGGTTTTGTTTTCAACAAGTTGTTCTATTTATACTGCCTGACGTGGGACTTTAAATATGACAGAAATGGTGGTTCACTTCAGTTAATGTGGTGATTGACTCTTTTTAACTGGGAGATCTGTGTGTTTACTTGTATACTATTTTTAGAACAGTATTTTTCAAACAGATTGCTGCCCATTAGTGGAAGACAAAATTACTTTAGTGCATTATGACCAGCTGAAAAAAAAAAAAGAAAAGAAAAAATATACGGAGTAGAAATCATCTGAGTGTAAGCATATTTCATGAGACTTGTTTAGGTACATAAGGATGTATGAATGTGTGTGTATGAGGCTGAGAGAGAACTGGTTGCAGTGTAAAAAGTTTATTTACAGTGTGTTGTAGTTAAAAAGTCCTTTAGAACTTTAGAAAATAGAAAAGAAGTAGTAAGGCTACTTAGTGTCCATGGCTAGTTGCCTTTAGGAAGGGGAGCCTGGGTCAGGCTGGAGACCGTGTGGGAGACAGACTTAGGTCTCACTCTTTTCCTTTAAAATTTTAACCTTGCCCCCCATATATTTCCTATTGGGAAAAAACTGACTTGAGTTCCAGCATTGCTACCTTTAGAAACCATGACCATGAAATAGCTAAGGCATCGTTTAGCACCTAGCCGAGTGTGTTGTATCTAGCAGGGGCCCAGTAAATAATTTCTTTCAATTGGGGTAGGGGAACAATAGAGATTATCTATATAATTCTTTTAGTATATTGGTGGCAAGCTCTTATGAAAAAGGTAAGATTTGAGTGGGGTCTCTTGAAAAGGCAGACTGGATAGAGGAAAACAGGAAGCGCCCTGGGAGCAGACACGGCATGATTTATCAAAGACAAAGACAAAAATGAGCCATGAATAGGTTCAGAGACTCACCACTTAGAAAGGAAAGTTGAGATTAGGGAGGAGTGATAAGTTAACATTGACCATGTAGATAGAATACTTGAAAACCAGGCAGCTGCATTTGGACTTGGCAGATGGAAAATA
Organism: Herpailurus yagouaroundi; assembly: GCF_014898765.1. Taxonomy (NCBI): domain Eukaryota; kingdom Metazoa; phylum Chordata; class Mammalia; order Carnivora; family Felidae; genus Herpailurus; species Herpailurus yagouaroundi. Next base: position 35,889,949 of record NW_024412419.1, read on the forward strand.
GATCCTTGAGCCAAGGTATGGTGTTTTATTTGTTTTACTTTTATATATATTTCAAATTTTCCCTAATTAAAAGATAAAGAGGGGCACCTGGGTGGCTTGGTCGGTTAAGCGTCTGACTTCGGCTCAGGTCATGATCTCACGGTCCGTGAGTTCGAGCCCCGTGTCAGGCTCTGTGCTGACAGCTCAGAGCCTGGAGCCTGTTTCAGATTCTGTCTCTCTCTCTCTGCCCCTCCCCTGTTGATGCTCTGTCTCTCTCTGTCTCAAAAATAAATAAATGTTAAAAAAAAAATTGAAAGATAAAGAAGTAGAAAGAATCATGTTGATGAACCTTCTGTATCCATTCCCAGCTCCAACAGTGATCAACTCATGGACAGACTTATTTTATCTATATCCTTTCTTGTCCCTTTTCCTGCTCTCCTGATTATTTTGAAACAGTTTCTTGCTTTACTATAGAAGAACCCATAGAAGAATTCTTCTATAGATATTTCAGTATTTATCTCAAAAAGAAAAAACATTTTTGAAAATATAACCTCGTGTCATAATGATCCCTAATATCAAATAATCTAGTTAGTGTTCATATTTTCCTGATGGTCCATGAATTTTTTTGTAGTTGGTTTATTTGAATCAGGACTCAGTTGGCTCAGGTCATGATCTCCCAGTTGTGAAATGAAGCCCTGCGTCAGACTCTGTGCTGGGCATGGAGCCTGCTTTAAAAAAAAAAAAAAAAGTTTGGGCACCTGGGTGGTGGCTCAGTTGGTTAAGTGTTGAGTCTTGGTTTTAGTTTTGGTTGTCTTTGGTTTCTGTCTCTGTCTCTCTCAAAATAAAAAAATAAATTAAAAAAAAGTAAATATCTTTTTTTTTTTTTCTTATTTATTTTGAGAGAGCACGAGCTGGGAGGGTCAGAGAGGATCCCAAGCAGGCTCTTTGCTGTGTGTGTGGAGCCTGGCACAGGGCTTGAACTCATGAACCATGAGATCATGACCTGAGCTGAAATCAAGAGTCGATGCTTGAGCCACCCAGGTGTGCCAAAAGATAATTGTTTGTTTTTTTTTTTTTTAATGTTTATTCGCTTTTTGAGAGACAGAGTGTGAGCAGGGCAGGGGGCAGAGAGAGAGGGAGACATGGAATCAGAAGCAGGCTCCAGGCTCTGAGCTGTCAGCACAGAGCCTGACGTGGGGCTTGAACTCACAGACAAAAAATATGATTCAGACTCTAGACATTTGAAACTTGTTCATATTATCTCTTGAGTCTTTTGAAGTCAGTATGTTTCCCCTCTTTTTTTTTGTTTTTTGTTTTTGTTTTTTTTGTTTCTTCTTGTTGTTGCTGTTTTGCAATTATATTTGTTGAAGAAGCAGGGGTTTTTTGTCCTGGATCTTGATGATTGTATCTCCATAGTATCATTTAATGTGTTCCTCTGTCCCTGTCCCCTGCCTGTATTTCCTGGGTATTGGTAGTTACTGTTCAAACCTCAGGCTTGAACAGATTCAGGCTGGTTGGTTGTTTTGGGCAAGACCACTGTATCAGACCCAGTTGATGACTGTTTCTTTCTTTGTGAATTTAGAAATGATTGGTGATTATGGCTCAGATCCGTTATTTCATTAGGGGTATAACAAATTGCTGGTTTTGTAATTCCTTTATTTTTCTTCATTTATTTCCACTTATTAATTGAAACACATTAAGGTATTTTCCTCACCAACTGTTTGGTTTTCTATAGTGCACATAGGAAAGGGAAGTAAGAGAAATGGTTGATTTGTTCCTTTATTTATGAGTTTCAAAATAATGCATTGGTCCTTTCAACCAGGGATCCTCCAAAGGTAAAGTTTTTATTTTTTTTGTTATAGACAAATACCATTAGTCTTTGCTGTAGAAGAACTGATAGAAGACTTGTAATGCTATTTTAGTTTTTGTTTTTGTTTTTTTTTTTCAAGTTAGTTAACATATAGTGTAATAATGATTTCAGGAATAGAAGTTAATGATTCATCACTTACATATAACACCCAGGGCGCATCCCAGCAAGTGTCCACCTTAATGCCCCTTGCTCATTTAGCCCATACCTCCCACCTAGCACCCCACCAGCAACCCCCAGTTTGTTCTCTGTATTTAAGAGTCTCTTGGATGGTTTGTGTCCCTCTCTGTTTTTATATTATTTTTGCTTCTCTTCCCTTATGTTCATCTGTTTTGTATCTTAAATTCCACATGTGAGTAAAATCCTAGGATATTTGGCTTTCTCTGCCTGATTTATTTCAAACAGCATAATACATTCTAGTTCCATCCACATTGTAGCAAATGGTAAGATTTCATTCTTTTTGATTGCCAGGTAATATTCCATTGTGTGTGTGTGTGTGTGTGTGTGTGTGTGTGTGTGTCTGTCTGTCTGTCTGTCTGTCTCTGTGTATCATAGCTTCTTTATTCATTAGTTGATGGACATTTGAGCTCTATCCATACTTTGGCTATTGTTAATAGTGCTGCTATAAACATTGGGGTGCATGGCCCCCCTTCAAATCAGCACTCCCATATCTTTTGGATAAATACATAGTAGTGCAATTGCCGGGTTGTAGGGTAGTTCTATTTTAAATTTTTTGAGGACCCTCACACTTTTCCAGAGTAACTACATCAGTTTGCATTCCTACCAGCAGTGCAAAAGGGTTCCCCTTTCTCCACATCCTTGCCAGCATCTGTTGTTGCCTGAATTTTTAATTTTAGCAATTCTAAATGGTGTGTGGTGGTATCTCATTGTGGTTTTGATTTGTATTTTCCTGATGATGAGTAATGTTGAGCATTTTTTCATGTGTCTGTTAGCCATCTGGAGGTCTTCTTTGGAGAAGCGTCTATTCATGTCTTTTGCCCATTTCTTCACTGGATCATTTGCTTTTTGGGTGTTGAGTTTGAGAAGTTCTTTATAGATTTTGAATACTAACTGTTTATCTGATCTGTTATTTGCAAATATCTTCTCCCATTCCATTGGTTACGTTTTAGTTTTGCTGATTGTTTCCTTCGCTGTGTAGAAGCTTTTTGTCTTAGGGTAGCTATTTCAGTTTTTAAACATGTTTGGTTAGTTTTAACCTATTGCAGTTATTCTTTTTCTTTTTTTCAGTTTGTTTATTTTGAGAGAGAGGTGCGAGCAGGGGGGAGGGGCAGAGAGAGGGAGAGAGAGAATCTGGAGCAGGCTCTAAGCTCTTAGCACAGAACCCAGTGTAGGGCTTGAACCCATGAACTGCAAGATCATGACCGGAGTTAATCAAGAGTTGGATGCTTAACTGACTGAGCCACTCAGGTGCCCCTACAATTATTGATACTCAGATTTGTCCCAATTTTGGCCATTAGGGGCCTCATCTTCCTGGCTTGAATCCTTTTGACTTGACCTCAGGGGTTCTTTTGTTTCCTGCTGTTATAAGATATCGTAGGTTCATCTTGTATAGGTTTAGCTGTAAACCTGAAATTAGCATTTCTTTAGGGAGTCCTGGTTCCTTTTAAGAAAATGTCATTTAAATACCAGGATTTGGGGGTGATGACTGGCTCAGTCAGTAGAGCATGTGATTCTTGATCTCAGGGTTGTAAGTTCAAGCCCCAGGTTTGGTATAGGGATTACTTGAAAATAAAATCTTTAAAAATAAATAACCAGAATTTGGTTTCTAGGAGTAATAGCTATTGGTTCGCTCATTGTTTTTAGGTCTTTTCAGAAGATAGAACTAAGTAATAAATTTTACTTGTTTGTTTTAAAGATAAATCTTAAATACATGCCAATACTTTTAATTCAAATTTCAGACTGGAGAGTTGTTTATTATTTTGTGTCTTACATCTATCATCTTTTCCCATGATGAGAAATTCAGTTCTTACCACTCCAAACATAACTACTCATTTGCTTTAACCTGAAATATACACAACAGCTTCAGAGTAATACCACAAAGATCACCAATAATGTGATGATTTTAAATTTGTGTATATATATATTTTTATCCTTAGGGTATGTACACAGGGTACAAAATAATTGAGTTTTAAAGTTACTTGAGAGGCACCTGGGTGGCTCAGTCAGTTAAGCATCCAAATTCAGCTTGGTTCATGATCTTGTGGTTTGTGGGTTTGAGCCCATGTCATCTCTCTGCTGTCAGCGTGAGCCCGATTTGGATCCTCTGTCCCTTTCTCCCTCTGCCCCTCCCCCACTCTCTCTCTCTCAAAAATAAACATTAAAAAAAAGTTTTTTATTACGTTTGTTTATTTTTGAGAGGCAGAGAGAGGGCATGAGTGGGGGAGGGGCAGAGAGAGAGACACACACAGAATCCAAAGCAGGCTCCAGGCTCTGAGCTGTCAGCCCAGAGCCCGACGCGGGGCTCGAACCCATGAACCGTGAGATCATGACCTGACCCAAAGTCGGTCATTCAACCGACTGAGCCACCCAGGCGCCCCCAAAAATAAACACTTAAAGTTATTTGAAATAGGTGTTCTCTTTGTGATTTTTCTTACTGACTCAGTTTGTAGTTGGGTTCCCTGTTTTCTACTTTACTTTTGATTTTTAGATACTGCTTTTTAAACTTAATTTTGTTTTATTAAATTATGAAAAAAATTTGTTTTTCCAAAGTGAAATTTATCAATAACTAGAGTGATTTTGCTTATATCCCTGTACCTTCCACCCAGTTCCTTCCTTCTTCTTATGGGTAATCATTGTTTTTGGTTTCCTTTTAAAACACGAGTAGTGGTGGATGAGAACCTGGGTCTCTTGACTTCTCAGCCCAAGTGTTTTATGGGAAGAATAAAGTCTTTTATATATATTAACTAATTTAGTCTTCTAGCCAACTTTGTGGTGGGTACTGTTACTGTTTCCACCGTACAGGTTTTACCTTTCCCTTCTCTTTACTTCCATAGTATTCATCTGTATCTCTGTTACGGCATCTATTCTGTTAATTGAAAGCTCCTGAGGGCAGGGACTAGCACATTTTTGTTTGCTCTGTCATACCCAGCACAGTGCCAATCACAGCAGACATTCAATATGTATTGAGTAAACGAATAAAAGATTAAACAGTCCATTCAGGAAAAAAAAGAACTTTGGTGTAAAAGCATGGGAATTTAGGGGCACCTGGGTGGTTTAGTCAGCTGAGCATCCCACTTTGGCTCAGGTCATGATTTCATGGTTTGTGAGTTCAAGCCCTGCATCGGGCTCTCTGCTGTTGGAGCAGAGCCTGCTTGGGATCCTTTGTCTCCGTCTTTCTCTTCGCCTCCCCTGCTTGTGCTCACTCGCTCTCTCTCTCAAAAATAAATACATAAACATTTTAAAAAATTGGTTTAAAAAAAAAAAAAACCATGGGAATTTAAAGTTGTAGTTCTGCCACCTGGAGTTGTGGCCACTCTGCTTTAAAAAGTACAGACATAGGAGCACCTGGGTGGCTCAGTGGTTAAGCGTCCGACTTCAGCTCAGGTCATGATCTTACAGTTCCTGAGTTGGAGTCCCATGTCAGGCTCTCTGCTGTCAGCACAAAGCCTGCTTCAGATCCTCTCTGTGCCTCTCTCTCTGCCCCTCTCCTGCTCACGCATGTACTCTCTCTCTAAAAAATAAACATTAAAAAAAAGTGCGACATAAGAGCGGTTATCTCTTACCCCTTTGGATGGAGTATGATCGGTTACTTCTCCTAGGATCAGGACACTTGTAAATCTCCTTAATTTCCTGTCCTTCACTGGAGTTAGGCAATGAGAGTGCTGAGCCAAAAAGAGAGGTGGGTGCAAGGACCCTGCAGTCAGAATTCTGGGTTCATCTTAGCTGTCATTGAGTATGTGGGTAACCTTGGGCAAAGCTCCTTTTTGCTCAGTTTCCCCCCCTATAAAATGGGGTAACAGTATCTACATTATAAGTTGAAATAGTTCCTGGCACACCATTAAGTGGTCTATAAAGGTTTGCTGGTAGTAGTAGCAGCAGCAGCAGCAGCAGCAGCAGCAGTGTGGCACAGTTTATATCATTTAAAAAATAATTTTTAAAAATTAAAAAAAATTTTTTTACATGTATTTATTTTTGAGAGAGCACAAGTGGGCGAGGGGCAGAGAGAGAAGGAGACACAGAATCCAAAGCAGGCTCCAGGCTCTGAGCTGTCAGCACAGAGCCTGATACGGGGCTCGAAAACTGTGAGATCATGACCTAAGCCGAAATTGGATGCTTAACCGACTGAGCCCCCCAAGCACCCCCGGGAGTTTTTTTTTAATGTTTATTCTTGAGAGAGAGACAGAGCACAAGTGGGGGAGGGGCAGAGAGAGGGAGACGTGGACTCCGAAGCAGGATCCAGCGTCCGAGCTGTCAGCACAAAGCCCGATGCAGGGCTAGAACCCATGAACCACGAGATTATGACCTGAGCCAAAGTCGGACACTTCACCAACTGAGCCACCCAGGCGCCCCAGAGTTTGTATCATTTTGATAAAGATTAGGACCTTTAAACATTTTGGGATATGTGTTGGGATTTTCAAAACCACTCCCAAAATTCACAGGAAGGACTCCTAGGACTCAGCATGTAATTGTACTCATGACTAAGATTCATTATATAGTCATGTAGTAAGGATACGCAGCTGGATCATAAGGGAAGAGACAGGCAGAGTCTGAAGGAATCCATGTGGAGGCTTCCTCTTGCTGTCTCCCGTGAAGGAGAGCACATTCTTCTAGCAACAAAAACATAGCAACAGGTATGTGATGTTTCTGCCCAGAGAAGCCCATTAGAGACTCAGCACCCAAGATTTTTATTCAGGGCTGGTCACATAGGGATTCTCTGCATAGCACATACCAAAATTCCAGATGTCCCCAGAAGGAAAACAGGTGTTTAGCGCAAACTGTATGATTGTTTGCACAAACAGACAAGACACACAGGGAGTCACCCTTACACTTAACTGTTGACTGGGAATACTCCGGGAGCCGAGTTCCCGGACACCACCCGAGGGCCAACCTTGTAGGGTGGCCCTTCTACGAATGGCAACCTCTGAGGTCTTCAGTATTAACGCTTTTCTGCGCAGGGTAAAAAATGACACTGTCTGCCCCAGAGTCCGATCATGATCATTCTGGGGTACTGGATATGGAAGCTATGGTGGGTCATTCAGGTATCATTATTTTTGCTGTACTTCTTTTTCAGAATGGCTTTGACTACTTGTTGACCTACAGTGACAATCCCCAGACTGTGTTTCCTCGCTACTGCGTTAGTTGGATGGTTTCCAGTGGTGAGTGGGCACTTGTATACAGGGCCTGGAACCTGGGCTGAGCATTTTGTTTTTCTCTAGCTCTTAATGGCAAGCAAGATTAGTGCTTGTCTCATGGGAGCACTGTTGGAGAAATTAAATATCTTTCCTGGTCCATTCTTGAATACTATGAAGACATTGAAGCCTCCAGCTGGGGTTCAGAGGGATGAGAGTTAGGGAGTCCCTGAAAGCAACATGTGCGTGCCCAGAAGGGAGTTTTAAGAACAGTTGCTTAGCTTTTATTCCTTAAATATGGACTGTGTATGTTAATGTGTTAACAATTTTTTTCTTTTTAGATAGTGTTGGAGGCCATACAATCTGGTGGAAAAAATGTGGTAGTTATAGGACAGTAACCTTGAGAAAGGGGCTACCATGTATCTTGACAAAGGCTACATATCACAGCTGTAACTGTACCTTTTTCTTCCAATTCCTTGTTTTAAAAAGCATCCTCATGTGATTTTCTTTCTTTTGCTTCTCTGTAGGCAGCTTCTGATACCTCAGGGGGAGAATGGAGAGACTAGGTGTTTGTGTTTGATATTTGTCTAAATAAAATTGGCAGATAATTAGGCTATGCTACTGATAAGCGGTGTTTTAATCACCTAAAAGCCTTATGCGGCTTGATCAGTACCCCTTTCCAAAGGATTTCCGAGGTCATGGATTGTTTTCACTCTGTATACATTTTAGGAGGCAGCTGTCACTCACAGGTTGTTGATTAGGCTGTGATCTCTATAAGAAAGGAATTTGGCTCCCTACCATGAAAGAAATAGGGCCTTCTAATTTTGAGCCTATTGTCAGTTTGTATTTCAGCCTACCCAGATTTTCCTCTCTCCCACCAGGCATGCCAGATTTCCTGGAGAAGCTGCACATGGCCACTCTGAAAGCCAAGAACATGGAGATCAAAGTAAAGGACTATATCTCATCTAAGCCTCTGGAAACGGGTAGTGAAGCCAAGGCTACCACCCCGTCTTCAGAGCGGAAGAATGAGGGTAGTTGTGGCCCTGCCCGGATTGAGTACGCTTGAAGGGTTTTGGGATGAGAAGGGACAGGCTGCTTTTAGCCCTGTCTCAGTTCCTTATCTGCTACAGAATGGGGACATGTATTAGAAAGCGTCTGCTGTAACCACCAGTGCAGGATGACTCAATAACTGGTGTCCGATTTCATTCAGAGCCCGTATTGCTCTTTATCAAAACAGGAGGAATCATCCATGAGGGCGTTGTCCTATTCTCAGGCCCAGCATTTTGAAATTCAGTATTTCATTGAGCTAATCTGGAACAAACCTCTCACCTCAGGCCAGAAGGGGACAACTTCTTTTCGCTTCCTGAGTAGTTTCCTCTGCCAACATTCCAGTTCTCACCATCGGTTCTGCAGCGCTTGGGATTTCCTTCAGTTCTGAAGGTCCAGCTGGAAAGTACAGTTGGCCAGTTGAGTCTTCAATGAGGGGTCATTGGGAGTGCTCTTGGTAACAGTCCTAGTGTTGAATGGATGTGAACTATTGCTTGGCAGTGTAAGTGCCTTGTCCTCACCCTGCTTCTATCTTTAGGGACATCAAGTTTGTACCAAGGAATTTCTGCCTCCCAAATACCACCCCATTGACTCGCCATCCCCCAAAGCAGTTTCCTTTGCATTGACCAGTTCTTCTCTATTCATGCCCTATATTAATTTGGATCATCGCCTCCTTCCTTAGTCCGTTTATCAAGAACACTGGGAAATGAATCCTTTCAGATGGTAGCTTTCTGTGTCATCAGTGTTTTGATAGGGTCAATGGTGATGCTCAAAATACCACACTTTAGGTTTGGGTTTTTTTTTTTTTTTTTTTTTTTTTTTAACCTTTGTGTCAAAACGTAGGAATTGGGAACTTGAGTAGGATTTCTCCATAGTCCTACTGTATAGAAAACACCATTTTGATTCAGGCATTATTTTTCACACTTCAGGTTTGACTGGATGCTGAGGACTTGTCCATCTTGGAAGGCTAAAGGCAGAGGAATGGGGGTTGGGCCACTCCCTTGGAGCTCTCAGAGCTGTAGACAAGCTGTGTGAAGAAATAGATGTAATCTTGCCCCAAATACTGATATAATGGGGATGTGGTTTATGTGACCCTTTTGTTCCTCTGCAAAGTTTTTCCTCCTCTTTTCAGAGTTAAAACGAAAGCAAACTACACTGTTTGGGTAAAGTCACAATCAGATGGTATCAGTTTGGCCTGGCTGATTTTGCTTATGGTCCTGCTGCAATCTGACAGAATAGGGATCAAGTTTTAAATACTCCCTTGTCTTTTTTCCGTAGAATTTAAACGGCTGGATTTTCCCCTTTTTTCCTACTTGGCTACCCTTTTGTGTTGTTGAAAAGGGATCTAAGCCTCAGATTGACTCAAACCTCTGGACATTTTTGTTGCCTGTTAAGTTTTGTGCCAAGGAAATAACTGCCCCCGTGTTTCATGTCTTGCCTTCTCTGAGTCATTGGCAGAACAGAGAGATGTGTTGAGTATCTCCAGCTTCTTTTCGTTGATCATTTCTCTCTTCTCATCCCCAGGACTTCACAGAAGCCAGGGAAAAGCTCCCTGGGCTATGTCTGAACTTAGCGCCTGTGATTGTTGGGGCATGGATGGTGGTGTGGGCAAGAGTGTGTGAGTGCACAGGTGTTAAGGAGCTACGTGTTGCTCATGTTCCTATTTTTGGCAACTTGACCCTATACTTGGGGTCAGTCTGTACAGTTACTTATGTCATTGTAATGATTTCACTTCTAACTGTGACATTTTTATCAAATGTGTGAATAAATACATAAAGATTGGTACAAGAGTGTTTGTCTTTGGACATGTGGTGGTGGGAAATCTTGTGTATTGGGCTTATGGTTTCTTCCTGATCAGAAAGTTGGAGTGTTTCTACTTAGGGTTGGCACATGGAAGCAGCAAGGTGTGGTCTGGGTAGGGGCTAACACAGAGCTAACCACCTTGCCTTGATTATGAGCCCTTTCCAGGTAGCCAGTTTGGCAAATGAAAACAAACCACCTGTTTCCACTTCGTTGTCTTGATCTACTCACCATCTCCTTTGCTTTTAAGGAAGGATCAACTTGAGGAAACAGTGTTTGAGCTTTGCTGACAGTGAAACTTGGGAGGGAGCAAGGAAAGGAGGAAAGGATTTGAGGAAGCCAGGTTTAGTGCGGGAGGCAGACCGGGACTTTGGCTGGAGAGGGAGGGTGGTGAGTTCAAACCCCACTTGGCCTGGTGGGAAGTAGGGTCACACAAGCAGTTCTGCTAGAGTGTAAATTTGTTGCAAGGCGACGGATAGATCGGAGACACTTAAGAGCGTAACGTGAACTTTGAGTTTATGTGTGATTCTGCCTGTGGGAAACACTACGTGAACACAAATGTACACCTGAAACATTAAGGCTCTTTTCTCCAAATTGTTCGGAGATAATCACTGGAAAGCCATGCCTGCTTGTAGACTACTTGTTAGGTGTTGTATGCTTATGGGTGCACATGTGTTTTTATAATCAGTTTGGAGAGTTGGTGACTCTGGCCTCCGCCCTGCTGCAGAGGCCCCTACACGTGGCATCCTTGACATCGTTCTCCAGATTCTGCATTAACACTTCCACTGAGAAGCATTTGAGTTCTTACAGAAAGCAACATTTCCATTGTTGGACAGTTCTAGCTTTCAGGAAGTCCTTTATGTTGAGACTAAACGTGCCACCTCAGCGTCTACCAGAATCAGTGGGTCAAGCCCTGTCTTTGGAACAACACAAGGAAAACATTTCCATGGGATAGTACTTCACATTCTTGAAGACAGTGCTCATGTGACCTTTACCCTTCCCCAGGTTTTCTGTTGCTAGCAGCTTCAAAAATCCTTCCAACTCTTTATTATGAAAATGTTTGAAAAATTGAAAAATAATAAAACTTTGTATGCCCTCCCCCTACCTTTGCTGGTTGTTAACTTATTATGGTGTGTGCTTTGTCTTTATATATAAATACACTTTGCTGTGGACTGAACTGTCTCCCTAAAATTCACATGCTGAAAGTCCTTATACCCAATGTGATAGTATTGGAAATGGGGCCTTTGGGAGGTGATTTGAATGAGATGAGGTCATGAGGGTGGAACCCTCCATGAACGGATCTGTCCCCTTATGAGAAGAGACCCCAAAGGTTTGCTTGTTCTCCCCTTCCACCGTTGTGCAGACAACAAGGTAGCCTGGCAAGCTAGGGGAGAGTGTTCGCACCAGGAACAGGATTGGCCAGCATCTTGAGCTTGGACTTTTAACCTGCATAACTGTAAGAAATAAAGTTCTGTTGTTTAAGCTACCCGGTCTATGTATTTTGTTCTGGTAGTCTGAGTAGAAGTTTTCATGACCATTTGAAAATAAGTTTCAAACATCATATTTCACCCCTAAACACTTGAGTATGCTTTTTTTTTTTTTACAGTGATGTTCTTTGTAACCACACTAACCAGTAGCACAGAGAATGTAATATCTAATAACTCACTCCATATTAAAATTTCCCCAGTTGTTCCCCCCCGGCCCCCCCCCCCCGCCCCGCCAGTGACTTAACAGTACCTCCCCCAAATCCAGGATCCAGTTAAATATCGAGTGTTGTGTTAGTCAGTAGCCAAGTAGCTAAGTCAACGGTAGCCTGCCCTTTGTAATGTAGCTTTCTGGGTGCTTCAGATGTAGTGCAGTGGTTCTCAAACTCGAGCTTTGAAAACTCCGTGCCAGGATCTCACCCCTGACCAATTACATCAGAATTGCTGAGGGTGTTATGGAATGTTAAAGCAATCAGAAGGATTAAAAATAGGCTGCAATCTCCCTTGATCTGCACACTTCTAATCCAGGCAAAGGTGTCATTAACTTGTCACCAGTCTTGTCACACTGTTGGCTTAGGTTGGGCTTGGGATCAGCTAATAATAGCCACCATTACTGAGCACTCATGGTTCCGGATACCGTGCTTCATGCATTCATGCAAGATCTCTAATCCTACTACAGCCCTGTGAGTATGTAGCTATCCTTGTCGTATAAGGAAGGAAATGGCATCAGAGGTTAAGGAATCTTCTTGCTCAAGGTTACACCGGAAGTGACGGCCAGGATGCAGACCTAGCTTTAACCTCTCCAAAGACCCCTCCAGCAGCATGTCTTCACACTTAGTTTCTCATAAATACTGTCCTGCTTGATTCCTTCCCAGGGTGGCTGACTTCTTTTGGAACCTGGATCATAGGGTTTCTTTTTATCTGTTCTTGTTAACTTTTACATGGCTTAAGCCTCCCCTTTACCCGCTAGTTACACCATCTAATTGCTAATTGTTCGGTGATGCTCTTTCTGGGAGTATCAGAAGCATAAATATTGGAGTGTCTGACTTGATTTCGGCTCAGGTCACGATCTCTCGTTTCATGGGTTTGAGCCCCGCCTTGGGCTCTGCACTGACAGTGTGGAGCCTGCTTGGGATTCTTTCTCTCTCTGCCCTTCCCCCGCGTGTGTGCTTGCATGCTGTCTCTCGCACCCTCTCTCAAAAAGAAGCATAAATGAAATTTCTATCTTGGAAACTTAATATATACCACTACAATGACATATGGGTTAATAAAGGGATAGGGGTGGTATTCTTGGGGGCATCTTAGGGTAGCATTTTCTAAAAATAGTTCCAAAGTAACCAATCTCTGTGCTCAGCATGGGAGCACAGGAGTCTGGAAATTTTCCTTTAACAATGAAAGTACTCTTCATAAAATCTGAGAATTCTGATTTCTCATAAACTTGAAAGAGTTAAAATTTACGGCACGTGGATGGAAGGGATTTTTTTTTTTTAAAGATTTTATATGTAAAGTAATCTCTACACCCAACCTGGGCTCTGGGGCTCGAAGTCACAACCCCAGGATGAAGAGTTGCAGGCTCCACTGACTGAGCCAGCCAGGTGCCCCTGGAAGTGATCTTAGTGTACAATGTATTTGTTCCTACAGACCTCAGTGGATACTTGCAGAGCATCATTCCAAAAGAAACCCCAGGCCACACACTGTCAGTTACTTTTAATAACCTCATGGTTGATTCTGTTCCACAAGTGCACTTAAAATTTTTTTCAGATAACTTAGAAATGACCTAACTTTAGCATCCACTTTTAAGGAGCCCGACCACCCCTAAAAAGGTAGGGTGGGTGTTTGAAAGTACTAATATTGATGTTTTTACGGTTTATGCATTTTTTCGTGATCTTAAGACTCTGCTATGTGTGTGCGTTAGGATTATGTTAAGCCTTCAGGGACAGAAACCCACAATATGGCTGAAACCAAACTAACAACGTTCTCTTGTGAACATAGTCCAGTGCTGGTAGTTCCAGACCCAGGCTCCTGCTGTCTTGTCCCACCTTCAACATGAGAATGGTACACTGTTAACATCTGAATCTCTGAGGGTGAGACCCAAGCATTGTGTTATATTTGTGTGACTGTTTTCCCTAAAATGTGGCGCCCAGGACTGGACCTGACTCTGTTCCCCGGCAGGTGAGCACCCTGAGGACCGGGACTCTGTCTGCTCATTACCTGTTGAGTCACTGCCTGGGAGGGGCCTGCTCTCCAACCAGCCGCCATGTCTGTGTTTTGCTGGTGGGAAGGAGGGGAGGGGGAAACAGAATGTCCCTTCCCTTGAGGACACTTCCCAGAATGCCACACCATTTCTGCTTATAGACCAGTAACCAGAACTTCATCAAAAGACCATACCCAGCTGTTGAGGAGTAGTCGCTCCTTGGAGCCGCCAAATTTCCCTTTTTGCAAGGAACCAGTCATATCAGATTAGAGGCCCTCTCTGTTCAAGTAAAACCTCATCTCTTTTTTTAACCTGTTTAAAAAAAAATGTTTATTGAGGGGACCCCTGGGTGGCTCAGTTGGTTAAGCGTCCGACTTCAGCTCAGGTCATGATCTCACAGCTCGTGGGTTCGAGACCCGGATTGGGCTCTGGGCTGACAGCTCAGAGCCTGGAGCCTGCTTTAGATTCTGTGTGTCCCTCTCTCTCTGCCCCTCCCTCACTCACGTCCTGTCTCTCTCTCTCTCTCTCTCTCTCCCTCAAAAATAATAAACATTAAAAAAATTTTTTTAAAAATGTTTATTATTTTTGAGGGAGAGAGAGAGAGAGAGAGCGCAAGCGTGAACGAGCACACAATAGGGGGAGGGGCAAGGAGAGGGGGACAGAGGATCCAGAACAGGTTCCATGCTGACAGCATAGAGCCTGATGTGGGGCTCGAACTCAGGAACCACAAGATCATGACCTGACCCGAAGTTGGACGTTTAACTGACTGAGCCACCCAGGAGCCCCAACCTTTTTTTTTTTTCTTTTTCTTTTTAAGTAAACTCTACCCCCAACACGGGGCTCAAACTCACCACCCTGAGATCTAGAGTCACGTGCTGTACCGACTAAGCCGGCCAGGTGCCCCTAGTGTAACCACCTTTTAACCTAATTAATTACATCTGCAATGGCACTGTTTTCAAATATAAGGTCACATTCTGTGGTCTGGGGGCTAGGACTTCAAGATATGAATTCTGAGGGGAAACAATTTAATCTCTAACAAGGGTAAATTACAGAGAACTCAATGTAAGAATGACTTTTCAAAAGAAATGGCCCTGTATGGAGTCCAGAAAGACTCCCCAGCCTGGGCAGGGTCACCTGTCCTGCAGCTTCAGTGTGGCAGCAGCAGGGGGCAGGGCTGCACTGCCTGCTGGGAGCCTCTTCTCTGTTTGCCCTTGGCTGCTGGAAGGATTTTACATCTCATAAAAGCCAACAGTTCAATGTGGGTCTATTTGGGCACCACTCCCCCTCCCTCAAAGCTTTGATGGACATCAAGACCTATGAATAAATGAGAGAGGAAGTAGGTCGGATGACCACAACCTGTGTGGGTGTATATAATAAGTTGGGAAGACGAGGCTGAGGGCCAGTGGGAGATTCATAGGCTCACTGCCTAGTGACCAAGGGTTTGTGCAAGGGAAAGAGAGAGAGGTGGGGATAAAGAGGCAGTGGCTTTGATTTGCTGCTTCTTCCCTGACAGCCTGTGGCCAGTCCAGCCCCCGCTCTAAGGAGTTAGGTGCTGACCTCGGGCGCCAGCCAGAACCGATGGGCTAAGCAGAGGACCCCGTCCTCCTGTTATAATTCCTGCATTTCCTGTTATAATTCTTTTCTTTAAAAAAAAATTCTTTTTAGTGTATTTATTTATTTTGAGAGAGAGAGAGAGAGAGAGAGCACACTAGGGGAGGGGCAAAGAGAAGGAGAGACAGAATCCCAAGCAGGCTCCTTGCTGTCAGCACAGAACCCAATGCAGGGCTTGAACTCACGAACCTTGAGCTCATGACCTGAGCTGAGATCAAGAGTCAGATGCTTAACCGACTGAGCCACCCAGGTGCTCCTTTCCTTTCCTTTCCTTTCCTTTCCTTTCCTTTCCTTTCCTTTCCTTTCCTTTCCTTTCCTTTCCTTTCCTTTCCTTTCCTTTCCTTTCCTTTCCTTTCCTTTCCCCTTTCCTTTCCTTTTTCCTTCCCTTTCCTTTCCTTTTTCCTTCCCTTCCCTTCCCTTCTTCCTTCCCTTCTTCCTTCCCTTCCCTTCCCTTCCCTTCCCTTCCCTTCCCTTC
>NW_024412419.1:35910714-35912006 GCF_014898765.1 Herpailurus yagouaroundi
CCCTTCCCCCTCCCCTCCCCTTCCCTTCCCTTCCCTTCCCGTTTTTATGTTAGAGGCACCTGGGTGGCTCAGTCAGTTAAGTGTCTAACTCTTGACTTTGGCTCAGGTCATGAGCTCACCGTTTGTGAGTTGGAGCCTGGCATCGGGCTCCACGCTGACAGGGCAGAGCCTGCTTGAGATTCTCTGTCTCCTCTCTCTCAGCCCCTCCCCAACTTGTGCTCTCTCTCGCTCTCTCAAAAATAAATAAACTTAAAAAAAAAAGTTTTTCTTTTAATTACAGTGAGTTAACATACAATGTTGTATTAGTTTCATCCTGTTATAATTCTTTGTTTGCTGTATTTCTGTGCCTGCGAAAGAAGGCACGGTGTGGTGATATGTAGCAAGGAATTATTGAAGACCCACTATGTGCCTGATGACTTTCAAACGATTTATGAAGCAGCTGGGGAGTCGACATTGAACTAGACAGAATTAAGCAGTCCAACATGGAGGACCAAAGGAGTGTCAGCTCTGTGTGGGGATGAAGCGGAAACTCCATTCCTGAGACCCGCCCACAGTCTGGAACCTACGCTCCAGTGTCGTGCTGATTCACCAGTGAGAAAATTCTTGATTTTGCCTTCATATTCTTTTGTTTCCTGAAGTAATAATTGTGCGGTGAAAAAGTTAAAACATTTATTTTACTCACAAAACTATAAAGAAAATTATTTGTAATCCTCATATCCCAGAGAATCAGTGTCTTTTTTTTTTTTTAATGTTTATTTATTTTTGAGAGAGAGAGAGAGAGAGAGAGAGACAGAGCATGAGTAGGGGTGGGGCAGAGAGAGGGAGACACAGAATCCAAAGCAGGCTCTAGGCTCTGAGCTGTCAGCACAGAGCCCGACATAGGGCTCGAACTCGTGAACTGTGAGATCATGACCTGAGCTGAAGTCAGACACTTAACCAACTGAGCCAACAAGATGCCCCCAGTGTCTTTTTCTCTTTTTTCTTTTTTTTTTCAACGTTTATTTATTTTTGGGACAGAGAGAGACAGAGCATGAATGGGGGAGGGGCAGAGAGAGAGGGAGACACAGAATCGGAAACAGGCTCCAGGCTCTGAGCCATCAGCCCAGAGCCCGATGCGGGGCTCGAACTCACGAACCGCGAGATCGTGACCTGGCTGAAGTCAGACGCTTAACCGACTGCGCCACCCAGGCGCCCCTTTTTTCTATACTTATATCTGTATGTAACATTTTTGGCTTTCTTTCTTTCTTTCTTTCTTTCTTTCTTTCTTTCTTTCTTTCTTTCTTTCTTTCTTT
>NW_024412419.1:35912016-35935935 GCF_014898765.1 Herpailurus yagouaroundi
TTTCTTTCTTTCTTTCTTTCTTTCTTTCTTTCTTTCTTTCTTTCTTTTAGTTTTATCTAAGCATTTGTGCACATAATTTAAAAAGTCATAATTCTTGGGGCAGCTGGGTAGCTCAGTCAGTTAAGCATCCGACTCTCGATTTTGGCTCAAGTTGCGATATCATGGTGATGAGATCAAGCCCCGAGTTGGCTCTGCACTGGGGCTAGGCGTGGAGTCTGCTTGAGATTCTCTCTCTCCCTCTCCCTCTCTCTATTAAAAAAAAAAAAAAAAAGGTCACATAATTCTTATTAAGCTTGTTGTGAAACCCTCTACGCTAGCATTTCCCCTCCCAGGACAGCCAGTATCATCTGTCACAGGGATTATATTGGCGTTTTACTCCACGTCTCTGAATAACGTACTATTATTACTACATGCCAACTTTTCATTTTAGGCATTATATGATATGAAAACTCCTCTCTTCCTTTTCCCTCCTCCACACTTCCCATCCCTTCATCTCCCAAAGAAATATCGAATTTTAGCTACGGTGTTTTTTTTTTTTATTATTATTATTTATTTTTGAGATAGAGAGAGACAGAGCATGAGCAGGGAAGGGGCAGAGAGAGAGGGAGACACAGAATCCAAAGCAGGCTCCAGGCTCTGAGCCATCAGCACAGAGCCCAACGTGGGGCTGGAACTCAAAAACTGCGAGATCCTGACCTGAGCCGATGTCGGACGCAAAACTGGCTGAGCCACCCAGGTGCCCCTAGCTACAGTATTAGATAGCATTTATGTTGTTCTGAGCATGGAAATGGTATTCACAGGCGACAAGACACTATGACCACTTCTTTCTTGCACACCTCTTTATTTTTGCCTGGAGTGAGTACTTGGTTTCTCATTTGCTTTGTTTGTTGTGTTTTAATCACAAATTCACACCCCCGCCCCCCCTCTGCAGACTGTGGTCTCTTGATATTCAGCCAGAGCAGGTATTAAGGCTTCTCCTCCCAGGAGATGGCTGGGCAGGAGAGATCTCCCAGAGATCTCCCTTCTCCTTCCGCTTGGGAATGTCCATCCCCTGTTATGTGCCTCCCATTTTGACCTTGGTCTTATTTTATTTCCTCCAGGCTTGTCAAAGGAGAGAGGGTACAGAAGACACAAAAGTTTTCAGATCCTCATGGGCTAGATAATTCAGCTGACTACAGAAAGACCAGTTGGCACTAGTCTTCCTTTAGAATTTTGGCGAAGTCTCCAGATGTTTGGATTCCTGACCTTTCATCTGTGATATGTAGCCTCCCTACTGCCTCCAGCCTTCAAGTGTATGAGATCTGATTGTTCCTCGTATTCCCTGACTTGTTTTTATCTGTTGTGCTATCATTGGGCCCTCATTTGCAAATTCACATCTTTCAGTGAATTTGTCTTCTTGCTCTACCTACGGAAAGTTTCCTGCGTCTTTATCTTTCAACCCTGATATTGAGGGTTAAAAAAAAATGTTTTTTAAAGTTTATTTATTTTGAGAGAGAGCGAGCAAGTGGGCAGGGAAGGGGCAGAGAGACAGAGGGAGAGAGAGAATCCTAAGCAGGTTCTGTGTTGTCAGCACAGAGCCTGAAGTGGGGCTCAGACTCACAAAACGTGAGATCATGTCCTGAGCCGAAATCAACAGTCGGACACTTAACCAACTGAGCCACCCAGGGGCTCCTGATACTGAGTTTTTAATTTCTGCTTTCTTTTACTACCCAAGAGATCTGTGTTTGGAATGTTTATTTTTTGTAGTAACTGTCCTTGTTTTATGAGTGCGGTATCGTCCCCCTCTGAGGATATTTTTTAATTTTTTATGTTTTTATTTTTGAGAGAGACACAGTGAGAGCGGGGGAGGGGCAGAGAGAGACGGAGACAGAATCTGAAGCAGGCTCCAGGCTCTGAGCCGTCGGCGCAGAGTGTGACGTGGGGCTTGAACTCACAGACTGCGAGATCATGACCTGAGCCGAAGTCAGGTGCCCAACTGACTGAACCACCCAGGTGCCCCTGAGGATTTTTTTTTTTTATTATTAACGTTTTTATTAATATTTTCTTCTTCCTACATACTTTTGTTTAAGTTGCTTTTTCCTATTACATCCTTCTCCTGAATAATAGAGGCATTCCTTGAGTGGCTAAAAGCCATTGGTTTAAGTTCATATTAAGAAACTCAGTCTGGGGGCGCCTGGGTGGTGCAGTCGGTTAAGCGTCCGACTTCAGCCAGGTCACGATCTCGCAGTCCGTGAGTTCGAGCCCCGCGTCGGGCTCTGGGCTGATGGCTCAGAGCCTGGAGCCTGTTTCCGATTCTGTGTCTCCCTCTCTCTCTGCCCCTCCCCCGTTCATGCTCTGTCTCTCTCTGTCCCAAAAAATAAATAAATGTTGAAAAAAAATTAAAAAAAAAGAAACTCAGTCTGGGGGGCTGTGAGCGTGTGAGTGTCGGCAGCTGGCTATGAACTTCATTGTGGGGTGGGCTGGCTGTGTTTCACACGGACCTTCAGCTGCTTCTTATTCTAGGCCCTTGCTTTGCTCCGCTCGGCGTCCCACTTATTCTGAGCCTTTCCTGGATTCTGCTGTGTAAGTGGGTTTGTCACTTGTCCCCACTACTGACTAGGAATTCAATTTTTTGTTTCCCCTAAGCCATGTACCATTTTGTGCACCTGCTTTCCAGTTCCCAAAACATTTTTCCTGTTGTTCCTCTTTCTCCTTGACTGTGTGGGGTTTGCCTTAAATTTTGCTTCCTTTAATTGTTGTTGAAGTGGGGTTTCAGGTGGGCGCAAAAGGTAACGGGCGTTTTCAATCTGACATCTACCTGGGTTTGTTTTTGTTTCTTTATGTAGTTTATTCTCCTAACTTGTTGATGTATAATCAAAGTACAGTTAATGGCATGTATTTAAAAAAAATTTTTTTTTAACGTTTATTTATTTTTGAGACAGAGAGAGACAGAGCATGAATGGGGGAGGGTCAGAGAGAGGGAGACACAGAATCTGAAACAGGCTCCAGGCTCTGAGCTGTCAGCACAGAGCCCGACGCGGGGCTCGAACTCACGGACCGTGAGATCATGACCTGAGCCGAAGTCGGATGCTTAACCGACTGAGCCACCCAGGCACCCCTAATGGCACGTATTTAAAATGCACGATCTAATCAATTTTGATGTGTGTGTGTGTGTGTGTGTGTGTGTGTGTGTATACCTGTGACCCCATCATCACAAGTAAAATAATGAATATTTCATCATCATTCCATCGTTTATAAAATTCCTTTGTGCCTCTAGCCCTGTCCCCAGGTAAACACTAATCTGCTTTCTCCATCAAATAGTTCACATATTCTAGGATTTTATATAAATGGTGTCGTACGGTATGTCCTATTTTTTTCCCATGGCTTCTTTCATTCAGCATAATGATCCTTGATTGGTCCACATTGCATTTTTAAAAACATTTTTAAATATTTATTTATTTCTGAGAGAGAGAGACAGAGAGCGAGCAGGGGAGGGGCAGAGAGAGCGGAAAACACAATCCGAAGCAGGGTCCAGGCTCTGCACTGTCAGCACAGGGCCCAGGGCGGGGCTTGAACCCATGAACCGCGAGATCATGACCTGAGCCGAAGTCAGTTGCTTAACCGACTTAATCACCCAGGCGCCCCTCTACATTGCATTTTTTAATAGTTCCTCGCTTTATATTGCTAATTGTTATTCCACAGCATGGATATACCACAGTTTGTTAATTCACTCACCTGTTGAGAGACATTTGGATTGTTCCCAGTTCTGGGTTACTACAAATAGGGCTGCTATAAACATTTATGTACAAGCCTTTGTGTGACTATGTTTTTGAGGTTTGCTTTTGTTTTTTAAGTAAATACCTAGGATGGAATGGCTGAGTCATGTGGTAGCTGTGCGTTCAAATATTTTTAAATAACTGCCAAACTGTGTTCCAAAGTGGTGGTGACATTTTGCATTCCCACCAGCAGTGAATGAGAGTTTCAGTTGCTCCGTCTTACTGCCAAGACATGTTGTGGTGTCTTCTCGTACTTTTTGAAAATTGAAGTATAATTGACATACATCCTGTGAGTTTCAGGTGTAGGTCATAGTGATTTGATGATTTTTATATATTATAGAATGATCCCCACAGTAAGTCTACCGACCACATAAAGTTGTCACAATATTATTGACAATATTCCCTATGCTCTACGTTATATCCCCATGACTTACTTATTTTATAACTGAAAGTTTGTAACTTTTAATACCCATCACTATTTTGCCTGCTTTCCACACCTCCTCATTCTGGTAACTACCAGTTTGTTTCCTGTGTCTATGAGTCTGTTCCTGTTTTGTTTTGTTTGTTCATTTGTGTTGGTTTTTAGATTCTACATATAAAAATCATTTGATATTTGTCTTTCTCTATCTGACTTACTTTACTTAGCATAATACCCTCTAAGTCTATCCATGTTCTTGCTCATTAGCCTTTTAATTTGCATGTCCCTAATGACTAATGATGTTTAGCATTTTTGTGTGTTTATTGGCATTCATAAATCTTCTATGAAGTGTCATTTGAAA
Source organism: Herpailurus yagouaroundi (assembly GCF_014898765.1). Classification (NCBI taxonomy): domain Eukaryota; kingdom Metazoa; phylum Chordata; class Mammalia; order Carnivora; family Felidae; genus Herpailurus; species Herpailurus yagouaroundi. The sequence continues at coordinate 35,916,551 of NW_024412419.1, forward strand.
TCTTTTGTTCAATTTTATTAGGTTGTTTGTGTTCTTATTACACTGTAAGAGTTTTTACAGTGTAAGAATCTTATTTTTTTCTTTTTTAAAATATTGAGTTGCATACAATTCATACACCATAAAATTCACCCCATCAAAGAGTACAGTCAGTGGTTTCTAACATATTCACAAAGTTGTGCAACCATTATCACTCTCTAATTCCAAGCACTTTTATTGCCCACCCCACCGAATCCCCAGACCCATCAGCAATAGCCCATCCCTCTCCCTAGTCCCTGGCCGCCCCTAATCTATTTTTTGTCCCTATGGAACATTTGATGTAAATGGATCCATACAGTATGCGGTCTTTTTTTTTTTTTAAGTTTATTTATTTTTAGTGAGAACAGAGAGAGAGAGTGAGTAGGGGAAGGGCAGAGAGAGAGGGGGAGAGAGAATTGCAAGCAGGCTCCATGCTGTCAGCACAGAGCCCCACATGGGGCTCAAACCCATGAACCATGAGATCATGACCTGAGCTGAAAGCAAGAGTCAGACGCTTAACTGACTGAGCCACTCAGGTGCCCTATATGTGGTCCTTTTGACGGGCTTCTTTCACTTAGCATAATGTTTTCAAGGTTCACCCATGCCGGAGCATGTAATCAGTACTTCATTCCTTTATATGATTGAATACTATTCCATGGCATGGATATACCACATTTTGTTTATCCATTTATCATTTGCTTAATGTTTGAGTTTTTTTCTACGTTTTTGGCTGTTATGAATAATTCCATTACGAACATTCATGTTTAAGTTTTTGTAGGGACATATGTTTAAATAATTCTCTTGATTGTGTACCTAGGACTGGAATTGATGGGTCATATGATAACTCTGTTTAGCCTTTTGAGTTACTATCACACTGTTTTCCAAAGCAGCTGCAATTTTTACATTCGTACTAGCAACTTACGAGGATTGCAATTTCTGCACGTCTTCGATGCTTGTTACTGTTTTTTCCATTCTAGCCATCTCTGGATGGGAACTGGTATTTTACTGTGGTTTTGATTTGCACTTCCCCAATGAGTAATGCTTTGGGCATCTTTTCATGTGTTTATTGGCCATTTTTTATCTTTTTTTTAGAAGAATGTCTATTCAATACCTTTGCTCACTTAAAAATTGGATTATTTATCATTTTATTGTTGAGTTGCATATTTGTATATTTTAGGTACAAGTACTTTGTCTGATACATGTGTTGGGAATATGTTCTCACTGTAGCTTGCCTTTTTTTTTTTTAATGGTATCTTTCTTAAATTTTTTTTTTCAACGTTTATTTATTTTTGGGACAGAGAGAGACCGAACATGAACGGGGGAGGGGCAGAGAGAGAGGGAGACACAGAATCGGAAACAGGCTCCAGGCTCCGAGCCATCAGCCCAGAGCCTGACGCGGGGCTCGAACTCACGGACCGCGAGATCGTGACCTGGCTGAAGTCGGACGCTTAACCGACTGCGCCACCCAGGCGCCCCTTTAATGGTATCTTTCAAAGAGCACACGTTTATAATTTTGATGAAGTCCAACTTATTAATTTTTTTCTTTTATATTTTGTGCTTTTGTGTTCTAAGAAATCTTTGCCCAACTCAAGGATGCAAAGATTTTCTCCTATGTTTTCTTCTAGACACTTTATAATTTTAGGTTTTACATTTAGGTTCATGATCTGTGCAAGTTAATTTTTATATATGGTATGAGGTAAGATTCACATTTAACGTTGAGGATATTTCCAGTTATTCCTTGTTCTATATTATTACATATATCTCCTCACTGCAGATTATTTTGTATTTCATATGAGGCAGAATGGGAGTGTCATTCCTCTTCTTCCCTACCTTTTTCCCTCCTTGCCCTATTCTACCCTTTCCCACACTTCTTACAGGGAAGGTTTTTTTGGTTTTTGTCTTTTGTGCTTTTCTTTCTTTAAGAGTGAAGATACAGAGATTTTGCCAATGAAGTATACTGTTTTGACTAAATACTGCCATGTTTCTTTCCCTACATCTTTGCCAGCACTTGATATTATCTGTTTTATTTATTTTTAATTATTTTATCTATTTTATTTTTTGAGAGAGAGAGGGAGAGAGTGTATGTGTGTGCGTGTGCGTGTGTGTGCAAGCAAGGGAAAAGGAGCAGAGGGAGAGAGAGAGAGAGAGAGAGAGAGAGAGAGAGAGTCTTAAGCAGGCTCCATGCTCAGTGTGGAGCCTGACATGGGGCTCAATTCCATGACCTGAGCTGAAATCAAGAGTTGGATGTTCAACCAACTGAGCCACCCAGGCACCTCTGATTTTTAATTTTATTTTTAATTTTGCTAATCTGGATGGTGTAAAGGGATATCTCATAGTTTTATTTTTGAATTATCTAATTGCTAGGGAGTTTAAGATTTCTCTATATACTTATTAAACATTTAGATTTCCCTTATATGGATTGCCTATTATAGCTATCTCCATTTCTCTATAAATTCTCTATTTTTCTTCTTGATTTGCAAAATTTCCTTGTATATGCTGAATAAGGATTTTTAAAACATTTTTTTTTAATGTTTATTTATTTTTGAGACAGGGAGAGACAGAGCATGAACGGGGGAGGGTCAGAGAGAGAGGGAGACACAGAATCCGAAACAGGCTCCAGGCTCTGAGCGGTCAGCACAGAGCCCCACACGGGGCTCAAACTCACGGACCGCGAGATCATGACCTGAGCCGAAGTTGGACACTTAACCGACTGAGCCACCCAGGCGCCCGCAAACATTTTCTTCCAATTTATCACTCATCTAGTACTATCTTTGATGTTGTTTATTGAGCTGAGATCTTTACTTTTTATGTAGTCAAACCCACTTTTTCAACTATAATCTGTGCTTTTAAAATCTTTATTCCCTCACGGTAAAAAAGATGCCCTCCCACATGCTTATCGCTTAGCTTTATAGTTTAACTTTGTATATTTAGATATCTACTCCATTATGTAGGTGGTGTGAGGTAGGGATCAAACCTTGCTTTGTCCATCTGGTTTACCAGTTTTATGTTCTAAGCATAGCTAGCACAGAAGCTAGGCTGCCAAGGAGTGGGAGAGGGGCACAAGGATCAGGGGACCCACGAGTGGGAGAGAGGAGCAGAGAAGGACCCATTATGGTGGTTTTCTCCAGCAGCAGTTAGCTACCAAAGCTGAGAGCTGGACTGAGCCATTAGGTTTTTTTTCCCAGGCGTCAGGTTTGGAAGGACAAAAAAGGAAGGGAGTTCAGGACTTGGCAGGGGGCAGGAAGAGTAGATACAGTAAGCCAGGAAGTGCTGTGGACAGAAGCAAGTGTCTTTGGTCCTTGTGGGTAGGTGCTTGAGACATGGGGACATGCTTAGGTTATAATAAATGAAAAAACGACCAGGAAGCCAAATGTGTGGTCAGTAACAGTGCCCAAATGTGATAGGAGGGGTTTCCTCCACCCCCTCCACCCTTGTTGGAGTTTGCACAGACCAGGGTAGACTGATGGCAGCAGTCAGAGTTAGGGCCTGTAACAGCTGCCCTTCCATGTGGGGCTGTCTCCAAGGTGCTGGCCCTCAGGCCAGATAGGCGAGAACCCCTCACTGTCGAGGATCCCCAGGAGGAGGGCGAACAGGATGTACATGACTAATCGTCTGAAGGCTGAGGAGAAGCTCAGGCCCCAGACGGTGGTGGGTGACAGGAAGCAGAGGGCTTTAATAGATGCGACATGGGAGCTGGGGGGCAGAGGGGCAGGGCCGCAGAGAGTGGGTTTGTCCCAGCAGAAACAAACGTGGGGCTTTCCAGCCAAGGCAGACTGCCGCGCGAAGCCGGAGAGCTGGGTTACGGTACACTGCTGCCCTACCATGCCTACCCAGCGGACACGTTAACAAAGGTTCGGGGCTGGCTCACAGACCTCCCTCGTGTTGTTGCACTGCCCGCAGAACAGGACGCCCTCCCCGTTGGAAAGCCGGAGGGAGAGCGCAAGACTGGAAAAGCCCACAGGCCTTTTCAGCGCCCCAGGCCGAAGTGACATTTCATTGGCTGGAGTGGGTCACGTGGCTCTGCCCTGCTGCCGGATGGCTGAGAAGGGCGGGACTCCGTGCATCGGGTAGGGGAGGTCTGGGGACCAGCCACCACCAGTCGTGTCCACCATAGGGTGTGTGATGCTGTGTTCCCGGTCAGGACTGGCCTCCTCCTCCGCCTGCCTGGCTTCCAGCCCCACTGCTGGACTTGCCCCGGAAGGGGAGATGTTGATGAAAGGGGAGGCTACAGGGGTCCTTGGAGGGCTGCCCGGCTGGTGGGACCAGCGGGCGAGGAGGATGGGGGCGGGGGGTGAGGGGCAGGGTCTCTCTGTGCTGCCAGAGGAGGGGCAGTCTGTCTGGGGCTCCCTGCCAGGCCTTGTGGGGCTAACGGCCTTGCTTTCAGTAATGAACTTCCCTCCCTGCCCTTTCTCACCAAGTGCAAAGGTCTCACACCTAGGGAGCCAGTGACTCCAAAAATGAACCAAGGTGGGTTATGGCCAATGCTTCACGGTCTTCTCCTTTCTTTTCCGTTTGTTCTCAGTTTTCTATAGTGGGGTAGATTTCTGGGACAACTAGGGAACATAGCAACTGTTGTGTGGTAACTGAGTGCAGGGTGGGGTGTGGCAGATGAGGCGCCTGTCCTGGGGGAGGTAGGACTTGGGGTCTCAATGGTATGTGGTGGGTGTCTTTGTTGCTGGCTTTCACCGGTGAGGACACTTGCTTTGGATTCCCATTTGGTAGCCAAGGAAACTGAGGCTCAGGTCATTTAAGGATCTCGCCCAAGGTCATGTAGTGTGTTGGTGAGAGAAATAGGCTTGGAGCCCAGCTTCCTGACCCTGACCTGACCTGACCTGACCTGACCCTTGCTCCTTCCCCTCCACCTTGGTGCTGTTCTAAGCTGAGCCTGCCCCATGAGACATTTGACACATTAAGACTGTTCCTTCAGGAGGGCGAAATCAAGTGCAAATTCCTTCAAGCCCCCAGGTGTTGAAAGCAAGAGGCTTGTGCTCCTAGAACGCCCAGGAAAGGCCGTGTGAAAACCCAGCAGGCGGGGGTGGGGGCCCAAGGCTTGGGGCCCAGGGTGTTAGAGGGGTGGAAACAGGATGTGAGCAGAGAGGGGCCGGGCCGTGAGAAGCAGGGTGGCTCCCAGCAAAGGCAGCCACCTGGTGCACTGTGTTCTGAGCCACGGAAAAAGACCCTGGGCTGCGTGGGAGTCATCACATCCTGCTCCCTGACAGGCCTCCCCCGCCCCGCCTGGCTCCCAGCCAGGGCAGAAGCGGACCCCTGGGTGAGAGGTCAGGAACGGTGCCTTCTGGAGAGATGGGGATTAAATCTCCCCAGCTACCCCAGGGAGGCCTGGTATCCAAGGGCGAAACCAAACCTGAAGGAAGAACAGAGCAAAAATGTCACTTGTCCATCCCGTAGACCCCGATGGAGGACCTGCTCGGGCCAGGCCTGAGCTAAGATCGGGCAACGTGAAACTTCCAAGGCCCATTCCCTGACATCAGGGAGGCCTGAGTATTGGGAGGGGTGGAGTGCAGTGGTGAGCCTGGGCTCTGGGAGACCCTCGGACAGGCCCTTGGTTCAGCCTGAGGATCTGGGAAGGCTTCCTGGAGGAAGTGAGGCGTAAGGGAACTCTTGAAGGAGGGGCCTGTGAGGGGTGGGTAAAGGCATCCCAGGCGGGGTCAGCCAGCACAGGGTGATGGGGCACACCTGGCCTAAGGCGTGTGCGTCAGTGTCACGGGGGGCCTCTCTTTGTGCACCCGGCCAGAGCCGACCCACTTGGCCTGCTCAGGGCCTTCAGTCTCCCCTCTGGCCTGGCCTCCCACCAACACTAACACTGGCACTCTCTTTCCTTGTCAGAGCAACCCCTGCCACACGCCCCTGCAGCTGACCTCAGGGCCCCTTCCCCTGACAGTTCACTTGTGGGAGAATCCTAGACATTCGCTTCCTGGCCTGGCCCAGCCACGGTGTGGCCCCTGCAGCTCTTGCCACACCAGCAGCCACCTCTGGGTGCTTCAGTGCTTGTCCTTGGTTTGTAACCAGACTTTTTCTCCTAAAGCGTCTTCAAAAAACTTTCTTTGTTTTAATGTTCTAATTTATTTTTGAGAGAGAGAGAGAGTCAGAGCATGGCAGGGGAGGGGCAGAGAGAGAGGGAGACACAGAATCAGAAGCAGGCTTTAGGCTCTGAGCTGTCCGCACAGAGCCCCATGTGGGGCTCGAACCCATGAACTGCGAGATCATGACCTGAGCGGAAGTCGGACGCTTAACGACTCAGCCACCCAGGTGCCCCCCTCCTAGAGTGTCTTGATACATATTTACGTTTATATAGAATACAGAGCTTTCTCTTTTTTTTTTTTTTCAACGTTTATTTATTTTTGGGACAGAGAGAGACAGAGCATGAACGGAGGAGGGGCAGAGAGAGAGGGAGACACAGAATCGGAAACAGGCTCCAGGCTCTGAGCCATCAGCCCAGAGCCTGACGCGGGGCTCGAACTCACGGACCGCGAGATCGTGACCTGGCTGAAGTCGGACGCTTAACCGACTGCGCCACCCAGGCGCCCCCAGAGCTTTCTCTCTTTTATAAAAATAGTATCATACCATACGACCTTATGGGCAGCTCCCCTTTTTCATATTCTCTTGCAGCTTGTTCTAGATCAGTGCGTGTAGATTTGCGTCATGATTCTTTTACAGGTGCTTGGTAGAACTGTAAAAATTGTGTATTCCATTTCCCCCCGGTACAGACAATGCTGCATCGGAAATCTTTGTACAATTCTCTTTCCAGAGTGATACCCACAAGAGGGGTTGTGGGGTCAAAGGGCATGTGCTTTCAACATTTGGATAGGCCTTGCTGAATTGCACGTACCACCCCCGCCAATGATACCAATTTATACTCCCACCAAAGGGGCGTGCGGTTACTCATTTACCTGACCCTCCCAGTACTGAGCAAATTACCCCATCACATTGTTCCTGTGGGCAGAGTATGTTTGTTGGACATTTGCATTTAAAAAAATTTTTTTTAAACGTTTATTCATTTTTTGAGCGACAGAGAGAGACAGGGCATGAGCAGGAAAGGGGCAGAGAGAGGGAGACACAGAATCTGAAGCAGGCTCCAGGCTCCGAGCTGTCCGCACAGAGCCCAACGTGGGGCTTGAACTCACGAACCGCAAGATCATGACCTGAGCCGAAGTCGGATGCTCCACCGACTGAGCCACCCAGGCGCCCCGGACATTTGCATTTCTTGACCTGTGAATTCTACGTTGCTCTTCTTTGCCCCTTTTTCTATTGTGTTCTTTGACTTTTTTTTTATTCTTGCTTTCCTTCCCCACACTCCCTTTCTCCTCCCTGTTTATTTTTTTCTCTGACCGCCACCTGACACCCAATTTACAAGAGTTCAAATGTATCAATTCTTCCACATGTGGCTTTGTGTTGTGCATTTTGCTTATGGCTTTTTAACCCCAAAGCTTCCAACGTATTCTGGTGGATATTTCCTCTAATACTTGCATATTTTGGTCTTATTTTAAGTGATTTATTCTCCATGCAACGTGTTTTTGTGAATTTGAGATATGGATCAAAAATTTTGAAGGAGTGGATAGCCAGTTGTCCTATTGCTGTGTGTGGAAGGGTCCAGTCTTTGCTCTGTTGGTTTGAAATGCCGCCTGTGTCACTAAGTGGGCTTTTGGACCTTCTAATCAGTTCCGTTGTTCCATCTGCCTATTTCTGGGACAGAACCACACTTGAAAAATGACCAGACTTTTGGGGCACCTGGGTGGCTCAGTTGGTTAAGCGTCTGACTTTGGCTCAGGTCATGATCTCAGTCCGTGAGTTCAAGCCCCGCATGGGGCTCTGTGCTGACAGCTCAGAGCCTGAGCCTGCTTCCGATTCTGTGTCTCCTTCTCTCTCTGCCCCTCCCCGGCTCGTGCTCTCTCTCTCTCTCTCTCTCTCTCTCTCTCTCTCTCTCTCTCAAAAATAAATAATCATTAAAAACATTTTTTGAATGGTTTATAAAAAAAATCACTAGAGTTTTGTGGCTTATTCTTTTAAAGTTAATTTATTTTGACAGAGAGAGAGAGAGAGAGAGAGAGAACATGAACAGGAGAGGGGCAGAGAAAGAGAGGGAGAAAGAGAGAATACCAAGCAGGTTTCCACACGCCGTCCACACAGAGCCCGACTCAGAGCTCGAATTCACGAACTGTGAGATCAGGACCTGAGCTAAAATCAGCAGTCGGACACTTAACTGACGGAGCCAGCAGTTTATTTTTAGAATAAGTGGGACAAGTCCTCCCTGTGTGTTCTTAATTTTCAAAAATTCCTTTGCTGTTTTTGTAATATTTCCTCTTTTCACATGAATGTAAAAAAAGTTTTGTCAGATCCCATTAGAACAACTCACTGTTTGGGGCGCCCGGGTGGCTCAGTTGGTTGAGGGTCCGACTTCGGCTCAGGTCATGATCTCACAGTCTGTGAGTTCGAGCCCCTCATCGGGCTCTGTGCTGAGAGCTCAGAGCCTGGAGCCTGCTTTGGGTTCTGTGTCTCCCTCTCTCTCTGCCCCTCCCCCACTCATGCTCTCTCTCTCTCTCTCTCTCTCTCTCTCTCTCAAAAATAAATAAACATTAAAAAAAAAAAGAACATCTCACGATTCTGATTGGGTTGTAATGCATTTATAGATCAAGCCAGGTAGGACCGCACATCTTCATGTGAAATATTCTTATTATGGGGCCTGACATAGTTCTCTGTATACTTAGCTTTACCACGTCCTTTCAACCAAATTTTACAGCTGTCTTCACACGGGTCTTGCACCTTCCTGTTAGGCTTGTTTCTTGGTTATCTTATAGTTTTTGTTAATATTTTGAACGGCAACATTTTATTATAATTTCCCATTGGAGTGTGTGTGTGTGTGTGTGTGTGTGTGTGTGTGTGGGTGTGTGTGTAGGGAAGCAAGGATTATTGTGTGATGATCTTGTATCTGGTTACCTTGCTGATTTCCCTTCATAGTGCTAATATTTGTCAGATGATTCTCTTAGATTCTTCTGACAGGGAGTCATATTTCCTACAAATAACAATGGTTTAGGTTCTCCTCCTACATCTCTTTCTTGTCCCGTTGAAAGACCAGGACCCACAGGCCTCTGTCTGGCAGCTGTTCTAGTGGGCTAGCTTGTCTTGTTCTTCCTCCTAGGAGAATGATCCGGAAGCTTCGCTATTAAGTATGATGTTCGCTGGACTTAAGAAGGCTTCTATTTTTTTCTATTCCTTGTCTGCTAAGAATGCCGCTTTTCCGTTATCTAGAATGAGCGTTAAACGGGATCTGTTTTTTGACAAGCTTGCTTGGCGTGGTGGAGCCTGGGATTTTAGCTGGGGACGTGGCTGCCGAGGATAATGGGTCTTCCTTGCAGTTAGGTGTGGGCCCAGGTCTGGCCGCTGGGTCACGAGCCTATTGTTCCATAATCCTTTACATTATTTACACATGCACAGCCCTTCATAGTTTCCAAAGTGCCTTTCCGGAAGGCGGCTGATTCAGTTCCCACAACAAGCCAGGCAGGCAGGCAAGGTGGCGCTGCTCTGGGCCCTTCCTCGGGAGGCGTCTGAGGCTGACTCACCAGCCACAGCACAGCACGAGGGGGCTGCCCAGCAGGGCTCACTGGGAAGGGGAAGGTGCCTCCTTGTTGGTATGCAAGCCGTTTCTGTTTCCCTTACTTGACTGGGGCTGTGGGGTCTCTTCCCCCCCGTCGAGACGGGTCACGGCATAGCACCAGTCTGGGGGAGCTGCCCTGGCCCCCTGCGGGGTGGGGGCATGGGGGAGCCCAGCCTGGCCTCACCTCAAAGATTTCAGGCTGCTGGACACTGCCTTGCCCCCTGTCCCCCAGACCCACGTGGCCACCCCACTGCTCCAGAGTCTCCAGCAACTTATTCCCTCCCTGGCCAGGATGCAGTGAACTTCTCTTCCAGCCCTGAGCTCTGGATGGGGAAATGGGAGACCACCGAGGACAAGCCCAGTGGCTCCTCTGTGACCTGCCCCTGCCCCTTCCCCCACAGGAACCGCGGCTGTCAGCTGCCCACAGCCTCATTGCTCAGCGTGGCTCTGGCACAGGGCCTCTTGTGACAGTCGGGCAACTGCGGTTGGCCCAGGGGCAGGAGAGTTCTGAAAAGGGGTGGAAGGAAGGGAGTGCGTCTCTAGGAGCTTAGACGGGACAGGTCCTCCCCTCCACCAGCCCCCTGCTCTGGACCTGGCCTCGCAGGTCTCACTTCCAGGTCCTCTCTGGACCTCTTTTGTCACCTGTAGATTAGGGCTAATGAAATTCCCCGGGGTGAGGCCTGGGTGAGGCAAAGCAGGGAAAGGAAGAAAGGATGCACGAGAGCGCTCTGCACCCACCTCCTTGACTCCAGTCCTTTGCTTGGCACCGAGAGACAGACAGACAGAGTGGCATCTGAGAGGGGCAGGCGGCAGCTGAGTGCACAGAGGCTCCGGTACAGCCGCAAGCTCCTGAGGGCTCAACAGTGCTGTGGTGCTCCCGAGAGAGAGTCGAGAGACAGTCGACGCTCCATCAGGGCCGCCAGGGAGGCTTCCTGGAGGTGGAGGCAAAGCGAGCTTATCTCTCAGTCAAGGTGGTGAGGTTCCCTAGCCCCTGGAAGATGGGATCCAGTCCCTCTAATTTGTAGCTACTGTGGGTGGGTGGGGGGTTCGGGGCCCGGGTCCACCTTAGACTTGCTTCCTGTCGTTGGAGAGGCAGGAGCAATACACTAAGCACAGGGACCTCACGGGGAACGGAAGGGTTGACATCGCAGCTCAACCTTGAACACACTAGGGAAAATCTCTGAACCTCAGTTTTTTCATCTGCAAAGTGGGGAGAAAAAGTAATTCCTGTCAAAGTTAAGGGAATTCCTATCTTTTTTTTTTTTTTTTTTAAAGAGAGAGAGAGGGTGCAAGTGAGCAAGGGGCAGAGAGAGAGAGAGAGAGAGAGAGAGAGAGAGAGAATCCCACAAGGGGCTGAGAGAGAGAGAGAAGTGGGGCTCACCCAGGACTTGTGCTAAGCCGAAGCAGGGCTCCAGCTCACGAACTGTGAGATCATTACCTAAGGTGAAGTCCGATGTGTAACAACTAAGCCACCCAGGCACCCCAGTAATTCCTATCTCTTCAAGTGACATAAAGCGAAGAATGAGAAATGCCATAGAGTGTACCTAGCATCTGGTAGGTCCACAAAAAGTGTGAGTTTGAAAACATTGCTGAGTGTTTCTTGCTCTCAGCCAGTGTGAGGCACCACCCAGATGCCTGGGGCTCCTGGAACAGAGCTGAGCAAGCCCGCAGGGTCTGGGGTCTCCAGTGGGGCAGCAGAAGGCAGGCCCCGGCCCCCAGGAGCTGGGGAAGGTTGGCGGCATGTGGGGAGACCCATGGCCAGGCCCCTTAGCCCTAGACGTTCTGGGCTAGAGTCTGCGGCCTGGGCAGAGGGGCCTGGTGGGGGAAGGGTGCAGGGAACTGAAATTCTGGTGTGTGGGGAAGCAACCAAAAATCTTGTTCTACCTGGTGAGCATCCTGTGCTGGAAGGAGCTGTCTAGTTCACGTCTGCCACCCCCCTGCCTCGGCAGGGGCTTCAGTCCCCAGATGGGAAGATGTCCCCAGGCTCTGGGGCACCTGCTCTATTGGGGGGGGGGGGCAGTTCTGCAATTCTGACTCAGAGTGCCGGCTTCCTCTCACTCCTTTGGCCTTGATGGACAAGAGCCTCAGGCTGGGGACGGAACTGACCCTCAGGTGGGGACACTCCACCGCTCCGGCACCGTGCAGGGGAGCGTCCCTGGAGCAGCAGCTGTGCCGGGCCTGGGATGGTGTGGGGCTGCAGGGCAGGATGGAGGAGGGCTCCCAGAGACACCGGCCCCTGAGGGGAAATCTTCGGGGCTGCACTAGGGCCTAGCAAGTTTTCCTGGAGACAGTGGCTTCAGCAATGGCGGGGGGTTGGGGGCAGGTGGCCTCCCAGATGTAGGTCTTTCCAGCTGCTGCACCAGACACCTCCCAGGGCACTGCTCTCCTGCCCTCCCGTAGGTCCTCCTATGGGTTCTGGGCAAGGACAGCACACCCTCTGGCCCTCCTGTGTCTCTGGTGTCCCTTCCTCACCCTTAGTACCCAGACCAGCAGTGGGGAGGTCTAACCGCCTGGATTTCTAGCCTAACGACTCTTGTCTTTGGGGCTGCACCCTGGGGCCCATGGCCTCGTTCCAACCTCCTGCTCTTTTGCGCTCAGGCCAGCGTGATCTTGCAGCCTCAGCCAGCCAGCCCCATGATGGCAGGAACACTGGGCATCTGTGCCTACCTGGCCACTGCAGGCTCCAGGAAGGTGGGCCTGCGAAACTACCGGTGACCCGCCTGGCCTAGCCCCCAGGGCCCTTTCCTGTGTCAGACTAAATCGGAGGCCTGCCCCTGCCCCTGGGGAAACTGAGGCCGGCACTCCTTGCCCAGTCCTTGCTATGCATGAGTCAGGCTGGGGAGACAGGACAGCAGCCTCCCCCTGGGAAGAACCAGGGCACCTTGGTTGGGATGCTCAAAAAAAGGACCTGCCGAGAATACAGCCAGGCCTGGCTCCTTGGACATTTCTGCCTGTATCGCCGTCTCCCTGACTTGGGGTAGTGGATGGGCTATAAGGAATTGTGTCACTGGGGATGACAGCAAAGCCCAGCTCATAGTGAAGTGTCCCTGGGGCACCCAGCACAGGGCCTGACACCCAGGGGAGTCTTTGTCACTGTATTTGCAGAGTCCAACACTAATGCGGGCCATCTTGTTTAGCCTCGCGACCTCCCAGGGTGATCTCCCCTCCAAAGAACATGTGCGCGTGTGATTGTGCATGCACGTGTGTGTGGGTGTGTGCACGTGCACGCACGTGCGCATGGCCCTCTCTAGAGGTCCAGGGGCGACTCCATGAACGGTGAGGGCTTCAGCTTTTCTTCAAGGGCAGCATAATCCGATCTGTGGCCCTGATCCGCCTAATCCTCTCCAGACACTTCCTCTCTCAACCCCCAAGCCATCTGTGCTGCTACAGCCAGCCTCAGAGCCAGGGCACTCCTGGGCACCCTGTGTCCTCCAGCCCCCCAGCTCCTCTCTGGCTGTGGCATAGGTGGCCTCCCTTCTCTGCCCTTCTCCTTCACACGTGCTGAGTAAGCAGCCCTCTTCCAGACTGTAAAACCGAGTCCCGGGACGTGGTGAGCACACACAGCAGCTGGCGTCCCCTGGCTGGCTTCTGGGTCCCCTGGCTGGGGGAGCAGGTGCCCAGGCAGAGCTCGGGGTCGGGAAGAAGGAGAGGAAGGCCTGGCCTCATCCTTCCCTTAGACAGCTGTCCAGCCCTCTGCTCAGCCCAAACCCGGGAGCCCTCCTCCAGTGGCTCTGTCCACAGTCCCTGCTCGTTCTCCCCACACCTGATCTGGACACATTCTCCAACTTCTTTACCACCCCAGGTCCAACCAGTTCCCCTGAGCCACTGCAGCGGCCCCCGACGGTTCCCTGAACGGGTTCCGAGGACTTCTCTACTCATATGCCGGCCTGTTTCCTCTCCGGAACCATTCCCTGCGGTGGGGACCTGAGGGCTCCTCTTCTGCTCTGGAGCCGGGAGAAGGTCGGAGTGAGGGGCCTAGCGGGCCCCATCCTGACACTGACCTCTGTTCAACAGTGTGGATTTTCGACTTCCTATGTAATCAACTTCCCGTTTGAGGGCTAGCACAGAGACACGTTAACATATCTACAGAGGTGCGTCGGGCTGTGGCCGTGAGCTGAGCATCGGGCTGTCCGGGGCCCTGTGCACCCCGCATCCTCAAGGGCTTTGTGGCCGAGCCAGGAGATAGCGCTGATGCCCTACAAATAGCAAGGTCCTCGTGGATGGCCGCCTGTGTGCCCAGAGCCCAGCTGAGAGAAGGGCTTTGGGCAAGAGTAGGAGCAGATAAGGGGCGCCTGGGTGGCTCAGTCGGTTAAGCGTCCGACTTCAGCCCGGGTCACGATCTCGCGGTCCGTGAGTTCGAGCCCCGCGTCGGGCTCTGGGCTGATGGCTCGGAGCCTGGAGCCTGCTTCCGATTCTGTGTCTCCCTCTCTCTCTGCCCCTCCCCCGTTCATGCTCTGTCTCTCTCTGTCTCAAAAATAAATAAACGTTAAAAAAAAAAAATTAAAAAAAAAAAAAAGAGTAGGAGCAGATAAGAGGAGCCTGGGTGGGTGGGGTGGGGATCTGGATTCCGAGGGCTGGAGGGAGGGACACAAAATTGTGAGCTCAAACTCTGGCTCTACGATCTACCAAACTTCGACAGCTTGGGTAACTTAGTTAGCCTTGGTGCCTGGGTTCCCCCATTTGTATTTGAAGTACCAGTCGTTCCTACCTCTTAGGCCTGTCTGAGGTTTGAATGTGACCATTCCCGTACAGGTTTTAGGACAGAGCCAGGCTTCCCAGTTTTCGCATTTACGGGCCGTGTGGCCTTGGTTCCACCACCTGACCCCTTTGGGCCTGGGTTTCCCTGTCTGCAAAGCCTGGGTAATGAGGTCGGCCCCCAAGCCCTGAAGCTTAGATGCAGGAATGCCTAGGAGACCCCCAACGCAGTGCTACTAACTGCTCTTGTTTCATGAGGGCACAGAGAGGTTAAGTGACTTGTCCAAGGCCACACAGCAAGGAAGCAGCCCAGCTGTGTTTGAGCCAAGGCAGTGTGGCTCCAGCGCCCCCAGGGCTCACTGATACACGCTGGGGCCATTGCCCTGCTGCTGGTGGCATCACTCGTCTTCAGGGGAGGGGACCGGCCTGGTCTTTGGTGGTGGTAAAGGTGTCAGGGGTGACAGGTGGGAAGGAACAGTCTCTGGCTCCTCTGGGCCTCCAAGCCCCCTTGCCACCCCTCACACTGCCCCCAGCCCTGGCCGTGAGGCAGCCCTGGGAGTCCTCTTATCACAGAGCCACGCACCCTGAGACCGCAGTGTGGTCACATTTCTGAGAATCCCTCGCCTCTTGCCTAACCGTTCCCACTGGTGACTGAGCTCTTCCTTAGCAACCTCTTCTTCCCTTCTCGGCCACTTCATCCTAAGCCAAGGGCACATCTGGCCAACAGGGTGGGAAGGGACCGTTTCACAGCTGCAAGAGGCACGCGCTGGGGGCCCAGCGTGTGCTGGGGGTGGGTGCCTGCTAAGGGAAGAGTGCCTCCCCTAGCCCCAAGCCCGGGCACATCCAGGGGTGCAGCCCGGGTCCTTTTGATGGATACGCCCGTGGAGCATGGCTCTCGCCCAGGGGAGCTGGCTCTGGCTTTGGCAATGGGACCGGGTCTCCCAGATGCCCTTCGTCATGGCTGTGGCCTGCTCTCGCCCCCATCCTCCATGCCTCATGCTCCTCTCTTGATGGGGGACCATGGCAGGAGGGAGAACCAGACCCCAGAACCACACAGAAGCTGGAAGGGGCTGTGGGGATTCTCTCCTGGACAGTGGGTCCTGACTCTCCCACCTGTGTCACACTCTTTAACATCTTTGGGTCCCATCTGTACCATCCAACTATATCATTACTCTAGGTGGATAACTAGTCTCACTTGCCATGAATACGACATAATCACAAAAACAAATATTATTGAAACAATGAGGTCAGCACCCTGAGGGCAGTGGTTTGTGATTTACTGCTGTATTCCCAGCACCCAGAAAAGTACCTGACACATCACAGGTCCTCAAAATACATTTTTTGAGTGAGGGGCCGGTAAATGAGCCAATGCACAAGGAAAGAGTGATCTGGATACGGACGCTTGGGGAAGGCGCTAATGTTCGAGAGGTGTCAAAGCCACACCGGCTTCAAGTGGAGACCTTCTTCTCGACATATCTGTTGTGGGGAGGAAAGCTTTCCCAGCAGACTGCCCGACTGTGCTCCTGCCCACGAATACATGTGACAATGTGCGTGGGGACAGACGCCAGCCCCTTCGGCCACAGGAGGACCCTCTTCCGAGTCGGGCTTTCTGACCCCTGGATGCTCCCCGTGGTGCTGGACAGGGCCATCTTCGAAGAGCATGCAGTCACCATGCCCGCCTGGCAGGAGCCTGTGGGGGTGGCCGCCGTGCCTCCTAGGCAGAGGCCTGGCACAGGAAACCTGACGTCACCCTGACTCACTCCTCAGATGAGGCTGAGGGTGCCCATCACTCGTCACTCTCACCTTCGTGCCTCCCTGGCATAGAGGATGGTAACCATGCCATTCATTTCTTCCTTCCTCCCTGGGGCACAGGCTTGAGGTGTAGGTTTGGAAGGAGGAGGAAGGAATACGACACACAAGCCCACATCAGCACAGAGCTTCGAGCTTTGCGATTGTAGAAGGGAAACCGGGGGGCGGGGGGGCTGGGTGGGGGCGCGGGGGGGCCCGCGGGGGGGGCCAGGGAAAGACCAGGAATCCCAAAGGCAGGAGGTGAATGACACTTCACTGTCCGAGCAGGTGGTTACAAAGAATAACACAGCGTCATCATTTGTTCCAATTAGATATTTTAATTAAAAAGAAAAAAAATGAAGGTGGGTCCCAAACCTACTTCACAGTGCCTGCTCTGTAACTGAGTATGGCACACCCCTGCTGTTGCCCCTTACGGTCTAGTGACGAGCGGGGTCCGCCCTCCAGAACCTGCAGCCTGGGGGGCATCCAGTCGAACTGAGACCCCTCCTCACTCTGTCTTCACCCGTGTGTGCCCGGAGCCCTGCCTCCCCTCTGCCAGGGGGGGACGGCGTTCCTTCAGGAGGTGGCAGAGGAGGGAAGACATCCCCCGCCATGACTCACCAAAGGTCTGGGCTCTTTAGTCAGAGCAGAAGTGGGGGTGGGACGTGGGTTTGCGTCTTCTTCTCCCTTTCTTCTTACCCCGGCCTTGGGCTTTCACCCTGTTGTTGGGGGTGGGGGTTACCCCAGTTTGGGAAGAGGGGGAAGGAGGCAAAAGAGAAGCTCCTCTTTCAGTGGTAAGTCAGGCCTCCTCGAGTCTGTGTTCCAGAGCTGCAAAAGGGACAGCCCCACAGCAGGTGGCTTCGAGGGGGGTGACAACACATATGCAGCCACCTCAGGCAGAGCGCTGGGCAGGGCCCCGGGGACTGTGTCACCAGAGCAAACCTTTGATAATGTACTCCCACTCCCGAGTGGAACTTCGAGTCCGTTTTTCCCAAGGAGGGCAACAGCCCAGCATGGGAGTCCGCGATCTGCAGCCCCTACCATCGAGCTGATTTTCACTCCTGAGCCAGGATCTCAGCGGGCCAGTTCTCTCTCCTCCTCCCCAAGGAGCTGGAAGGCCGTGGTTCCCAGCATGGCAGGTGACGCCAGCCCCACGGGTTAGCAAGACTGGACCTGACTATTCTTTTGCATGCTCTGTAATTTGCCCCTGGAATCAGCCATTAAGTCATTTGCCAGGCTGATGCCAAGGATAAGGGCCCCATATCAGCCTCTGGGATCTGTGGCCCAGACACCCCGGCTCTGTTGTGGGCTTTGCCGCATCAGCCTCCAGACTGGCCTGTAGGGAGGGACAGGACACTGCAGGGGCCCAGGCGGTGGTGTCACCTCATAGCCTTGGAACCGGTGTGGGTGAACAGCTGGTGAACTATGAGCTGCCATCTTACAGATGGGGACACTGAGGCATGAGAGAGTGACTTGGCCCCAAGAATCTCTGGAGTCCGTGGGGCTTCTGTTCCCTGGGTCCTCTCTTCCCCACAGCACACATAAGCTACAAACGGTCTCAAACACTGTGCATACAGACCATGCTCCGACATCTATAGACACGTAGACCCACCATCTCGAGGAGTTTAGAGTTTATAAGCCAAGTAGAGGGCTTGGGGGTTGACACGGGTCCTAGCTGCAGCCCTCCAAGACAGTCTGGACACAGGGAACAGCAAGGGAGCTGGAAGGATCTTACACAGGGCACTGAGTAGTGGGGGCCTAAGGGTTGGGATCTGAAATCCCACACAGCTAGGGGCAGGAATGGGGGCAGCTCCCAAACATCTCTGCTTTGGAGTTCAGCGGCCAAAATTTCTTGCCCCCAACCCAGGGGCCCAGATCCTCCACCCCCCGCTACCCCCCACCTGGGCCTCACCACATCCGGTCCCTGGGCTTGTGGCTGGGGTGGGGGTGGGCAGAGGGATGTAGTTGCTGAGCTCCCCATTCTCAATGCTCGCTGTCTCGCTCTGGTGCCAGTCCAAGGTCCCTGCTGTCCAGGGGGCCTGCTACAGCCTAGGAAGGGTTGACAGGGGGCGTGGTAAGGGGGTGGAGGAGGCAGATTCTGGTAGTTCTTCTCCCTCTTCCCCTCGGTGAGGCTCTTGAAATTCCCACAAGGCCCCAGGGAGAGCCCAGCAACGTCAGCCAGAGTTCCCCTTCCGAGTAGGCCTGTGACTTGGGGAAGTGCTTCGCCCTGGGCCCCTGGGGTTTCCCTGGGCCCCAGGGGAACCTTGCCCCACTCATAACTGGAAACTCATCATAGGCCCCCTGCCTTTCCCCTGGAAGGTCCAGGGGTCCTTCTCATGCCAATGTCCAGGGTCTTGGGCCCAGAGGATAATGGTCCGGGCTAGGCTGGCCACTAACCTGCTGTAAGACCCAGAGTGCTGATCTCAGCCATGCAGTGCGGGAGAGGAGGGAGAAGGGGAAATAAAGTTTCTCCTGTGCGAGATTTCGAACTAGAAAAGGGCCATCTCAGCATGGCTTCCCAGTCTTCAGTGTAAAAATCATCACAATGTCAATTTTTTTTTGGTAACGAATTCCTAGAGGGAAGATCCTGGAGGAGAAAGGCAGAAGGCAGAGGGAGCTTGGCAAGGGGCACCGCTGGCGCCCAAGTCTCCGGGCACGGGGATGTGCACCTGAGAAGCCAGTTCCCAAGCACTGAGCAGTGTGGAGCAGCTCAAGGGGTGGGAGCGTTCTTCCAGGCTAGGGCGCAGAAGTGGCGGGTGGCATTCGCGCCCCACTGATCCTGGCAAACGCCTTCCCTCCCCAGCTGGTCCCGGCTTCCTCCCCCACCCTCCGCCCGCCCCGTCCCCGGGCCCGCCCAGCTCGCGCCAGCTGCGGGCCGCGGGGGCGGGCGCCGGCGCCTTCCTGCTGCCCTTGTATGGTGACCCGGGAGGCCGGCCCAGGGGTACTTAAGCCGGGGCGCCGCCCAGGGCGCCCAGAACCCTCCTTTCGGGCAGCGCGGAGGCCGTGAGAGTCCGGGAGCGCTCCGGTTTACAAGAAGAGGAAGCGCGGTTAGAGGGGCCCCGAAGAGCCACGGCCGTCGCTATGGGGCTGGAGGCGGCGCGCGAGCTGGACTGCGCGGCGCTGGGCGCGCTGCTGCGGGAGCCGCGGGAGGCCGAGCGCACGCTGCTGCTCGACTGCCGCCCTTTCCTGGCCTTCTGTCGGCACCACGTGCGCCACGCGCGGCCCGTGCCCTGGAACGCGCTGCTGCGGCGCCGAGCGCGGGGCCCGCCCGCCGCCT
>NW_024412419.1:35936335-36180474 GCF_014898765.1 Herpailurus yagouaroundi
CGCCTGCCTGCTGCCCGACCGTGCTCTTCGGGTCCCTTTGGGGGGCGGGGAGCTGGCGCGGGCCGTGGTGCTGGACGAGGGCAGCGCCTCGGTGGCTGCGCTCCCGCCCGACGGCCCGGCGCACGCGCTGCTCTCCGCGCTGCTGCCCGAGACCCGCGCGGGGCCCACGGCCGTCTGCTTCCTGCGAGGTGAGCGCCGCCCGCGCCGGCCCCCTCCCGGCCCACGCTCCCAACCCGCCGCCCCCGCCGGGCCCACCCCGCTAACCGGCCCTCTCCCTCCCTGCAGGCGGCTTCGACGGCTTCCAGGCCTGCTGCCCCGATCTGTGCTCCGAGTCCCCCGCCCCGGCCATGTCGCCTGTTGGGGCCGAGAACAGCCGTTCTGACGCCAGGGCTCCCTTTTACGACCAGGTGAGTTGAGATCAGGGCTCCGTGCACTGCTCTCCCCGCTACCTCCGTATTTGCCCGATAGGCACCTCTGGGGAAAGAGGCCGCCACTCGTGGATGCCAGGAGTCTCTCCATGTCCGCATTCGTGTGTGTGTGTGTGTGTGTGTGTGTGTGTGTCCGCAGCAAACGGGAGCACATCTATGTGTATATGATATGGGCCGCTCACGTGAATCTGTGTGCCTGAAGTGTATTTGGGGCCTTGATGGGGGAGGTGTGTGTTTGTGTGTGTCCCCGTGTGTCCTCGTATTCTTGAGTGTGATCCTGGTCAGGATAGGCTGAGGGCTCCTCTTGTCCAGGCCAGCCTGCCCTGTCTTCTCTCACTGGTGTTCAGGCTCTCCAGGCCTGGGCCGGGAAGACCTCACCATCACCCCCTTCCTCCTCCCCATGCAGGGCGGCCCCGTGGAGATCTTACCCTACCTGTTCCTGGGCAGCTGCAGCCACTCCTCCGACCTGCAGGGGCTGCAGGCTTGTGGCATCACAGCTGTCCTCAACGTCTCCGCCAGCTGCCCCAACCACTTTGAGGGCCTTTTCCGCTACAAGAGCATCCCGGTGGAGGACAACCAGATGGTGGAGATCAGTGCCTGGTTCCAGGAGGCCATAAGCTTCATTGGTAAGAGGGGGGCCCTCAGCCCAGGGACCTGAAGGGGCACCTGTCAGCTCCCCTGCTTGCCTTCTTGTCTGACCCTCCTCCCCTTCCTCACCTCCTTTGCAGACTCGGTGAAGAACGCTGGAGGCCGGGTGCTCGTACACTGCCAGGCGGGCATCTCACGCTCCGCCACCATCTGCCTGGCTTACCTGATCCAGAGCCGCCGCGTGAGGCTGGACGAGGCCTTCGACTTTGTTAAGCAACGCCGGGGAGTCATCTCCCCCAACTTCAGTTTCATGGGGCAGCTGCTACAGTTTGAGACGCAGGTGCTATGTCACTGAGGCAGGGCCGCACCTTGCTGGCTCCCCCAGGGCCACCGGGTCCCTCTGTTCAGGGCAAGCTGCCCCTTCCCTGGAATTCCAAAAGCCCCCAGCTGGTGGTGCTGGGAATGTGGGAATGCTGGACTTTCTCACCTGGTGCTCTTCTGCTAGGTTTGAGGGCTGGCCCTCATCCCGGGGGACCAGAATGGAGGGCGTGTCTGCTTCCCCTCACCCCTCTGTCTCCTGGCAGAAACTGACTGGACTCTACACCCATGGATTCCCACTGGTCCCACCACCGTGTTGAAGCCCTTGGCAGCCCGAGAGCTCTAAGGGAACAAGCTGTGACAATCAGGAGCCCCGCCTGCAGGGGCGGGGAGGGGGGGGTTCCACTACAGGCCTGGAGTCTGAGCCCTGAGCTCCTGGGGAGCTGGGTGTTGGGGAAGTGACGCGTCTGTGGCGTCCGGACCTCTGTGCTTGCGTGTGCACACGTGTGTATGTGTGTGAGTGTTTCACGCCTGTATTGGCCAGGCGCTGGAAAGTTATTTGTGTTCAGCTGACATTTAACACTCCCTCCCCCACTTCCTCCCGGCCCTGTGGGCGGGGGTTGGAAACTTAGCACTTTATATTTATACAGAACATTGAGGATGCATCAATAAAATATTGTTTTGTTTAAAAAACAACTTCTCAAGCGTCGGTCTCAAGTCAGTGCCTGGGAAAATGCTCGAACGCTGTTTCATCAGACCTCGCCTTTCCTCGTGCTGGCAGTATCCAAGAAGTGGAAGGAAGAAGGTGCTGGTGGGGGGCCTCACCTGCAGGAGGAGCCCCTCGGCCCTGCCCCCCACCTCCGCCCCACCGTGTGGGTGTCCTGGCCCAGCTCTGTCTGTCTCCAGAGCTGAAGGAGGCAGTTTCAGGGAGGCTGTCTCCAACCTTATTCCTGTTACTGGCTTTGGACCCTGTGGGGAAAAGGCCATGTGTCCATGGCTCGGGCCCCACTTCCTTTTTGGAACGTGGGTGCATATGTACGTGTGCGGGTCTATGTATGTGGCTGCTGCCACGGGTGTGGGTGTCTGTGCTCGGCTCGCACACACCTGCATGCCGTGTGTACTTGAACGTATCTGTGTGTGTGCCCATGTGTGTGGCTCTTCCCGTGGCCGTATGCACGTGTGTGTGCTAGGCCGGGCCCCCTTTTCCCTACAGGAGGGCAGCACAGCCTCTCTGACCTCTTCTCGCACACACCCGGGCCGGGCCCCCAAGCCTCGGAATGCCCATTTGCGCCAGGGCTCCCGGAAGCCCCGTTCCAGAGTTCCTTCTTGTCCCCAGGAGTCATGTGGCCCGGGGTCTGGTGTGGAGAACACGTCACCAGGCATGGGCTTGGTTGTTCTTTCCACCCACTCAAGTAGCATGCCTTGACCGAATATTGGTTACTTGCCTGGTTTGAGACTACGCTGTCTGGGGAGGCATGAGTCGTGGGCCCAGGCCAAGCCAGAAGTGGAGGGGTGCATGCTGGGGCGGCCGGAAACGGGTACTGTGATTTGCCAGAGGGCAGGGGTGCTGAGGCCCTTGAGGACAGCTCTGGGACAGCTCACCCTGTGTCATTCAGCCTCCGCTCTGATGCTCCTGGCCGCTTGGAGTGTCATCTAACTCTGTCTTTCCAAACTCAGCTCAAGGGTCATCCCCGCGGAGGGCTGGCTCTTCCTTAGGAAATTCTGAGCGCCTGGCAGGGTGCACCTGAGGGGTGTAGTTTGACGGTTAGGGAGCCAGCTTTGCTCGCTGTATTTCAGTTCCCTTATCTGTAAAGTGGGGTTTTATTATGAGCCCCTGGCAGTTAGGGTGGTCTTGAGAATGACACAAGTCAATCCGTTTAAGGGGCTTAGCCCAGCACCTGCACATAGTAGGTGCTCAGGACATGTTAGCGGGTGGTCGGTGAAGGTTTTCAGGCGTGCGGGTGTGTAGGTATGCGTCTCCACTGGGCTGGATGCTCATGAGGGCAGGGCCCGTGGTCTGCTCTGCCCTCTGTGCCCGGGGTCTGGCACACATGGGCACTCGTTCCACAAGGCCGGGTGAAGGACGAACAGCCCGCCCCCAGTGCCTAGCTCTCTCGGCCGTCTAGGGGTGGGTGAGAGCTGGGCAGAGCCGGGCTTACTATCCGGGCTTCCTTAGGTCCTGAGTGGGGCTTCCGTTTGGATCTGCCACCAGCCGCTCAGCTTGGGGTTGGGGGGTGGGGAGAGCATGGGGGGCCCTGAGTCCCGGGAGACTTCCCACCACACGGTCACATCTCACAAACAGCAGGACTGGTGGCTGCCCACCCCACCCTCACCGCTACCCCATCCCTTCCATCTACCCTCCCCATCCAGCCTCCCCTGCCTGTGTTTTTCAGTTTGTTTTCTAAACAAACGGCATTTCTGTCTCTCCCCCTCCTTCCTTCTTATTTATTTTTTAAATATATATTTTTTTTATTTGAGAGAGAACATGAGCAGGGGAGACAGGCAGAGGGAGGGAGGCGGGGAGGGGGGAGAGAGAGAGAGAAAGAATCTTAAGCAGGTTTCATGCTCAGCGCATAGCCTGATGGGGGGGGGGGGGGGGCTCAGTCCCACCAACCTGGAACATGACCTGAGCTGAAATCAAGAGTCGGATGCTTAATCGACAGAACCACCCAGGCACCCCTTCCTTCCTTCCTTCCTTCCTTCCTTCCTTCCTTCCTTCCTTCCTTCTTTCTTTCTTTCAAACTTTTAAATTGTGGTTAAAAATATACGGGGGGGGGGAGGGGGCACCTTGCCTCAGTTGGTTAAGCACCCAACTTCAGCTCAGGTCATGATCTCACGGCCTGTGGGTTCAAGCCCCGCATCGGACTCCGTGCTGATGGCTCAGATCCAGGAGCCTGCTTCAGATTTTGTGTCTCCTCCCCTCCCCTCGACCACCTCTCAAAGATAAGTGTAAAAACAAAACAAAACAGAACACTGCAAATATACAGTCGTCCCTCCTCATCCGAGGTTTTGCTTTCTGTGGTTTTAGTTGCCTCTGGTCAACCGCAATCTGGAAGCAGGCGATCCTCTCCCTGACCTCTCATTGGAAGGTCAATACTACCTAACACTGTGTCACAGCGCCGACACCGTGCGCCTCACCTCATCTCACCACGCAGGCATTTTATCTCCCATCGGCACAAGGAAGGGCAAATGCGGCGCAGCGTGACATTTTGAGAGAGACCAAATTCACATAGCTTTAATTACAGCCTCAATTAGTTGTTGGGGCGCCTGGGCGGCTCAGTCAGTTAGGCGTGCGACTCTTGATTTTGTTGTGATCTCACAGTTCATGAGTTCGAGCCCCACGTCGGGCTTTGCGATCACGGTGTGGAGCCTGCTTGGGATTCACTCTCTCTCTCTCTCTCTCTAAAATAAATAAATAGACTTAAAAAATAATTACAGTGTTTATTAGTTGTTGTTAATCTCTTACTGTGCCTAACTTGTTTTCTTCCTTCCTTCCATCCTTCCTTCCTTCCTTCCTTCCTTCCTTCCTTCCTTCCTAGGCACTATATCCAGCATGGTGCCCAACACAGGGCCTGAAACGACCCTGAGATCAAGACCCGAGCTGAGGTCAAGAGTCGGACGCTTAACCAACTGAGCCACCCAGGCGCTCCTACTATGCCTAATTTGTAATTTAAGTGTTTATCATAGGTATGTTTGTATAGGAAAAAATACTATATATAGGGGTTTGTATTATCCACAATTTCAGGCACCCACTGGGGGTCTTGGAATGTATCCCCTGCAGAGACATTATACATTCATGTGTAACATAAAATGTATCATCTTTACTATTTAAAAAAAATTTTTTTTAACGTTTATTTATTTTTGAGACAGAGAGAGACAGAGCATGAACGAGGGAGGGTCAGAAAGAGGGAGACACAGAATCTGAAACAGGCTCCAGGCTCTGAGCTGTCAGCACAGAGCCCGACGCAGGGCTCGAACTCATGGACCGCGAGATCATGACCTGAGCCGAAGTCGGCCACTTAACTGACTGAGCCACCCAGGCGCCCCTCATCTTTACTATTTTTTTCTTAAATTTTTTTTAACGTTTATTTATTTTTGAGACAGAGGGAGACAGAGCATGAACGGGGGAGGGGCAGAGAGAGAAGGAGACACAGAATCGGAAACAGGCTCCAGGCTCTGAGCCATCAGCCCAGAGCCCGACGCGGGGCTCGAACTCCCGGACCGCGAGATCGTGACCTGGCTGAAGTCGGACGCTTAACCGACTGCGCCACCCAGGCGCCCCTTATCTTTACTATTTTTAAGTGTACGGTAATGTTGAGCATATTCAAGGTCTCCAGAACTTTCCCATCTTGCAAGGCTGAAAGTCTGTACCCATTAAACAACCACTCCCCATTTTCTCTTCCCCCAGGCCCTGGCAGCCACCATTCTTTCTGTCTCTGAACCTGACTGTATACTTCATAAGCGGAATCATACCATATTTTCCCTGCGCTGAATGGCTTATTTTGCTTAGCGTAATGTCCTCAAGTCAAACTGTATCTCTCAACTGAGAATCTGTTGCTCTACCCAAGCAGGGCGATTATTATTACGATTATTTTACAAAGCACTCATCCGAAGCGGCCAGCTCATTGCATTTTTACACACATTAATACTGTGTCCGGGCACCAGGGGCAACTGTCTGTTCTCCCTGTGATTCTGACTCCTGTCTTTTGAGAAATGCTGGATTCTAGGCATGGCAGGATGCGGAGAGGCACTTGTGGACGGTGGCTGGTGACCTTGCCTCGTCTCTGTTGCTTCTTTTCACTGGGCACTGGCTGGGGAGGTCCCCAAATCCCTCACCTCCAGGATTTAAATCCAGGTGGGACCCTTGGCGACCAAGCTCTGAGAATGGGCTTCTTCAGAGGCCAAGGAGCAGAGAGGAGGAGGGAGATGGGTAAGGAGCCTTGGTTTCTGGATCTGTGAAATGGGGATAAATGCCAGTCTTGCAAGGCTGTTGTGGGGGATGACAGGGGTAGTGTCCCTGCGAGGGTCCAGGTATGCAAAGATCCCCCTTTCCACATGGCAGGCTTCTCTGGGGTGCTGGTTACACCGGGCGTTCAGCGTGTAAACTTTTCCTGATCCCTACGCTTGTGATTGTCCGCTTATAAAAATTAGTGCCCTTTCCCTCCTCCCACAGATAGACTGTGGTGCCTCAGGGTCTCAGGCAGCTTTCCCCATGTCTGCGCACAGGGCGGGGGCAGGACCGGGTCTCCACATATTGGAGGATGAGGTCCACGCCAGGGCGCCCACCTCAGCACCCTTCTGTGGTGTTCCTCTGCCCCCTGGTGGTGGGAGGGGACCTCAGAAGAGGCACACTCCCAAGTGGGACCCTCCCTCCCTGCAGGGCGCTTTGTGCCTGGATTCTTGCCTTCTTGCCCACTTCAGCCAGGCTGGGAAGGGTTGACTAGGGTCCAGAAGGCTCGGCCTGGGCTGGGGGTGGGGAACACACATAGGGGTGGGTAGGGCTGGGGGTGGGGAACACAGGTGTGGGTAGGGCAGCAGGTGGAGTTGGTTGGGGCAAGGCTGCAGGTGGGGGCTGGAGACGCTGCTATTTAAGCGTGGGAGTGGGGGTGGGAGTGGCTGGCTTGTCCCTGCCTGGGAGTCGTGCTCCCACTTGCTGCAGGGCTCGCGGTGGGGGGGGGGGGGGGGCACCAGAGCATGAATATGGGAGGCCTCTGGCCTTGGGTGCTGGGTCTGGTCTCTTTGCCAGGTAAGTGGGCTGCTAGCCTGCAGAGTGCTGAGTAGAGGCAAGAAGGGTGTGGCTGGAGCCTGCAGGGATCTGAACGGCGCAGAAAATGGGCTCTCCAGGGATGTTCCCAGAAATCAGTTCCTAGGGGGCACCAAGGGGAGGCATCCTGAAGATCCTGAAAGCAGAGGGCCTGCCTGGCAGGAGGTAGCAGGTGTAGCCCTCAGGCATCCTTGTTTTGCTGGTCATGCCAGGCTTGCTCGATCTGAGTCTGATTTCCAGAGGCCTGGGCTGAGAAGGGAGGCATGGGGCCGGGGCAGCTAGCCCGGGCTCACCCTCACTGTTAGAGCCTGAGGTCTGGTCCCGCCTCTCTTTTGCTTCCTCCCCTATCTCATATACACAGCTATTCAGAGCCTGGGGCTGCTTTTTGGAACCCAGTGTTGGTCCCCTTAAAGAAGCTCCTTCCTCCAAGTTGTCTAGGCCTTGCCATCAGCTTGCACTGAGGGGAGGCCAGGCAGTCTCCCAGGACTACTTTCTGGGGGTCTGCCTTCGCGAAGGGCCTGGCTGTTGTGGTCTGATACTACCCAGCCCCCACCCCCCAGGCCCTGTTGTCCTCTCTCGCCAATGAGGGCACTTCGGGCATCATGGGTACGTGCCCGTCTGGGCCAGGTTTGATCCTAGGAGCACCCTCAGCCTCCAGCTGCTCAGAAGCCTGTGGAACCAGCTTCTCGGAGGGCCTCAACCCCGAGGGGACCCAGACATCCTGGGACAAGGACATCCCTGCGATTAACCAAGGTGAGGGCGCTGTGTCTTCTTGTGGGGTGGAGGGGCTACGAAATTGTCCACGTAGTGTGGTGAAAACCACGCAGAACACGCGGATGAGCAGAAGGAGCTGGAACTGTGCCAGCTTACTGGGCTCTGGGTGAATAGCAGTTCCTCGGTCTATGGGCAACTCTTGAAAAGTCTATATTTCTGTATCTTTTCCATGAGATTGTTGCTTTCATAAGAAGGGAGGAAAGCCTACGTTTTTAAAAATGGCCTGATTAAAACGTGGGTCTTCAGATGCTCCGGCTGGTGTTAAACTAAGTCATCAGCGGATGTTCGAAAAGATGTCAGCCACCTGGTGCAGGATAGGCTGCAGGTGTGAGGGTATGAGCTGGGCTATAGACACAAAGAGGCATGAGGCCCATGGCCTTCTTGTCTGGGGAATCCCTGCTGAAGAAAGGGAACATCTAGGGGCGCCTGGGTGGCTCAGTTGGTTAAGCATCCGACTTCAGCTCAGGTCATGATCTCGTGGTTCGTGAGTTCGAGCCCCGTGTCAGCACGGAGCCTGCCTTAGGTTCTGTGTCTCCCTCTTTCTCTGACTGTCCCCCACTTGCACTCTGTATGTGTGTGTGTCTCTCTCAAAAACAAATGAACATTTAAAAAAAAAAAATTAAAGGGGCGCTTGGGTGGCGCAGCTGGTTAAGCGTCCGACTTCAGCCAGGTCACGATCTCACGGTCCGTGAGTTCGAGCCCCGCGTCAGGCTCTGGGCTGATGGCTCGGAGCCTGGAGCCTGTTTCCGATTCTGTGTCTCCCTCTCTCTCTGCCCCTCCCCCGTTCATGCTCTGTCTCTCTCTGTCCCAAAAATAAATAAACGTTGAAAAAAAAATTAAAAAAATTAAAGAGAATGTATAGATAACCTGGAATGAAGCTGCGGGGGTGGGGGGAATACTGGAATTCGGGTGTTGGAGCCGAAGTGTCGGGGGGACGGGGGGGGGGACTTTGGAGGGATGGGGATCTCCCGAATGTGGCCGCTACCCTGTGGTCTGAACCGACTTGGAGCCCCGGAGCTACGGAGCCTCAGGGCAGTGCGTGACCTTTTGGTAACTGTGACTGGTCTGGAGGTAGCCAGAACCCATCTGAGGCTTCCCTGGCATTGATTTTGAGCTGCCATGGATGCTCTCAGCTCGGGCTGCTGGAGCCCAACTGCTATCCGAGAGGCCCTTTACCGGGAAGCACACCCCAGCCCCAGCTGCCGGGAATGTGGGCCGCTAAGGCCTCGCAGCTGAAGGCCCTCTGCCAGGGATGCTTGGGAAGCCACTCCCTCCCCTGCCCAAGGTGGCCCGCCGTGACTCCTGTGGGCCACGGGTCAGTCCCCTGCCTCAAAGTGGAACAAGTCTGTGGTGCCATTTGGGGTCCAGAGCTCCTGTGGGATCAGACTGGGGCTGCACCCCGGCGGAGTCGGGGTGTTCCCCAGCACCCCTCAGTAAATCGCTTGCAGGTGCCTCCCCAGCCCAGGCTCTGCTTCTAGGGAACCCGACGTAAGGTACCGCCAGGGTGCCAGACTCTCCTCTAAGACTCCTCACGGGGCGGTGGCAGAAACGGAGGCTGGAGACAGAAGCAGAGACTAGCTGAGATGGGGGGGGGCGGGGGGAGCCAGACTCAACCGGATCCAGACTTCCCTCCCTTCTGTGGTGACGTGAGCTGGAATTTCACTTGTCCCCGCAAGGGTCCTGAATATCCTACCAATCGGCGGGCATTAGAGGGGGGACGAGGTAGGACAGGGGGGCCCAGGGCATGTTCCTAGAGTATGGCCTGTGCTGGAGAGGGGGGTGAAGGAGACAGCTGGAGAAAAAGTCTGCTTCTGATTAGCAGAGAGGTTCAAACGCAGAGGGAAGCGTGTGGGTGGCAGGCGCTCTGGGCCGTGTTTGAGCAAGGGAGAGATGTGACTGGGCTGAGGGGCCATATATATTATGTAGAGGGGAGACTCAGAGGGGCTGTGTGACTAGCCTGAGGCCACACAGCCTCAGGGGCCCAGGGAACCTCCAGCTTCAGAGTCAGGAAGGACAGACTTTGGGGTTGCTTCTGGGGCCTGTCCTTAGAGTCTGGATTCTGGGGGGGGGCATGGGCTCACACACTCCTTCCCTTCCTTCCCAGGGCTCATCCCAGAGGAAACCCCAGAGAGCAGCTTCCTCCTCGAGGGGGACATCCTCCGGCCGGTGAGCAAGCATACACATCTGTGTAAATAACTTCACGATGCTGTCGGAGGCCTTTGAGCCCAGCCTCTGGTGTCATGGGGTGTGACGTGTGAAGGACCTGTCTCTGTCGCTCGTAGCTTGATAGACCCCCCCCCGCCCCCCTTCTTGCTAAAGTCACAGTGAATGTTCCACAATTAGCCAGACTGAAGGGAAAAGGAGGGAGGGTAACTTCTACGGTGGTAACAGCAATCAGCCTTGGAGGGCTTCCTGAAGGAGGGCATTTGAGTCCTCAAGATCCAGCTTGGTACTGTGCCCAGGGGAGGTGCTCAGAAAGTACTGGAATGAAGGAAGAGATGAGCACAGATCGGCAGAGGGGCTGGTGGGGCTGTAGGGCGGTGGTGGTCGTGCACACCGGGGTGGTGGCCACGGTTTGGGGAGGTAAGGCAGGGACCCCATCCCCGTGGGAGGTGAGGGGTGGAGTCAGAAGGCTGGGTGGGAACTGGGGTGACTTTGCCAGAAGACTGGGAACAGGTGGGAACAGGGAGCAGGTGGGGTGGGAACAGGGAGCCGAGAATGCACGGTGTTCAGGGGAACAGAGCCATGTTTTAGGAGACTGGGAGGCAGAGGTGCCCAGACCAGAACCGCGACCTGGTGACAGCAAGACCCTTCTGGGGTTTGGTGACCGCCCACTGAGGGCACAGCGTGAGGCTGGGCTGCAGAGTCAAAGGCTGGGGCTGGGCGGGAGCCCTGGGGGTGGGGTGAGGCCCCTGTTTCCGGTTATTCAGTGAGGCTGGGGTAAGAGCGGAATCCAGCGAAGCCTGTGGTAGCCAGTGGGGCAGGACCTGCTGGGCTTCCGTGAAGCCCGCGCCTCCCAACGGTTTTGGTTGCTGGAAGAGTGGAAAGAGGAGCTGCTGAGGCCAGGGGTGTTGCCTTAGCCTGAGCCCTAACATTCAGGGACGTTCGGCTGACCGCTGTGTTTCTGGAAGCATGGGGCTGCTGGTGGGCCCTTGAGCTCTTTGGAACTAGGCCCCCCCTGGGGAGCTGGGACGCCTCGTCAGCCTCGTTGGGAACAAGTGGTTTTGTTTTTCTGTTGGATACAATCGGTAACAAGTTCTGTTGTGTGGAACAAAGGGTGGTGGTGGTCACCACGGCTCACCCAGCAGGCCCCCACATCTCCCACCGCTCTGTCCTGTTTCTGATGTCCTCCTCACCCTCCTGGACCTGTGTCCTGCTTCTCACATCTTTAGGGTTCTTATGGCCTGAGATTTGGCACCATTGGGGGCAAGACGCCAGGCTAGTCCTATCCCAGGCGTCTAGTCCTATCCCAGGGGTCTAGTCCTATCCCAGGGGTCTAGTCCTACCCCAGGACTCCCCAGGGGTCCCTGAAGTGCCCTCTCTCTTCAGAGTCCCTTGCGGCTGTTCTCAACTACCAGCAACAAGTGGCCCAAGAATGGGGAGGTCGTGGAGGTCCCCTTCCTGATCTCCAGCAGATACGGTGAGTAAGCACGTGCTCTGGGTCCTGGGAGCCGTGGGCCTCCCTCTGGCCCCGGCCCCTTCCTCCCCGTGCAGCCTGGGCTCCTCTCTGGGTTTCTTCCCTCTGCCTCTCCTCACCGATACCACCAAAGAGCCTTTCCACAAGAAGCCCTTTTATTCCAGAGAGCCTCCTGAGCTGGGAGGGCCAAAACCTCAGAAGAGCTGATGGGGGGACAGCCAAGGACTATCTGACCCATTTCAAGACCAGTCCATGGGGCGCCTGGTTGGCGCAGTCGGTTAAGCGTCCGACTTCAGCCAGGTCACGATCTCGCGGTCCGGGAGTTCGAGCCCCACGTCAGGCTCTGGGCTGATGGCTCAGAGCCTGGAGCCTGTTTCCGATTCTGTGTCTCCCTCTCTCTCTGCCCCTCGCCCGTTCATGCTCTGTCTCTCTCTGTCCCAAAAATAAATAAACGTTGAAAAAAAAAAAATTTAAAGACCAGTCCAGAGGACGGGGACCTACCTAAGGTCACAGAGCTGGGGCCTGTCTGGGACCCAGCTTTCTCTACCTCCTCCCTGAGCCCCAGGCTACCCCCTTTTTTTTCTTAATTTTTATTTTTGAGAAAACATAAATTTATGTTTTGAGAAAACATAAATTTATGCGGGGGAGGGGCAGAGAGAGAGCGAGAGGGGGGAGACAGAATCCGAAGCAGGCTCCAGGCTCTGAGCTGTCGGCACAGAGCCCGACGCAGGGCTCGAACTTGCAAACTGAGAGATCATGACCTGAGCCGAAGTCGGACGCTTAACCGACTGAGCCACCCAGGCACCCCTACCCTTTCCTGACCTTCCATTTTGGAAGAGGGATTTGAAGCTCTGTGCTCACCCTGCAGGCAGACTCCCAACGGGTCACAGGGGCTCTGGGGTCTTGGTGGGAGGTTCAGCCGGGGTGTTGCCTCCCCAGATAAAGCCAGCCGCGACATCTTCCTAAAGGCATTTGCTGAGTTTGAACGCTTCACATGCGTCAGGTTTGTTGCCTACCAGGGCCAAAGAGACTTCATTTCCATCGTCCCCATGTCTGGGTAAGTACTCCTGGGGGGCGTGCGTATCCACGCATAAGCGCGCATGTGCAGGGGAAGTTCCTCGGCTTTCTTCTGCCTTCAGCTGGCTATAACTAGGCCATTGTCAAAAACCTTTTTGGGGCCCTATTTCCCCTGACCAAAACCCCCCCCCCCCCCCCCCCCCTTGAGTGGTTTGCCCTATGGGAGTTAGACCTACAAATACCCAAGGCAGAAGGTGGAGAAGGAGGGGAATCAGGTGCTTGATGTCCCTTGCAAAACCCTCCTCTGGGGAGACCTCACGGTCTGGTGAATGGGGACAGCTTTCATGGGACACACCTGGCCTTGGATCTGGGTTTCAGAGTGTAGGAACCACCCAACACCAGGCAAGTGCCTTATCTTGCGAGGCTCTCCTGCCTTCTCTGTGGAAGCAGGAATAACAGCAATACCCATTTCCTAGCTTGTTAGAGACCTAAGATCACGTGTGAAAACTTTGACTTGGGGACCCTGGATGGGGATGCTCGTTCAATGAGCCGCTTCCGGTATCTGTGCTCCTATTCATGTCTACATCTTCCTTGTACCTCGGGTTGGTAATGGGTTCCAGTGTACCCATTTCACGGATGCCCAAGTGGTGAAGGGACTTGGGAATTGCAAACCTGGGACTAGAATCCGGGATGGAGACTACCCGTTGACGGTCATTCATCCCAGGACATGGGAGGAGGGGGAAGGGGCCTGGGTCTGCTCTGGATCTCTGGGCTGGTGTCTACCCGGTGTCCTCTCCTGGCCCTGCAGGTGTTTCTCCAGCGTGGGACGCAGCGGAGGGATGCAGGTGGTATCCCTGGCACCTACGTGTCTCCAGAAGGGCCCAGGCATTGTCCTGCATGAGCTCATGCACGTACTAGGCTTCTGGCATGAGCACTCACGGGCTGACCGGGACCACTATATCCGTGTCAACTGGAATGAGATCCTTCCAGGTAAGCCAAATCGTGCAGAACCCACGCTGGACCTGGGGGTCTTGGGGCGAGAGGGCAGCAGGCACTGGCCAGGGCCTGAAGAGTTGCCTGCCACTTTAGAAGAGGTTATCCATCTTTCCTACCACCTGCTTGTCCACCATTGGGAAGGTGGGGCTCCTGCTTCTCTTTGAGACCTGGAGGTGGTCCAGCTACTGCTGCTCCGGGCCCTGAGCCTTCCATCCGCCCGCCCAGAGTCACGCCTGAGTTAGGGAATCACTATGTTTGTGTCTCATTTTTTTTCTTTTTTTTCTCATGAACACAACCTGGTACCTGGGGATGGAGTTGGTGGTATCCTTTGACCCTTGTTCATGGTGCACTCAACTAGCAGTCCTTCATGTGCCAGATGCTGCTGTGCGGGGCGGGGGCAGGGCTTGTGTGCCCGCTGCAGGGGCTGAGCCGAGACCGAAGGCCTGGAAGAAGTGGACTGTGTGTGCCAAGTCCCAGACGCAGGAGGCTCCGCCCTTGTGAGATGGGCACCAATGGGCCTGCGTGATAGAGGAAGCACAGGGGGGCCATGTCCTGACAGGTGGCAGGGGCAAAGCCGAGGCTGGTCTGGGAGTGGGCCACTGACTGTGTCGGATGCTGGTGAGCAGGAGCTGTGTGCTGGCCGTGGTGCTGAGTGCTGGGCATCTGACCCCTGTGATGGTGGGATCCCACCCTTGTTGGGGGGACAGCCTGATTCAGGGAACGGGAAGAGTAGAGACAATCCCTTCATGAAAGAGGGAAGCAGAGGAGATACATGATAAGGGGTTTGGTCTAGAGGAATGGGTATAAAAGGGGAAGGGTTCAAAGGCTTCCTGTAAGTGGAGAACTTGTGGCATGAGCACTTCCGGTGTTGTGGAGGGAACCAGGTGAAGTAGGCAGGGGGCTGCTGCTCAAGAGATCCGCATTCATGGAGCCCCAGAGAAAGGGTGTTCTGGGGGAGACTTGGGTAGCACCTGATAATGAGAGGAGGGATGAAGCTTGAGATCAGAGCTTAGTCTAAGGAAGGGGGTGATGATAGTGACTGTACCCTGAAAACAGAGACTATAATCCTTCCAAGGGCTCATGGAATACTTGCGAAAACTTACCATATGATAGAAAAATATCAAATTTGAAAAAGTTAATTCAAGTGTTTTGTTGGTGATGTAAAATGCAAAGTAGAAAATAACAAATCAAAACTGAAAACTTCTTATACTTGGAAGTTCAAGTCTAAAAAAACAACAATAATCCTCTCTTTTAGTTCCAAGGTTAAATTGCAGGAGTTCTTTAAAAAAAAAAATCGTAACACATTAGAACTAATCATTCACAGCTAAGGCAACGTTCAGGGAAATTGTGTAGACTGAAATTCTTATCAATACAAATAGAAAAAATTAAAAAAATAGAAAAAATTAAGCATTTAAATCCAATTTAAAAAATAAAGGAAAGCAGGAGGGAATGAAATTAAAGACAGAAGTTAATGAATTAGAAAACCAACGACACTCATAAACTCAGCAGTGGTTTTCTTAACCATAAAACAGGTTAAGACACTAGGTACTCTAGTGGGGAAAAATTGTTTAAGAATGAAGAGAAATGAGGGGTGCCTGGGTAGCTCAGTCAGTTGAGCATTCGACTCTTGATTTCAGCTCAGGTCATGATCCCAGGGTTGTAAGATTGTGCCCCATATAGGACTCCGTGCTGAGCGTGGAGCCTGGTTAAGATTCCCCTCTCGCCAACCCCCCCCCCCCCATTAATAAAAAAAAATTCTAAAGGATGAAGAAAAATAGAATACATTTGTATTAGTTGATATGTGTAGAACAAACTAAGATACATAAACTAATAACTGTAATTGGGGGTGGGGAGCTGGGAACTTGGAAGATAGAGGGGGAGGTTTATCACATAGCTCAACATTTTTTTTTTTGACTTTTATTTTTGTAATCCATTTTATTTTTTTATAATTTACATCCAAGTTAGCACATGGTGCAAAAATGATTTCAGGAGTAGATTCCTTAGTGCCCCTTACCCATTTAGCCCATCCCCCCTCCCAAAACCCCTCCAGCAACCCTCAGTTTGTTCTCCATATTTATGAGTCTCTTCTGTTTTGTCCCCCTCCCTCTTTTTATATTTTTGCTTCCCTTCCCTTATGTCCGTCTGTTTTGTATCTTAGAGTCCTCATATGAGTGAAGTATTATGATATTTGTCTTTCTCTGACTAATTTCGCTTAGCATAATACCCTCCAGTTCCATTCATGTAGCTGCAAATGTCAAGATTTCCTTCTTTGTGATTGCTGAGTAATACTCCATTGTATATATACACCACATCTTTATCCATTCATCCATCGATGGACATTTGGGTTCTTTCCATACTTTGGCTATTGTTGATAGTGCTGCTATAGACATTGGGGTGCATATGTCCCTTCGAAACAGCACACCTGTATCCCTTGGATAAATACCTAGTAGTGCAATTGCTGGGTCGTAGGGTAGCTCTTTTTAATTTTTTGAGGAATCACCATAGTGTTTTCCAAAGTGGCTTCATCAGCTTGCATTTCCACCAACAATGCAAAAGAGATCCTCTTTCTCTGCATCCTCGCCAACATCTGTTGTCACCTGAGTTGTTAATGTTAGCCATTCTCACAGGTGTGAAGTGGTATCTCATTGGGGTTTTGATTTGTATTTCCCTGATGATGAGTAATGTTGAGCATTTTTTCATGTGTCGAACATCTGGATGTCTTCTTTGGAGAAGTGTCTATTCGTATCTTTTGCCCATTTCTTCACTGGATTATCTGTTTTTTGGGGTGTTTGATAAGTTCTCTGTAGATTTTGGATACTAACCCTTTATCTGATATGTCGTTTGCAAATATGTTCTACCATTCCATTAGTTACCTTTTAGTTTTGATGATTGTTTCCTTTGCTGTGCAGAAGCTTTTTATTTTGACAAGGTCCCAATAGTTCATTTTTGTTTGTTTCCCTTGCCTCCGGAGACGTGTTGAGTAAGAAGTTGCTGCGGCCAAGGTCAAAGGGGTTTTTGCCTGCTTTCTCCTCGAGGATTTTGATGGCCTCCTGTCTTATATTGAGGTCTTTCATCCATTTTCAGTTTATTTTTGTGTATGGTGTAAGAAAGTTGTTCAGGTTCGTTCTTCTGCATGTCGTTGTCCAGTTTTTCCAGCACCACTTGCTGAAGAGACTGTCTTCATTCCATTAGATATTCTTTCCTGCTTTGTCAAAGATGAGTTGGCCATATGTTTGTGGGTGCATTTCTGGGTTCTCTCTTCTGTTCCATTGATCTGACTATCTGTTTTTGTGTCACTTTTGTTTTTTTTGACTTTTACACCAGATGAATATATTGCCAGTTCAAAACTGTTTAATATCTTAAGGGTTTTTAAAAGGAAGAGGTGAGTGTACCCTAGAGGCTGGTATGGCAGGTTGTGGAAGAGGCTGGCGGGGCCTGGGGGGTGTTGGGAGAGCAAATACCCAGGGTATGGCTGTTTTTTCAGAGGCTCACTGTGAAGGGCAGGACAGCGGCTGGGGGAGGGAATCTTGTCCCTCTCAGGCCTGGGGGACCCAACTGATGGGGGAAATGGTGCTCTAGCCAGTGGGGGAGTGTTTCACTTGAACCTGGGGGATGGGTGCTGCTAGCCTGAGGCAGGAAGAACAAGGTGATCTGCTGGGGAGTGGGAGCCCAACAGCAGGTGATGGGCGAGCGGGTCTCTAAAGCTGGGTTGAAGGGTAGGTACTCTATCTCGCGGGTAGGGGGCGTCAGAGACCCTGCGTAGCATTTGACTTAGCGGAAGCTGTTCTGTGAAGGTAGATGCATACTGGTGACCTTGACAGGGGAAAGAAGCAGAGTGAGCTCTAGGAAGCTGTGAGGTCCCTGTGCTTCCACATCAGCTAGTGCTGGTCTGGACCCATCGCGGGGAGGACAGGAGTTGGCAGTGAAAGCACCAAGGAGATGGGGACCAGGGACTGGTTGGTACTGGGAGGGGGGCACATCTGGCTGTAGTTTTAGATCTGTCAGCTCAGGTAGGGTACAAGTACCTCGAAGGCCCCTATCACCCCACCCCTCCCTTCCCTGCCTTCTTCCCTTATCACCAAGTTTTGTTGGTTTTGGCTTCTGTTTTTCCCAGGCTTTGAAATCAACTTCATCAAATCTCGGAGCAGCAACATGCTGGTGCCCTATGACTACTCATCAGTGATGCACTATGGGAGGTGAGGACCCCCTTTCCTTTTCTACGTTCCTTCCTTCTACACTGCCCAGCCAGCCCCCACTGTGATCTGGATTCAGGTCCCCACCTACTGGGTTTCAGGCTTGCCTTCAGCCGGCGTGGGCTGCCCACCATCACACCGCTCTGGGCTCCCAGTGTCCACATTGGCCAGCGATGGAACCTGAGCACCTCGGACATCATACGGGTCCTCAGGCTTTATGACTGCAGCCCAAGTGGCCAAAGTCCCCGTGGGAGAGGTGAGTGACTTGAGAAATTGGAAGGATCCTATATTGAGGTAGTGTCAGTGAGGGTGAAGTGGGGGACTGAGGCTGCAGGACAAAATCACTGGGGTTACCATAAGACATGTAAAACAAAATATGTGAAAATGATCACGTAGGATTAAGAACCCTTAGGAATAGAGGTCCCTTTCTTAACCCTAACATGAGTATCTTCCAAAAACCCAGAGCAAAAATCATTTTTAATGTTAAAGCACTAAACTTAGACCAAAACAGGTTTTTTCCCACTGTTGTCCCATCTATTCCATACTGTAGTGAAGGTCTTAGCCATTGCAGTATGGCAAGAAAAAAAATTAAAAATCTGAGTATTGGGAAGGAGGCAAAACTGTCCCTATTCACAGACGATGATTCTCTACATTGAAAGCAACCAAACCTACTAAATTATTGGAAGCAAAAGGATGTTAAAAGGTAGATGTATAGAAACAATTTTTTTTAAATGTTTATTTTTGAGACAGCGAGTGCAAGTGGGGGAGGGACAGAGAGAGAGGGAGACACAGAATCCGAAGCAGGCTCCAGGCTCTGAGCTGTCAGCCCAGAGCCTGACGTGGGGCTTGAACTCACGAACCGTGAGATCATGACCTGAGTCGAAGTTGGACGCTTACCTGACTGAGCCCCCCAGGCTCTTAAATGAGACACAAAGCAAACCATAAAACTGCAAAGATTCATAAATCCAACTACATTAGTAACTACTCTAATATACTATATGATAACTACTACTACTTCTGTAATGACATAACTACTTATCAAGACAAAGTGAAAATACAAGTTACAAATCAGAACTCTTGCAACCCATAACTAATTGTATCTAAAATACATGATATATATTACATATTAATATATAATAATATAGATAAACACATGCTGAGCCAAATACAAAGCAGGAAAAAGGGCAAGAGACCTAATGGGGGAAAAAAACCAAATGGGAAATAAACACAAGGCCATCAACCTTATTCATAATTGAGGAAATGGCAAGCGAAGACCACAATGTTACCACTTTTTTACCCCTTAAATTGGCAGAAATCTAAAAACTTGATAATACCCGATACTAATAAGAAAATGGAGTAATGTCCTGTCCATACCCTGTGGACAGGAGTATAAGTTGCTACAGCCACTTTGGTGAACAGTTTGACTTTTTTTTTTTATTATTTTTTTACTTTTTAGAGGGTTTAATTGACTTGGCCAATGTCCCATAACCAGTAAGTGGCACGTGAGCACCCCCCGAGGTAACCATGGCTCTATGCTCTCTCTAGGGTTGCCTAGTCTGGAAATTTTACGCAAATGGAATTATAGGATACGTGATCTTTTGTGACTGGCTTCTTTTACTTCATGTTTTCAAAGCTCATCCATATTGCAACCTATAGAAGCACTTCATTATTGTTAAATGATACTCCAACTTGGATGGATGAGCTACGTTTTGTCCGTTCATCAGTTGAAGGACGTTTGGGTTACTTCAACTTTCTGGCTATTATGATTCACGTTACCACGAATGTTTGTTTACAGGAACTTATGTGAACCTATGTCTTTTCCTTTGGATATATGCTTACGAGTAGATTGCTGGGTCCTAGGGTAACTCCAGATTGAATTGCTAAATTGTTTTCCGAATTGGTTGTATCATTTTTCACTCTCACAAGCAGCGTACGAAGGTTCCAACTTCTCCATGCCCTTGCCAACACTAGCTATTATCTATCCTTTTATTTCTGTCCTCGGTATGAAATGGCAGCTCATTGGCGTTTTGATTTGCACTGCATACAGATGATTGGCCATCTGTATATCTTCAAAGAAGTGGGTTTTGATCCTTTTATCTGTTTTTCATTTGAGTTATCTTTCTATTGCTGAGTTGAAAGTGTTCTTTGTGCATTCTAGATACATGTCCCTTATCAGACCTATCATTTGCAAATATTTTCTCACATTCTCTAGGTTGATGGTGTCCTTTGAATGCAAACATTTTTAATTTTGATGGGGTCCGATTTACCTGTTCTTTTACTGTGGTTTTGGTGTCCTATCTGAGTAGCCTTTGCCTAAGCCAAGTTCATGAAGATTTAATCCTAAATCTTTTGCATGTGACTTTTGCTACCCAGTTCTAGCACTATTTTTTGTTGTTGTTGTTTATTTTTTAGAGAGCATGCAGAAGTCGGTGGGGGTGGGGGAAGAGGGAGACAGAAGTAGGCTCTGTGCTGAGAATGGAGAGTCCAATGTGGGACTCAAACTCACAAATCATGACCTGAGCTGAAGTTGGATGCTTAACCAACTGAGCCACCCAGGTGCCCCTCTAGCACCATTTCTTAGACTATTCTTTCCCATACATAATATCAAATATTGCATACTTTTTGAAGTTAATAAGTATAAGATAATGTGGCAAGAGCTTTGTGGGTAACTATTGTTGAGGTTGGACTATTAGGAGAAATGAAATTGGGAAGTGGCTGGAAGGGGCTGTAGGTCTAGGGAAGGTTTACCATGATGGTAGACATTCAAGCATGCTTGGATGCTGAAATAACCCAATGGAGAAAGAGAAAGGTTGGATTCAGAGGGCAGAAGGATGCATATCTAGAACATTTGGGTAGGAGATGCCCTTGGTGGATAGGTCTCCAAGGATATGTCTGAGCTTTGTTGGTCCTAATGAGAAGGAAGACAGGTGCAGACCTAAATTTGCATGTGGGTCTTGAGGTGCAGATTCATGCACTTCTGAGGGCTTTGGTCACAGAGAATGACATGGAGTCACCAGCCTTGAGGCTGGGGAGAAGGGGATGGATGTGAAGGGAAAGGGTGTGATGATGCCGACTGGGCTGTGGGAGAAGAAACCAGCTAGAGATACCCTGCAGGGCTGTGGGTGGTGCTGGGGCAGCCAGGTGGAGGCATGGCATAGGTTGGTGACTTGGTTCTCCAGGACTGGGGTTTTGTGGGCAGGTGTGACAGAGGGGACGGTGCTTGAGGCGTAATTGCAGTGAAAGTGTGTGGAGCCCAAGTCAGATGAGGAGAACGGTCGGGAAGTGAGGAGCTTGTAAGCAGGAAGAGACCTCGGCGTCCCTGCGCTCGAGGGGCTAGATCGTTGTGATATTTAAACAAGCGAGCTGGAAATATAGGCGTGGGCTGCCAGGAACCGAGACTTCTGCAGTGGTGGTTTCTGGTACTGACCAGGTCTGATGGGGAGCAGGGAATGAACTGTGAGATCAGTGGGACCAGGGGGGAGAAAAGTCGCCGTTTGAAGCCGATCAGCTCGGATTTGGTCAGTATCTGGTTTGTTTTTTTTTTTATTTATTTTTTAACATTTATTTATTTTTGAGAGACCGAGCATGAGCAGGGGAGGGGCAGAGAGAGAGAGAGAAGGAGACACAGAATCTGAAGCAGGCTGCAGGCTCTGAGCAAGCTGTCAGCACAGAGCCTGATGCGGGGCTCGAACCCACAGACTGTGAGATCATGACCTGGGCCGAGGTCGGATGCTCAACCGACTGAGCCACCCAGGCGCCGCCCCCCCCCCCCCCCCCCCCGCCCCACCCCGGTCAGGGTCTGTTGATGGAAGGGTGGGCTCATCATGAAGCCTTCAGCGCCTGGGCAGGGGTGATGGGTGAGAGGCAGCACTGAGAGGGTGGAGGGGCCTGGCCAGATAACTTGGGCTTAAGATGAAGAGGTTTACAAAGCAGTGGGTGGCAGCAGTGGTCCAGGAGAGGCAGGGAAGAGCAAGGAGAGCCTGTCTCACTAAGGACATGGGCCCGACAGGGCTCAGTAATGTCCTCCTGATGCTCTGGGTTTGGCAGGTGGTTGCAAATGCAGGAAAAGTTCTGTAGGAGGCTTCAGACATGGGGTGGTGAGAGCAGGGTGTCCCTCAGTACAGAGGACCCCAGGAGGTGTCGGAATGGCGAGGGCTGCGGTGTTTTCCGCCCTCAGCTATCTGGTGGCTTGACCATCAGCAGCTCGGGGGTATGAGTGGGAGACCATGGAAGAGAGCCCGAGGGCCTTTGTGGTGGTGACTGAGGAGTTCTGTGGTCCTTGTCTTTAAGTGTGGGTTGAGAATTTGGGTCTTGAAAGCGTTAAGCAGGGGCGAGGCACGTTATCTCCGATGAGCTGAGCTATCCGTATGAACGAAACTGAAGGTCACTCTGGCTCTCTACAGCTGGGCCACACGTTTTCCTGCTGTGTTTCCCGGCCATAACCTCCTGTCTTTCCTGCTTCAGGGTTCCAGCCCCACAGCGATGGTAGGAGCCCTACTCCTGCTTCTAGACCATACCTGCAGCAGCTTCTGAAGGCATTGTCAGCAGAATCTGGGCGCCCCGACCCCAGTGGCTCCAAGGCTAGAGCCCAGCGCATTGTTGCAGGGCCTGGAGAGAGCCCACGTAGCTGGAAGCTCCCTGCGCTGAGAAAGTTGGGTGTGGGGGCCTCTGCAAGGCTGCTTCAGACCCCAGCTTCCTCCCTAAACTCCAGGCCTGGAGCAGACGTTCCTGGTTTGGCTCTAGAGAGGTCCTGGCTGGCCCAAGTGCCCTCTGTACCACTCACTGCTTCTCCAGAAGCAGAAGACCAGCCAGGACCCATCCAGGAGGCTTTGGGGAGCAGCTCTCCCAGGAGTACATGTACCTGAAAGTCCTTTCAGGGGGATGTGCAGAAGTTGAGCCTGTGGCTTATGTCCCCAAGTGCGAAGGCCATCTCCGTCTAGAGTAGCCCCTAGCCCCCTCCGGGCAGTACCCTGTCTTCCAGCCCCAATCTGGCTACCCTGTGTGAGGCCTGGGACTCTCCCTCTGCCCCTTTCTTCTCCATGTGTTCTCCTAAGGGCTTCTAGGGACTAGGGGCTTCTAAGGGACTTCTAGGTTTATCCGGGGAAGGTAGGCCAGTCAAGAGCTGCCTGGTTCTGCCTGCTTTCAACTTCTGCCCTAGTCCCGGAGGCTGCTGGGAAGGGGAGGTGACATTCTCTAGGGCTCCAGGGCCAGGGGTCTGGAAAGGGGGGCAGAGGCAGGCTCCAGCCCTGAAGTCCCCTGGGAATCATTCTGTAGGTGAGTCACAGCCTTCCCAGCATGCTAAGGTACTGCCTCTGTCTCTCCCTTGGGCCAGGACTTGCAGGGGAGCCCATGGCTCGTGGGAGAAGTCTCCCATCCCTGATGTCTGGGTGCTAGGAGTGTTGTCCTGCGGCTGTAACCTGCAGCCCTATTCCCCAGGAGGCTTTCAGCTTGCTCCCCTGCAGTGCAGGAAGGTTCTAGAGGCAGGGATGCCACTCCATGGGGCGACGAGGAAGGGTTGGAGGCACCCTCTAACACTGCACAATGGGGAAACTCAGCAAGAATGTGAGGCCCCTGAACATAGGACTCAAAGCTCCTTCCCAGCCTGCTCTGCTTTCCAAGAACCCTTCCCTTCCACACAGGGACTTGGCCAGAGGAGGTCCTGGAAGGTGTGAAGGGGCTGTAGGGGAGGGGGCTGGTCACCCTGCTTATCTTCCTTCAGCAAAGCCCTATTCCTGGCTCCTGCTTCCTGTGTGAGGGCTGTTCCAGGAATGAATAAGGTCTCCACATGGGCTGACAGGCCAGGAGCACCCCCCCCACCCCCAGAGCTGGAGTGGCACCATACTTATGAACTGTCAGAAGCCCCAGGAAGCCCTGCCTGGAGGGAAGTAGGGGCCTGTGCCCTGGCCCCGTGGGGCCAAGTTCCTCACATGTTTTGGGGGAAGGCAAAAATAAAATTGGGTACTTGCTCCAGGAGCTAGGTACTGGGCTGTGCCTGAGTGCATTTTAACCTTGCCGACTGACCTGGGAGGGGCCCTCAGGTGGTTATACCCACTTTCTTGGGGTGGACAGCGGGGAAGCAGAGGGTCAGCAGCGCAGGGCTGAGGCTTGCTGTGCTTGAGTTTGGGGGAGAGCGTGGCCTTTGTCAGCCTCCTGGGCCGAGCCGGGGTAGGGGGGCATCCTTGCAGGAGCCTGGAGCCTCTGCCCTCAGTCTCTCTTGGGTTTCAGTCTTGAGTTCAAGGGATTTTCTTAGACTGAACAGGGGCCTGGTCTCAGGGATTAGCCTTAGGGAAGGACCGTCGGGTGGGGGAAACGCTGTCTCTCTGCTTGCCCCCCGGACACGAGGGGAGGACTGTCTGAGTTTAAAGTGGGTGACGTGCTCCTCGCAGGGTGACAGCTCCCCTGGGAGATTCCCAAGCAAAGATCGAGAATGTAATGTAGTGCCCCAGCCTATCAGAGAAATGAGTGTGGCCGCCTTAGCATCTCTGGGTCTAAGTAGTGGAGCCAGGCCTCTGGTTCTGGGCTGGGGGTTCTTGGTGGTCACCCTACGTCAGAGCAGGTGAAGTGCTTGGTGACCACGAGGAGGCCCTCCCCGTTCTTAGAGGCTGCCCGTGATGAGCCTCCATTAGGATATGGTTTTCGGTCTCAGAATTTGGGCTCTCCAGAGGGTGGGGCTGGCTGAGCCCGGCGGTTCAAGGGGAAGAGTGTTTTGCCTTCTTCTTTGGGGGTGATCAGGGATGAGGCTGCCCTTGTTCCCCCATGGAGCCACCTATCACTACAGGTCCCCTTTTCCAGGCCTGTTCCACAGGTGCCACCCTGCCCCTGGGGTCCAGCCCCTGGAGCCCTGGCATGAGGGGTGTGCTGTGGCTGGGGCCCTGGGCTGTCACCCTGGTCTGTGGCCTATTCCCCAATCCCCAGGCACATAACTATGTGCGCTCACTCATCAATTTGTTCACTCATTGGACAGAATCGA
Source organism: Herpailurus yagouaroundi (assembly GCF_014898765.1). Lineage (NCBI taxonomy): Eukaryota > Metazoa > Chordata > Mammalia > Carnivora > Felidae > Herpailurus > Herpailurus yagouaroundi. The sequence continues at coordinate 35,961,021 of NW_024412419.1, forward strand.
TTGTATTACGTGCCAGGCTGGCTCGGCTATAGGCACCAGGAGTAACACGGTGGGCAAGGCAGGGTTTCTATTCTTGTGGAGGTTATTTGGGGGGTGGGAGAGGGATGGGCCGTGATTAGATAAATAAGGACAGTGATTAAGTAAGATTGGTAAATGATTGGGGGGGGCATTCCTTTAGGTTCGTATTTCAACTGGGACCCAAATGATAGGAGGGACTATCTTATAAAAAAAATCCAAAGAAATAGCCAGTGCAAAGGCCCTAAGGCACGAAGAAGGAAGGTGTGATGGGAGGGGTGAAATGAGGTGGGATGGGAGATGTTGGCAGAGCAAGGTGAGTGAGGGATGGTTTTATTCCAGGAGCAACAGGGAGCAGCCACTGGAGGGTTCTAAGTAGGGGAGGGGCAAGATCCAAGATTTAAAAAAAAATTAAAAAATCACTCTGGATGCTCCGTGGAAAATAGACCGGAAGCAGGAAGAACAGTTGGAAGCCACTAACTACGGTTGTACAAACCAGAGTGATGGGGACTGTGGAAATGGGCAGAAGTGGATGCCTCTGGAGTATGTTTTGGAGGTTGAGGCAACCACACTTGTGACTGACGCAGGCGTGAGGGCCCCACATACAGCACCAAGACCTCAGGAGAGGAGAGAGTGTGTGGGCTGAATGAGCCTGGAGTTCAGGGCTGGAGATGTAGTTTGGGGAGTCCTCAGCCTCTAGGTGGGAGCTGTGGAGCTAGAGGAAACTACCAAGAGGAGTTTGGGGCCAGAAGAAAAGGGACCCCAGGACTGAACGGTGGTGCTGCGACATTTAGGCCAGGGTCTCTCCGTCTCCGTGTTACTAGTGTTTTGTGTCATAGTTGTCGTGGGGGCCGTCCTGTACATTGTAAGATGTTTAGCAGGGCCCTTGGCCACTACCCATGAGATGCCAGTAGCATCCCCTTCCTCTTGTGACAATCGGGAAATCTCTTCAAGTGCCAGATTGCCAAATGTCCCTGGAGGAGAAGGGGCAAAAACCACTCTCCGTGAGGATCGGTGATTGGGAGTTTTGGGGGAGAAGAGGGGGCTGAGAAGGAAGGGGTGACCCGTGAGGAGGGAGTCAGGCCTGCAGTGTTCCCAGGGTGGGCAAGAGTCTGTCGTCTAAAATGTTGCTGAGAAAATTCAGAGGACACACTCGGGCATGAGTCCCGAATGACCCACCAGCAGTAGATTCAGCCGAGGACAGGGTACAGGTGCCCCATGGAGGGTCAAGGAGAGAATGTGAGGGGTTAGAGACCGTGCAGCAAAGAGTTTGAGAAGCCAGCAGCTACAGAGGACATAGAGGGCTTTCCAGGGCAGGGCCTGGCACTGTAGCAGGGGAGGAGTGACCGTGGAGGGTGATAATTGCAGGAGCAGAGTCCTGGGGGATAGGAGAGGGTTCGGGACACACACGCAGGACTTGCCCTCAGAGTAGATGGAGCTCGGATGCAGGCGCTTGTGGGGGTGACTTCCTGCCTAATGGCTTTCATCTTCTAAGTCGGAGGCAAAGTCACAGCTTGGAGGGGGGGAGGGTGTGCGGGGCGAGGAGGAGGAGAGGGATGCGGATTCTGAAGAGTGGGAAAGGTGAGCACACTAGAGAAGTCTGGAGATCTGTGGTCCTGACTTTAAAGCGAGGCCAGTGGATGCAATGAATGTTTTGCACCGGAAAGAGCAGCTGTTCGGGTAAAAGCCGGGGGGGGGGGTGATTTAGGTCTGACCAGGGTTGGGGTTTTGTCGGGTGAGGTGTGATGGAGGAGAGGGTGGTGGCCTTACATTATAGAGGGCGTGGGAAGGTCAAGGGGTTGGGTCACACAGGGTGGGGGTTCGGGGGATTTGAAAGGTTGCGGCTACTGGGGAAAGCTGGGGTGCGAAGCCCAGTTGGGCGTCGTCCCTGCGGAACCCTGGCACAGGAGAATCTGGGGCCGGTGTCCTCTCTCGGACCCGGAGAAGTGGCTCCAGCGCAATCAGCTAAGGTGGCACGTCTCTTGCTGTGCTCTCACAGTTAGGGATGGGACAGCTGTCCCTCTTCTTTGGAAAAGATGGTGCGAGGTCAACTTCCCCCCCCACCCCTGGCCCCTCTTCCCAAGGGCACCCTTCGGGGACGCCTTCATTTGGCCCTACCTTCAGAAAGGCTCCTGTGGAGGTCATCCGTGGATGCCAGGCTGCCACTCCCCCTCATCATTCAGCAATCTTGGCCGGGTACTGGGGACACAGAAGGGATGTGTGCTCCAGCGGACAGTGGGGGAGGGGTGTATGATGCAGCAAACCCATCCACCCCCACCTCAGTACCTCTCTGAGCGTGAAAGCGGTACTGTGTAGCATCAAAGAACTTGAAAAGCAGGGTGTCTCTTTCTCTCTGCGAGGGCAGTGGGTAAAAGGTGAGTGGACCTTGGAGAGTCGGGGAGGGGGGGGTGGTGCCAGCCCCTGGGAAGGACTGGAGATGTGGGAGCTCAGGGCTTGCCCAGGGACCAACAGGTAGCCTGGTGGGGCCGGGAGGGCAGGCCAGTGCCCATCACGGCCTTCCTCTCCCACCACAGGTGGCTGGGTGCTCCTGGCTGGGTCCGGGATTGAGTCCTGCCAGCCCTGGTGGAAGTGGTCAGATCCAGTTGGGGAAGAGCTGAAGGAAAGCCCTGCTAAGGCCCCGAGGCTCTGATTCATGCGGGGCTGGGCAGAGCAGGCAGTACTGGAAGGTGCATGCGGGGGATGTGGAAGCTGCAGAGAAGAGGGGGAATCAAGTCATAGGATGGTCTCCACTGCCCCAAGAGCCAGCTGCACATCTGGGAGGTGGCAGCAGGTGACACCCTGGGGCTGTGTCTCACAGATGCCTGTAGACTCTCCCTGGCTCCCTCCCCCTTCCCCTGCTCCCCGCCCCAGGCTTGTGCCCATTAGGGCGTGATACTTGGTAGATCCAGAGCTGCCCCTTCAGTGAAGACCCAGTGGGGGAGGAAGGAGCAGGGGAGAGAGTCTGAGCAGCCCTGGCTTCAGATCCTTCAGGGTCCTGGCAGCCTCACCTTTCAAGGAAAACTTGGGCCAGGAGACAAAAGGCTGATGCTGATTGCAGTGTTGGGAGATACCCAGTGCCCCCCCCCCCCAGTCTGAGTATGGTTGGAGAGAATGAAAAAGTGGTCCCTCTTAATGTCCCTATGGGCCACCAGAACGCTCAGACTCCTCGGCCCCCTCCGCCCCTGGGACAGGGAGTCTCGGAGACAAGGCAGGAAACTACCTAAGTGGCTGCTTTCCAAGTTCCGGTGCCCACCCCTCAGTCCTCCCTCAGGGAAGGGGCTACCGAGGCTTCTCCATCCCTGGCAACCTCAGGGCCCAGGCCTATCAGCCTAGCCCAGCCGGTGGGAGGGATGTGTCCATAAAAACCTGTCTCTGGAGGAGGTGAGACAGGCTGGCTGCCCTCTCCCACCATCAGGCTGTCGGGCGATCCACCTAAGAGAACAGCTGAGTAGAATGGCAGGAGGCAGGGGCGGACTTGTACGGAGGAACCCCTCCACCCCCTGCCGTGTGAGCCTGGGTAGGGGTGAGATATTGTCTGTGGGCACTGAGCGGTCATTCCCTGGTCCCGTGAAGATGGAACAGTCAGGAAGGGAGGTGCAGTATGCGTGCTGTCTCGAGGCCTGGTCCTCTGGAGGAGGCCCACTTTCAGCAGTGGCTCGATGCTTATTTATACAGAGGATGTCATGCAGAGCTGTGGGCTATAAATATGGGGCCTGGCTCTAGCCTGGGGTTATAGCGTCAGGGGCTCCAGAAGCGGTGAAAAAATGTGCCCTTGAGGCTGCCCAGCCTGACGCTGGTGGCAGCAGCCACAGGGAGAGTGAGTAGGGTGAGGGTGCCAGACGGGGCTCCTTCCACAGCCACTCCAAGAGGGTGTGCAGCAGATATGTGGGGGGTGCAGGAATGGAGGGGGGAGGTGTCAAAACACAAAGGGATGCTTCTCCCTTCATAGCTTCCCCTGACACCCACTTTTTCTCTGAGCTGTGTTAAGAAGACCCCACCCTTGCCTGAGTCTCCATTGCTGCTGCTGAGAGTGGAGTCCAAGCCAGTTTTCCTCTTACCTCTTTGCCCTTAGTGGAGGAAACCGAGGCAGCTGCGGGGAAACAGAAACACTGAAGTCCTAAATCTTGGAGCACTGGCTTGCCCCACCGACCTTGGGAGCCTTTTCCGTACGCCCCCCAGAACGCGGCGAGGACGCGGGTCTCCCGGCTGGCCGCGGACTATCGCCACACGCGGGCGGCGGCAGGGGGCGCTCGCAACCTGCCACGCGCGCCTCCCTGGGCTCCGCAAGCCCGACGGAATCCGCTCCGGGAGAGAGAGCATTTGGGGAAGGGGTTCCGAGGCAGTCTTCCCGCTCCCCCAACTCCTACTCGGCTTCCTTCGCGGGCACCGGGTAGGAGGGGGTGGTTCATTATGTTCCGGTGGCCCCAATCCACCCACCCACCCACCCACCCTCTCCTTGGGGCTCCTGGGCGGCGCGGGGAGAGATCAGCTGGCGCCCACCGTCCTAGATCCTGGTGCTCGGACCCGGTCTGCAGGAAGAGAGGTCCCTCCCGGGTCCCAGCGCCCCGTGCGCACCCATCCTTCCACTTCTGCAAACGTCCTTCCCGGAGTCCCGAAGACCCCAGACGCGGATCTCTGGCCTTCCGTGGCGCGGAGGCCAGGAGGAAAAGGGGTAGGAGCGCCAGGGCGGAGGCCCTCGAGGAGGGCGGGCTGCTGCCGGCCGGTCCTCCCACTAGGCGCACCTTCCACCCATCCGTGGTCCGCCGCCCGCCCCGCCTCCCTCCCCTCCTCCTACTCCCGCCTCCCGTCTCCTCCCTCCTCCGGCGCGCTCGCTCTCCTCCCATTCCCCTGCCGCGGCGGACTGCTTGCAGGCGCGGCTCCCGGCCAGAGCCAGCGAGCGGAACGGGCGCCTCGGCTGCTGCGCCTCCTCCGAGAACCGGTGGCGCGCCCCCCTTCCCCCCGACGCCGGGCCTGCCGGGTCCCGGGTCCCAGCGTGCGTCCAGCAGCTTCGTAGCGGGAGGGCGCAACTTTCCCCCGGTCCCGGGCGGGGCGGGGACGGCAGCGGGACAACTTGGAAAACTTCTCCGGAGAGGACGGCAGGGACGCCGGGTGTCGGTGGAAGAGGATGTAGGAGGGCGGTGGCTGGCCCCAGGCATCCCTCCGTCTCCTTGGCCGGGTTCGGCCTGGCCATGGGGCTCCAGCGCCTTGTGCGCCGCCAGGGGGTTGATCCCCCCTTCTAGACTAGCTGCGTAGGACAGTACCGTCTCCGGCTGAGCACGCTCTGGGCGAGCAGCGACCCCTCTGGCCGCGTCCCGCCCCGTCATGGACCACCAGGAGCCCTACTCGGTGCAGGCCACCGCGGCCATCGCGGCGGTCATCACGTTCCTCATCCTTTTCACCATCTTTGGCAACGCGCTGGTCATCTTGGCTGTGTTGACGAGTCGCTCGCTGCGCGCCCCGCAGAACCTGTTCCTAGTGTCGCTGGCCGCCGCCGACATCCTGGTGGCCACGCTCATCATCCCTTTCTCGCTGGCCAACGAGCTGCTGGGCTACTGGTACTTCCGGCGCACGTGGTGTGAGGTGTACTTGGCGCTCGACGTGCTCTTCTGTACCTCGTCCATCGTGCACCTGTGCGCCATCAGCCTGGACAGGTACTGGGCCGTGAGTCGGGCGCTGGAGTACAACTCCAAGCGCACCCCACGCCGCATCAAGTGCATCATCCTCACCGTGTGGCTCATCGCAGCTGTCATCTCCCTGCCGCCGCTTATCTACAAGGGCGACCAGGGGCCCCAGCCTCGTGGGCGCCCGCAGTGCAAACTTAACCAAGAGGCCTGGTACATCCTGGCCTCTAGCATCGGATCTTTCTTTGCACCCTGCCTCATCATGATCCTGGTCTACCTGCGCATCTACCTGATCGCCAAGCGCAGCCACCGCAGAGGTCCCAGGGCCAAGGGCCGCCCTAGGGAGGGTGAGTCTAAGCAGTCCCGCCCCGTCCCTACTGGAACTTCAACCAAAATGCCAACCCTGGCCTCTCTGGCTGCTTCTGGAGAGGCCAATGGTCACTCCAAGCCCACTGGGGAGAAGGAGGAGGGGGAGACCCCTGAAGATCCTGCGACCCCTGCCTTGCCACCCAGCTGGTCGGCCCTTCCCAACTCAGGCCAGGGTCGGAAGGAAGGTGTTTGTGGGGCATCTCCAGAGGAAGAAGCTGAGGAGGAGGAGGAAGAGTGTGAGCCTCAGGCCTTGCCAGCATCTCCTGCCTCCGTCTGTAGCCCACCCCTGCAGCAGCCACAGGGGTCCCGGGTGCTGGCAACACTACGTGGCCAGGTGCTCCTGGGCAGGGGCGTGGGCACCTCGAGCGGGCAGTGGTGGCGGCGGCGGGCGCAGCTGACTCGGGAGAAGCGGTTCACCTTTGTGCTGGCCGTGGTCATCGGCGTTTTTGTGCTCTGCTGGTTCCCCTTCTTCTTCAGCTACAGCCTGGGTGCCATCTGCCCACAGCACTGCAAGGTGCCCCATGGCCTCTTCCAGTTCTTCTTCTGGATCGGCTACTGCAACAGCTCGCTGAACCCCGTCATCTACACCATCTTTAACCAGGACTTTCGCCGTGCCTTCCGAAGGATCCTTTGCCGCCAGTGGACCCAGACGGCATGGTGAGCCACCTGCCCGCCACCCGTGTGGGGTTGGTGCCAGGCGGCACCAGGGCCACTCTGATTCTTGCCCTATTTTATGTGGCCACCTCCCTGGGGCTTTCTGGTCCCTGCCTGGGTCCTGCAGGCTTCATCTTGGGAGCCCCCTGGGAGGGGCTGGGGCCGGGGTGCTGTTCACAGGGGTCCAGCTGAGGCCTCCGATTGCTGGCTTGGCTGTGGGGGGACATCTTCTCTACCCCCGTGAACACAGGCCCACGGATGAGGCTTGGACCTTCCTGAACATAGCCAAGGCTGGGCCAGATAGAGCACTTCTCTCCCAATGCCCCAGACCCCTGCAAGCCCATGGGTGGGCTTTCCTTCCTTAAGGACCCTTTGTTCCCTGGCTGGTCACTTGCTTGTGGCGTTTTTGTTTCTCATCTTCCCCGGGTAAAGAGCAGGAAGCCAGCCTTCCCCTTTTCCCAGGAGGACCCGCTGCTGAGGAGGAAGAGGCAGAAACGAGGGATCCACGTTGGGCGCCCATGGTCCCCATCAGGCACTGGGTGGGGAGTTAACGGCCTGGCCCTGTTTCTGGTCCTTCTTCCCTCTCCCCCTACCTTTAGATTTGTAGCTCCTGTAAAGGCCAGAACCTTCTCTGGAATTGTTTTCCTTACCTGGCACCCCTCTGGCAGGCGGGTGTGTGCCAGCAGAGGCCTCGCCTTGGTGGGGTGGTCTGGAGGTCCGGCCTCTGCCTCGACGGGAGATCCCTGATCACTAGCATTCACCCCCTGCAAAAACCTGGCGACAATGGCTTGCCGCCTACTTGCTGCAGGGAGATGAAAGGCTTTGCGGAAAGCTTTGAGCTCCGTGGGGGAACGCACTAGAGAACCAGAAAATATGATTATTTGGAGATCTAAAAATCCCCTTTCTCTGTCTTTACCACCACCTGTCTTCCTGTAGACTTTTTGTTCTGCGCCTGGGGTGCGGGAATTCTTACCCCAAACTGGAAGTGGGGAATGGTAGAGAGAACCAACTACTTCACTTAAAGGATTTCTTCCAGAACACGTTCTTGTGCCTGCAAGGGTTTAGTTGTTATGCTGCATGACAGCTCCTCGACATTTCACCCGCGACACCGAGAGGGTTTTTGGTGGCCTGGCCCCCCCCCCCCCCCAACGGGGGACAAGTCTTTTGTCATCAAGCAGGCAAATTGTTTCCCCAAGATGGCCAAAAATACCCACCCCATCAGAACAATCTGAGATGAGAGTCTGTGGTGGGTGACAGGGCCCCCAGGCAGGCGCTGGGGCTGGAACGGGTGAGTGAGGGCCCTGTGGACTCCTTCAGGAGCCTTCCACCAGAGCGCCCAGGCGGTTCTCCAAGCCCCACGTGGGTCCCTGTGATGTGTAACTGATCCTACCTTGGGTGGGGGCCGGCTGGCCATCTCTGACCCAGCCATGTTGCTTCACCCCACTGATGAGGCTCCAGGGGCCTCTCCTCTCCTGGTTCTCTCCCCAACCCCAGGACCTAGCACCCAGAAGACTTGGGAGCGTTGGAAGGATGTTTTCCAGTCTTCTCCAAGGAGCTCCTGGCTTCAGCATTAAGCCAGCGGGCATCTAGCATGGGGGGTAGGGCTGAGCAGCCAAGGCACTGTTGGCACTCTGAGGGGCCCGGCTGGATTTGGAGAGCTTTCTGGGGTGGAGAGAATGGAGGAGACCAAAGAGAGTCCTTTCTGGGGAGAGGGGCTGTCTAGCTCCTTCTTACAGTCTCATTGTGAGGCCAGGGCATTGCCTTGGGGTGAGGCTGGGGAGGCTGGGCCCAGGGGAGTGGCTGACTTGTGACATCTGCTGACTGGTCTTGCGTGTGTCCCGGGAGACTCCTGCAATTATTGCCTGTGGCCCCCTTGTTGTGATATGCAGGTATTTTTTTTTTAAGTCTGAGCTATTTTATCAATAAAGGATATTTTGTAATAAGCAAGCTGTGTCCTTGTTGCCCAAGGGCTGCCAGGAGTAATTATTTCTCAGCTACTTGAATAGCATCTGTAAGCACGGGCTCCCTCCCAGGGCCAGTTGCCTTTTCCTCCCCTAGGTACCTGGTACCTATCCACCTGCCTGTCTGCTTTGTCCATCCCGCGTCCCTTATCATTGCCAGTCAGTGGGACGAGAGTGGCCAGAGAAGCCTGAGACTGGCTGCCTGGCAAGGGAAGAAAAGGAGGGCTTCCCGGAGGAGGGGGCCTTGGGGCTGGGTCTTGGGGGAAGAGCAAGGGTACACCAAGAAACAAAACAGGAAAGGTGTTTCGGGCAGAGGACAGCACGCACCAAGGGTGCGTTTGGGGGATTTGTGACAGTTTGAGAGTCAGTCTAAAGCCAGCCCCGCCTCGCGGTCAGGTGCAGCAGCTGGGGGCCAGAGGAGGTAGTTGGACAGCACCCACGGGGGGCGGGAGGAACACGGGGAGGAAGGCAGGACGGTCACTCTGCAGAATGTTTTCAGCTGCTGTCTTCGGCGAGGGCAAGAGTGGAATAGAACCGCTCTGCTCCAGGCTCTTTGACGCTAAGATTCAGTTACGAATATCAGAGCTGGAGGACCTGTGGACGTCACTCCTATCAATCTCATTTCCCAGAGGAGGCCTCTGAGGCCCCAGAGCCACCATGTGAGTTGGGTAAGGAGTTGAGTCGGGGATCCCATCCCACCTCTGTGAGGGCAGCCTCTGGGGCCCGTATCAGGTTGGCCCGGTTCTGAGGGCCAGGGAGGCCAGCAGGCTGGGGGCAGGGGCAGGACCCAGGGAGGCGCGAGGGCTGGGAGGGAAGGGCAGAGGGAGGAGCAGTGAGGCCCCAGGGTCTGGTGGTGGGTGGCCATCTCCCATAAACAAGGATTCACACTTTCCTGGGGCCATGGCTTCCGCCATGGGCAACGGATGGAGACTCCTACGTATCTACCATCACTGGTGAACGTGGGGGAGGGACAGTGGGCTTCATCGAGGACTTGGTAAGAAAGCCACACTCGGTGGGGCGCCTGGGTGGCTCAGTCGGTTAAGCGTCGACTTCGGCTCAGGTCATGATCTCGCGGTTTGTGGGTTTGAGCCCCGCGTCGGGCTCTGTGCGGACAGCTCAGAGCCTGGAGCCTGCTTCCGATTCTGTGTCTCCCTCTCTCTCTGCCCCTCCCCTGCTCATGCTCTGTCTCTCAATAATAAATAAACATTAAAAATAAAAAAAAAATAAATAAATAAATAAACAAACAAACAAGCCACACTCGCCCGGGAGGAGCTCCCAGCAATTCCTACCCGTCTGCGTTTCCAGCGCCAAAGCCGGGAGGCTTGATGGGGTTAGATTCAAGAAGTTCATTTGTTTCCATTGACCGAGCCAATTAGTCTTCTGGCACTTCGTCCGATTACCTTGTTTAATCCTTATGCCCACTGCGTAAAAGAAGGATCTGCCCATTTTACTCAGGGGAAACAGAGGCTCAGAAAGCTGTGACGGCTTGACAGAGGTCACCAGTTGCAAGCTCTTTCCACTGGGCCACACTGTTTTACCTGAGGGTCTGTGGGAGGCAGGCCCCTGTGGCTGGGGGAAGAGCTCCCTGCCCAGTCTCTGGCGCTGGTGGCAGAAAATGAGCCCTTCTGGAGCTGGACTTTTGGCAGTCCAGTTTGAACACGTTATCTTAATTCTCCCAACCTTGCTGGGTGTGGCCGTTTTTACCAAGGAGGAAACTGAGGCCCCAGGTCACCCGGCTGGGCCCCCCGAACCACAAAGCGTTAAAATGCAGGTGCGGAAGAGTTGTGGTTCCAGCTCTCTCTCGGTGGCGCTGCCGTTCGGGGATTCCGCAACTGCACCTGGCTGGAATCGGCAGGCGGCCGTGCTGCGATGGGCCGCTCGTGCCTGTCACTGCTGCGGACTATGTGAGTGATGGTATGTGTTTCACAGGTTTTCCATTCCTGACAGCTCAGTCTAAACCCCGAATTTTAGTAAAGAAATGACTGAGGCCCAGGGAGCGATGGCTTGCCTTGGACCCCCACCCCCACAGCCACGTGGCGGCAGACGTGGCTGCCCTGTCACCGTGCCTGCCGTTCCAAGCCTTCATACTGAAGGGATAGCATCTAGACTCAAGGAATGACAGCACGGGTTCAGGAAACGTCCCCTGACAGCCGGCTGCGTGCCAGGGCCAGGGCTAGGCTCATCCCCGTTGTGCTACTTTATGCAGTTCTCAGATCCTCAGAGTCTGAGGATCAGAGTCCTGGGTCGCACAGTTAACAGGTGGTGCAGCTGGAGCTCAATCCCAGGACCCCCGGCTCCCAGGCTGCCTTCTCCTCCTCTTACCGCCGCCCCCCCCCCATTCCTGCTGTTCTGTGTGAACAGCACTTACGTTTGATTTCACCCTGAGCCCATCTGAGGGTTAGTTTGTTGAGGAGGTGGGCTCAGAGCAGCAGAGATGGGGGGGGGGCGGTATAGCATGCCTCCGCCCAGGAATAATCCCCCAAACACCTTGGAGGTGAGGGTGGGGGGACAGAAGGCAGCAGGGAGGCTTGGCAGTTCACCAGGTGGATGTGAGCTGTCTCGCCAGGGCGCGTCTACCTTCTGCGGACCTTTCTAGCTTCTGTCTTAGGACGACCTTGACAAAGGGAGGGACCAACCGAGAAGGCCGTTAAAGAAGCGGCGGAAGACATCTCCCCTCCAGTTTCACTCAGCGTGTAAGAATCTGGGTCCCTGGATCGCAGGGGATACCCTTGAAAGGGAGTTCAATCTCAGCCTCTGCCTTGGGCCAGCTGCTGAGAAATTCAGGGCCGCTGGAAATTCCTCTTTGGAACATTGCTGCGGGAGGGACACCCCCAATCCGCCTGCTCAAAAGGCACCTGTGCCCCTAGGGCCGACTGACCTGCCTCCAAGGCTCAAGGTGGAGCTCAAGGGAGAGGGAGTTTGTGAGGTCATTAGGCCCCTGCAACTCCCATCCTCCGCGTGACCTCCCTTTTCTGTGTGTGGGGGGCGGTGCCGAGAACGGGATGTGAGACTTCAGCTACCGCCTGCAGACGGGGTTGCTGCTGGCTGGGCCCGAAGAGCCCTCTGTCCAGGTGAAGCTGGTACTCGGCGATCTTCTGCTTCCCCGCTGCTGGCCAGGCGTTCTGCCTGGAGGGCCTGGTCGCTGTGCGCGGCAGGGCTGGTGTGGGACTTCGTGCCCGTGAAAATTGCACTGGGTGGGGGGGTGCTGGGGAGGCCGGGGTCATGCTCTGCCTTTGTCTGCCTTCGTCTGCATTTGTAGGGCTGCCCAAGCAGGGCTTGGTTCTTCTTGGGGCTTCAGTGTCCCTGCCTGCCCACGAGGGGTTGACTCCATGGTCAACCATGGGTTGACCTAGCTTGAGGCTCCATCTCTGCCCTGCCCCCAGCTTTCTGGAAAACCCACATCCCGAGGGTGGGGAAGCAGGCCTCGGGCCTTCCCAGGGCAGAGCCCCTGCCTGCCCTGTGCTGGCTGGAGGATCTCCCCCCAGCAGAGACCTCACGGCTTTGTGGGGGGTGATCTCCCTGCCTGCGGGTACCTCCGTGAGAGCCGGAGCTGGGCAGGGGTGGGAAGCTCTGCTCACGGTTGTTAGCAGGAGAGGCGGGAGCACTCAGCTAAAATTAGATTCTGGGATTCTTCGTGCTCCTGCATCCGTCCGTCCTTCCATCCGGCGTGGGGACGGCTGTTGTCAGCACGCCAGGGCTGGAAGGAGCCTGGATGTCAGCTTGCACCCTCCCCAGGGCTTGCCGGCTCTGATCTTCTCACACCCTCGCCTGGCCTTTGGCCAAAGGCTCCTGCCCTTGGCGTGGCCTTGTGGCCATCTATCGATTAGCAGTGATTTAAAAGGAAGAGTGCCCTCCCCCCTTAATACCCACTCCCTCCCCCTGGGATTTTACCCCCCCTTCCTTCCTCTCTCCCCTCCTCTCCTGGCCCTTCCCACTTCCGGGTCCTCAGAGGCTTCTCCCCCTTCCCTGAGTGTCCCCTCTGCCTCCTGCTGAACCTCTGACTTCTGCCTCCCCCTTGGGGACGGTCCTGGCTCTTCATGGGACCTGCAGGCTCCATGGACCATTGTGGTTGCAAGGGGACCAGAACATACTAGAGACTAAAAAAGAGCCTCCCTCCCTGGCAGTTTGGGGCTATTTCTGGCCCCGCTGTAGCCCTCTGGGGTCCCTGGCGCTCTGGTGGCTGGGGGGGGAGGTGCTGGGCCCCAGCCCCAGGATGCAATGGTCTTAATCTTTGATTTCCCTGGGGAGGGGGCAGGCCCCTTCTGGAGCTGGGGGTGGGCCCTCCAACCTGAGGGCAGCCAAGGATCAGATGGAATGCCACTACCTCTGCTCCCGTGGGGGCCTGGGCTGCTTTAGGAGGGAAGAGGGCTGGACCATGGTAGTGTGGGTGGCAGTGTGGAGTCCCGGTGTCCCTGTCATCCCCATTCCCACCGCAGGCTGGCTGCAGCTGGGAGACAGGGAGCGTGGGAGGCTGTCTGAGCCTGCTGCTGGGGTCCCTGGACACTGAAGTGGGGGGGGGGGCAAGGGTTAAATCCAGCCCTCCCTCCCAGGCTCCACTAGGTCCCCGGTGCTCTTGGTCAGGTGCCGCTGTGACACTACTGTCCTGGCTACAAATTTGGACAGGCTATGGCCTCTCCATCCCATGCTGGCCTGGCAGCTGGAGTTATGGTGGGTGCAAGACTGGTGACTGCCGGAAGGATTCCCTCAGCTGTTTCCGGAGCACTGGCCAGGGTCCAGCGGCTTGGGTCATGGTCCCAGTAGGGCCATCAAATTGCTCGGTGACCTTGGGCAAATCCCTTCCCTTCTCTGGGCTTCAAATTCCTCGTTGTCAGGTAAAGGAGTCGGTCGGATTGGAGCATGTTCAAGTCATGTCCTGGGTTCTGCCCTAAGAACCGTGGAGCAGGGGCAGGGAGAGAAAGGGGCCCAGTCAGTGGCTTCCTGTCCCCACTTCACCCCTGCTTTTTTCTACCTATCCATTTTTAGGAAGCAACTCCCCCTTCCCGCCCACCAGGCTTCCTCCTCTGGGGGCCCCTATGACCTCCATCCCCTTCCTACCCCAGGCTCACGTAACACACGTCAGCCACCTCCTTTGCAGGGAGGTCCCAGCAAAATCTCACCGGCGTGAACTTCAGAAGGGCCGCCTCGGAAGACATTCCTCCATGGCAGGCTGGGGGCTGGTGGCATGGGGGTGGACACGTGCCTGTGGTGTGGCAGAGGCCAGCCCTTGTTTTATGTTGGGTCTAAAGAAAGGCAGGGAGGGGCACCTGGGTGGCTCAGTCGGTTGAGTGTCTGACTTCGGCTCAGGTCATGGTCTCACCATTCAGTTCATGGGATTGAGCCCCGGGTTGGGCTCTGTGCCGACAGCGTGGAGGCTGCTTGGGATTCTCTCTCTCTCTCCCTCTCTCTCTCTCTCTCTCTCTCTCTCTGTGTCTCTGTCTCTGCCCCTCCCCCAGTTCTCCCTTTCTCTCCAAAATAAATAAACATTAAAAAAAAGGTGGGGAAGGGGAAGGGACGTGGGTGAGGTCCCCTGGGAGAAGGGCTCCTGGAGAAACCATGCTGCCATAGGGTCAGGACCAGAATGACACAGAGAGAGGAAGCCCACGTTAACCCCAGCTGCGGTGCGTGTGCCTTCCGCCTTCGGACGACGGAAGCTGAGGGCAGAGGGGGTGCCTGTGCTCCCCTCACAGCCCGGCACAGAGCGCACCAGGCAACATTGCTGCTTGCGTGCGTTTTCCCAGGAAACTGGGGCAGCGTTGGCCTTAGTCACCTAAGGCTGGGGCCCCTGTGCTCTGGGAATGAATCTCTGATGTGGGGGCTTAATCGTTCTGTTTTGTTTTGTTTTCCAGAGTTTCCTAGAGAAATTCTGTTGGAAGGTTCGATGCTGGTCTTGGCTGAGCTAGGCGCGGGAGAACTGTCCTGTGGTGCGGGCGAAGCACCAGGACATCCCAGGAGGTGGTGGCAGGGACCTGTCCAGGAGTGTGGGAGCCTAGACGCGGCCGGTCAGAGAGAGGACAGGTAGAGAGAGCACACCGGTTGGATCATCCCACTGGCAGCGTGAAAAGGGTACTGACTTTGTCGTCAAACCTGGCTTTGTTGCCTGTGGGCCACGTGGCCTCAGGCAAACCGCCAAACCTCTCTGAGCCTCAGTTTCCCCCCATTTCAAGTGGTAGGTTAACTACATTAGGATTGGAGAGGTGTGCTGAGAGGTAGACATGTGTAGAAAAGGTCCTGAAAGAGTGCCGGGGAGTGGCAGGGCCAGTCTGATTATTCCTCTCAAAGTCCAGGTCCTTTTCAAGGTAAGCTAGTAGAACCCCTGGTCCCCGGTGCCCCCTGAGTCACCGCTCAGCAGCCTGATGGAAGGAGGGTGGGCTCTGTGCCCTGGAAGATGGCCCCCTCTGGCATAGGGAGTCTGCTCTTTCCACCTTCCCTCACCCCTTCCTTCCCTGGGCTCCAAAAGCCTCTCCCACCAAGAGCTTCTGCCAAGCTCTTTCCAGGGTATAGCTGGGAAGGGAAGGTTCTCAGGTGAATGTGTTAAATGTAGCATGTGTATACCTACCCCTCTACTGCTGTGTGCATGGCAGACGTCAGCTTTGGAACCCAGAACTCCCTATGCACTGAGACAAGCCCACAGGCAGTGCCAGCCCGGCATCCTCCAACAGCAGCAGCTGCTGTGCAAGATGAAACCCATTTGCCCCTCAGGGTGGGGAGAACCCTTGTTCTGGGCAGGCGTGGGGGAAAGGGCTGCCCGGCCTGATGGCAGGGGAGCCATTGAGGGCGGGAAGGAGGGCCGTTTCTGGAGACCTCTAGGATTTCTGCAGCCGCCACAGCAGCAGGACCCAGGGGTTGAACGTCCGGGCCCTGGAGAACCCCAGAGACTGAGAAGATTGCACAGTTGCCAGCAGAGGGAATGGGGCCAGGCAACATGGCAGAGGTTGGGTGAAAGTGGGGGCTTCTTGGGCCAGCACACCTTGGCCTAGGCCAGAGATGGTCAGGAAGAGTGGGAAAGGGGTGCAGGGGCACTAGGAGGTCTTATTCTCTCGAGAGTGTGTAAAGGAAGGCAAGGATGGTTCAAGAGTCACCCAGCCCACGCAGTTGAATGGCCTATTCTGCTGCTTGTGAGTTCAATCACCTGGTTGGAGCGGATGGTGTTGCTCCCTGTGTTCCAGACTTTGGGCCCGATTTCCTCCACCTGCAGAGCACGAGGTCACCCTGCAGCCCCCATCCCCCAGTGTGCATCCGTGTGGCCGTGTGCTGAGCCTTCCCCGGCCCCTCCTAACATGTATCCCGTTTTCCCGCTGGAAGTTTCCTCAGCACTTATGACCAGCTAGCATCCTGGATATTTCACTTACCTGTCTGCTCCTTGTCATTGTCCCCTACTGGAATGTAAGCTCCCTGTGGGCTGCGATGGTTAACTCTCCTGTCTGCCGTGGATCCTAGGCCTGACTGTGCCCGACAAACAGTGAAAATGTAAGGACTGGCCTGGTTGGCCAGTTGCCCTTAACGCAGTCTGCAGGGTTATTAAAATATCCTTGGAAATGTGGTGAGGGGAAGAAAACCATATTTATGAGAATTCCTTCCAGGGAGGGAGGAAGAGTGGGCAGGAGGGTGGGAGGTGAGAGCCTCAAGGGATGGCCTCAAACAGTAACGGGTGTTGGTTGTTGGCTGAGCCACTTTTGGGGGCCGGGGGGGGGGGCCGTGAGTCCCCCCACAGCATAGCTTTGGTTTGGCTGGGTGGACTGAACAAGTCTGGGGCCCGGGGGGAACTTCTGGGGCCTGTGGAGGTGGGTAGAGGCTGCCCCCAGTGATGCCCTCCACCCCCCATCCTCTGCCCTATGCCCATCTTGGCTGTAGTCACAGGCTGGACAGCTGGTCCAGGATGAGTAATTTCGAGGACCTGTGTCTAAGAGAGAGACAACACCACACTGCACCCTAGGGGTGAGGTGGGGGGCTCCTGGGGGGACCCAGTGGGCAAGGAAGAGGCCCCCGGCACCAAGGTTACAGAGCACAGAGGGAGGCAGTACAGAATAGGACACTCAGTATTCTAGGAGGGAAGGCGGGGCGGGGGACCTTGGTGAGGGCAGGAAGCCAGGAAGGAGGCCTGCGGGAGGGCTGCGCTCTGCTGAGGACTGATGGCTGGCGTCTCAGGCAGGAGGGGGACGGAAGGGGGAACAGGGGGGCAGAATACTGTCCCCGCTATGGCTTGGGTGTGGGTTTGCTCACGATCTGAGGTGCCTTCTGGCCCTAGGATGCACCCCAGGGGCAGGGGACAGGGCGGGGTGAGGCCCAGGGCCAGCAGCCCTGCTCCAGAGGCAGCTGACTAAAAATAAGTCGGGATGTCAGGGTCTCCTGGCTCCAGGAAGTGGGGAAGAATGATGAGTGTCAGGAGGAGGAGGAGGCAAAGGGGAGGAGACAGTCACAGCTGAAGGCGGCCAACAAACTTGTTTGTTTATTTTCTTCTCTCTGGCCTGAAGTCTCTCAGCTGGCTGCTCCCTGGGTTTGGGTGAGGGGCACTGGCCTCCATGGACCTGCGGGCCTCCCCAGACTCCTGGCTACATGCGGAGGACCCCGTTTCCCATGCATTCCTTTGAGTGCATCAAACCCTGTGCATCCAATTTCATTTCTACCCTTTCATTCTGCAGATGCAGAAACCAGGCCCAGGTAGCTTAGGCTCTTGTCTCAGTCACTTGGGTGGCTTTGCCTGGAGCCACAGCCGAGCCCAGGTCTCCTTGCGGCGGGGTGGGGTGGGGGGAGGGCTTCTGCAGGGGGCTTCAGCCCAGATAGGGCACCAACACCCACACGGCTCTTAGAATGAGGGGTGATGTGAGGGTCTGCGATGAAAAAGGCCGCTCTGCAGGTGTGGTAACAGGCCTGTGGGTATGACACCAGCCGCCCCACAATTCTTTAGGGTTTACACGGCCCCCACCTTAGCCCCCCTGCCAGGCTTGCTGACACCTTGGGGGCATGGCGTGTCTTCCCCTCCACCCTGCGCTCCGGGGGCTGGGAGGGCTTTTCAGATGCCAGGGTAAATGTGGAGGGCCCTCTCCCCTCCTTCCTCTCCTCACGCCAAAGAGCCCCTGTTGCGGCGAACCCTGACCACCCGGAGGTCATGGTCCCCTTGGCTGTCCTTGAGCCTCCGTGCCGGGCCACTCTTGCTCTGCCGAATGCCTGTTGCTTCACTTGTGCCCCTGTGGTCACGGTCGGGCTGGGCAGCGTGAGAGGGCAGCGAGGTCCTCAGGAGGGGGCTAGGCTCAGGTCCTGTGCCACCTGAGGCTGCAGGGACAGGCCTGCATCCCAGGGCTGTGGGAAAGGGCCCAGGGTTGCCAAGCAGCTTGCAGGAGGGACCCCTGTGCAAGGCTGTCAGCCCCCTTTATTCCCTCGCCTTCATTTCTCCTCCTCCTCTTCTTCCTTTGTTTCTCCAGGTCTGTTCATACATTCTCTAGAAGGGCTCAGAATCCTCAGTCTTGCCTCACCGACCACAGCTCCATCCCGTGAGCGCCCCCCTTCCCCTCTCTCACTCACATGCACGTGCAAGCACGCCCTCCTTCCCCCTCAACAGCCCCACTCCCTGGTGGCAGGCAGCCCAGAGCCTCTGGAAGCCCGGAGCCCCTTGGCCCTCTCCCCTCCCAGCTGGGTCATGCTCCAGTCCTGGCTAGCCTTTCTAGATTCTGGGGGTTATTTTAGGGAAGCCCTGATCTGGGTCTCATCCTTGAGGAGGCTCCCTTGGGATGGGCCTGGGGGTGTTAAGAGGGCCCCTGCTGTCACCCTGCCGCCAGCCAGGGAGGGCTCTGGGCCCACCGCATGGAGCCCTGAAGGCATGTGAAAGGCCAGAGCCTCATCCTCCCAGAGACTGGGATCACTAACAAACATGCCCTCCTGCCGAGGCCAAGCATGCGCTTCCTGCTGCCCTACGATTGCCTGGCTAGGGCCAGGCCACTCCCTCCCCTGCTCTGGGAGCTGGGATGTCCCACCCCCCCCTCAGCCTGGTAGCCCTGAGGTAGACATCTGTCTGGAGGCTCTCTGGACGTGAGGCTAATGGCCCAGAGGACGCGAACAGAAAGTGCAGCTGTGGACATCACGGCTTCCTGGTGGGGGCTGCTGTGGGCCGCAGGGAGCCTCCTGGGAGCCTTGGCCTCTGAGCTTCCCCAAGCCCCCAGGCTCAGGAGCACGACACACAGAGCCCAGGCCCTGCACTCACGGCGCAAGCTCGCTCCCGAAATTCTCGCAATCCTGGGGTATCCAGCTTGATCAGGCCTGGAGCAGCCCCAGAGCGAATAGCTGCTCGTTAACAGGGCATCTGTTCCCGACCAAAAGGGGTTCTTGGGCAAGTCCCTTCTCTGTGAGCCTGTGTTCTCAGCTACAAGACAGAAGGATCTCAAGACAAAACGGAATGTCTGTAGAGAGCATTTTCTGAACATTTTCTGAAATGCCCCCTCCCCGTCTCGCCCACAAACGCTGTCTCTGACCCTTTCCGGCAGATGCCGGAGGGTGAGATGCTCTGGAATAGCCTGTCTCTAGGCCGACCTAGGACCGGCCTTGGTCCCAGGAATCATCTGGGGAGCGGCTGCGCGGAGGAGCAACGCTGCATTCCGATCCTGGCTTATTTGCTATGTGACCTCATAAAAGTTTCTCAACTTGTCCGAGTCTTGTATTGTCATCTGCAATATAGCGTCCCTGCTGTACCTCACCCAGAGGGTCGTGGGGAAAGTTACGTTGAAATGCTTGTCACAGAGACGGTGCCTGTGTTTGCCGGGAGGACTAGGTAACCTGGGGACGTGGGTGTCGTTCAGAAGGTCAGCTCCGGGGCAGACTTTTGGACTGGAAAGTTCCCGGCTAGGCCGAGAGGTAAGGGTGTGGGCTGGGGCAGGGGCAGATGGGGGCCCAGGCTGCCTCCAAGACCACCCCCTCCCTCTCTGGGCTGCTGCACCAGCTAGGACTGCTACCTCTTCTCTGTTATTCACCAGTAATTACCCTAAATGCTACATCTGTTGTCATGACAACATATTACCCATCCTTAGGTAAAAGCCCTATTTGCAGGGGAGTCAGGCTCTCTCCAGCTCCCTGGGCTCCATCATCGTCCCTGCAGCCCCCCCCCCCCCCCCCCCCCCCCCCCCCCCGCAACCCACCCACCTCAGGGTTCCCCAGCTGTCCCCCTCTCTCCCTCCCTCCCATTTTGTCCTTTCAGAGAGGTCACTCCTGTTTTCAAAATTTCCAGAATTTTCCTGTTACTTTTGTTTTTGGTCTCACTTTGTGACTGTGGGTCTCATCTCTCCTTCCTCCTCCCCTTGTCTTTCCTTTTCCCGGATCCTGAGATTCTTTCTTGGTTTCTGTCTGTCTCCCTCTCTCTGCTTGTCTGTGTGTCTCTCTCCCTCCTTCTCCTCCCCACCCTTGAGTGCAGCAGGGATAGCATGAAGGGGGGGGGACAGGGGGCCTGCTGGATGGGTCTGCAGGGGCCTTGGGAAGCCTATGGGGCTGTGTGGCCTGGGCATAGGTGAGCCCAGGTTAGGCATGCCCCAAGAACCCCCCCAGCCTATAAGGTGTGTGGCCAGAAGGCTTCCAGCTACTTCTGGAAAAGTGTGGGCCAAAGGGGCTGCCCTTACTCCTCCCTGACCTCCACCAACCCCTGCCTTTGGACTGTCCCTCTCTGGAACCCCAGTTCAAATGCTCTCCTGACTGGGGACTTGCACACTTACTGAGTGCCCCCTACACGCTCAGCACCATTGGAAGAATGTCTGTATAAGAAACCTTGCAACAGCTCCAGGAGGTAAGTGGTACTATTGTGTTGTACAGGCCGGGAAGTGAAAGATCAGAGGAGTCAAGGAAGTTGCTCAAGGCCGCACAGCCGGCCAATGGAGGAGGCTAGACTTGAAATTCCTTTCCATAGCAGTGCTCTTCACCATGGTGCTCCAGTAACACTATTTATGTTCACTACATGTCAGGTGCTGTGCATTTAGTAACATGTGGAACACATTTAGCCCTCACGGCAACCCTGTAAGTTGGGACCGTGAATGTCTATTTTACCAATGAGGGAATCAGGGCACAGAGAGGCTAAGTAACTTTCTCAAGGTCACTCTATAGTCAGAGGTGTGCCGGCACTTGAACCCAGGTCTTTGTGCCGAGCCTGGGCTCTTAACCCCGAGTGCTGTTGCTACCCCCTTCCTCTCCTAGGGGGAGGGGGCCGCAGAGGAGCAGGACAAGGACATGGGCTTCACATGCATACAAGTCCCTCCTCTCCCCCTCCCCCTGAGCCCCTGTAAAGTTCCCTCCAGGCCCAGCCAGGGATGCTTTGGGGAAGCAGAGGAGGAAGCCGTGTAGGAAGAGGCAGCACCCTCTTTTTTGCTGGGTTCCATGCAAGGGCAGGAGGGAGTTCTAGATGACCAGGAGAGGCCCACAAATCCTATAGGTCCCGTGGGCCTCCCAGGTGACCACAGCACCCCACAGGCACCCCCGGGGCTCTCCCCACTGGACCCAATACCCCAGGACCTTGAGGCGCAGGAAGACTGATGTGGCCGGGAGCCTGAATCAGGCCTGTGAGGCGCCGGCGTCTGCACGCTCTCCTGGCCTGGGCACAGCCCTTCTTGCCCTGTTGTTCCGGTCCCTAGAGAGCGTCTTGGGCCTTGGAACATGCTGTCCCAGAGTGCGGCTGTCGAGATGATGGAAAGGCAGGTTATTTTTAACAGCGGAGACTCACTCCCGGACAGAGCCTCTTCCTCATGGGGGGGATGAGACCTCGAGGGAGGGTGGGGACCAAAACGCCAGGTGCTTCTGCCTTCTCCCGGCCCTCCCTTCTCTTTCCTCTCACTCCCCAGCCTGCGAGTCTCTGGCTGCCAACCATGAGGGAGGGCCTGGTGGCGGTGGGGCCTCAGAGGTCCCCCCCCCCCCCCCCCGCTGGAAACCACAGGTCTGGGAGCTGGTCAGAACTGGTGCTAAGCCGGCACTACCCGGAGGCCAGGCCTGCCTCATCCCAGCAGTCCCGGACCCCCTGTCTTTCTGTGCCCCCAAGGGACTTAGCTCATTCTCAGAGTCCCCCAGCTTTCCTCAGCTTGAGCTGGAACCCCTCTATGATGGAGTGTGGGCCCCACGGCGTCCCCGACTTCTTCAGACATCTCAGAGCTCACTCCTACCGGTCCTGACACCCTGTTCATTGGGTCCTACACTGAGCCAGGCGTGTGTTGAACACCTGACCTGGGTTCCTTCTCCTCTGCGAATCATTCATCCGGCTGAGGATGGGTGGAAATGCCTTACTCACTCCCATCTGGCTGCTGAACTTTTCAGTTCTTAGAATGACCCTCTCCCACCCTCCTGTGTCCCTACTTCGAGGTGTCCTTTTAGGACTTTCAAAGGACATGCCATTACTTCTCACAGAGCATCATATGAGGCAGCTTGCTGCCTGGAGTGAGTGAGCACCAGGCCAGGGGACCAGGACTTGGTTTCTGCCCCGCTCTGCCACCACTCCTGTCGGGCGGAATGAGTTCCTCCTCCTGTCTCGGCCTGAGTCTTGTCACTTAGGCCAGGGTGGCGTGGGAGAAAACCTCCTCAAGACCCTCCTTACCTGACACCCAGACTGAGTCCACCCTGAGTTCAGGCCCGACCAGCCAGGTCAAGGAGATGCTTGCTGGGCGACTGTGACAGTCACAACGCGACCCCCACTGCCGACCTAGCCCCCTGCAAACCCCTCTCCACTCTGCACTCAGAAGGACCATGGGTACAGCTCAAGGGCCCTTTCTGTGTATGTACATACCACCCAGAGCAAGGTACAGAGCATTCCCTTTACCCCAGAAAGTCTCTTGTCCCCCCCTTCCCAGTCAGCGGTCCCCAGGAGAGAACATCATTCTGCTTTACATCACCAGAGATGAGTTTTGCCTCCCGGAACTTTCATAGACATGTAACCAAAACACGTGTTCTTTTGTGTCCGGCTTCTCTTGATCAGTATAACATCTGGGCGGGCTGTCCAGGCTGTCTCAATGTTGGTCTAATACTACAGTTTATTGACTCATTCCCTGCCGCTGGACATGTGGATGGTTCCCAGTTTTTGGCGACTATGAACAAAGTCAATATAGATGCTCACGGACATGTTTCTGGTGGACACAAAAGACCCATTTCTTTTGGGTGACTACCTAAGAGTAGAACTGCTGGGTCATAAGATAGGCGAGGATTTAGCGTTAGTGGGTATACCAATTCCACTTCTCTCAGCCTCGGAAGAGAGTTCCTGCTGCTCCGAGTCCTCGCCAGCGCGTTTGGCCGGTCTGTTGGGTGTGTAGTAGTATCTCCTTGTGGTTTTAATTTGCATTTTCCTATTGATTAATGATGTTGAGCATCTTTTCAGGTGCTTGTTGGCTACTTGGATATCTTCTTTTGTTTAAAAAAGAATTTTTTTGACATTTATTTATTTTTGAGAGACAGAGGATGAGCAGGGGAGGGGGAGAAAGAGAGAGAGAGAGAGAGAGAGAGAGAGAGAGAGAGATACAGACTCCGAAGCAGGCTGCAGTCTCTGAGCTGTCAGCACTGAGCCCAATGCGGGGCTCGAACTCCCAAACTGCAAGACCATGACCTGAGCTGAAGTCGGACGCTCAACCGACTGAGCCACCCAGGCGCCCCTGGATATCTTCTTTGGTGAAGAGTGTGTTCAAGTCTTTTTGCTCATTTAAAAAAACTGGGTTGTCTTTTTCTTATCGATTGATAAGGGTTCTTTATGTACTCTGTAAGGATTTTGTCAGAAAATGTATTTTTTTATTGAGATAAAACTCACATAAGATTAACCATCTGAAAGTGTATGATTTAGTGGTGTTAAATACATTCGCAGTGTTGTGTGACCATGCCTCCTGCCACCCCTAGCAACCATGAGTCTACTTTCTGTCTCCATGGATTTACCTATTCTGGATATTTCTTGTATAGGGAATTGTACTATGTGACCCTTTGCATCTGGCATCTTTCGCTTAGCATGTTTTTTCCAGGTTCATCCTTAACTGTAACAGGTATCAGAACTCATTCCTTTTCATGGCTGATTGTTATCCCGTTGAATGGATATACTCCATTTTTTCCTTTATTTTAAAATTTAAATTTTAGTTACCACACGGTGCAATATTGGTTTCAGGAGCAGGATGCAGTGATTCATCACTTACCTACAACCCCCAGTGCTCATCACAAGTGCCCTCCTTAGTACCCATCACCCATCTAGCCCATCTCCCACCCACGTCCCTCTGTCAACCCACAGTTTGTTCTCTATCATTAAGAGTCTCTCGGGTTTTTTTTTTTTTCCCTCTCTTCTCTTGCCTCCTTCCTTCCCATGGGTTCATCTGCTTTGTTTCTTAAATTCCACATATGAGCGAAGTCATATGGCATTTGTCTTTCTCTGATTGACTTAATTCGCTTAGCATAATGCATTCCAGCTCCACTACCCTCATTGCAAATGGCAAGATTTCATTCTTTCTGATGGCTGAGTAATATTCCATCGCGTACACACCCACCCACACACCACATCTTCTTTATTCAGTCACCAGTCGATGGACCTTTGGGCTCTCTCCATAGTTTGACTATTGTTGACAATGCTGCTATAAACATTGGGGTGCATGTACCCCTTTGAACCTGTATTTTTGTATCTTTTGGGTAAATAGCTCATAATGCAACTGCTGGATCGTAGGGTAGTTCTATTTTTAGTTTCTTGAGGAACCTCCATACTCTTCTCCAGAGCGACTGTACCAGTTTGCGTTCCCACCAGCCGTGCAAGAGGGTTCCCCTTTCTCCACATCCTCGCCCACATCTTTTGTTTCTTGCGTTGTTAGTTTTTGCCACTCTGACAGGTGTGAGGTGGTATCTCATCATGATTTTGACTTGTATTTCCCTGACAAAGAATGGTGTGGAGCATATCACATTTTTTAATCACTCGGCAGGCGAGAGACTTTTGGGTTGTTTCCACCTTTAGACTGTTGTGAATAGTACTCTTATGAACACTTGTGTACCTGTTTTCAGTTCTCCTGGGTATATATCTAGGAGTGGAATTGCTGATTCATATGGTAATTCTATGTTTCTGTTTTTGAGGGACTGCCCAACTGTTCTCTAAAGCAGCTTTCCCATGCTACATTCCTACCGGCAGTGTATGAGAGTTCCGGTTCCTCCGTATCCTCAACAAGACATTTACTGTTTGTTTTAAAAATTCTGACCACTGTAATGGGTGTAAAGTGGTATCTCGTTGTGGTTTTGATTTGCATTTCCCTGATGATTAGGGACGCTGAACATCTTTACGTGTGCTCGTTGGTCATCTATATATCTTTTTTGGAGACATGTCTATTCAGATCTCTTGCCCGTTTTTTTAGTTGGACTATTTATCTTTTTATTATTGATTTGTAAGGTCTCTTTATATATTCTGGAAACTAGATTCTTTTGAAATCTGTAAAGATCTGATTTACAGATACCATTTCTTTTCCTTTTCTTGATGCACAAAAGTTTTTAAAATTTTTTGATGGAGCCCCGTTTGTCTCTACGTGTTCCTTTTGTTGCTTGTGCCTTCGGTGTCGTGTCTAAGAATTCATTGCCAAACCCAAGGTCATGAATATTTTCTTCCAAGAGTTTTATAAGGTTAGCCCTTACATTTACATATTTCGAGTTCATTTTTGTGTATGCTGTGAGGTAGGGGACCACCTTCGTTCTTTGGCAGGTGGATACCTAGTTATCCCCAGGACCATTTGTCAAAAAGATTATTCTTTTCTCATGGAACAATCTTGGCACCCTTGTTGCAGATCAATTAGCTGCAGACATATGGATTTATTTCTGGACTCTCAGTTCTACCCCATTAGTCTATGTGTCTATCCTTATGTCAGTACCACACTGTCTGGATTAGAAAAAGTATTTTTTTTAAGTTTATTTATTTATTTTGAGAGAGAAAGTGCATGCACATAAGCAAAGAGGGGGAGAGAGAGGGAATCCCAAGCAGGCTCCGCACTGCCAGTGCAGAGCCCGATGCGGGGCTCAAACCTACCAACTGTGAGATCATGACTCGAGCTGAAATTGAGAGCCAGATGCTTAATTGGCTGAGCCACCCAGGGGTCCCTGTAAAAGTACTTTTGTTCCGTCTCCCTTCCTCTCTGTTCCTTCCTCACTCATGCTCTGTCTCTGTCTCAAAAATAAATAAACATTAAAAAAAAATATATATATATATATATAAAAGGGGGGGCACCTGGGTGGCTCAGTCGGTTGAGTGTCCAACTTCAGCTCAGGTCATGATCTCGCGTTTGAAGAGTTCGAGCCCCGTGTCGGGCTCTGTACTGACGGCTCAGAGCCTGGAGCCTGCTTCGGATTCTGTATCTCCCTCTCTCTCTGTCCCTTCCTCGCTCATGCTCTGTCTCTCTCTGTCTCAAAAATAAATAAACATTAAAAACAAAAGGTACTTTTGTTCCCTGAAGAAGACAGGCTTGTCTTCTTTGCGCTTGCTGTTCCCTTTGCCTAGAATGTTCTTCCCTTCAGTGTTATGTGCCTCCTTTTTATCGTGAAGATCTTCTGGAAATGTTTCCTCAGAGAGGCTTCCCTTTGTCACTCTTCACCACATGCTGTGTTTTATTTTCCTCATAGTACTTAATTGTGTTTGAATTTGTAAACTCCATGAGAACAGAGTCTTCTCTCCTAGGTATGGGACATAAGGTGCCTGCACACAACAGGCACTTAAAATATTATTGAATGGACAGTTTATGTTCCCTAGCCTGGAACGCCCTTCCCCACCTCTGCCCTGATTTCAGTGCTCCGTATCTTTTAATATCCCATCCAAGTGCCACTTGTAGCTTTCCCAGACTGCCTTTGTTGATGGTGCTGTTGGTGCCTCTTTGTCATGGGGAAGGTTGGGCAAACCAGTCTCCTGCATTGATGGGATGCTCCCTGAGGGTAGGGCCTCACCTCTGCCTCCCCACCCATACCCCATAGCTCATATAGAGGACCCTTGCTGCGGACAGGCTCTTAGTCTCGACCCTGTCTGAGTATAGAGGACTGGAGTGAAGGCAAATTTGGGTGAGGGGCTCTTACCCAAGCTTGGTGACCATGCGTAGAAGGATTTAAGCCAAAAGGCAGAGTCAAAGATGATTTCAGAGCTTTTGGCCCCAGTGTCTAGGATGATCACCATTCTCAGGTCAGAAATGTGGAACTTAAGTGGGGGACCTGGTGTGGAAACCAACAATGAGTTCAGCTTTCCAGAAGTTGACTTGGAGGCAAAGCGGACAGACCGTTCCTGGAGGTTGCCAGGGTCGCGGTCAATCGAAGTGGGAGGTGACAGAGCTGGCCCTCGAGGACCATGAGCCCTGGTGTGGTCTGTACTGGAGGCATGGGATCCCCACAACCGTGCAAGATAGGCTACGTTGGTCCATTTACATTACAGGAAGCTAACGTTCAGAGAGGTGAAGCCACCTGCCCAGGGGCACGCCGCATCCAATAAGGGAGCCAGAATGACACCCAGGTCTCTGATTCCAAATGCTGCCTGTCCCCGCAAGGCAAGTGCTATGGGGTTACATCTTCCAGAGAATTGCCCTGGACCTCTGTTCCCCGGGTGCCTCAGTTAAAGGCAGAGACAAGGTGGGACGAGGGTCAGATACGGAGGAGGCGGTGAGCCATAACTTCAGGCAACTGCAGCTGTCGGTGAAGGAATTCGAATATGAGGAATTTTCATTTGGGCTCAGGCCTGAAGACGAGACCTCCTTATACCAAGCGGCTGAGGTGAGTAGAGATCGTAAGACAGCACTGGGCCTCCCTTTGGCCTTTTCATACTTCTTTCGTGTCCTCTTCTGAAGTCCCACCCAGCTAACCCTTCCACCCTTCCAGGGACAGAGGGCACTCAGGGCCCATCTATAGGCGAGCCTCTCGCTGCCAGTTTCCCCTGCTTCCCATCCGAGGTCCTCGCTGGCTGCTTCTGCCAGTGGAAGGCACACATCTGGTTTCCCGGTGTTCCTGGGCCACCAAGGAGGCATGTGGGCGTGGAGGTAATAACATCCTTGGCTCCACGGGGAACTGCCCACTGCGTGCAGCTCCTTTAGGGGCTGTTTTCCTTGAAGTTATTCCTGCCTTCCCTTTGCTTCTGTCCACTGGGATGGAGCCCTAAGGCCACCCATCAGCTGATGTCACCCTCCCAGATCTGAGGGGCAGCTTGTGTCCACAGGACATAAGGAGCCTGAGCTCTTCTCCCCAGGGTGGAAAGTATGGCTGGAGGGGGAACGCAGAGGGAGAGGACAGCAGACTGAGGATGGGATGGGACAGGGCCAGGAGGGGGGTAAACGTAGCACTTCTGGCTTGGCCCCTGCTGCTGTGTGACCTCCGGCAAGCTCCCTGCCCTCTGTGGGCAGCAGCCCGTCGTCTGTGGATCCGGGAAGGACAGTGCTCACAAGCCGATTCATGGTGAGGTGAGGTGACTCGAGTGGAGTGTGAGAACAGGCCTGCCCGTGGCCAGCACTGGGGAACCGGGATGGTGGTTATGGCCGCCACTGTGGTTAGCTGGGAGGCCGTGAGGGAGGTTGAGGACAAGGGAGGGGAGGAGCCAGTAGCTGTGGTCAGGGGCAGGGGGCCTTCCACCACTCTGTGAGAACCCTGGGGTGGGGGCTGTGGAGAGGAGAGGGTCTAGAGGGGACAAAAAAGGCAAGGTGTTGTCACCAGGCTGCGTAGGGACAAGAAGGGGTCTGAGGAGGTTTACAGGGGCTGGAAACACCTGTCCTCCTCAGGCAATGAAGAGCCAAGATCCCGGGCCCGATGATTTACCTGCCCCACCAACGCTTCCTCCTGGGGAGGGACACCCCCAGCCTCCCCAGCGGCCCCGCCGTACCCACCCCCTTGGGTCTCGCTGCAAGGCCCTGTCCTAATGAGGCTTCTGGGAGATGGTTTCCCTGCAGGGCACACTCGATCTAGGTTAATGGCTCCTCCCTGGGCCTGAGTGATGTGCGGGCGCCTGCAATGAACAAAACGTGGTTATCGGTCCCTCTGTCCTTGCCAGCTCCCAGACACTCACAATAGAATTACAGCCACATGTCCGCCCTCCCAGAGCAAGGGCAGCCTTCCCTTAGCTGTCCTTTGGGGTGGGGCTAGGGTGTCCTGCTAAGGGCTCCTGCAGAGATCCTGTGGCCGGGCTTCCAGAATGGGCTGGGAAAGAGGAGGATGAACACTGGAGTGGGGGTCCAGAGACTCAACTGTGGGTCACCATGGATCCTGGGCCGTTCACATGACTTCTTGGACTTGTTTCCTTTACCTCCCACCCCTGCCCCTCCCCTCCTACCCAGGCAGTCTTATCTCTTTAGAACCCAGACTTACCCATGGCACTTTCCTGCCTAAAGCCTGTCAGTGGCTCCTCGCTGCCTGGGGATGAAGTCCAGACACCGTGGCTGGTGCTATAGACCTTCACATTTGGCCTGCAGCCCTCTGAGGGCTGGTCCTTCCCCACCCTTGCCTTTGAGCCATGCCAGTTCCTTACCTTGGAGCCAAGGTGCCCGGTTCTTCCAGAATGTGTGGGAGGCAGCAGACTATGGCTAAGGACACAGGTTCAGGGTCAATTGCTCAGGGATCAGTCGTTCAGTATCCCTGATGTCCTTGGGTTTCTCTTCTTCCTGAGCACCCAATAAAACCACATTTCCTACCCCCTTTCACCCAGGCATGGATAGGGCCAATGGGAAGGGGGCAGAAGTGACACGTGCCGCTTCTACTTGGCCCAGAAAAGTCTCCCCTGTGCAGTCGCCAGCTCAGTTTCCACCCCGCAGCAACCTCAAAGGCCAATGGCCTAAACCTAGTGGTCCCAGAGGATGAACGGAGCCTGGGTCTCTGAGTCACAGCTTGGAGGCGGGTGCCTGACTCACACAGGACTATGAGGTGAGCAAGGAATCAATTTGTGCTAAGCCACAGAGATTTGGGGGTTCTTTGTTATGGCAGTTCACCTACCCTAACGTACAAAAATCTTAGAGGAGTAACTGTGGGCGGGCCATTAGCATACCACTCGGTTTTCTCATCTGTGAAATGACACAAGAATACCTACCCTGCAAAATTAGGCACTGAGATAGCGGCGGGCACTTAGTAAGGTCTCAGGAATTGAAGCCACTTGACATCATCACTAAGCCTTTGCACGTGCCATTCCTGTTGGCCTTTTCTCCCCAGCCTTCGCCACTCCGGGCCTCGCTGCTCTGGGAGGCTTTCTGAGCCCCCGTCGTGATGGCTCTCATGCCTGGGCTTGGCAGCCAGCCCGAGGACACATTCTGCTGGCCTCCTTCCCCACCGCACGATTCTTGGTTTTCTCTCTGTCTGTCTGTCTCCAGACTGGGCATGCCAGCAGCCTGTGCAGAGCCTGTCACAAAGCAGGCCCACAAATGGCTTTTTTGTTTGTAAGACGGGGCTTGTCCTGCCCGTCTCTCAGGCCAGGGGCTGAGTCTGGAAGGTGAACGAGGCCCCGAGTGGCAAACTGCTGCGGAAAACAGAAAAGCCCGTCCAGGACTTTTGGGGGTTGGTTCCTGGGCCCAGAGCACCCCCTGTCTCTTGCCTTGGCCCCACTCCCAGGAGCCCTATCCCCTGACGTTCCTCTGTTTGCCTTGGCTCGCTCTGTCTCTGAGACCTGAGGACAGCAGTTGCCCAGGTGGCTGGCCCCAACCAGAGCTCAGGTGAGACCTGTACCTGGGACAAGAGCCATGCCCCAGACCCTGACGGCCGCTGGCCAGAGGTGGTTGAGGACAGCTGGGTTTGACCAGAGCCCGGTCAACCATGCCAGCTGCTGGATCCTCCCTGACTTCCTCATCTCCTCTTTCCTTCCTCCCAGGTGCAGGGGGTCAGGAGTGTGGGTTTTTCTTTGGCTCAGGTAAGGTGGTGTGGCCAGCCTCCTTTGTCCCTGTGACATGGATGCGGGGGTAAGGGCCCCGAAGGCCTGCAGGGAGCCACCCACAGGAAGCATGGGGCAGGGGAGGAGGGGGTGGGAAGGCACTGAGGTGAGGAAAGCCTGGGCCCACTGGGCCCACGGAAGGACGGGAGGGGAGCTGTGCTGAGCTCGCTGGGCCAGACCTGGTGCAGCCAGAGGAGAGGCCCAGCCAGCCCCTGCCACCACTGCCCCAGCTTTCAGAGAAGAAGAGCCCTGCCTCGGGCAGTGGGGCATGGGCTGGACCATGAGGGGACATCTCCCTCCCAGATTTCCTCCTCACTCCTCCACTGATGTTTTGGCCCTAAATAGTGCCAGAGCAGAGGGGCAAGATGTGGAATGAGCCACCAAAGTCTTTGTCCAGGAGACGTTTCCAATTTGGCACGAGGCAATGATTCCCCCCAGAGGGAGCCCCAGTTTTTCCTGGGGGGCTAATCCAGCCGAGTGAGGATGCTCCTCCTGGACCTCCCCATGGTCCCTGGCAGCTGCCCCCCGGGGGACCCCTGCCCATCAGGGACCCCGACTTCGAGGCAGCCTGGGGAGTAGCTGCATGGCTTCCTTGTCACTGAGTCCGCCTGCCCCATGAGGCAACTGCAGCCTACGGGTCACCTGTGCAACACACACTACACACGGAGAAACTGATTTCCACCTCGTAGGTCACGCAGGCACCGTGGTGGTGACGTTTGGTGGGTTTCTCAGTAGAAGTGGGACACGTGCTCTGTCTCACGGCTTCTCCCTGATGCGCCAGCTCCAGTCTGTCCCTGTTGCACTGTGGGAACGTTTACGTGGTCCTGGCCTCCTGTCCTCACTCAGCCCTGTTCCCGCTTTGCACCAAATGTCACAGCAGCAGCCTTTCCCATGTTTATTGCGATTTTTAGGCCCCGTTTTAAATGGCACAACTGCTGTTTATGTAACTGTTCTATTGTGGTTGGGAGCTTAGGTGGCTTCTGGTTTTTCAGCTCTACAGAGAATGCTGCACGGAACATTTTTGAGCAATAGTGCTTTCTCCTGCCCGAGGATGGCTCTCCAGGCGAGATTTCCAGAACTGGGGCTGCTGGCTCAAAGGGCTGCCACATTTTGAGTCATTACACATCAGGGGTGAAAAGGCGCTCAGATGTCACCTGGTCCCCCCATTCTGGAGATGAGGAGACAAGCTCCAGAGAGGGGAGATGGCCTGGTTAAGGTGACTGGCACATCTGTGGTGCTGCTGGGGACTAGACCCAGAACCTTCTGCCCCTTCCTCTCCTGGAAAAGGGGACTGAGCTACTGCGGGTGCCCCTCCAAGGAGATCTAAAACGAATCTTTACTGAGATATAGTTCATACACAATTCTCCCTCTTTGTTGAGATAGACTTTATAATGTACCATATAATCCACTCGTTTAAAGTACACACTTCAGTGGCTTTCAGTATATGCATGGGCTATGCAGCCATCACCACCATCAACATTAGAACATTTCCGTCACCCCCCAAAAGAAACCCTGTACCCTTTATCCATCACCTCTCAACCTTTGGCTCTGCTTCCTACCCCCAGTTCCTGGCAACCACCGGTCGCTTTTCTGTCTCTATGGATGTTCCCATTCTAGGGATTTCATGTAGATGGAATCGTACAATACGTGGCCTTTTATGACCGGCGTCTTTCACTTAGCGTAGCGTTTTCAGGGTTCCTCCTGTTGTCGGATGTATCCGTGGTTCATTTCTCTTTAAGGCCAAATGATCCTTGCTGGCATAAATATACAATTTGTTTATCGGCCCATCAGTGGATGAACATTTGGGTTGTTGCAACCGTTTGGCGGCCTGGAGCCTGCCTGGCCCTTGGGGGAGGGCTTCCACTCCCCAGTGCTGGCCCACTTCCCTCTCCGCTCACGAAGCTCCACCTCCAATGAACCTTTCCCTCGCAGCCTGCAGGGAAGTGCTAGGAAGCCAGCCGCCCTCCTGGGTCCATTTCCCTGGAGTGTGGGTGGAGGGCAGGGGGCGGAAGTGCCCCCGGGAAAGGTACAGGACCAGTCCGGGACTCACCTGGAGGACCTCAGGCCAGTGATCTGGGGGCAGCTGCCCCGTAATATGCAGGATCCAGCACCCAGTATGGATTAATTTGTCCATCCGTTCACTCATTCACTCACCCACTCATTCATTCATTTCCCAGGATGAACATGCCCTGATACGGGGCCCTGTGCCGGAATGAGGCCCTCCAAGAGCCATGGTCCGGTGGGGACAGAGGCCAGTGCCAAACCCGGGTGACACTGGGTGATGCCGCTGGAACCCAGGGTGGCTCAGGGCCATGGCCCAGACAGGAGGGAGACCAAACCACAGGAGGGAAAGAGGATATTGGTCTCTCCTTGGGTATTTATATAGTCGCAATGAATAATCTGACTTCATTGTAAGATTAAAAAGAAACAATCGCATTTACAATGGTATCAAAGAACAGAACGCTGACGAACAAATGTAACAAAAGAAGTGAAAAACATACTCTGGAAACCACAGAACACTGTTGAAAGAAAGCAAAGCAGATCTAAAGAAATGAAAATAGATGTCCATAGATCAGAAGACTTGATACGGTTAATATGGCGATATTCCCCCAACTGAACTACAGACTCAATGTAATCTCTATCAAAATTCCAGCTGGCTTCTCAAAAGAATGGAAAAGTTGACCCTGCTATTCAAACGGAAATGTAAAGAACCCAGAATAGCCAACACAATATTGGAAGAGAACAAAGGTAGAGAATTTCTGACTTCAAAACTTACTACCAAGTTACTTTAGCTAAAGACTGTGTGGAACTGGCACAAGGTTACATTC
Organism: Herpailurus yagouaroundi; assembly: GCF_014898765.1. Classification (NCBI taxonomy): domain Eukaryota; kingdom Metazoa; phylum Chordata; class Mammalia; order Carnivora; family Felidae; genus Herpailurus; species Herpailurus yagouaroundi. Next base: position 35,994,283 of record NW_024412419.1, read on the forward strand.
CCATCAATGGAGCAGAACTCAGAATCTAGAAATAAACCCTCGCATTTACATCCAAATTATTTTTTTTCAATTTATTTATTTATTTTGTGTGTGTGTGTGTGTGTGTGTGTGTGTGTGTGAAAGAGAGAGAGAGGCTGAGAGAGAGAGAATCCCAAGCAGGCTCCACACTGCCTGATGCAGGGCTTGATCCCACGAACTGTGAGATCGTGACCTGAGCCAAAACCAAGTGTCAGATGCTCAACTGACTGAGTCACACAGGCGTTCCTACATCCAATTGATTTTTGACCACGGTGCCAAGAGAACCCAGTAGGGGCAAGAATAGGTTTTCCACCAAATGGTGTTGGGACACTGGATGGCCGCAGGCAAAGAAAGAATTTTGATCCCTGTGTCACAGCACATACAAAAATTAATTCAAAATGGAGCAAAGATTTAAATGGAAGAGCTCAACGACAAAACTCTTACAAGAAAAAAGACATAATCTCACGGCATTGGACTGGGCAGTGGCTTCTTAAATGTGACACCAAGAGTACAAGCAACCGAAGGAAAAAAAAAACGGATAAACTGGACTTCTTCGAAAAAACAAAACAAAACAAAAAAACCCCATGCTTCCAAGAACACCATCAGGAAAGTGAAAAGATGACCCGAGAACCCAGGGAGAGGTGGCCACCCAGGCGCCCGTCCCCCCGTGATAACGGCGGCCTCAGTGGGAAACCTGATTAGAGACCGCGTGTACACAGTTCATTAGCTCCGCCCACAGCCAGGCTCAGACGCAGCACAGATAACTGTGCAGAGGTCGTTTCTCCCCAGGGTCCTCAGCGCCGCGCTCTGCGATGTGGGAAGTGACTTCCTCAACAACGTCCACACCTGCCAGGCGGCATCCTCCGGGTGTCAGGAGCACCTCCCCGCCCTTGGGGTCTAGACGAGATGGCCAAGAACCCCAAACTCCGTGCTCCGGGGCGGGGGGCGGGGGGGCTGAAGCCCTCTAGGAGGAGGTCTGTTACCACCGGGGCTCTATTCTTCCCCGTTTGACCCCCACACTGGTGCCTGCTCCATACCACTGCTCCCCTCCTGGGGCCCCTCAGAAGCCCCCTCATATGAAGCATTGTGGGAAGAGAGCAGATGCCTCGGAGCAGCTGGTAGTTCTGAGGAGGGGGGGGGGTCTCACCATATCCCGCAGAGCGAGTAGCTCTAAGGTGACGTTTTAGACAGCTCCGAATCTGCCCATGGGACTCCTCACTTGGCCTCCCCCCTCCCCACCGCCCCCGCCACGGCAGCTCCTTCCTTCCTCCTCCCTCCTTCCTCACCTTCTCTTTGGAGACACGTGTCCCCTGCACCCTAAGCTTGCCTTCTTTCAAACATCAGCTCCTGCCTTGTCAGGAAGCAAAGACTTTTCCAAACGAGCACGTCCTCTCTCGTCTCATCATGCCAGCTAGTGGAGCGGGGACAGTCCTGTGGCTCGGGAACAATCCGACAGCACCTAGGATACGAAGTATGTGTAACTCTGTGGCGTCCCACAGGCAGCTCCCACGCAGGTCTACAGGAGCCTTCACGAGGATGGTTCTCGAAGTGTTGTTTATGGCAGGGTAGTGTAGGATTAAATCAGCGGTCCAGCGTCAGGAGGACAGATAGGTGTGAGCCACGTGGCCGTCAGGAGCCACGAGCAAGGTGACACATCATCCCCGGGAGATCCTAAGAATATGGTGCTGAGTAAAGAGGTATGTGATGGGCAGGGGCTATACCGTGAAAACACTTCTGTGAACTGAGAGCACCGGCATCCATGAATCATACTAGATAGTTCTAAGGATACCTGGGTATTGAAGGACATCCCTGGGAGGCTAGAGGGCGCAGGGGGGGAGGAAGGACACTGAAATAAGTCTGCCCGGGCACCTCACAGGGCCTGAGTGGAGGCCTGTGCCTTGGCTCACGCGCCTGGGAAGAAAGAGGCAAGAGTGGGGAAGGGCATCGTGGCTGGAGGGAGAGGGTGAGCCGCCCCAGGGGGTGTGAAGCAGTTGCGGGGGGTGGGGCTTGTGTGTGGGGACCCAGGCAGGGCGACAGCCCTGAGGGTCAGCATTTGATCGTGCAGCCCTGGGAGAGAGCAGGGGCGGGAGGGCTAGGGAGGCATGGCCTTCCGCGTGCCTCTCTGCCGAGGTCGGAGTAGGAGGCTGAGCCAGCCAGAATTCTTGGGCCACCTCTGGCTGAGTGCAGAAGGCGGCTGTCTCCAGTGGAGGGGTGGGAGTCTTGGGCCCTGGAAGCGAGCCAAGGGATGTAGATGCTCAGAAATGTGCGGACGTGAGCAGCTCTGCAGTTCCTGGCCTGTGGCTGGCCAGCCCTGAGCCAGGCCTGTATTCTGCCTCTCTGGTATCCACCACCCTGGAGGCCAATGGCTCCGCACCAGGCTTGAGTGGGAGGGACCCCTAGGGCAGAAGTTCACTGTACGTTGACTCCAGGATGTGGAGGCCCTGCCAGGGGTGGGGGGAAGAGGCAGGAGGGGCGGGCTTCCTACTCACGTAGACACAGCCCAGGAGCTGGCCCACGGGTGGGTAGGCTCTGAGAAGCTGGAGACGTGGGTCCCTGCCTCTGCCTGTCCTTTACCAGTGGTGTGACCTTGGGCAGGCTGCTTCCCTCCTCTCCAGGGGTGTTGTGAGGTCAGGTACACTCCTGGAGGTGGAGGAACTTTGTAGCTGTCAGGTGCTGCTCGAGTGGGAGGTGGAGTGAAGGGCTGGCCTTGCAGCCCAATTCAGCGACTTCAGCGGGGCAAACGGAGTGTTCCCGGGGGGCAGGCAAGCATCTGGGCTGCAGGCTGGGTCCTTCTCTTTTGCCTGCCCTCCCAAACTAGCACCTGTGCTGGGGCATGTGCGAGCCTGGGACCGGATCCCTGCCCTGGCCAGGACGCAGGGGTGGAGCCCGCAGAGGCTTCAGCTGGAAAGTACTATGAAAAGGGTTATCACAATGGCAAGATGGGCCTGATATTTTTGAGAAGCAAATCATCTGCGAGAGAACAGGCGGTCTCTCTACATACAGCGGGCACCCCGGGGGAGTGCGGCTCACCGGAACTGCCTGCTTGTAGCCCTGAGTATGTCGTGGGAGCCACACTGGACAGCTGGCCAACGCTCTTTCCATGTGGCTCTGGCGGATGCACTCAGAGACCCGGAGACGCAGGCCAGGCCCATCTGCTTGAGTTACTTGCAAGTGCGCTAGGTCAGTGCCCCCTCCCCTGCAGCTATACCCTTGCCAAGGTCATAGGTGCTCAGTAATAGTCCTGGCCAGCATTCCAGGTCTCAGAGCCCTGGGCAGCTGCCCAAGGCTGGAGGTTTCTGCCCTTGTGGTCCCCTCCCAGAAAGCATGCTTGTTTGGAACCCTGGTTATGAAGCAGCCCAGTTGGCAGTCCTGTGAGGGGCAGGTGATGCCAAGAGAGAGAATAGAGGCCCTCCCAGGTGCCCCCTCCCAAGGGTACTTTGGTGGGGGGTGGGTACACTCTGCTCTGACCTCACCTTTCCCATGCAGGGGTTGCATCCACGGCACTGTCACATGGCCATCTGGGCTCTGCTTACATCCTTCTGAGGACAAGGAGCTCACTGCTTTGTGGGCAGCTGGGCTGAGTATTTTCAGGCAGATAGGGAGGATGGAATACAATATCTTTAAGTGCTGGGCACCATGCAGGGCCCACGGAGGTGCCCAGGTAATTTGTACCCTCCTTGCTCCCAACTGTTGGGTGGTCTTTGTTAGCAAGTCCTTCCTGGGGCACCTGAGGGGCTCTGTTGGTTGAATGCTGGGCTCTTGGTTTCAGCTCAGGTCATGATCTCATGGTGCATGGGTTCGAGCCCTGTGTCAGCACTGACAGCATGGAGCCTGCTCGGGATCCTCTCTCTTTCTCCTGCTCTCTCTCTCTGCCCCTCCCCCGCTCATGTGCATGCATTCTCTCTCTCTCAAGATAAATGGATACGCTTTGAAAAAAAGAAAAAGAAAGTGCTTCCTGTGGTGACCAGTCACTCCCAGCCATTGGAAACGTCCTTAGGCTGCCACTGGAGTGGTGCAGAGCAAGTCTCGTCCTGTGTCCTTCAAAGTGTGTAAAGAAAAGCATCATGTCATCCCCCAACCTCTTCTCTCCTAGTCCTCTCACCCTTCCCAGACTTCACACATCCTGATGGAATCCTCAGAGTAAAGCAAATCACTATTGGCCATGGTCTACTGTACCTCTCCCCACAGGAGAACGGGGCATCCGCGTCCAGCTGAACCAAGGAGGAGCCATGTTCCTTGTTTAGGCCGATGATCTGTGAGCAGAAATGTCACATGTCCCTTTCAGGCCAAAGCTGTAAGAGCCAGTCTGTGGTTTGCTCTGTCTCTTTTCCCTCTGTCACCAGATAGAATTTCCCAGAGGGGCGCCTGGGTGGCTCAGTCGGTTGAGCATCCAACTTTAGCTCAGGTCACGATCTCACGGTTTGTGAGTTCGAGCCCCGCGTCGGGCTCTGGGCTGATGGCTCAGAGCCTGGAGCCTGCTTCCGATTCTGTGTCTCCCTCTCTCTCTGCCCCTCCCCCAATCATGCTCTGTCTCTCTCTGTCTCAAAAATAAATAAACATTAAAAAAAAATTAAAAAAAAAATTAAAAAAAAGAATTTCCCAGATAAAGGCTACTTTATTAGCTTGGGTTCCAGAGCTAAGATGACATGGGTCAGAGCCACCACAAACGTGGACCATGAGCGAGAAGCCATTGAGATTTGGGGATCTTTTGTTACTGCAGTGAAATGCAGCATATCCTGATTGATACACAGTCATCTGCTAATGTCTCTCCCAACAGGATCTCCGGCATCAAGGGGATGTGAGCAGTATGGATGCTTTCTATGAGCAGGTATTGTGGAAGCATCTATTAATTCAGCGTCTTTTACAGGAGCAGCACATGTGCTCGTAACAAACTTATGAGCTGAACGTGAATATGAATGTAAACAGCTGGCGAACCGAGACGTGCTCACTCCTTGCTCAAGCAAAGAAGCACCTCTAGCTGAAGAGACCATTGTCCTTCACTGGCATTCGATTCACCCTACTGATTCTCAGCCATCTCCCTATCCTGGTGGGTTAATTTTTTTTGAACATCTTACTATGAAATTTTCAAACCTGTAAAAACGTTGAATGAATCAGATGGTAAACACCTGTGTACTCACCACCTTGATTCTGTAATTTATATTTTAGTATCCTTTACCACATATCTACCCACCTGGATATCCATCGTACCTTTTGGTAACTTCCAAAGTAAGTTGCAGACATCAGTACTCTTCTCCTGCCGCTCCCCCCAATATTCCAGCGGGCATACGTTGACTAGAGATCAATATCGATTTACGTGTTTTTGATATATACAACGAAATGTACGAGTCCCAGGTTTTGACCGACGCGAACACCTGTGTAGCCCCAATCGCTCTCAAGATAGAGAACATTACCGTCACCCCAGAAAGCTCTTTCAAGCCTTTCCCTGGTAATGTCCATCTCAACCCTCTAGAGGCAAGCACTGTTTTGATGGGTTTTGCCTATTCTAGAAACTCAGATAAGTGGACTCTTACAGTGTCAGACTTTTTTTTTTTATCAGCAACACGTTCTTGAGAGTCACTGACCTTGCTGTGTATGTCTGTGGCTTGTTCCTTTTTGTTGCAGGGTAGTGTTCTGTTGTATGACTATACCACACTGTGTTTAGGTTCCATCCTACTGATGGACAGCTAGGCCATTTACAATCGTTGGCTGTTACGAACAAACCTGCTAAGAACGTTTGTGTTTGAGCCTTTGTGTGGACATATGTCTTCATTTCTCTTGGGTAAATATTTAATACTGGAATCGCTGGCTCATGTGTAGATGTATATTTAATTTTATAAGACACTGACAGATTTTTTTCCCCCAAAGTGCCTGTATTCTCTTCACTCCCACCAGCAACGTCTAAGAGTACACCCACTGCTCCACAGTCCTGGGTTAATTCTGAATCTAGGTCCTCATTCAACGAGCTCGCCATCCTTTCTAGCCGGTGTGACCTCGGTGTTGGTTAATAGATATACTGTGGTCCATCCAACTCATTGTCAAGCTCTTGGGCTAGGATAGAGTCCCATGGCTGTGTCAGAGGCCCAGTCTGTGAATAATTAGTTGCTCCTTCATCTGTGTAAATGCACCGAGCTATAACCTGTGCCCATCGCCACCGAGGGGACCGTGAGACAGTTTGTCAAATCGAGAAATGCTATGCTTCTAACATCTTCTTCCTAATGCCCGTCAGGTACCAAAGAGGGGAAGGGGTTTGGGTTGGCATGGCCAGCGGCGGGGCCCCGCATATCAGCCACTATTGCTTCCTTCCAGAAGAGCCTGCAGACGCCATTTCCCGGTGCTTGTGAATCAAGCCACTGAATAGTTTGCGAATCTTGCTGGAGATAAAAAATTCAAGCTTAACCGTATGCGGGTCTTTAAATGTCTTCTTTGAAAATGGGTACAGAATCCCCCCGTGACTTAATCTGTTGGCACCCCTCGTGCCTCCCTGATTTTTCGAAGGTCACGTAGTCAAGACAGTGAGTGCTTGGTCGTGTCTGCAGGTTTCTGTAGTTCCTAGCTGGGGAGGGGAGGGGAAGGAAGGAGGCAGACAATGGACGTTACTGAATACCTGTTTGTGAGCTAGGTGTATGTCGTACACGAGCCATCTCCTCTCAGGTGTCATCATTCTCCTTTCAGATGAGGAAACTGGGTCCCACGGAGGCTAAATAACTGCCCGAGGCCACAGGGGGGATAAACGGCAGAGCTGGCATCTGAACAAGATTTGCATGGGTTCCGAGCTTCCTCCTACAGACTCAGAAGAGCCCTTTGGTGTCCTTGAGCATTGCTTGTGAACCTCAGACCTGTGTTATTTTGGGGGGAGGCTGTTCCAATGGAGTCGTAGGAAAGCTTTCCCACCACTGAGAGCAGTGTTTGGGCCAGCCCACACTTGATGGAGGTCAGCAGAGGACACGGGCCTTGGAAGTGAGCATTCTCTTCGTTCCTGGTACACCTGATGCAGTGCCCTGGCCTGTCCTCACTGGAGGCCAGATAGGTGGAAAGCAAATGGCCAAGTTCAGTCAATAAGTGGGCGACCAGGATCTAAATCCAGGCCTCTCTACTCCAAAGAGTGGAGGGTGAACTCACCCTGCTCATGCCTTCTGCCACGATGTGAGCCCATTAGAGTTATGGCAGGCCCAGGTGTCTGATATTGGGGGGTCCGCTGTGAGCCCAACGGGCTTGCCCAAAGGATCTATTTCAGCATGCTCCAGGGAAGGGGTGGGGATGATGACCTAGTCCTGGGAGATGAGATTATTCACCGGATTTCAAGGTTGTCAGTCACCACCACCCTGCAAATCAGGGAGCATCTCGAGGCACCATTTACTTCTAAATTTGTGAGAGGGAGGTGGGATTTGGGAGGGCAGGCCTGAAACGTGACAATAATTAATTTTGGGAAAGCGACTGCGCATCCAGAAAGACAGCCTCTCAAGTGCCCCAGAGGGCAAGCAGCCCTTGAAGGTAGCAGGGCCAGGGGACTGGGACAGGGAGAAAGAATGTTTGCAGGCATTTCAGATGTTTGCAGGGTTTGGCCAGATTGCCTATGAAGATGAAGGACTATGGCATTATTGCCCAAAGCCTGGCATGCAGCAGGCACTAAATAAGACACTTAAGGTCAAAATTGTACACGTCGTAAACAGAGCCATTTTCTGTGGGCTGTTAATATTTCTTGGAAGGAAAGGTATAGCAGAGGGACCCAGAGGGTTCCCTGGTCCAACAATGATGCCTTTGTGATATTAGCTGTTAGCTGAGCTACTGGCCCTGGGAAACTGGGTTTAGAGGGTTTCATTCAAGTGGCTAGGGATGAAAACGCAGGGCTGTTTGGAGTCTGGATGGAACCAGAGGACAAGTTGTGCATGTGTCTTGGAGCATGAGTAGGGCAAAAGTACAGAGGGTACAGGCAGCCCGTCCCTAGGGCTTTGGGGGTGGAGTGGGGTATCCTATAGGCTCCTTCAGTCTGGAGGGCCCCCAAGCCTTGCTGGGGTTGCTCGAGCTTCCCTCCACTCTGAGAGAAGGAGTGGACACAGGGACTGAACAGGGCCAGGGAGACCTGAACCCTAGGGTCCAGCTCTGTGCGGTGCCTCATGGCCCACGTGAAGCGGGGTTGACAAGGAGCCTGATCACGTGAGCAGGAGCCCCATGGCAGAGTCCTGCGGGGAAGGGCACTGGGCTGGGGAGATGGGGTTCCAGTTAGGGCTTCATTATGTCTTCTGAGCGTTCACAGACCCTTCTAGTCCTTTGTGCCCTCAGCTGTGAAACAGGGACGATGATGCCAATCCCTGACCTGACCAATTCACAGAGCTGATGGGAGGCTAGAAGGAGATAATAGGCACAGCTCTGGTAGGATATGGAAGGTTGTGAAAGACCATTGTTCCTGCCATAGCAACAAGGATCAGGGAACTCAAAGGCAGATTGAAATAAATTATCCAAACTGAAGAGCACAGCAGACAAAAATTTTTAAATGTTTCCTTTAAAGCCATAGGAAAGCTGTGGACACACACACACACACACACACACACACACAGTCCAAGTGAACTAAATTACAGAGAGGGCAAAGCCTTTCAGGAGAGAAGAGATTGGCAGTTGCTTTCATACTGCCTGGGGGGGGGGGGGGGCGGTGGTTGCCTAAACTGGGTAATGGAGGAGCAGGCCTGACAGGTGGAGGGACTTTCCTGGGAAAGGAGACAATGTCCAAACTTTCAACAACCAGGTGAACTTGTCTGGTATATTAGAGTCTAGAGGAGCCCCCAAAGATAGAGCTATCCTCTGCGAGCTGGCCTGCCAGTTTTTCTCCAGGGAGCTTTGGCTGAATAAGCATCAGCCGGGGCCAGGTCTGGAAAGTATGAGATACATGATAGATTAGATAGATAGATAAGCAGATAGAAACATAGATAGAGGGGCACCTTGGTGGCCCAGTCGGTTAAGCAGTCGACTCTTGATTTCAGCTCAGGTTGTGATCTCTTGGTTCGTGAGTTTGAGCCCCATGTTGGGCTCTGTGCTGAGAGCATGGAGCCTGCTTGTTGTTCTCTCTCTCTCTCTCTCTCTCTCTCTCTGTCCCACCCCTGCTCATGCTCTCTCTCTCAAAATAAATAAATAAACATTAAAAAAAAAAAAAAGAAACATAGGTACACACACACACACACACACACACACACACAGATATCTCACGGTGCTTAGATCCAAAGCCCTGATGGAGGGGGATGGGACCTGAACTCACCCTTGAAATATTAAAACCTCAGTGAACTGAAACTAACCCAGCTGCCATCTTGCTCTACTCTTGACAAAGACCAATGAGATAAACCCCTCAGGCTAGTAATCTGTCAGGAAATCCAAAGAGAACATCAATGAAAACAAGAGTGGGTTCTTTGAAAAGATCAATAAAATTGATAAACCTTTAGCCAATCAAACTAAGAAAAAAAGAAAGAGGACATAAATTACTAATATCAGAAATGAAGGAGGGTTCATCACTCCAGCTCCTTTATTAAAATTTTTTTTCAACGTTTTTTATTTATTTTTGGGACAGAGAGAGACAGAGCATGAATGGGGGAGGGGCAGAGAGAGAGGGAGACACAGAATCGGAAACAGGCTCCAGGCTCTGAGCCATCAGCCCAGAGCCCGACGCGGGGCTTGAACTCCCGGACCGCGAGATCGTGACCTGGCTGAAGTCGGACGCTTAACCGACTGCGCCACCCAGGCGCCCCTCCAGCTCCTTTATTAAAATGATAATAAGGGAATATTATGAGCTGACCTATGCCCACAAACTTGATAATCTATGCAAAACGGACCAATTCCTTGAAAGATACAATCTGCCAACTCATGCACGGTGAAATAGACAATCTGAATAGGCCTATATCTATTAAAGAAATCGAGTCAATAACTAATAACCTTCTAAAACAGAAAGCACCAGGCCCAGATGGGTTCACTGGTGAATTCTACCCAGCATTTAAGGAAGAATTTATACTAATTTTCTACAATTGCTTGCGGAGGATAGAAGCAGAGGGAATACTTCCTGACTCATTTTGTGAAGCCAACATCACCCTAACACCAAAATCAGAAAAAGAAAACTATGGACCAATATCTTTCACGAACATAGATGCAAATAAAAGCTTGGAGAATCATTGCTAGGAGACTTATACTACAAGAAATATTAAAGGAAGTTCTTCGGGCCAAGGGAAAGAAGCCCAGACTACCAGAAAGAAATGGAGACTCTAGAAATTGTAAACATTTGGACAAATATAACAGATCAGTTCCCCCCCCGCCCCGTTTTTAAAAAGGCTTTTGGCCATTTAAAGCAAAAATAATAAGAATGCAGAAGTAAAATATACAGTAACACAAGCACAAAGGACTGAGAGGGGTAAATAAATTACACCATTGCAAGACTCATTTATTATCCTGATGTAAGTGATGGCTGCAGGAGTGTACCCATTTCAGAGATTCATTGAGCTGTATACTTAAGATTTGCACACTACATTGCATGTTAATTATACTGTACCGCAATAAAGTACTGTTAGCATGAAAAGAGAGAAGTAATGAAGATATGGAGCTCTGTAAGCTGTGGAAAACCCACAAATACAACAGATGTTTATGTTTGTCAGGGAGGGAGTCAGGTCCTGCTCCCTGGAAGAGGCTGTTACAGGCTGAAGGTAGAGACGGGCTGAGAGGTTCAGTCTGCTTCCTGCTGTGCTGACAACGCAGGAATTTCCCTCTGTGATTGACTCCTGCTGGAGCCCATCTTCCTGCCTTCATGGGAGCCCCAACAGGACTTGGCCCATGAGATGAAAGGTCCTGAAGTCTGCGTTCCTGTTCTGGGACCTGGGGTGGGGTTGTGGGGTGGGGGTGGGGAAGCTGGGGAGCTGGAAGACTGCTCACACCCTTTCTGGGACCCTCTCCTTGTGGTGGGGAAAACTAGAATGTCAGCCTGGAGGGGACTTCTGATTCAGTCAATTCACTGCCGCTGTTTTGCAGAGATAGGACGTGGGGCTTAGAGAGAATAAATCTGAGAAATTGGACTTGAAAGCAGACCTCCTCTTTGCACTAGAACAGCTGCCTGGGGCCCATTTAAGCTTGTCTTCCCTGAACAAAGCCAGAGAATCCAGTTATCCCTTTCTCTGCCCTTTAAAAAGAAAAAAAAAATTCCCCTTCCACCAATGCCCATGCTTTGTTAGCTCTGGGGAAAGCAGCTGATAAAACTAGTTCATACTAAGGTGTGAGTGACTGATACCCATTTAAAGCCTTCCTAAAAAGGGCATGCAGATTAACCACCTCCAAGAAACTGTCTTAATGATGTGATCCCATCCAGTATGGCAGGTTGAGGAGAAATATTTGGGGTCAGGAGCAGGTAAAGGAGGTGAGAAAAGAGTTGTCAGTCTGCGGGCAGCATGGTGTAGGAGAGACGGCAAGGTCTGTCTCCAAGTCACTGGCTCATCTCGGGCACATTATATGACCTCCCTGGGCCTGTTTCTTCCTCTGTAAAATGAAGGCTGGATGCGAGAACAGCTCAGAAGTCCTTCACCTCTGACATCCTAGCCGTTTTCACTTACATCCTTCTAGCACTCACTTTACAAGAGTGGTTTTGCTACTATCTTTGGCTCTTATCACTTTGGAAGGAGACTAGAGCCTTGGGTGTGGGGGGTCTCCAGAAGGAAGGTCACTCAGTGGGATGGACTCTGAGTTTCCCCCTTCCCCCAGGCTGCCTAAAGGGGCTGGAGGGGCCTTCTTTGCACACCAGAACCCCGACTGTTTCCCTGGCCTGCCCAGGGCAGCAGTGCTCTCCCTGGATGGGAGTGGGGGTGGGGAGACAGCCCCACTCAGGGGCCCCAGAGGGAAGTAGGGGGCCACCGCCAGAGGGGCTGTTCTCTCTCAGCTTCTCCCCAACATGGGGCCTCACAGCCACCTCCAACGTCTTCACCAATTCCCAAATTCCCCTCACCTGCACCTCTGGGCCTTTGCCCAGGAGCCCCCTCCACCTCGGCTCACGCTCCTTCTATCACTGAAGTGGCTCCCCGTGGCTCCCCATGGCAGGGTGCGGTTCACCATCGAGGATGGACGGCCATTTCCAGCTTCACTGGGGGGTTCCCTTGCTCCCGGCAAACCCCCCCTGTGGGGAGGACCATGTCTCGTCCCTCTTGTCCACCCACTCCCCAATGCACAGTGTCTGCTTCCAGTCAGGGTCCAGGTCATGCGTTCTGATCACCTCAGTGGGATGGCCCAGCACAGTGTCGCTGAGTCCCCTTGCGAGACTGAGGAAGGGACAGGCTGAGAAGCCACAGAGGCAGAAGATTCTGGTTTCAAATCCCAGCTCGTAACATAGGAGCAGGTGAACTGGGACACTTGGCCTTATGCCTCTGAGCCTCACCATAAAATGGGTGACTAGCGGGGGGCCTTTGCAGACCACGCTCAGTGAAAGTAAGCGAGACAGTGTATATGGAGCAAAGTGCTCGGTTAATGACAGTTCTCATCCTTACCGTTTATACTCCTATTACCATCTGGCAGACCCCGGCCAGGCCACTCAGCATCCTGTTTCCTTGCTTTCAGGATTCAAAACTGTTTGTTTCCAAAATAAAGAGAGCAAAGCCCGTCAAATGGCAGTAGTTATGTAATAATAAAAGGAGACTTCATGGGACTAAGACTAAGGGAATGAGGCATAACACTGAGAGCCACCAGTGCAGACTGACAAAGAATCATCGATGCCACTCCCCAAGGGATCAGGGGGAGGGGATGGGAGGGTGGGGGAGAGCCCAGAGGACATGCGTTCCTGGCCCCTCCCCTTGGGCTGCAGATTCTACTCCAGGAAATGGGATTCCAGGCAAAAGGCTCAAGAGTAGACCCCTGGGGCCACCGGATCTTCATCTGGCCTCCTACAGTGGTCTCGGGGAGCCTGAGGCCTGTTGGCAGGACTTGCTGTCTGGTCAGAGAAGCAATGAACCCGTGCCAGGACTGGACCTTGGAGCACATTCGCACTAGGCTTGGCGGATCCTGGGCCACGTGTAACCACTCCTGGGCCCATCACGCACCTGTTGCTGCTGAACCTGCAGGAGCCTTGGGGTTTCTCCTAAATCCGCGCTCCAGACTGCCAGGCCCGGCGAGTGGACAACTGAAGAGCCGCAGCCAGATCCGGAGTGGCCCCGAGCCCTTGCATGACTGGATCCATTTTCTCAGCTCCGTTGTCCACAGGGGGAAGCAGTGACTTGGGCCTGGCCGAGGGACCTGGACAGTTCCTTAACATCATCGTTCAGAGCCCTGTTTCCTCTTGCTCAGGCGAGGAGGTTGCGTTGAGCCCTCAGGCCTCCAAAAGCCCACATAAGTCCTTGTCAGTGCTGCTTGGAGCTCCTGCCTGGTTTTGATGGAACATCTCTTCCCAAAATTCCCCGAGAAAAGGGGCCGACGAGGCAGCTATGTCTGCAAATGTCTTCAGCGTATCGTCACGCTTGATGCGTAGTTGGGCCAATGTATTCATCCAGGTTCTTGTAGCAGATGGCTGGCTCCAGGGAGGATTTGACCCCCTGGCTGGTTGACCCTTTTGGCCCCCAGCTGCTGCTGGGGCAGCTCCCCCTGACCTTGTGCACATGTCCCTCTCTCGACCTCCATTGTAACATCCTGTCACTAACCGCCCTCACCGCCCCCCTCCACCCCCTCCTGGCGATCATTACAAACAAACACAGCAAATAGGCAAGGAAAACACTAACCGGCAGCAACTTTAATTCCCAGCCAGGCACGTGGAGATCACATTCCAGAAAGTATTTTGACAAGACGCACCTCCTGGGCAAAAATGGAAAGCATTAATAAGAAAAAAAAAAGAGAGAGAGAGAGAGCCCACCCCTGCCTCTCCCAAACTCTGCTCTAGCAGTAGCTGCCTCCTGTTTGAGAAGACCTACATCTCAGGAATATTGAGTTTTTTATTGGGGTTCCTCCCCCCTTTTTTTCTTTGTTTTGGCAGAGAGGGCGTTTATTTTTTGAATGAGTACAGCAGCAGTCGAGGTAGACATGGGGTAACAGCTAAGCTAGGCTGAGGCCTCCTTTTGCCTTGGCTGGGGGCGGGGGGGGGGGGGGGTGAGGCGTGGGGCCTTTTGCCGGGCCTCACTGGCCACACAGCCTCCCAGTCTGTGGCATTGTTTCAGGACTCCCGGTATTAGAACGAATGGACAAATAGGACGTCAGGTGGCTCGGTCGGTTGAGCGTCTGACTCTTGGTTCCGGCTCAGGTCGCGATCTCATGGTCCTGGGATGGAGCCCCGGGATTCTCTCTCTCTCTCCCTCTCTCTCTGCCGCTCCCCTGCTCGCTCGCTCTCTCTCTCTCTCTCTCCTCTCAAGATAAATAAACTTAAAAAAAAAATTAAGAAAAAAGAAGAAACGGACAAGTAGAGCTCAGGGAGCAGGCACAGTGGTGCCCAGCCTGGGATCCCGGCCGGGGGTTGCTGGTGCAGATCAAACACCGTCAGCAAGCTCATGCTGCTGAACTGGGGCACGGGGAAGATGTGACCCCCTGCTCATTCTTGGGGAGGCAGGAAGGGACTGGACTGACTCCATCACTCTCACTCCGACCTCCCGTGGAGAAACTCAAGGTTGGTGGCGGGCTTGAGGTCACCAGCAGCTAGTCCGGGACCCTCTGAGTGCCCCTCGTGGATGCTCGCCATCCCACTATGCGCACCCGGACTCCTCCTCCAGCTCTGCAGACCCCAGGGAGGGGTCCACTGCAGGGACTGGGCCGGGTTAGTCATAGCTCAGCAGTTGGGAGAAGGGACGCCCCAGCAGCCACCTTCGCAGTCTTTCTGGGTGTGCAAGGAGAAGCCTCTGAGAAGCAGGACCGCCAACAGAACATGACCCCATTTGGGTAGAAAACAAGGACTATGTATTTTGTGAGAAAACAATGAATATCTTACTCCCGTATTTGGATTTTAGAAGGTTCAGAGGAAGACCCCCCAAAATTGTTAATATTGATTACTGGGGAGAAGGAAACATTTCATCGTAGACATTTGGTACCTGTTTACCATGAACAAGTATATATTTTTGCATGGAGTATTTTTGTGAAAAAATAATACCAGCTGAAGTTACTATCTCTAGGGACAGAAACTTGTTTGGGGGAGCAGGAAGTAGTTAAAAGACACATTAGCATTGCCTAGAATATTCAAGTGTGTGGGGTTTTGGTTTTTTTTCTTACAAAAAGATGTTCTTGGGCAACTTAAAAAAATCTTGAAAACCTAGTAAATAAATAAAAAATAAAACTCTTGGCTGCAGCTCCTGAGCACTGGGGGGGGGCCCCCCCCCCTCCCTCCCCTACTGCCACCCCGCCTGGGAGGCTCAGGTCTCAGGAAGGCAGATTTGGTCTGCAGCTGAAGGAAGGCCTGCAGAGGCCACACTGGCTGGACTCAGGCAGGAGCCAGGCCCAGAGTGTCTGTGTGCTGTGGCCAGGGCAGCTCGGCGCTCAGGAACCCAGCTCCATGGGCCTCTAGGATGGGGGCTCAGAAGTCACAGCATATATCCAATCCTGCCATTAGCTTCAGGGGAGCAGGGCTGGCCCCAGGAACCCGGTCCACATCCCCAGAAATGGCTGGTGCTCTTGCCACTGAACCCTGCTCCCTCCCCACATGGGCAAAGCAGCATTCCAGTCTCCAAAGCCCCTCTAGGCCACTCTCGTTGAGTTCCCAAAGGGGCCCTGGCTGACCCTGAGCCCACCGGCTGCAGGGTCCACACCTTTGCCTGGTGAGAGGCTTGACTCAGCATGGGCTGGGGGAGTGGGTGTGCTTGGGAGAAGAGGTCCCAAGCCCCTTCCGGGCACCAAACTCCCTTCCCCCTCCCCACCCCCCTCTGCTCTTTGGTGGCTGGCAGGCGGCATTGTTCAGCACCTGACAGCTCCCTCTGCTCCCCCAGCTCCTGCCTTCCTCACTGTCACGTCAATTTGGACAGCTGTCATGCCAGCTCTGAAACACACCCAGTTTCCCCCACTCAGTTCTGGAAAGAGCCCTGGACAGGAGCCAGGAAACCCAGCCTGGAGTCCTCACTTTGTGTCAACTAGTCTGGCGACCTTGGCATTCTTTTCCCTGGGTAGTGAGAGGTATACCACCTTCCTGCCCAGCTGGACAAGAACATCAGGAGAGTTGAGGGCTGGAGGAGGGAGGGTTTTTATTTATTCAGCATTCAGCATTTACTAAGAACCTGTAGCATGCCAGATGCAGTGCTAGGGAGACTCTGATAAAGAAGAAGGGGTCTTTAACATCGAGGAGCTCACAGTGCATTGGGGTGAGCAGCTGATGAGTGGACAGAGAACTATCTGGGAATTCTACCGTGAAGGCGTTTGAAGTAACAAAACAGGGCCTTGAGTTCTGCCTGGGGGAGCTTAGAAGTTTGCAGAAGAGGGAGTTTTTGATCTGGGCTTTGAGGGATGGCTAAGAGTTCACCAATTAGAAGAGACCGGAGGAGGCCCATCGGCAGCAGGCAAAACAAAGAAAGCAAAACATGTTTCACCTAGAGATGCATTAGAAGGGTTGTGGTGGAAGATGAGGCTGAAAAGGCAGGTGGGCACCAGATAGTGTTTGGCCTTTGTGTTAGAGTACTTTTGGCTGCAACTGAAGGAGTTTGCCCATCTAAAATGTGTAAATGCACGTGATGCTTTTATTATGTCACATAACAAATAGAGGCAGGGCGCTGCCAGGGCTGGCTAATTTAGCCGCTCAATGATGTAGTCAAGGACCATTTTTCCCCGCTTTGGGCTTGTTTCCTCATGGTCACAAGATGGCTGCCACTGCTTAGACACCATGTCCTCACACATCCAAAGACAGCAAATGGGGAGTTTCCCCAGAAGTCTCAGCAGACTCCCCCCCCAGGTCCCTTCACACACACACACACACACACACACACACACACACACACCCCAGTTCTCACATTATCCCCTAGAGGGAGGAAGGAAGGGTAATTGGCACGGGGTCACCCCGAAGAGCAGATATCTAACTTGCTCAACGGTTCCCTGAAGGCTGGCTGTCTCTGTGGGGAATGTGCAGATGGCAGTGGAAAAGTCAGGGAACCTGGAGCTCAGGACAGGCTCAGGACACATGGCGGAGTGGGGGACACCGTGCCAAACTCTTCCCCCTCAAGGCTGAAATCTCTCCATTAGAGCTTTGCGCCTTTGGATTAAGCATCACCCTCCTCTGTTTCACAATGTGAACACCAGTAGCAAGGCAGAGACACTCAGGCCACAGTGGGAGGCCTGTCCAGAAAGGCCAAGGGCCCAGGGCGTCTTATTGGGGAGGAGGCTCTAAGAGAGAAGAAGGGGCCACCCAAGATGATCTCCGCTGATGTCCCTGGATGCTCCCAGTACTTCCTCTTAGAGCCCTCACTCTGCCAATGACGCCTGTCATGGTTGTGGCCGCAGAGGCCCGGGCTGAGGGTGGGTCAGTCGGGGGGACAGTGCGGCCGGGGGCAGAGTCTTCCCTGAGTGCTCCCTGATGGCAGAGGCACTAGCATTCTGCCTTCTTTCCAGACCAGGCAGCTGAGGCCCAGAGAGCCCTGGCACACAGCTGAGCGTAAGCAGAGGGAAGAAAGGCAAGGCTTCTGTACGCGCTGCCTGGGGGTGAGAGGGCTGTGGGTGGGCTAGAGGTCCCCCCTCCCTCACAGGGCAGTGCCATTAGGTTGGCTCCAGGCTCCCCACAGGCAGGTGTGAGAGAGAAATAAACTTCCCTCTTGTTCACACGCTGTTACTCAGAGCCGAAATGAATCCCAAGGGGCACGAGCCCGTCGCCTTTTAAAGTCCTGAGAGGTGGCCAAGTGGCTTCTGGGAATGAGTTCCTTCGCCACGCACCCCCTCCTCGACCATCCCTGAGCCTCCACCTCCCTTCTCTGCCACTTGGTTCCTTGATACACGTCATGTCCCTCACTGTCCTGTGAGTCACCCCCATCCCCCCTCACCATCTCTCCCACACAAGTGGGACACATCATCCCCGCCTCCCCAGTCCGCTCTTCCCCTGAACGCTTTCCTGAGGCTGACTGGAGGTGGGGGCGGGCAGGTGGGCAGGGCCCCAAGCACACCCTGCCTCTCACCCTGCCTCTCACCTCCCAGCCTACCCCCTGCAGGGAGCTCTTCGGTCAGATGTGGAGACTGACCCCGTTGGAGGGGCAGTGTTGGGGGAAGGTGTTCAGTTCCCAAGAGCTGACAGAGTGAGCTTTCAGAAAGTGTGACCGGCTGTGGTACCTGGACAGGCTCCTTACCCCTCCAGTCAAGGCCCAACTCTCATTAGCTGGCCGTGGAGCCCACACGCCCAACACTAGGCGTGTACTCCTCTAGGTGATGGCACTGTGTCTCCAAGAGGGCCCCTCTGAGAGGCACAAGCTCCAGTAGGGCCGCTGGGGTTGAGCTTCAATTCTCCGCGGTTGGTTCATTCCTCAGCTGCTCTGGCCAGCCGCCCCCGGCTGGGGACAAAGCCAGAGAAGGCACCGGGCGGGAACTGGCAGGGCTGGCCTTCAGTGCTGTCCGCCCTCCATCCTGCTCTGTGGTCACTTTTCTGGACCTCAGGTCCCCTTTAACAGAATGGGGGTAGATGTTCTTTGAGCTTCCTCCGGGTTCCAACGTTGAAACTGACACCTATTTCCGTTTGTAGCTGTGTGACTTTGGTCACATTGCTTGCGCTTCCTAGGCCTCAATTTGATTCCATGTGAGTGAAATAGACAATGAGAACCCCTGGAGATTAGATCTTTGGGATGGAAGAATTGTAACAACAGTGACCCCGTGGCCCTCTAGCATTTGCAAGGTGCTTTTGCCCAAAATATCTCATTGGACCCTCCCAACAACCCCGTGAGGCAGTGTTACTTTCACCGCCGGCTCGCAGTTGGAGAAACAAAGGCCCAGCTAGCTATAGGGGAACAGGTGGAGAGATGGGCCTTGCCATTCTGTCCCCTGTCACCAGATGAAAGGCCGGATCCCCAGGGAAAGGCCCGGGCATAGCACGAGGGAATGGTGGCCCAGAATGCCCGCCTCCTCACCTTTCTCTCCTGGGTTGGGATCTCTGGGAAGGCAGATGAGAGGTGGCCCCTCCCCGAGTGCGGGTTCGAGGGGGCAGAGAGATGCTGCTGACAGCTGTGCAGATAATTGTCACTTCTCCGTCGCTGCTAATAGCATGTTTAGCTCGCGACTCCTCTGTTTGCCTGGTGCCTCCCACGGGCCCCGAGCTGGGAGTCTCTTAGCTTCTGCTTGGGCCAGGAGAGTGATGACAGAGAGTGTTCCCCAGCCCTGACCACAGCCAGCAGTCTACTTGGACCCTGGACTTGGTGGGGGTGCCCCGCAATTCCATTCCTGGGCTCTGCCCCACCCTAGGAAGATCCCTCCAGGCTCTGGGAAAATGGAAAAGGCCTCCTGTTCTTGGAAACCCGGCTTCTCTATCCCTCCAAGCCCCACTGCTCTGTGAATCTCTTGCCCCCACGCAGGAGGACCTAGTGAGGGAAGATTCTGCATCTGAATGGAGTGGGCTTCACAGAGTGGGCAGGACTGGGGCCGGCCCACCTCTAGATTACACTTGGACCCCTCCTTCCTACCTGCTTACCTCCACGGGCCACCATGGGACACATCCTACATACAGATCTGGTCCTGCTAGGACAGGTTGGACCCCTAGTCCCCAAGGCACAGTCAATCCTGAGCCCCTACTTGCCAGGTTAGTAGACCACCTAGCTCACACTCTGGGGGCCTGCTTCTCTCCCTGGCTCGTCCGCAAACCCAAGCGTTCATGGGCTTTCCAAAAGTGCCTTGCCAAATTTCCCTCCTGAAGACCCTTCAGGCTGGCTGTCTCCATTGCCCTTGGCCTGGTAAGTTATTGTCGCACGGCGGCCCTGTCTTCCTCACTCCGGGGTGTAGCCCTTGCCTGATGAAAGGCTTTTCCCTTGGGAGTCCGTGGTCCTCTGCTGGGCTACATTCTGGTGACCCACTTGCCCAGACAAGATGGACCCCACAGTGAGCGGCAGAGAGCAGCTAGGGCAGGGGAGTGGGGGTTGGGAGAGTCTCTCTGTTCACTGCCTGTCTTAGGGAGGCACTTAACTGATGATGTTATGATTCCTTGTTTACCATATGCATCACTTCTGGAATGTTCCTTCCAGGAGGGTAAGGGCTTGGTCCCATGCATGGCAGTCTCTCCAGTGCCTAGAGCAGTACTAGTCTGGCCTAGACCCAGTACTCAGTTACCATTTGCCGACTGAATAAACGGGTATGCGTTTTTGTTCTCTTTTCCCTTAACATTATTTCACGAAGAATTTTCCAAGGTTGCCGTTTTTCCTGGCCGCGTCACAAATATTCTGCCTTATTGACACATCATCCATCCGCTCCACAACTTGCAGAGCCTTTTGGCTGATTCCGGTTTTGTACTATTATAAATAATGTTCCTATAAACAGCCAGGCACATATAGCTACTTTCCCCTTGCAATTATGTCTTTGGGAGGAATTCCAAACAGTGGGATTACTGGGTCAAGGAACATGGCCTATTTATGGCCCTGGTTATGGTGGGACTGGATGATGATCAGTCCCCAGGATGGCCCTAAGCTTTGTCTCTCAGTGCCGTCCACAAAACCCTTTGGTGCCTGGAGAGGCGCTCTCCCTGGCTCCTGATGGGCTGTGGGGCCAGGTGCAGTGACAAGGGAGTTTGTGGAGGGGTCAGAAGGAGGTGGCTGTGGGAACAGCAGAGATGGGGCGTGTCCCCCAGTTCCCGGGGCCAGGAACCCTGCTCTGGGAGCCTGGGAAGGCCACTGCCTCTCTCAGACCGCCTTCCTTCTCTGGGATCAGCTCCCTCCCATCCTGGAGAACCCACCCCAGTCTCTGAGAGGGGAGCAGTATCCACCTGGGAGCTGCAAGAAGGGCCAGACTCTGGTGCCTCAGCTATTTCTGGCTTCCCTCCTCAAGGGCCTTTGGTAGAAGGCCACGTCTGGGGAGAAACAGGAGGCGTGGAAACAGGTTTTGAGCAAAGGTCGGCATTACTGTAGAGAAAGGGTCCGCTGTCTCCAGTCTCCCCCCAAATGCTCCGTCTGCCTCGCACTTCCTTGCTCCCTGAGCTCCCTTAATCCATCATCAGTCCCCAGACCCAGGGTCCTGGATGGTAGAGGGGGAAGGGTCCACGTCAGACCCTTCTGGACCCTGATCTAGAACCTGCCTTCTACTGGAGGGGAGGGTGGCCAGGGCGTGCCCCTCTCCAGGCGTACCTGTCCAGTCCCGAAGAGACTCAGTCACAGTTGGTGAAGCCGGCCTGCTCCTTGGATGCCTGCACTTGATGGGGACCTTGCAGGCTTGATGCCTGATGGAGCCTGGTCCTCGTGATGAATGGTGTGCTGGGAAAAGGGGCTGCTGTTTCCAAGAGCTGGCGGAACCAACCCCAGCAGTGCTGGGTGGCAGAGACCTGGGTGCCCCCAGCACGGGGAGGGAGGAGTTGGGGCTCCCAGTGTCCCTTGGCTCTCCTTGAAACTCCTTCCAGGCTCTTCTGGCTTCCAGGCCTCTCTCTGGTGGCAAGAAGGTCTGGGAAAGAGTACAGAAAGAGCATGGGACTTCTCATCCTGCCTGTCACTAACTGGCTGTGTGACCCACGCTCCCTGGGTGGGTCAA
Organism: Herpailurus yagouaroundi; assembly: GCF_014898765.1. Classification (NCBI taxonomy): domain Eukaryota; kingdom Metazoa; phylum Chordata; class Mammalia; order Carnivora; family Felidae; genus Herpailurus; species Herpailurus yagouaroundi. The sequence goes on from NW_024412419.1 coordinate 36,015,892, forward strand.
CAGCCGTTGACGCCAGGGCACTGACACTCACTCCTGCCCTGTGTGGTTTCTGCAGTGGCTTGGGTCAAGGCCTCAGCAGGGTGGGCCTCGCAGGGTGACTGACCTGATCCAGAGCTAGCTTCGTGGCCGGAACCAGACGGGTGGGAGCCTGGAAGGAGCCCGGTCCCTGCCTCCTGAGGTCAGCCCTTGGCCAGGTGCTAGGAGCCCCTCTAGGTAGGGGTGCCAGCCCTCTTTCCTCAGCCTCCCCTCCTCTTCCCATGCCTCACTCGGCTTCGCAGAGATGGGAAGCTTTTTGCTGGCTGATGAGGGAAACAATGGCTTTGGGAGCGTGTGGGTGCACACGGGGGGGAGCATGTGGGTTGTGTGATTTTCCCGGACAGGCAGGCGTGAGAGGGAGAAGAAATTATTCTGTCTAAAATCTCAGAGATGAGTTCTTCTCCAGAGCTGGCAGAGTGACTGTTTCATGGCTGGGTGGGGAGGCACGAGAGAAGGTGGGCCATTCCCAGGGGCAGGCGTGAGGCAGGGCAGGGCCAGTCCCTCGTGAGGATCCCCGGTGGGCCATGACGACAAAGACAACCTTTTATATTTGCCCAGGCATCACCCCTTGCAAGGAGCCGTGACACCCATCATAGCAGCCGGTCCTCACCAGAACCCAGAAGGACCATCGGGCAGCCAGACATTGTAATTAACCCAGCTTACAGATGAGAAAACTGAGGCTCCAGGGTATTAACTGACTTGCCCAGGTCAGAGAGCCAGTTAGTGATAGAGCCAGGGCTTGAACCCAGGCCTCTGAACCCTGAAGCTCACCTCTGCCTGGCACCCACTCCTTAATGTCCACATGGTTTCTGAAGATGAAGACGGTGAGGGACCACCAGAGCAAGGAGCTTATGTTGTGGATCCTTAGGTAGAATTTTTCAGAGGTTCCCTCCCATCCCCCACCCTCTCCCCAGACTCGACCTTCAGAAGTATTGTCTTTCATGCTGGAAGGGGGAAAAGGTTGGGTTGAGGAGAAGGCTGTCCTCCTGGGACCCCAAGTTCCGAAGTGTGGGGAGTGGGGGCTTTGGCAACCCTGGGATTCACAGGGAGTCTCCAGCAATCTTTCGGACTTCTAGCTCCCAGCCTTGATGTGTTTTTGTCTTTGTTTTTGCACCACAGAAAAGGAGCAAGCTAACAATGGCAGAAACTGAAGCCTCCCCAAGAATCTCTTCCTCCTTTGCTGGCAGCATTTCATTAGCATAGTGGGACTTCCTGTAGGGATGGGCCAGTGAAAGGAGAGTGGTCATTCTGGTAGTCAGTGGGGCTGTTTCTTCGATTCCAGGCTCATCGTGGTTGACTTCTCCGTCCACTGCAGTTCAGGCCTGTGGCATCTGATTGCTCTGACCAACCAAACGTCACAGGAAGCGATGTGCGTGTGACTTCCAGGAGGAAGCTTTAAGAGCCCATGTGAGTCTCCCCATCTCTTTCCGTGTTTGTGAGGTCCTGGATGCACCTGTTGAGATGCAGCCTCCATCATACTGGGTCACTGAGTGACGATACCCACGGTGGACATGTTGCATGTGTAAGACATTTTACTGCTTTAAAGCCATTGAGATTTGGGGGCTGTTTGTTACCACAGCATACCCGAACCTGTCCTGACTGATAGTCACCAAGTTGGCCAATAAGAACCTTGCCTAAGACTTTAGAATTAGGACCTAGGCCTTTCTAGTGGGCTAGACCCATGATATGTAAACCTTATTGCTTTGTTTTTTTTCCATGGGGATGTGGAAGCAGAGAAATCATTCTTTAAAGAGAGAGAAGAAAACAGGAACACAGGTAAGGAGAGATGGAGAGATATCCCTAGCATTATTCTTCTTGCCTAACATCTGGATGCATAAAAATCCCTGTGTCCTTTTATGAAAGGCTTCTCCCCACACCTTTTTTAAAAGCTTATTTATTTATTGGGAGAGAGAGAGAGAGAGAGAGCACAAACCAGGGAGGGACAGAGAGAGAGGGAGAGAATCCCAAGCAGGTTCCATGCTGTGGAGCCTGTGCGTGGACCCTGACACGGGGCTTGAACTCACAAACTGTGAGATCATGACCTGAGCCGAAATCAAGCATTGGATGCTTAACTTATAGCCATCCAGGCACCCCGAAAGGCTTCCCCTTTTTATTATACAAGCTTGGGTTGGTTTAGGTTGCTTCCAACCAAGAGCCCTAATACAGAGTGAAAGGGGATTTGAGGACAGGTCTCCCTTTTACGGATGAGGTCGCTGGGGCTCATGGTGGTCAAGTGGTTTGTCCAAGGTCATAGCCATTGAGGACAAATGTTCACGTGCTCCCTTTCTTGGTGAAATAATTCAAACGGTAACAATAAAAATGTTAGTCTTGGGGTGCCTGGGTGGCGCAGTCGGTTAGGCGTCCGACTTCAGCCAGGTCACGATCTCGCAGTCCGTGAGTTCGAGCCCCGCGTCAGGCTCTGGGCTGATGGCTCAGAGCCTGGAGCCTGTTTCCGATTCTGTGTCTCCCTCTCTCTCTGCCCCTCCCCCGTTCGTGCTCTGTCTCTCTCTGTCCCAAAAATAAATAAATGTTGAAAAAAAAAATTAAAAAAAAAAATGTTAGTCTTCACTTCTCCTTCTCCCAACCCACCCTCCAAAAATTACTGCTCATCAATTTGGTGGGCATTTTACTAGAACTTTAAAAAAATGTGTTACAAACATATATATATATTTTACCCCACTCAGCTTTATTAGAAAAATGGGATCATATTATCCCCATTTTTCTGAACTTCGCTTTTTTTCACTCATCAGATTGTTGACACTTGCACATTCTATCTGTGCCTGGCCAATCTGGTGATGTGCCAGGGAGAGAAGGGGTGGATGAGGCCAGGGGCCAGATTCAAAGGACTGAAGGTCAGAAAACCCTCTAGGCAGTGGGTGTGGGGATGAGGGGCAGACTCAGAGTGGAAACCTTCCAGGCACCTGCACAGCCCGCTTTGAGGCCCCTGACAACCCTCCCAGGCAGCCAGCTCCTCTGGCCAGCTCTGCAAGGATGGGGAGTTTGGCATTTCGTTTAAGTTAAAATCTGCTTCCCCTGTGAGTCCTCCCACCGGCCTAGGACCTCTCCATTAGTTCCTGGGGCAAACTGCTTTATCTGCCTTCCTGCCCCCCACAGTAGATCAAGAAGGAGTGGGTGCGACTCCCTCATTCTCACACCAGGGCCTCAGCAGCCCCAGTGATCAGCTCTGTAAAAGGCGGTAACAAATGGCCAGGAAGAAATCCAGAACTCAAAGGCAGAGAACCAAAGGCCCAACAGCTTACAGAGAATGGCGAGGAAACCAAAACAGCCAGAAGGCAGGCAGGCAATTAAAGGAGGGGGCTGAGTTTTCAATTAACAGGCTTCACCGCTAGCAGCGGATAATTAACAGATTAGCAGGGCCGGTAGCAAGGATTGGGGCAGGCACTAGCGGTGGAGGAGAACTGGGGCTCCAGCTTCCACAAGAATGAAAAGGAATCTTCCAGCTTAGGAACCTGAGGGCACTGGACTAAACAGGGACATAGTGTGCAGGCTGGAATGCAGGGGAGAGGCCCAGAGGGCAGGGGTAGTGCCCGATTGCCTCCTGGCCGGAGAGGGCCCTTGGTTTGCAGAGCCCTCTCTCCCTGGGGAGGCGCTGAGGAGGAGATTTATGAAACTCTCGGGGAGTCATGGTGTTGACATCCCTTGAACTTGCGCATTGCCGTACAGCTCACAACAAGCATTCAAAGTCATTGGGGGCAAAGCTGTATAATATAGACTTGAGAGCAAGGACTGTGACATTAGACACTCCTGAGTTAAAAACTTGCTCTCACTTCCTGACTGCGTGTGCCTCATTGGACATCCTCGCTGCTCTCTCAGACTTCCCTGCTCCTTTCTAGTTAGGCAGGGCCACACCAAAGCATAGAAGAGCCAGTGTGCAAGCCTCCAGCTGTATCCTCCCCTGCCAGGGGGTTTGGGAAGGCCACCGTTCCAGAGAGCAGAGCCTCAATCATCCTGAATCCCTGAGTGACCTGGGCGGAGACGATGCTCCTGCCAGCCCCCTAGAGACATATAGTGGGAGCCAGAATGAACTATTGTGTTGGTATGAGATTTCAAAGATGTTGGTTACAACAGCAAACCAAGCCCTGTCCTGACTATTCCACGGAGTCACCCCCACCTCCCCGAGGCTCTGTTTTCTCAGACATGAAATGGCCAAGAATGATCCCCACCTCGAATGACTATGGTGAGAGTAAGGGAGATGATGTGTAAGTTGGCTGAAGGCTATTCTCAGCTCCTAGGTCCCATACCCCCGTAGAAAACGGCAATGTTGCCACAGGCCAAGGTCAAAGACCAAGGACGTTTTTTGGCCCCAACTAGTGGCTGGAACCTTTAAGTGCTGAGCAGATTTTAATGGTTGAGCTCCATGGGATGCTGGAGGCCTGGGCTGCACCCTCCTGGGGAGGGGGGACGCCAGGTCAGCTCCCCCCCCTTTCTGGCTTCTCCAGCTCTCTTCTGTCTGCAGTGTGGGGAGAGGGGCTGAAGGCTGCTACCATCATTCACGCCTGGGGAGGGCTGGCTGGGCCAGTCGGCCCAGAGCTGCTGGCCCGGCCGACTTCCCTTGGTTCTTTCAGGCCCCAGGGCTATAAGTGACTCCTGTGACCTGTCTACAGGTGGCCCCCCGCCCCAGGCCCTGCTTCTGCTCTTCTCCTGCAGCTGAGCTTTCCTCCCTCTCCTGGCCACCCCTTAAGGCTACCACCGACATCACCTTCAGCCTGTTCCCAGCTGGTCCCACCTTCCCCCAAAGACGAGGAACAGAGTTACAGCCATGGAGGCGGCTTTCTGTTCTCCTCCACTCTGGTTTTGGCCTGTTCCCCACTGTTCCTGTTTGGTCTATAAGATCAAACCCATTTTTTTTTTTTTTTCAGCTGATCTCATTCCTCCTGGAGTTTCTGATGCTCCGCATCCAAAGCCCAAGCAACGGTTTCTCTCTACTTTCCAAATATGAAGCCGTCTCACACTCTCTCTGTAGTTGGCTCCCTGCTCCGAGCTCACCTGATTCTTTAGAGGCAGAATGTTCCAGGCACAGGCTTTTAAAATTTCCTTCTTAGCCTGTGCGTGTTCCCGTGGGACTCTCCACCCTCGATCCAAGGAGCTGTCATTTCCCCCAAGCCAGTAGCCACGCCTGTCTTCTCTGGGGCCTTCCTGTCCACCACGATTGAGCCCACTGACCCCTCTGGACTCTCAGATGCACAAACACAATCGGGGTGCCCCCACGGCCACTGAGGATCCTGATTAGGAAAGAACTTGACTCTCAGATGTCTTACCCATAGCCGCAGATCAGCAGGGGTTGGCAGTTTCCCTTGTGTCTCTCACAAATGAATCCCTGTCCAGGCTACTGCTAGCTGTTGCCACTCGAGCAACCAGAGGTATGGCCACTATGCAGTCCACCACAGTAGCCACTGGCCATGTGTGGCTCATGAGCACTTGAAGTGTGGCCGGAAAAATTGAGATGTCCTGTGAGTGTAAAATGCACACGGGATTCTGAAGACAGGATGAAAACAGAATGTGGAACATCTCATTAATAATATCTAACACATAGATTATCTAATTAATACCATAAATGTCTCATTTATTTGTATCGATTATATGTTGAAATGACAGTATTCAGAACACGTTGCTTTAAAACATTATTAAACTGATTTTGCCTGTTCTTTAAAAAAATTAAAAAAAATTTTTTTAACGTTTATTTATTTTTGAGAGACAGAGAGAGACAGAGCACAAGCGGGGAAGGGCAGAGAGAGGGAGACACAGACTCTGAAGCAGGCTCCAGGCTCTGAGCTGTCAGCATAGAGCCCGACGCGGGGCTCGAACTCACGGACTGCGAGATCATGACCTGAGCCGAAGTCGGATGCATAACCGACTGAGTGACCCAGGTGCCCCTTAAAAAAAATTGTTAATGTTTATTTATTTTTGAGAGAGAGAGAGAGAGAGAGAGAGAGAGAGCAGGAGCAGGGGAGGGGCAGAGAGAGAGGGAGATGCAGAATCCATGAAGCAGGCTCCAGGCTCTGAGCTGTCAGCACAGAGCCCAACACGGGGCTCGAACTGGTGAACTGTGAGATCGTGACCTGAGCTGAAGTCAGATGCTTAACCCATTGAGCCACCCAGGTGCCCCTGTTGTTCTTATGTGTCATATGTGGCTGCTAGAAATGTAGAAATGCAGACATTTTTAATATTTTATTTCTGTTTTGCAGCGCCCGCCCCGGATGCCTCTCCATCACTCCCACCATGTGGAAGGCTGCTCTTGAAATGCTGTGTATTAACTTCCCATTGCTGCAGGGTAAGCACTTACCACCAACTCAGTGGCTTAACACAATACAAATTTACTATCTTATAATTCTGGAAGTCAGAACCCTGACCCAGGCATCGCTGGGTTAAAATCAGGATGGCTCCAGGGCTGTGTTCCTTTCTCCAGGCTCTATAGGACAATTTATTTTCTGCCTCTTCCAGCTTCTGTGAGCTGCCCGCACTCTTTGGCATGTGGCCCCTTTCCATCTCCAAAGCCAGCAACTGCTGCTCGAGTCTCAGATCACGTCTCTTCTGCCTCCCTCTCCATGTTTAAAGGACTCTTGTGATGCCATTGGGCCCGCCTGGATAATCAGGATCATCTCCTTATTTTAAATTTTTTTTTTTCAACGTTTATTTATTTTTGGGACAGAGAGAGACAGAGCATGAACGGGGGAGGGGCAGAGAGAGAGAGGGAGACACAGAATCGGAAACAGGCTCCAGGCTCCGAGCCATCAGCCCAGAGCCCGACGCGGGGCTCGAACCCACGGACCGCGAGATCGTGACCTGGCTGAAGTCGGACGCTCAACCGACTGCGCCACCCAGGCGCCCCATCATCTCCTTATTTTAAGGGCAGCTGCCCGGTATTCTTCATTCCCTCTGCAGCCAGAATTCTGCCTTACCGTATAACCTGTGTCGCATAACTGTTTCCAGGGATCAGGACGTGCATTCATCCAGGTTCATTCTTCCGCCTCCCATCTGCTTTCTTGTCCTGCTCAAACTGGCAAGATCTTGGAGGTGACTGATGTGGGGACATGTTTCATTTCCCCCGTTTCCCTCCCCCACGGTCTCCTGGGAGCTGTTTTGGGATCATATGGTCCCAAGGAAACGGATTCCATCTTGAAGAGGGGGTGAGGGGCGAGGGAGCATCCGACTTGACTGAAGTGAATGAAACTTTGGACATAGAAGAACACGTGAAGTCCGGGGGCACCTGGGTGGCTCAAGTGGTTAAGCGACTTCAGCTCAGGTCACGATCTTGTGCTCCAGTTCCTGAGACGGAGCCCCGCGTTGGGCTCTCCGCTGTCAGGGCGGAGCCTGCTTTGAATCCTCTCTCTGTCTCTCTCTCTTTTTTCCCCTCTCCCCTGCACGCTCTCAAAAAAAAAAAAAAAAAAATGCATAAAGTCGGCCTTCAACCAGCCATCCTTCCCACGGGACCCTGCCTCCCGTAACCCCAAGGAGGACTCTCCTGCCTCTGCGTCACCCCTCCCCTGATGGGCAGTGCTTTGTCTCGGGTGTGCTAGTCAGCCTCAGCTAATCCTACGGCTGGACCGATGGGATAAGAGGTGGACGCAAGTATGAGCTGCACCATCAGACCCTCTTCCCCACAAATCCGCAGTAAGAATGCAGACACGCCGGCAGTCCATTGTCCAGGGGAACGTGGGAGCTGTAGGCTGAGGAAGCCTCTCTTGGTCCAGAGGGATAGAAGGTGCAGACAGCATGGGCGAAAAAGCCAAGGCGGGCTTGGAGGCAAGCCCGAGGCCAGGAGAGCCAGAGAGGGCGGCGGCTCCTGTCTCTAAGGGCTCTCCAGCTTGTGGTCCAGTCCCGCCTGAGGTCTGACCGCTCCCCTGGCCCAGCGGGTCTGAGATGTGCCACTCATCCTCAGAATAAATCCCCACCCACCTCTTTTTTTCTCTGTAGAGAAGTTGAGTGAGTTTCTATCACTTGAAATCAAAAGAGCCCGAGTAAGCCACCCTTCCCATTCCCACACCAACCCCGGGTCCCCAAACTAGCACCCCAGCCTTTTGGGGACCCTCGTGCGGATGCCAGACAGATGAGGCTCCTGAGACTCAAGACTTTCACCCAACTGCCAGGGTCACAGAGGCAGCAGCAAGTAGTGGGACTGTACCCCAGCTCTTCTGACCCCAAACCTGGTGGCCCGTGTGGTTAGTTGTCTACCCAACAGCCATTCTCCCCTTCTTCTCCCTCAAAGCCAGGGATGGTTACACAACCCAAATGACCAATGACAGGTGGCCTCTGAGTAGGGATTTCTTGTGAGACTCGGTGACTCTTCCCTTTGGCCTTTCCCTTTCCCCTTATTCCTCTCTGGACCATGAAGCTCTGCCTGAAAAGGCAACGGGCGTCTTGTGACCATGAAGACAAAGGCACTTGCCGAGGATGACAAGGTAGGAAGCTGAAAGGACCCCGGTCCCTGATAACCTCACCCAAACCCCAGTGGCCTCCTGGCCTCTGGACTTCTTCTTACTTGAGGTAAAAAAAAAAAACCCCAAAGCTTATTTGCTTAAGATGCTATTGTCAGGCTTCTGTGGTTTTATGAGCCTGTGACTGATTCTCACCCGTGTCCTTTTGGTCATGGATGGAGTTTCCCGGCAGGAAAGGAAAGGGCTTCAGGGACTCTCTATTGTCATCATTTGGCACTATCAGGTTTGCAACGACAGACGGAAGATCGGCAGGAACTTGGCGTTCCTTGGTGGTCTAATAGGGGAAATTCTAGGAGGACTCCTTCATCAAAGAGGAGAACCCAAAGGAAGATGGCCACCACGGGAGTCAGTCATTTCATTTTATTAGTAAAGAAACTGAGCTCCGTGTCAGTTAAGGTATTTTGGCTACCGGTAAAGAGGGCTCAACCAATGGAGGCCTAGTTGAATGGGAGTTTATTTTACCCACGTAACAAATCCATGTGGTTTTAGGATCGTCTCACAGCCCAGTAACGTGACAATGTGAGGTTAGCAGGTCTGAGATTTTCTTGGCATTTCCCTCATTGCAAAATGGCTGCCACGGCTCCAAAAGTCACGTCCTCGCTTACCGGTGAACAAAACTGGAAAGAAGGGAGAAAGGCAGGGGAAAGAAAAGAGGTGAGGGCCTTCCCCATCTTTTCCAGAAATACCGCAGCCGGGTCCCCCTTCTGTGTCATCGCCTGGGAATGGGTCACATGGTTACACCTCGTTGCAGTGGAGGCTGCCCAGGCACGTATTTAACAAAGGGCAGAGGTACTGTCACAACTGCTTACACAGTCGTGATCTCTCCTGTGGCTGGGCGCATTGCCACCAAGCCGAATCAGGGGTGTGTTTGCAAGTTGTGAATGCCTGCCACGTGGGTGACTGACAAGGGGATCCGACTTGTCCAGGATCAGACATTGATTGGTGAAGAAAACAGGGCTAGAACCCCAAACCCCTCTCCACTGACTTGTGAAGGGAAGAACCTCTGCGTCTCGGTGTCACAGATGCTGCTGGAGGGTCAGAATCCGGTACTGTTGGGGTAGTCCACACCCTGTAAGCCAGTGCCCTCTGCTGGAGACTGGCCAAGAATGAGTGTGTGATGGAATTCTGGCCAGTGAGATAAGACACAGAAGCTGCTAGGGGGATTCTGGGAAAAGTTCCCTTACTCTTAACAAGATGTAACCAGGAGAAGAAAAAAAAAAAAAAAAGAAGAAGAAGAAGAAGAAGAAGAAGAGTAAACCAGGAAGAGGTGGTCTCCTCTGCTGTGTGCAGTCATGTCTGGATGCGATGCCTGGAGCTGTGGCAGCCGTGCTGTGATCATGAGAGAAGCTGCCCCAAGAGCAGAGCTGGCCCATTGAGGACAGCACGGGAAGCTGTCTATAAGATCAAACCCATTTTTTTTTTTTTTCCAGCTGATCTCATTCCTCCTGGAGCTTCTGATGCTCCGCATCCAAAGCCCTGGGTCTCTACTGATGTCACTGTAGCACTGAACTAACCAGCCCTGAGCCGTCCTCCCTCGGGGCTTCCTCGTGCAGGCGACCTCTCTTTTATTGTTGAAGCCCCTTTGAGTTGGGCCTTCTATTTCTTTCAGCTGAAAGCACTCTAATCAATCCGTACATCTCTCTCTGCTGCATTTCCTGCTCCAGAGGCAGGTGCAGACCCGCACCAAGCCTCCCCATTCTGGGGGGAAAGCAGCGCTACCTGTTCTTTGCCCACAGTTGGAGCTCAGCCTCTTGTAGCTGGCTGTTCATTAGGCGACATGCTGCCCACTACGGCCATGAAAAAGCCTGAGAACTGCGTTCAAAACCCCAGGCAGCGGGAGATGTGGCTTGAGGGGAGGTGTCGTGGGGGCCACATAAAGAAAGGTCTTCAGATCCCCATGCCTCCCCCCTCCATTGCCCTGCCCAGCGCGGCCCAGCATTGCCCCCAGTGCCCTCAAGAGACAATGCAGCAGCCACCCACCAGGTGCTCGTGGGCCGGGTGGGGCAGAAAGGCTGGTGGTTAAGTGCTGGAGAATCCCCAGACCCTGGGGCTGTTGAGGGATTGGGACCATTCTGTCTCTGCAGCTCTCCTGGTGCAGGATGAATACAGGCCAGTTAAGTACTTTTCTGGCAACTGATTATATAGATTTGCTTCCTTATGAGCTCTCTTGCAATGACCCAGGACCCCAAGAGGGCCCTCCCCCAACCATTTAGGTTGAAAACACTCTGAGCCTGCTAGCCTCTTTGCTTTCTGGGAAAGAGACTCTGGCAGGGAGAATGGCTTAGAGGGGGGCCCTTCTGGAGGCATTTTCTTTGTCAGAGGAAATGCGAGAGGCCCCCAGGCCACCCACCGCTAGCTGCCAAGTGGTCTGCAAATTGCAGATCTGATCCTTCTGCTCAGAGACTCTAATGGTGCCTGCCTCCCTGGGACGGCCAGGCCTGAGCCAGGCAGCAAGCAACCTCATATTCTGCTGTTCTGTCTTCATGTTGCTAAGCTCTTGCTTGGGCCATTCTCTCTATCAGGATTCCCAAACGGTCCCAGGTGATTATGCCACCCCGGCGTGGCCATCAGAGCCCTGGGGATTGGTTCAGGTGTGGGCATGTGACTCCGTGACTCAGGGTTAGTTGTGGGACTTTTGTGGGAACCTCTGGACGAGGGACGCCCACACTTCTGGGTTCGTTGGCTGGAGAGTGTACAGCTGGCATTGCTAGGGACCATCTTTGTCATCCAATGGGGTCAGCCTAAGAAGGAAGACAACCCAGAGGCAAGCCGATTGGAAGAGCACCCGGGGACATCCTGATGACATTATCTCAGTTCCTGAATCCGTCTATACCTGAAACCTACCTCTAGGTCATTTGAGCCGATAAATTCCCTTTATTAAAAATAAATAAACAAAATTGAACAATTTTAGGCTCTCTGTCATTCCCATTACAAGTCGTTACGTATATAAAGGCAGGACTCCCTCTGGGGCAGAATTAATGTCTCACTTCATTAGCATCCCCTGTCCTTTGGCTCCCTGCCCAGCTGTCTCCTTCTGCGGGAGTGGACCTTACTGTCGCCTCAGCTGCTGCGGGGCCTCAGGTACAGTTCATTGTACTCTCAAGGGGAGTTAAGTTCCCCGGTGCATTATCATCTTTGGTCAATATAAAACGCCTCTCTTGTTTTCCTTATTCTCTTTTATCTCTACCCCACTTCCATTCCCTTCCTCCGCAGAGGCAACATGCTAATGGAACTCGTTCCTCCACCCCCTTGTAGGTGCTTTTGCAAGATGGATATTGTCTTTATGGGTTTTTTTTTTTTTTTCCTTTTTTCTGCAAATGGTAGTGTTTTGGTTCTGGTGTCATTTCTCACATTTTACACTCAGCATTAAGGCCCATCCACGTTGCTATGTGTGCATTTAATCTCTCCTGCCTGCTGCATAATTCACGGCGTGAGCCATTCCCATGCTTCTTCCCACTCTCCCCGGGATGGACACCTAGGTTCTCTCTGACAACCCTTGTCCCCAGAACATCATGCTATACACGTCCTACGGACCTGCGCCCACTTCTTTTGCATCTCTACCTGGGAATGGAGTCACGGGGTTGTAGGGCTGTGTGCTCTTCACAGCAATATCTCCACCACGGCTGCTCTGGTCTGTCCTCCACCGCAACACCCTCGCCGACATCCCCACATTTCCACCTGACACTGACATTGGGCTTTATTCAGCTAAGTCTGGCCTGTCTGCAAGATTGCCTTAGTTCTCTGCTGCTGTGCAGCAAGTTACCACAAACGGCGTGGCTTGGAATAATATGCATTTTTTTACCTCCTATTTTCTGTGGACCAGGAGTCTGGGTCTGGCTCAGCCGGGTGTCCTGCTCGGCCCGCAATCAAGGTATTGGGCAGGCTGCATTCTCATCGGTGGCTCAAAGAGACAGAGAACTGTCTCCAAGCTGCCTCAGGCTGTTGGCAGAATTCATCTCCTTGTGGTTGTAGAACTCAAGGTGGCTTGCTTTTTTCGGGGTCAGCAGGAGAGTCTCTGATCTCTATATCCTTTTTAAAAAAAAATGTTTATTTATTTTGAGAAAGAGAAAGAGAATGAGGGAGAGTGGGGGGAGGGCAGAGAGAGAGAGAGAGAGAGAGAGAGAGAGAATCCCAAGCAGGCTCCACAACACCAAAGCCCACCTGGGGGCTCGATCCTATGACCTCGAGATCACAACCTGAGCTGATATCAAGAGTCAGATGCTGGGGCGCCTGGGTGGCTCAGTCGGTTAAGCGTCCGACTTTGGCTCAGGTCATGATCTCCTGGTCTGTGGGTTCAAGCCCCACGTTGGGCTCTGTGCTGACTGCTCAGAGCCTGGAGCCTGTTTCAGATTCTGTGTCTCCCTCTCTCTCTGACCTTCCCCCATTCATGCTCTGTCTCTCTCTGTCTCAAAAAGAAATAAACGTTAAAAAAAAAAAGAGTCAGATGCTTAACCAACTGAGCCACCCAGCACCCCTCCACGTCCTTTTTAAAAAACAACTCGCATGATTAGGTTTGACTCTCCTAGGATAATCTCCCTTCTGAGTAAATTAAAGTCAACTGACCAGGGGCTTTCATTACATCAGCAAATTCTCTTCACCTTTTCCATAATGCATAACCTAATCAGGGGTTGACATCCCATCCCCTTTGTTATATTTCACTGGTTAGAGGCAAGCTTATAAGTTCTGCCCGTAGTCAAGGGCAGAGAATTATACAGCGCTTGGGCAGTGGGGCTCATCTTAGAATTCTGCCTACCACGTAGGTGTAGCATGATATTTTGGGTGGTGGTGGTTTTTAAATTATGGTGAAGAATCCACATCATTAATCTTTCCATCTTAACCACTTTACGTATACAGCTCAGCGTTGTTAATTGCATTCACACCGCTGTGTAGCTGTCACCACCGCCCATCTCAGGAATGCTTTTCATCTTGTAAAACAGAAACTCCGTACCCATTAAACACTGAGTTACCATTTCCTTCTTGCCTCTGCTCCTGGCAACCACCATTCTGCTTTCTATCTCTATGCATTTGAATGCTCTAGGTACCTCATATAAGTGGAATCATACACTTACACCAGTCTCTTTCTGCCTGGCTTATTTCTCTCAGCCTCGAGGTTCATCCGTGTTGTAGCACGTGTCAGAAATTCCTTCCTTCTTAAGGCTGAATAATATTCCATCGTATGTATGTATCACAGCTTGTTTATTCATCTGTTGATGGACACTTGGGTTGCTTCCATTTGTTTGGCTACTGTGAATAATGCTGCTTATGAACATGTGTGCACAAATATCTCTTGGAGATTCTGCTTTCAATTCTCTAGGGTATGTACCCAGAATTAGAATTGCCATATCTTGGAGCTCCTAGGTAGCTCAGATGGTCAAGCTTCCAACTCTCGGTTTTTGGCTCAGGTCGTGATCTCCCAGTTTGTGGGATCGAGCCCCGTGCCAGGCTCTGCATTGAGAGCATTGTGCCTGCTTGGGATTCTCTCTCTCCCTCTCTCTCTGCCCCTCCTCTGCTCTCTCTCTCTCTCAAAATAAACAAACGTTAAAAAAAAAAAAAAAAGGATTGTTGGATCACGTGGAAGTTCTAGTCTTAATTTCTTGAGGAACTACCGCATCGTTTTTCCTATTTTACATTGTTTACCCATGTTTCCATTTTATACTCCTACCAACAGCTGCAAAGGGTTCCAATTTCTTCATATCCTCACCAACACCTGTTGTTTTCTGTTTTCTTAGTAGCCATCCTAATGGGTGCAAGGTGGTATCTCATTGTTTTGATTTGCATTTCCCTAATGATTAGCAATGTTGAGCATCTTTTCATGTGCTTCTTGGCCATTTGTATGTCTTCTTTAGGGAAAAGTCTGTTTGGATGTCTTATTGTTATCATCTGAATTTCACTGCTAGTGATTTTGACCATATCCACATAGGTTTCTTAGATTTTGGGGGGGTTTCCTCTTCCAACAAGTGCCTGCTCATATCCTTTGTTCATTTATTTTTCTTGCTGATTTGCAGGAGTTCCTTGTACACTAAGGCTGTACTAATCTTGTAAATTCTAGACTTTGCACATATCTTCTCTCGTTTTGTCATGTGTCACTTGGGACAGATATCTTTCATTATGATATAGTAAAGTACCCCTCTCCTCCCCCCCCCTTTTTTTTTTTTTGCTTTATGGATTGTGCTTTGAAATTTTGTCTATTAAATCCTTTCCTCGCTCTGGGTTTCATAGATATTCCCCTCCATGTGTTTTTTTTTTTTTCCTATCAATTTTATCATTCGGCCATTCACATGGACTCTTTGACCATCTGAGCACTCTCCTTTTAATGGGATAACATCATTTTTCCCTATAAAGCGAGTCAGAATTTTCCCAGTAAGACCAGCAGACTTTGATGCACCTTTTATCGTATATTAAGCTTCCTTAGAACTAGGGATCCATTTCTTTTTTTTTAACGTTTATTTACCTTTGAGACAGAGAGAGAGAGACAGAGCATGAACGGGGGAGGGGCAGAGAGAGAGGGAGACACAGAATCAGAAGCAGACTCCAGGCTCTGAGCTGTCAGCCCAGAGCCCGACGTGGGGCTCGAACTCACGGACTGCGAGATTGTGACCTGAGTTGAAGTCGGACGCTTAACGGACTGAGCCACCCAGGCGCCCCTAGGGATCCATTTCTAAACTCTCCACCATGTCCCCATGGGTTGTCTGTTCTTTCACTAACATCAGACTGTTCTTTTGTTTGTTTTTAAACAACGTCATTGTAGTATGCCTAAATATTTGGGAGAGAGAGATTCCTGTCCATTCCCCTTTTACTTAGGCATCCGTAGAAATTTATTCCTCCTCACACATTTTGGAGTAAGCTTTCATAGCTGGAATTTTTATTGGGATTACAGCGATGTTACAGATTAATTTAGGGAGAGGTAACATCGTCGTATATTAGGCCACCCCTCCCAAGAGCATGAGATGACTCTACTTGGGGAGTGTCTACACCCACACTTTGCTCCCACCTAACAATTAGCAGGCAATGGATGGAGTTTGCTAAATCAATGCTAGGAGTTGATCTCCAAACAGGAAGAAAGAGTGGCTCTAGAATGTTACTCAGCACCACTTCCTCCGATCCCAGGCAAGTTGGGCAATAGGAAGGGAAACATCCTGTTACAGAACCTATGTTTTCTGGGTAGACGAAATCCAAGTATGATGGATAAAAAGCATATAGTGGGAAGTTGAGCTTCCCACCCAGAAGGGTTGGGTTCCCTTGAAGTGAGAGCAAGGGGCAAGGGGATCACAGAACAACAGAACGATTCCTGGCTTTCCCCAGGGTTGTCCAACCCTCCTGGCCAGCATCACATGGTGGCACTGGCTGGTTCACCATCATCAAGGTTGTTTGGAGGATTGATCATGCTTTTCCAAACCCATCCCCTCCACAGTCTTCCTGAGCCACATTCTAACCATGCGAAGTAAGTAGACAGATTATTATCTTTATTCAATAGAAGAAGAGAACTAAGGTCCACAGAGAAGGAAGTTCACTCATCACTCAACAAATATTTATCAAGAGTCCACAGTGCTGGCCCTGGGACGTAGCAGAGACCAAACAAATGGTCCCAGCCTAGCGTTGGTAATAAGTCAGCAGCAGAAACCATGACGGGCATGTTGCTTTTTCAGCCAGCACCGCTTCCGTGAGGGAATCAACCTCTCCACATCCCATTCCTGTTGTGGTGGTCAATCAAGGTGTTCCCCTCTCATTTTGCATAGTTAGGGAGAAAGGGCAGTGGTCTGGGCGGAACCAATATGGCACCATACTCCCTAGACACAGTGATTGGGCAGAGGGTGGGCAGACGATCCTAGCAGGACCAATCAGAGTCTTCCCCGGGGTTTTCATATGGATGTTGGGGGACAGACATTTCTTTCTAAGGTTGCTAAAGCAGATGGGTCTTAGGTTGCTGGCAATCATCTTGGTATAGGAGAGAAGTGTCAAGAAGAATAAAACCAATTAGAGACAAGTAGTGTAGACACACAAGAGAGAATCAGAGACTGACAACATCGTTTGATCCCTGGATCCAGTTATGCCTGAAGTTAGCACACCTACACTTTCTAGTTATGTGAGCCAACCCATTATCTTTTGGCTTGGGTTTATTTGAGTTATGATCGGTGGAGAAGAAAAGAGTGCCCCTGGACAGAGACCACAACAACAAGTCCAGCTTTATGCCCACTCCGCTCGACTGTCATTCCTCAGGATCACCACTTTTAGGTCGAGGCTGGTTTTGGTTCTAATTTCCCATTTCACAGAATCTCTTTGAACCCTAATTCTGCCAGCAAATACCTTTTATTCCTAATGGTTTCATGGCATCTTCTAGAATGCTAAACCCACCTTCTGGGTCAATATTCAAGTTGTGGATAAAGATGTTGGGGTGAAGGACTGAGCCCTGTAACACAAAACACCCTCCTTCCTCAGGCCATCCAGCCTTTAACTTTTCACACTGTTTCTGACATTCCTAGAACCCCGAATTCCAATTATTATACAAGGACTTCATATTCCCACTCCTCATTCCCCATCCCCCACCCCAGCTTCTTGGCTCAAGTGTTCTTCCACAGATCTGCCAACCTCGGCCAGGGAGTGAGATGGTGAGCATCTCTTTGCAGCTTTCCCACTTTCCAGCCTCCAGCACCCGGATGCCACTCCTCCATTCTCAACTGTGCAGTTTACTGCAAAATTTAACAAGACTTTATGGAAGGTTCTGGAACAGTGGAAGGGAAGTGCAACACAGAGCACAACCCAATGGTTACCTCCAAAGGTAACTGGGCTGAGCCCCTAGACCCGGAAAGGGAGGTGGTAATCTGAGAAAGGGACTCTTTCTCTGACACCCCCTGGTGAGTGTCTTTCTCTGTCTGGGGCTCCTGAGTTGCCGTCCAGGTTGGGTGGGTCCAAGCCCAAATGAGCTGCTCTGTTTCTCCCAAGGTCAGGTCAGTCACAGTCATTCTCCGCAGCAGCTGGCCTGCAGGTCTGGCTGCATGGCAGCTCCACATTTTCTGCACCTTCTTGAATCTTCAATTCCCCAACTCAGATCCACGTCTGAGAGGCGAGGTTTCTTTTCAAATGTCCAAATTACAGCAAACAACAAAAACAAAACACATTTTTTTTTTTTTTCCAAAGTAGCAACATGACTGAGAACATAACTCTGCTCACTGACAGGCTTGGTTTCTGCTGTCACAATCCGGGCAACTCTCCAGTCTGAGGCATCTTGGGAATGCTTGGGGCTACGTCTCAACATTGAATCTCCCTCAGGAGGAGAGGTGGGAACCTACCTCAGATAACTGTGAAATTCAACGGCCTATACAGATAGTGTTCCCAGAACAAAGGGGGTGTCAGGTAAACTCAAATCTGTTCTCTTAGGAGTCAACCCACCACTTCTAAATAAAGGTGGTTTTGTTTTTGTTTTGTTTCAGCCTCAGGATCGCAGGATCTAGTTGTGGCCAGTGCACCCAGAAAAGAAAGGTATCATGGAAAACATGGATTTTGCAAGTGCCAAAAGGGCACCGCAAACCCGGGTTAAAGTCAACGGACACAAACATACAGCCTGGGTAGATATTACGCAAAGTGGCACAAAGGAGGCAGAGAGATGGCTACACCCTGGAGGGGTAGGTTGGGGGCAGTCACATCAAGGGCAGTGAGTCGAGGAGGAAGGGATGTGAACCACCTTTTCTCTCTCTCACAGCCAGGCCTCCATGTGGCTTTGCTCATGCTGTGACAACAATATTCTGAAACTGGGTTTCTCTTGTGCATCAAGTGCGTTCATTACAGGGGAGCAGTGGGGGAACACAGCCGTCATTGTTCCTTCCCTCATTTATTCTATATGGTTTGCCTGCTACTTGCGGGTCCCCTGATGTGTGTTGGGAACAGTCAAAAGATGAATGGGTTAATGCAGTCTTCATTCACCTGAAGCTTAGGGCCGAGACATGAGTTGGGTATCAATCCAATAACCACACGAATAAATAAACGGGTCACAGGACCACCTGAAACCCAGGTACCTGGTGACTGCAGCTCGTCCCTGACTATGGTCTAGAGTTCTAACCAAGGAGGGAAATGACACTGGGGAGGACTGACTTGTTTTTCCATGATCCATAACTGGCTTCTGGTGATTCTCTTTTCTAAACGTTCCCAACTTGGAATTTTGCTAGATGCTGAACTCCAGCTTGGGAGGCCATATATACCCCGGGAGAGAAACTCATTTATTAGAAACTGGCTGCCCTGGAGTCCTTGTTCAACCTTCGGGTATCCTCGAGTCTCAAGGACGTCTCCAGGGGTCTCCACGTCCCCACAGGACCTGCCTGGAAGGGCGAACCGGGCGCAGCACAAAAACAGGGATGCCCCCAGGAGCCTGTGCCCTGCACGCGACTTCCATGCCATCAGAATGCAGCCGCCCCGCCTACAGTCAGCTCGGCCCCCGCCCCCAGGAAGGATCACGTGGCCGAGCAGCGCACGCGTGGCGTGGCGTGGCGTGGCGTGGGGCGTGGCGTGGCGTGGCGCGGCGTGACGTAGGCGTGGCGTGGCGGGGCGGGGCGCCGCGGGGGCGGGCCTCCGAGCCTGGTGCGCGTTCCAATTGGTGAACGGGGCTCCCTTTTAGCCGGCTACGCAGAGGCCGCCAGCCCTTGCCTTCCGGCGTCTTCACGGGCTGCTGTTTTGGCGGGAGTTCGCGGCGGGTGTGAGGTGAGAACCGTGGGTTTGCTCCCGCGCTGGGGCAGGTCAGACCAGGTCTAGGATAGTTCCGGGGCCTTCCCATCTTGGGAGCCAGCTCGGCTCGGGCGACTTTTGTGGGGGGTTGGCGAGGGTTGGACGGAGTGCGGACTTTGCAGGGCCTGCCGCCCAGATGAGTCCTACTGTGGCTTCCCGGCAGCCTAGACGCGTCCAGGTCAGACGTTCGACCCCGCCACTGGCGCAGTGGCTTTTTCTTTATCTTGAGACAGCTTGGGGAACGCTTTGCGAGGGGTCTGGTGAGAGGCCCGAGTTCCGAGCCCGCTCCTCCCTCCGTTCCCTGGGCACGCCATGTTCAGGCTGCGGTTCTTTGCGGGGAACAGACATTCCACACAGGAGAGCGGGTTTGGATGTTATCCCCTTGACCAGGGGCTGCAAACACAGCTGTGCACACGGGCTGGGTATCAGGTGTGATTGATGTGGCAAATGGTAAGGCAGTGCTTCCGGGCTTCAGCCAGCCCAGGCCAAGCCAGACACGCCCCCCCTCAGGTTGGGGGGTGTTTTTTTTTTTTTTTTTTTTTTTTTTTTTTTTTTAGTATAACAGCAGTAGTTGGAAACCTGTTTTTTTTTTTTTAATTTTTTTTTTCAACGTTTATTTATTTTTGGGACAGAGAGAGACAGAGCATGAACGGGGGAGGGGCAGAGAGAGAGGGAGACACAGAATCGGAAGCAGGCTCCAGGCTCTGAGCCATCAGCCCAGAGCCTGACACGGGGCTCGAACTCACGGACCACGAGATCGTGACCTGGCTGAAGTCGGACGCTTAACCGACTGCGCCACCCAGGCGCCCCGGAAACCTGTTGTTTTTAATAGAGCAAGCTCACTAGCTTTAAATGTCGAAGTTAATTAATCAAGTTTTAGAACGTTATGTGGCCAAGTAAAATACGTATATGAACTACATTTGGCCCTTGGGATGCCAGTTTGCCACCTCTGCTATAGATGTCCAGGCAGGAGCTACAGAGTGACAGAAGCCCCTATTTTGGGGACTTGAGCACTAGAAAGATCTACCCCAGAACTGACCTCTGGATCTTATGAGCTGAGTAGTTGACTCGGGGTGAATGGGAGTTACCCCTTGCCCGTGTTTTACGCTGCCCCTTTAGGGTTGGCACGGCTCTAATGGGGCTAGATTTTAAGAGTGGGGGTGGTCTGAGGCTGGGGAGAAAACATCCTCCTTGCAGAGTAGGCAGAACTCCTCACATTGCAGCCTTGGCTTGGGAGCTCCCTGTGCCAAGTGTCTGTGAATGGGGCTGTGAGAATGTTTTTCAAAGTAGGAAGTACATTTGGAATGAGTCTACCAGAGCTTGTGCACTGAAGGAATTTCCATCCTCCTGCATCTTGGCTTCATGGTTCTAAACTGTGCTAACTGGGAAGAGGAGAGACCCAGGGGAATTCTGGGAGAGGAAGTTCCAGTCTGCCATCCAGCACTTCCTGGGTCCCTCCTCTGTGCAGCTGTTGCCCCCAGGAGACTTTCAGATGATGTGGGGAAATGAAACCTTGGCCCTGCAGGAGGCTTCTTGCCCAGCAAGCTTGGGCTGGGGGAATCAATGAACAGAGGCAAAAATTAGAGGGTGATCCAGAGGCATCAAGGATGGAGAGCCATGGACAGAATTTGGTGGGATGACGGGGAAGGGAGAAGGCGCTTCCACATGGTTATTTTGTTCATTGTGTGGTGGGGTAACATAAATAATTGGATCAGCCTACCCATCAGCGACATTGTGAGAAATCTGGTCAGAGGGGTTTTTAGCGTCCAGTTTCTAGGCCCGGAGGAGTTCAGAGTCATTTTGGGGAGGAAAGCTGTTTGTTAGTTCAGGGGAGTATTATGGTGGGAAAGAGGGTGCTGAGGAGATACCAGGTGGGAGCGTTTGTGGAGAGTACTATTACGAGGGGATCCACTATGGAAAAGTCTGTCTTGCTCCCAACCAGATGAGCATTCTTTGGGAACAGGTCTGTGTTCTGGCCCCCAACTGTCCCCCACCTAGTACCCATGATTGGATGGATACATTTCTGTCTTCTGGTGCAAAGGGAAGAGCAGCTGAGCAGGACCTGGTAGCCTTGTGATGATGGTCCTGTTCCTCTTTAGCAGTCGGATGCCTCCTTCCTGCCAATCCAGCCTTCTTTCCCTGTGCACAGAAGGGGTCTCAGTTTCCATTGTCACCCCCGTCTGTACTATGAGATGGCAGCGTGCCTGTTGATGGCAAGACAGCTGATCCCTTTCATGTTAGCCTGAGGGAGCCCCTGATCTGGACGTTGTGATATCTTTTGAGGCCAGCTGGCTTCCTTTGTAGGACTTGTCAGGTATAGGGTGGGGCTTTGATCTCAGCCAGTCTCCCTCCATCTTCCATCCTGGCTTCTCACTCCTCCTGGCCCAGGTATTGTCCGTCCGTTCTGGAGGTGGGGGCTGAGGAAGAGTCACTCCAGGAACTTCTGGTTGTGGCCCAAACTACAGTTTCCCCTCCATCCTTCTTCCTCTCCCCAGGTAAGGTTCCTGTGGGGGGCGGGAGAGAGGCGCAGAAGTGGCTAGTTCCCAGATTTTATAGGCCCCCAATGGATACCATGTTGGAAGCCAGACTCCAGACCAAGCAGAGGAACACCCAGAACAGCCGGGAGGTAGTGTGGCCCTTCCCATTCCCCCAGTACCCTCTGTCCTCTCCCCTCCCCTCCCATGTCCCCTCACTTCTGGAACTTCCTTCCCCTTGCTAAGGACTTTGAGACCTCTCATTTCTTCCTGTGGCCCTTTTCCAGACCAGCTTGTGGTCCTCAGGCTTTGGGATGAAACTGGAGGCTGTTACCCCATTCCTGGGGAAATATCGCCCCTTTGTGGGTCGCTGCTGCCAGACCTGCACTCCTAAGAGCTGGGTGAGTGATGTTGGGGCTGGGCCCCATCCAGGAAGCTTGGGGAAACTTGACTATGAGAGCCATGGCTTTGGGAAGCAGCTTCCTTTATGTCTTTCTGAGTTCAGCCCTCTCCTGCCCATGCCTCTGCTCTTCTCTCCAGGGGATGGATGCACCCGTGTTGGTTGTATTGTTAGCCTGGGGCTGGCTTCCAGGCCTGGGAGAGTTGGGTGGAGAAGTGCAGAGAGAGGAGCTAGGGTGTGGCCAGAGGGCTGGGGTCTGGCCATGCCTGCGTGAGTCTTACTGTTCTGTTCTGGGGACACTAAAGTCACATAACATGCAACACATGCTTGAAGACCTTGTGTCCATGCCATGTGCTGGTGCTGATGAGCCCCAGGGTCCTGGCAGAGATCCAGGCTACATGTTCTCTGATGTTGATAAGAGAACTTCTCAGAGACTTTATATGCTACGCTCCAAGAGGCTGATTCTGTAGAGAGTGCAACACTTCTGTTTTGACCATGGAACTCTTCTTCCTGAGGAAGTCTCCAGATGAGAAATGAAATGCTGTGGTGTAATTGTCTCCTGGTATACTCAATAGTTCATCAGGCAGAGACTACAGAAGATAGAGCAGGAGCTTTCCTTTGTTGGTTTGTGAAGGCCCCCCCCCAAGGACATGCTGTCCCTGGCCCCTCTCGTGCAGGAGTCCCTCTTTCACAGAAGCATAATGGATCTAGGCTTCTGCAACGTGATTCTGGTGAAGGAGGAGAACACCAGGTAGTCAGAGCTGGGGGATGGGTGGAGGGTGGTGGGCAGGGCCCTTGGGTGCAGGGCTGCTGGGGCCCTGCTTTGTGGTGTCATTATTTTTCCCTTTGGTGGAAAAAGAAGGGCCCCCGTCCTCTGTTCCATACCCGCAGGTGGGGAGAGGCAGCTTGGAACTCTCCTGCAGATTGTTCTGTGAGCATTTATGGATTGCCCACAGTGTGTCAGGCCCCAAACCCGTACCCCACTCAGCAGGGAGAGGGGAGGGATGGGGGCACAGAGGGGCAGGTGCTGCTTCTTTCTGCTCCATGATAAGCCAAGCTCAGGTGTTCTCAGGCCGTGGGACTCGGGTGTGATCCCTTTCTGATGGAGCATGCTCTGTAGACCCTAGTGAAGCGTGGGCCCTCTGAAACATCTTCCCCCTGCTCTGGGGGCTGTGCTCAGGTTTCGGGGCTGGCTGGTTCGGAGGCTCTGCTGTTTTCTGTGGTCACTGGAGCAGCACATACCACCTTGTCGGGACGCCCCAGAGAAGATCATGGAAAGAACTGGGTGAGGAGGCATGGACTGGGGTCTGGATGGCACTTCTCAGACCCTTGAAGGGATGACAAATGCTCTAGGTAGGGGTGGTTGAGAGGGCTGGCTTCTAGAGCATTAGCTTTGCCTGGTGCCCTTCCTTAAAGATGTAGGATAAATACTGGAATCTGTGCTCGTCGGGATGCTGTGGTGCTGAGGGAAGTTACCTGAGAGATCTTAGTCCTGCCCCAGCCTAACACCACTCCTCCTCACACCACAGGGTGCAGAATGTCATCTCAGGGAGGGACCCAGGAGGGGCTGGAGAAGGCCAGGTGTCAGGCCTTGTGAAGAAAGACGTACAGCGCATCCTGGGCCATATCCAGGCTCCACCCTGCCCCTTCCTACTCAGGTAACTCTGTGCTGAGGGGCATTCTTTTCTGGGCTGGGGCCTCTGCCCTTCTGGAAAGTGAGTGTTGGTGAAAGACTAGACTCCCCTCCCGGGAAGTTGGATGGTGTGTTTACCAGAGAGCCCGAGGGAATGCCTGAAGATGCTGTGAGACCTTTTGAGGACAGCTGGCTCCTTGGTGGGGCCAGTCAGGTATGGGATGAGGCTTTGACCTGAGTCAGCTTCCAGCCCAGGTTCTTACCATTGCTGGCCTGGCGTTGTCTCTCTGTCCTGAGGATAGGGGGTTGGGGGTCACCCCAGGAAGCCTTGGTTGTGGTCCAGACTTCAGCTCCTTTTCTGTTCTTCTTTCTCTCCCCAGATCAGGTTCCTGTGGAGGAGGTGAGGTGGCTGGTTTCCTCCATCTTACAGGCTCCCATGCTCTCTCCCACACTCCTGTAACACAGGTCTGAGCTCTTCTGAGATGCAGGGCACTGTTCCTGGAGAGTGGAGGGACGCTTGGGACAGAGTAACACATGGCTGCAAGGACAGAACAAGGGCTAGGATTGAGAATACCTGCAGGGGAGAAAGAGACTTGTAAGCCAGGGACACAAAGGGGAAAAGAGTCAACGTCGAGGGGGCAAGGATGGAGGGAACAGTCCTGGAGGGAATAGCATGAGCTGTGGCCATAGGAAAGGGCCAGGTTTGCTCAAGAAGCTGATGGGGTTGGAAGCTGGTGAGTGAGGGAGAGAGAGAGCTGTTGGAGACGAAATTGAGAGAAGGGACAAGATATGCAGGGCCATTCAAGTTGTTTGAATTTGATTTTTAAGTGCAGTGAAAACCAATGGAAAGGTTTTAGGCAGGAACTGACAAGACTAATTGGAATCAAGAGTAGAGAACAGAAGACTATTTGGTAAGCTTTGTTAGTCCAGGTGAGGTGCCATCCATGGGGCATGGGGTGGTGACAATAGGGGTTGGAAAAATGGATTGAGAGACCAGTGTGAAATTAACAGGTCTCCCTGATGGATTGAGGGTGGGGGCAATGAGGGGAAGAGATCTCAATCACGGGAGAGCCAGGTTTTTGGCAGAGCACCTGGTGTTGTGGATGGAGGAGGCAGGCTTGGGGAGGAGTGAGTTTGGCCCACAAAGGATGTTTTGGACATAAAGAGTTTCAGATACCTGACTTGTTGGAGACACTGAAGAGGTAGTTGCTTAGTCTGGAGCTCAGAAGAGATTGGGGCCAGGAGCATAGCTTTGCAAAGCTTTAGCATACGGATGATGTTTAAAGCTGAGAGATGAATGAGTCACTGAGGGAAAGAAGGCACAGGGCTGTGCGTGGTGCTTAGCTGTCTTGAAAGTGCTCAGTGGTCAACTGCTTGGTTAGGACAGGAAGTAGAGGTTGTCAGTAACTTTGACCAGCCTTCCATGTGACAGTTGTTTGACTTTGCTGAGACTTCTAGTCCCTTGACCTGACCATCTTTATACCGGTCATCAGCCCGTCTCTTGTCTTTTCTTCCCTCCTAGACTTGCTTCAGTTCCAGAGCATTGGAATTCATGATGATAATGTCCTGGTGAAGGAGTCACTTGGTTCTGTTTGGACTCAGCTACCTGCCTTTTCTGTACCTGCCTTTTCTGTTTCCTTTATGAGATTCTCAAAGAGGCACATAGCATTCGCCCAGACTGATCCAGACTGCTCCTCAGGTTTACCCACTGTCAGCTGATGCCCCCATCTTCTGCTTCATAGAGAAATAGAAGCCACTGGACGAGGGCATGCTGCCTGTCCACCACGTCTCTGTGGTGCTTGCGTCTACGCTTCTGTCCTCGTTCCCCACCAGTCCCCCCACTGGGCCTCTGGGGGATGCTGCCTCAGGGACTTGGCCCTTTCAGTTCTCCCCTTTTTGTATCACTAACTCCTTCCTTTATATTTCACTTTTCCCAGCAGTTTTCAAAGACCAGGCTAGGTTATGCCTAGAGAGGGTCTTGGTACTCTAATTTCCTTTGGGGTAAATGGAGGCAGGAGATGCCCTGAAGCTGATTTGAGGCAGTTGCACCATGAAGTCTTGGGAAAGTAACAGCACCTCACAGGCGTGGAGTTTGGTGTCAGGCCTGCCTTCCAGCCTCTGCACCACCACTTAGCTTTCTCTACTGTTCAGCTTCTGTAACCTCCTCAAGGCTCACTTCCTTCTTCCATAAAGTAGGGACAGTAATAGTACTTGCCTTAGAGGAGTGCTGGGCAGCGTTCTGAGGGCCTGTGGGGCCCAGACACAACCTCAGACTGGCTGTCCCTCTCCAGGCTATTCAGCTGGGCGCTGCTGCGGTTCCTGAAATGTGTCTTCCTGAACGTGCAGCTCCACAAGGGCCAGATGAAGATGGTCCACCAGGCCGCCCAGGCGGTAAGGCCCGCCCTCCATTGGGATGGGGATGGCGGGAACAGAGGAGCAGAGGCTAGCCAAGCCCCAAGTTGGGACCAGCCCCATCAGCTGGTGGGAAAAATCCACTGCTCTTTGATGACCTTCTCTTCGTGTCTCACGGTCTTGCTCCCATGGGGCTTCCTCTAACGTCTTTTCATCATGGTCTTAACCATTATGTCAGTGCATTACCTTAAAAGTTGTTGACAGAGCTCCTCTACTTTTGGGAAATGTGCTCAGAGGAAGAACTGCTCAGCTGAACCCTCCCTCCCTCTGGGGCTGCCCTGGGTCCGGAGGTGCTGGGTTTCAGCTTCCTGCATCTTCAGGGTGGGGGCGGATTGGCACTTCCCTCTGGCTGTCCCCAAGCAGGGCTTGCCGCTTGTCCTCCTCTCTACCCACAAGTCCCTCCTGGATGGGATCCTGCTGCCCTTTGTGCTGCTCTCCCAAGGCCTGGGTGTGCTCCGTGTGGCTTGGGACCCCCGCACCTGCTCTCCCACCCTCAGGTAAAAGCTTTGCGCCCCTAGACATACAAGGCAGAAGTCCCCAGCCCAGGGCAGGTGTGTGTGGGGATGTGTATGGGGATGTTGCAGCTGCCCAGAAGCCTTCTTCATTGTCTCTCTGTTCCCAAGTCTGCCATCTCCGCCAGTGGGGCTCAGATGGAGGGTTTAGCCCTAAGGCCATGCCTGGATTCAGGATATTCAGGCAGGATCCAGGCTGGCCGTGGTGGGCCAAAGCTCTCACTAGCTTATCCTGCCTTGGTCCCATCTCCGGAGCCCCTTCTCTCATCAAGTTTTGCCTTGTGCCCCACAGAGCTCTGCTAAAGAAGCTTGGGGGGCTTTTCCTGCCCCCAGAGGCCAACCTCACCTTGGACAGCTCTGAGGGAGTCCTTACAAAGGCTGTGGTCCATGCCGTAAGTGCCCCCAGTGGTTCCAGTGGGGCCAGCCCAGAGTACAGGGACTTGTTGCTGCTCTGGCCTTGATATCTGCCTCCCCTAATTCTCTTCCAGGCTATAGAGCAGCTGTTGGTCAGCAAGCAGCCCTTGCTTATATTCCTGGAAGAGCCTCCTGGGGTCCTGGGGCCTCGGCTGTCAGCCCTGGGCCAAACCTGGCTGGGACTGGTGGTGGAGGCTGTCCAGGTGGGGGTTGTCCCAGATGCTATGCTGGTGCCAGTGGCCATCACCTATGATCTGGTTCCAGATGCACCCTGTGATGCATACCACGTGAGACCCTCCTGCCCTGGGGACCCCAGATGGGTACCATCTCTAGAGAAGATACACATTGTTTTGGTTTTTTAAAATTTTTAAAATTTATTTTCGAGAGACAGATAGTGCAAGCAGCAGGGGAGGGTCAGAGAGAGAGGGACACAATGGAATTGAAAGCAGGCTCCAGACTCTGAGCGGTCAGCACAGAGCCTGATGCAGGGCTCGAGCCCATGAGCTATGGGATCATGACCTGAACCGAAGTCGAATACTTAACCGACCAAGCCACCCAGGTACCCCATGAGAAGATACACATTATTGTGTCCTGTGGCCAGTTCCCTTTAGGGCTAGGGTTAAGGGGAGAATTCAAAGGACTTCTTCAATCATCATCCTGTGGCACTTGCCAAGGCCCTTATAGTTACTGAGTCATTGCATCCTCACAAGACCCAGTTAGAGGGATTTCTCCTGTTTCATGGTTGAGAAAATAAGCTTGAAGAGGTCATGGTCATGTACCAGTTTGGGCCCAAGATAAAGCAGAGCAGAAAACAGTGACCCCAGGAAATTTGTTCACTCAACCCCTCCCTCCCTGCAGGCCTCGGCCCCACTGGGGTTGTGGACAGGAGCTCTGGCTGTCCTGCGGATCCTGCGAGGCTGGGGCCGCAGCCGCCCAGTCTGTGTCCGTGTTCACCTGGCCCAGCCCTTCTCCCTACAGGTATGCAGCCTGTTGGGTAAGGCTGGGAGTACCTGGGGTCTGTCCCGTGGCTTCTGGCAGCCTGGCCCTCAAAGCCCTCTGCAGGGATAGCCTTGCCTGCCTCAGGTGGGCTATGTGCAGGTTTCCTGGTGGGCCAGGGTAGGCCACCTAAGAGCCTTGTCCTGGGCAGGAATACACCATCAACGCTAGAAGCTGCTGGGGCAGCAGGCAGACCCTGGAGCAGCTGCTGCAGCCCATCGTGCTGGGCCAATGGTAGGGGCATGGGCATGTGTGGGTCTCGGGTAAGGCTGGTAGCCCTGTCAGTCCAGCTTGTAAGCTGGCACCCCTTTCCCCCATACCCACAAACACATCACCGTTTCCTCCAGCCTTCCCTCGCCATTTATCCATGGGTCATCTAGAACAGTCCCAGGCCTCCCTCCTTGCCTATAACCTGACTGCGGGACATGGCAGATAGGCCTGGAAGGGGCTAGAGTTACATGGGCCACCTCTTGCCTTGGGAGTGGGGATGGGGAAATATCCTTACCTTTGAGGAAGGTTGGTCCCTTTATCCTGTGATCTGTGTCTCTATCCCAGCACTACTGTCCCAGACACGGAGAAGGAGCAGGAGTGGACTCCAGCAACTGGGCCCCTTCTGGCGCTCAAGGAAGAGGACCAGCTCCTGGTCAGGAGGCTGAGCTGTCATGTCCTGAATGGTGAGGGGATCCGGGCCTTTCAGGGGAGGCTCCTGAGTAGTGTGTCTACTGGTTCAGCCAGTCATTGGGACCCTCCATTCCAAACGGGTTTCTGCACCTGATGCCCACTCCTGTGTGGCCCACTTGGGACGTGTGAAGAGGAGTGGAAGCTTTCTTGGCTCTGGGGAGCCAGGGCAGCCAGGGAGAACAGGAGGGAGCCACTAAAGGAGTGCACACAGGCCGGCTAAGCCATGGAGGATGCACTGTGCAGGGGGCAGATGCCTGGATGAGCCACGTTCCCAAGGCCATACCTGGCCCTGCCTTGGGCTCCTCACTTTACATTAGCTGTAAATGAGGGTGATGTCAGCTGCACAGAGTTACACATATAAGGGACTTAAGAGCACCCTCTAAAGCAGATACTAGGTTAACCGAATTCTCTTTACTACCTTTCTTGAGTGCCTTCTCTGTGGTGAAGACTATGGGTTGAGTAGGCTTGTGAGGCAGGGATGGTCCCTGAGCTCTCAGCATGTATTTGATAAATGTTGGTTCTCCACAGGAAAGGGTGGCACTCAGGGACCAGGCCTTCTCTCCCCTTGCCTGTGGTGGAGTTGTGTGGGGGGTGTGTGGCTGCTGCTACGGGTTGGGGGAGGAGGGTTCTTGACTAGGAAGACTCGCTGGGTGATGGAAGGAGTGGGCTGCTGGGCCTCAGGCGCCCCGATCAGCATTCCCACTCCTCTCCCACCGCGGCCCCAGCCAGCGTGATGAGCTCGGCAGTGATGAGCACGGCCATCATGGCGACACTGCTGCTCTTCAAGCACCAGAAGGTAGGGGACAGAGTAGTAGGGGCTGGGGGAGGGGGTGTGGCCCTCCTGCTCAGCTCCTGTACCGTTTCCCCCCCCCCCCACCCCACCGCAGGGTGTGTTCCTGTCACAGCTCCTGGGGGAGTTCTCCTGGCTGACCGAGGAGACGCTACTGCGTGGCTTTGACGTGGGCTTCTCAGGGCAGTTGCGGTGCCTTGTGCAGCACACGCTGAGCCTGCTACAGGCACATGTGACCCTCCTCCGCGTCCATCAGGGGGACTTGCTCGTAGTTCCTCGGCTGGGTCCCGGCCTCACCCACCTGGCACATCTGAGTGCTGAGCTGCTGCCTGCCTTCCTGAGTGAGGCTGTGGGTGGTGCGTCCCCGGGGCCTGGGCTGGGTGGGACGGGTGTAGGGGTGAGGGAGTGGCTTCCTTCTTCATTCGCGGCCCTCTCCTCTCCAAGCCTGTGCTGTCCGGGGACTGTTGGCAGGCAGGGTGCCGCCTGAGGGACCCTGGGAGCTACAGGGCATCGAGCTGCTGAGCCAGAACGAGCTGTACCACCAGATCCTGCTGCTGCTGCACTTGCTACCACAGGACCTGCTGCTGTTACAGGTCAGCCCTGTCCCGTCAGCCTCCCCCCACGTGGTTGTCGGAAGAGGTCCAGGGCCCATGCCTGCCCAGTCCAACCCCTTTAATCCTCCTACGGCAGGAGGTCTCTGGCCCTGCTTTGGCCGGGCTCCTGCCCATTTCCTGGTTCTCTTGAGGCCATACGGGTGCTTTTTCTCCTCAGCCCTGTCAGTCTTCCTACTGCTACTGTCAGGAAGTGCTGGACCGTCTCATCCAGTGTGGGCTCCTGGTTGCCGAGGAGGTAGGCGGAGCGGAGACAGAGTCCGACTGAGGCCTGGCTGCCTACTCCCACCCAGAGTGACAGCTGCCCCAGGCTCTTCCTCTGCCCTAGTGTGCTATGGGGGTGGACATGTCCCTGGCCTGGCAGACAGGGAAGCCTGGGTCCCGCCTCTGCTCTTCTTTGCCCTGGATTTGCCACATCTTCCCTATCATGACAGGACTGGACAGCTGTACCTCTGAGGTTCTGTGCATACCTCCTGTTTGCCACACACCCCCCCCCCCCCATTTCTTGTCCACAGAACTATGGTTCTTGAGTCAGTGCTCACTTCCTTTCACCCTGCAAGTTGGCTCAGCAGGTGTCACGGTCTAGTGTGGTCCTGGGTGTCCTCTTGGGCTCCTTGGGTCTCCTTTTCTGGTTTCACCTCCATGTGCCTGGTCTACTATGTACTTGGTCTGGGGAAGTGGGAGGCTCAAGGCTGAACCTGTTAGGGACCAATAACTCCCATGGCCCCCAGACCCCAGGCTCCAGGCCAGCCTGTGACACAGGGCGGCAGCGTTTAAGCGCAAAGCTGCTGTGGAAGCCAAGTGGAGACTTTACTGATAGTGACAGTGATGACTTCGAGGAGGCTGAGGGCCGGTTCTTCAGAGTAAGTTGGGAGAAACCACAGTGGAAGGAGGGGGCAGGCAGGCAGTGGGAGCTGCCCTCATTCTGGTCTGTCCCCTTCCAGCTCAGTCAGCAGTCACGCTGCCCTGACTTCTTCCTCTTCCTGTGCCGCCTGCTTAGCCCGCTGCTCAAGGCCTTTGCACAGGCTGCCACCTTCCTCCACCAGGGACAGCTGCCTGATACAGGTGAGGCCCACGCTTCCCTGGCTCTCCACAGAGGGAGGGGGGAGAGCTCAGGGCAGAGGCTGTGCAGGGGCCCCAGGCCTAGGTTTTTCTCTCCCACAGAGTCGGGCTACGCTGAGCAGCTGTTCCAGTTCTTGCAGGCCACTGCCCAGGAGGAAGGGTTCTTTGGTGAGTCTGCAGCGGCCAGCCCAGACTCCCTGAAGGCAGGGGAGGGTTTGCAGGTGGCTGCTGCCCCCTGCTGGTCAGTGACAACCCCAACTCCAGGAAGGAGGGCTGCAGGGTACAGAGAGGGTCTTCACATCTAGTCTGAGCCCTATCTTTTTGGTTAGTTCCTTCTTAACACAAGCCTATTCCCAGTGGTTCCCTGCCACTCCCTATAGCCTTCACTTCTCTCTTCCTTCCAGAGTGCGCAGACCCAAATCTTGCCATCAGTGCTATTTGGACCTTCAGAGACCTGGGGGTAAGAGGGGCCAGTTTTACCATCCTTCTGCCTCCCACCCCTACACCCTGAGAGAGTTGCTCTGGGAAGAATAGGTATGGTGACAGTAGTTGGAGAAGGTAGGATAGTTTTCCTGGCCTTCTTGGTCTCCTAAACCACTCTCCTACCCCTGGGGGGCTTAAGAGGCAGCACTTGCACTCAAACACTAAGGCCCAGTGGTCCCCAGGTCTCACGGCAGTTTGCCGAGGGATGGGCACAGCCTCCCGGGTGGGCGCTCACAGCCCTTCTCTATGGTCCAGGTGCTGCAGCAGACGCCCAGCCCTGCAGGCCCCATGCTCTACCTGTCCCCTGCGTTCACCAGCTGGGAAAATCAGGAGAAGCTGGAACAGTTCATCCGGCAGTTCATTTGTAGCTAGAACTGTGGGATGGAGTGCCTGCCGAGATTCTCAGCCCCAGATCATAGCCATGCGCTGGAGCCAGAAGACTGGAAGGGAGGCTATACACCCTTACCCGAACTGTATATAAAACCTTTTCCTGTTTCATTGTCCCTTGTCGACTCTCTTGCATTCTCCATCCTTTGGTGTGGTGTGTTAAGTGAGGGGACTGGACTTTTCCCAAGGCGAGTGTCTTTTTTGGGGTATCTTCTCCTTCCCTGTAAGAATGCTCTATCTTGTTCCCTGAAGCCCTAAAAAACGATAAACTGTAGCAGAGGCCAAGCTGCTGCTTTGGGCTGAGAATTTTATTGACGAGGAGGGCTCCATCCCTCTCCCTCCACCCAGAAGAGGTAGCTTGAAACAGCTGGCACTGGGCTGCTCCCTGTGATGGACGGCAGTGGATGCTCCCACCTCTTAAGTCCAGGGCTTGTGGTAAGACCCATCACACCACCTTGTTGATGATGACGCCTAGTTCTTCGATTTCACACTGAACTTCATCACCCTTCTGCAACAGCAGGCCATGAGGACATCAGTCCTTTGGTCTCCGAGGCCTGGATTTCTCAAGGCTGCCAGGGATTCTGGGTGTGTGTGCTCTTTCCTCCTTTCAGTCAACCTACCTTGAGAAAGACTGGAGGTTTCCTGAATACACCAACACCTGGGGGCGTCCCAGTCAGGATGACATCCCCTGGGTAAAGAGTCACGAACCTGGGGCAAATGGGACAGGTGAGACCAGGGGCTGAGATGGCCACTGCCAAGACTGGAAGGCTCAGCTCAACCTCAGGTGGGTGTGTGAG
Source organism: Herpailurus yagouaroundi (assembly GCF_014898765.1). Classification (NCBI taxonomy): domain Eukaryota; kingdom Metazoa; phylum Chordata; class Mammalia; order Carnivora; family Felidae; genus Herpailurus; species Herpailurus yagouaroundi. The sequence continues at coordinate 36,048,749 of NW_024412419.1, forward strand.
GTAGGGCCCCATCCCACTTACTGGGAGACCCAGGCTATCAGCTCTTCTGTCTTAAACACCATCTGGTTGGTGTTGCTGCTCTGGACCACTTCCCCGTTCACTCGGCAGCAGATCTTTAAGTTGTGTGGATCTGAAAAATGCAAAAGCACCATGTTGGGGTTCTTGTTTTCTCTCAAACCCCTTCCTTTACTCAAAGCAAATACAGAGGGAGGCTTTATGACTTCCCAAATGAAAGGCCTGTCTGCTGGTCTTGCGTCTACCACCTAGCAGAGTATCTGCCTGGGTGAGTTTAGGAGGGCCTGTCCCAGACCCAGTTGGGAGAGAAAAAATGGCTGTTTTTGCCTTAAACGGCCATCTGTCCACAGCAGAGGCTGACAGCTGCAGATACGGAAGTGACTTGGTATCTGTATAGGCAGGGGCACTGAAGTCTCCTGCATCTGACGGCAGGGGACAACTTACCTGTACTAGTGCCCTAATCACTTTTATTTTTTGCCATATACACTCATGCTCCTTAGAGCAGCTGGAACAGTTTCACTTCACTGATGGCTGGCTACATCAGGTGGTGTAAAGCTGGACCGCATGGACACACCCCCACCTAGATGGCTGTCTGCCCTCCTAATCACGGGCTTTCCTCTTGTTCACTCTGCCCTTGCTGCTTATAACCGGTGCTGCCCTGTTAACACTGGCTGCAGAGGTCCTGATCTTCCTTACTGTGGAAAAGGTGTACAGGCTTTTGACAGCCACTTTCTGATGCTCAATACCTAACTTTTGGTTCTTTCCAACTTAAAGATGCTCCTGGATAGTGGCAGCTAGAGGAAGTCATACCTCTGCAGTGAGGGACATGAAGGACGCCTGTGAAACTCGTGGCCTAGGCTGACTTGCTCTCTAAGGAGTCAGCAAAAGGCAACTCCATCCTCCCAACTTCCTGAGTACTGCTTTTCATTTACTCTGATGCATCCATGCAAGAGCAGGAAGAGTCACCACATGGGTTATCTCAAGACCTACCTGCTATACTGTCCTTGGTCACCAAGGCAGGGCCCAGGGGGCAGAAGGTGTCAAAGGTTTTTCCCAGCAGCCACTGCTTTCCATTGCGTCTCATTTGCCAGTCACGAGCACTTACATCATGAGCCACAGTGAAGCCGGCTACGTGAGCCATGGCATCTGTGGCCTTTAGGGGACAGGGGATTTGGCCAGATTGGAAGTTAGATCATCACAGTAACACCAACCCCCATGACCAAGCCTTTATCCCATGTTAGTAGCCAGAACTAGCCAAAGATGGGCAAGGAATAAGGCTGGGAGCAGGTCGTTGTCAACCATTTCCCAATGCCACAGACCACTGGCAACTCCTCTTCCACCGTACCTTGATGTGCTTGCCTTTCCTTCCAATGATCACAGCCAGCTCCACCTCCCAGTCCACCTCCTGTAAAGAAAGAAGCAGTGGGCTGCCTGGCTCCATTCCCATGCTGAGGGGTATGCACCACCCTGCCTCAGGCCCTGGGTCTCTAACAGTGGGGAGTGGCTGTGGGCCCACATAGGTGTTCACCATGAGCCAAATGTAGTGAAGGAGGGGGAAGTGTGGCTTGTAGACCCATAATCCTCGAGCACTGGCAGGTAATACCACTCCATGCAGGCACAGCTCTCCACTGTGACTGCAGAAGGCAAGAGGAGTCTGGGCACTGAATTTACAAGTGACTTGATGCCTTCAAAAAAGGGTGAATACCAAGTAATAACAGCTAGCCCTACACGCCAATAGCATTCTATACGCTTTCAGGTATTAACTCATTTAAATGAAAAGAAATGGGCATGGCCACAGGAAAAGGAAAACATGCTCAGCCTTTCCCATAATCTGCAAAGTACAACTATAAAACAGATACAACTTAGCCTTTCAAACTGGTTGCTGGTTCTAATGGTAACAACCAGTTGATCTGAGCACCCCGACACCTGATCTTGGTCTCTAGGATTGCTTCCCACTAGACAGAACTAGGTTTCTTAGGGGAAATGGCAAATTCCAGGTCTGAGACAGAATACAAGATAAGCCTGGAATATCTTGGCCAGAAAGCAAGGGAAGTACTCAAAAAGTGACAGGGATGGGGCCAACTTGGAGCCCCCCACTGGCCAAATTGAGAGCATTTGAATATCAAAAAGAATGTAAGTGATAGATTACAACATACTGGGTAAAAATAAAAATCAGAAATACACCCTGCTAGGGACAGGAGTATAAAAAGGGAGGCAGCTTTTCTTCACAGGATGCCAGCTAATAAGAGTAGAAGGCGGCATGACAGAAAAATCACCTTTTTCTAACCCCTAATACATACAATAATGGATTCAGGTGAGGATCCCTGAATGAAAAGCTATGTGGCAATAAGAATAGTCACAGGTTCTCAAATTACTACCCTATAGACTGCTTAATTACCACAGTGAAATGCACCTTTCCAACGAAGAGATCGTGAACATCAAGTAACCCAAGTGATCAAACAGCCTCTCAATGGGGTGTGATGTACATCTGTTGGTACAGACTGCATTCATATCATGAACAGGGTTAGTGCCCTTATAAAAGAGATTCTTGCCCTTCTACCATGTGAGGAAACTGCAAAAAGACAGTAGTCCATGAACCAAGCACCAAATGTATCAGCACCTTGATCCTGGACTTCCCAGCCTCCAGAACTGTGAGAAATTCGTTGTTTATAAGCCACCCAGTCTGTGATATTCTGTTACAGCAGTCCAAATGAACTATGTAAAATCCTTGACAAAAACATTTAAATCTAATCATGAGGAAACCGACAAATCCAGAGTGCGGGATATGCTAAGAGAACTTGTCAGGATTCTTCAAAAAATCAGTGTCACGAAAGCTAGAAAATGGCAGGGGGACTGTTTGCTATCAGAAATCACCAAACTATGGCCCACAGGCCGGACCCAGTTCCCTGCCTGCTTTTATAAAGTTTTCCTGGAACACAGCCATATTCACTCATTTATGTATCAGCCACGGCTGCTTTTCCATGACAGTGGCAAAGCTGAGTTGTTGCAACAGACACTCTATAGCATTCAGAGTCTATTATTTGCTAACTGACCCTCTGAGAAAGTCTGTGGATCCCTGTTTAGATTAAAAGCCCTGAAGAGACATAGCCAAGTACAGTGTGTGGCCTTGACTAACCCTGGTTCAACAAAAAATAAAACCGTACCCAAATTAGAAATCCTCTTTGGAGGCAATTGGGAATATTCCCAATTGGACCATATAATGGGTATTATGTTAATTTTCTTAGTGGTGATAGTGGCTATTATGGTCATGCAGGACACTGCTTACTCTTAGAAGATGCATGCTAAATTTTATTATTTTTCTACAATTAAGGTGCACTATTTTTGTAATCAGTAAAAGATATGTTAATTCCTTTTTCTCCTGAGACCAGCCTTCCACTGTATAGTCCCCAGTAGTATCTGCTTAATACACTAAGCAACAGGCGGCTTCTTTAGGCATCCTGAGTGCTGAGCACCCATGCGCTGGGCCCCGGTGACTCGGGAGGACAGTGAGGAAGGAAGCACTGACCTGGCTCAAGGGTGGGAGGATGACCTCGTCGTAGGGCCCCACGATGGAACTGGCAAACTTGCTGAAGATGATGGGCTCCTTGGGCACAGGAACGTTCTGCTCTTTGCAGTGGTCCACATAATTCATTCCCACACACACCACCTTGTCTGGCCGTGTGACAGGGGCCAGAAAGGTCACCTCTGACCGTGGTAGGACTGGCAACTGGGCAGCCAGAGCTCTGCAGAGACAAGAGCAGGAGAGAGGGACTGATTGGGAGCAGGCCAGCAACCCTTGGGCACGCTGGGCAGGTACTGCAGCAGCCACAAGTTTTGCTCTTTAAAGGGGCGCCTGGGTGGCTCAGTTGGTCATGCGTCCAACTCTTTTTCAGCTCAGGTCATGACCTCATGGTTCTCGAGTTCGAGCCCTGCAATGGGCTCCATGCTCACAACTGGAGCCTGCTTGAGTTTCTCTCTCTGCCCCTCCCCTGCTCTTGGGCACAATCTCTCAAATAAACAACCTTACCAATATATACTTCTAGATCTATAAACCATCACAATCAATGTAGAAATCAAACCCAGCTACTGTCCCTTGGTATCAGAACACTTTATTTTTATCTATGTTGATTTCCTTTCCCCTATTAGGTAATACATGTCATGTAAGGAATTCAAAAGGTGCAAATGGGAAGAATGGAAAGGCCTCCTAGTCACCCCGCTCCAACCTTGGACACAGCTACTGTGTCCTGTGTAGCTCTTCATGGCTGCTCTATGTATACTCTGCTCCTCCTGTCCTTTTTTAAGGCAAATGACACCAAATACATTTTTAAAAAATACATATATTTTTTAGGGGCACCTGGGTCGCTCAGTTAAGCGTACAACTCTTGATTTCAGCTTAGGTCATGATCTCACGGTTCATGAGTTCAAGCCCCACGTTGGGCTCTGTACTGAGAGTGAAGAGCCTGCTTGGGATATTCTCATTCTCTCTCTCTCCCTCTCCCCCCCCCCCCCCCGCCCCTCTACTATTTGCATGCATGCATGCTTGTGCACTCTCTCTCAAACTCAAAAACAAATAAATAAATTTTTGGAGATCTCTCCATAACAGTATATACTTTCCCCTCTTTTTTCATATGGCTGTATATACCTGCACAATACAGATACACCCAATTACCTGATGAGGGATACAGAAGTAGTTTCTTTCTTTTTTAAATTTTTTTAAATGTTTTATTATCTATTTTTTGAGAGGGAGAGAGAAAGAGAGACAGAGTGTAAGCAGGGGAGGGGCAGACGGAGAGGGAGACACAGAATCCAAAGCAAGCTCCAGGCTCTGAGCTGTCAGCACAGAGCCCGACGTGGGGCTCCAACTCACAAACTGTGAGATCACGACCTCAGCCGAAGTTGGACGCTTAACCGACTGAGCCACCCAGGCGCCCCTGTAGTTTCTAATCTTGCAAGACTATGACAGTATAGGAAGCATACCGTCACCAACGTTGTGTGCTGCCAAACGTCTGTATTTTTGCCGGTTTAATATGTAAAAATAAATAATAACTCAAAGTGGTTCTCAATTAATTTCATCAGATTCCACACGGATCCTGGCTTTGGGGAAGTCCCTACCTAATCTAGCCCAAACCCAAGAACTATCTTTAAGAACACCTCTTTGCAGTCCTCTCTCCTTCAAGGAGCCAAGAGTCCAGACCTTCTCTCCCCTCCCTCCTCCACTCCCAGGTCCCAGACTCCTCAGGCAGCCAGGAACTTAATACCCTGGGGAAGGCAAGTGTGATGAAGCAGTTCTGGCTCCACCACCAAATGTGTGGCTTTGGGATAGTTAATCACCATCCCTGGGCCTGAGGATGTTGTCATACAAGATTTCTAAGACTCTTCACTAAGAGAACAGGTGAGAAAGGAAAGGTAGAGTTACCCTGCTCACTTGCAAAAAAGTTACTAGCTGGTTGTTTCCCAGGGCAGGAATGGGTGGAACGAGAAAGAGGGTAGCAGGACAGCCACTGTAGGGCTATGCTGCCTGTTGATTTACCTTCTTGCCACCGAGAGAGTGGCCTCTCCCTGCTCCAGGAACTCCATCATTGTCTTGGGCAGTGTGGGGTCAAAGGCGTTGAGGTTAATGACCCCCCCGCCATTCCCTGATTCCAGGCCCAGGTGAGGCCCCATCAGGTGGGGTGCCTGGAACTGCACCAGTCTCATATTTCTGGAGGGCTGAAAGGGCCACTTCTGAGCCTGCAGCAAAGCTGTGAGCAACCTTCTACAAGAGACCAGCATCAGAACCTGTGAAGAAAAAATTAGGTCCTAGGGGACAGAGGGAGCTAAAACCACCATCAAGATCCACAAAGTTCCCTGAGCTGCAGCCCAAGCCCTTTTGCCCACCAGCCATTCCTAGAAGTAGTCTGCATTTATTAGTTATTTCACTGTTACATTTTATAAGGTGACTGTTTGTTTTTTTTTTTTTTTCTCAATTCAATGCATGTAATGAAGCATTTCTAGAAGAGTGCCTACTTCATGCCAGGCACTAATCTAGATAGGAGGGATTCCAGTGTTCCTTCAACCAGTGCTTTCTAGAGGTTTACACTGTACCTGGCACATCTCTGAGGCACTGGACAAACAGTATAGATCAGACACATTCAGTCCTGCTGTCCTGCTGTCAGGGGAGACGGATATTAACAATGACGTTGTAAGTAAGATCCAGCAATTGGGACCACTGTTGTAAAGACCAAGGGTCCTGCCTTTGTCTGGTTTCTTGAAGTGATACTGAGCTGAGCTGGGCCCGCCTTAAAATAAGCAGGACTAGAAATTAGTTAAGAGTGGGGCACAGCATGGGCAAGTGACCACTGGTAAAACTGGCTTCACAGCTGTCATAGGCAAATTTTTAAATGCCAGTTTGATCCTATTAGCCTCCTAGTGAAAATGCTTTCCACTGCTCACATTACCAAGCTAAATCCCCTACCAGGCTATCCCAGCCTTCTAGAAGCAACTCCCATGAGCCTCTCCAGACAGTAATTATTTAGTTTCTCCTGCTGAAGTACAGGCTACCTGAGGGAAGAGACTGCAGACAAAGGGCAGGGTCAAAGCCTGACAGGCATCATTGGGCTGTCTCCTCTCTGGGCTCTAAGACTACATCTGTCCTTTTCACTGCTTTTTCATAGCATTGTGACTGGCACACAGAAGGCTCTACACTGCTCTCTGTTGAATGAACAGTTGAATGAATCAACAACTGAATTTGTTGAATGAACAAATGCCAGAAGCAGGGGCTTGACTTTTCACTACTTGGGAAAGCTTGGTGATTGTCAATATGGCTATGTCTTCCTTTCTCAAATCACTTAGAAGGTATCAACAGGGCTCAGGTCCTGTTTTGAGGTCCAGGCTTTACTCAGAGGCAAACCCCATTCTCCTGTTTTATTTTTAATCTAAGTCTGGCCTTCATTCCAAACAGTCTCTGCCCTGCATGGGCCCTTGCTTTAAAAAGTAGCCCTTTATGCTCAGTCATGTGGAGGTGGACCCGGACTCCTGGTCCTCACCCTGATGACTCAATTTGCCACCTTCAGTTAAAGATTCATTAGACCCAGGTCACTGATCTGACTACTGTCATGGCCAATAAGTTTGACCAGAAAACAAGGAGCTTTGAAACTTCTGCCCTCCTGTCTTATACAACCATGCTACTGTCAAAAATGTGTTCAAGCCAAAATGCATGCACTCAGATCTCCACACACTGAAAAAACAGTAACCGCTCCCACTGAATGCCAGGTGTTAAGTGCTTTACCTATAATATCTGATTTAATTCTCTTGACAGTTATGGAAGATAGGTACTGTTAGCCCCATTTTACAAATGAAAAAAACGAAGGCTTAGTAAGATGAAGGGGTTTTCCCAAGTTCCCAGGGAGAGAAAATAGCTGGGACTTGAATCCAAGTCCAGGTGACATTGAAATTCTTGGCTTGGGCTAAAGTGTCCTAGAGATGGGTGGGGGTTAGATCGCCAACAGATCTCCTAGAGCCCCATGGACACCCTGTCTGCTATCAGCCAGGGAAAACTTGGGTCACATTCTGGCTGCTGCTTCAGGAATAAGGCTGGTCATCTGCTCTCCAAGACAACCCCAGGCCCCACTGACTATGACCTTCCCACATGACAGGCATATTCAGGCTCTCATTCCACCCTACAGCAATCCCCTCAGGCACAAGGTCCCATTTTACAAAAGGGGACACTGAGGCGTAAAGAAATCATCTGCCAAAGTACCAGTTAGAAAGTGGCCCCCGTGCTTCTGCGGTAATCACGGTGCAACAGGGCACGAGCTCAGTTCAACTCTGGAAAAGTGTCCTTAAGCAAAGAGGCAGAGATTCGAGGCAGAAAAAAACACGCATCACAGCCTGAGAGACGCGGGCCCCGTCCCGCCACCCACTCGCTCGGCACCCTGAACCAGTCCCCCAGCTTGGTCCCTGGTACTCAGCGGGCACTCACGACAGCCCACCCCACCCGTGTGGTCAGAGGGATTGGGGGGGGGGGGGGCGGTCCAGTCCTGACCCCAGCGGGAGACCTGGAGGGAGGCTGAGACCGGCCCGCCCCCCATCCCAACCTACCTGGCCGCGGCGGCGGGTCTTGCCGGGCTCCCTGAGCTGTCGGGCTAGGGCTCACCGAGCTGGGGGCCGAGGTCAGCGGGCGCCTAGACACCTGCAGCGCGTTTCGGAAACAGCGACCGGCGGGGAACCGCGGGGACAACACGCCAGGCTGCTTCACTAAGTAAGACTTTTGCACAAGCGGGCGCTGCCTAGTGACGCCAGAGAACAACAGCCAATAGAAGGGCGCCTCATTCCGACCCGGAAGCCAAGCCACGGAGGGGGCAGGCCTAGCGCTAGAGGGCAGGTTGTCTTTCACGGGTTCCTTCAGGCGTCTGGGCAGATCCCGACGACGCAGGTGAGGCCGACCGCCTCCGTTCCGCTCCCCCTCCCCCCACCCCGGGCGGACACTCCTCGTCAGCGCGCCCTGCAACTGCACGAAAACGACAACGGAGGGTTTCCTGAAATTTTGTGCCCTAGGCGCCTCGCTGGCCTCACCTGCGTCGGGCCCTGCTTCTAGGCCAGGCACCGTTCTGATTGTTGCGCAAAGTGTGGTGGAGGAGACCAAGTGATGGCGTGCTGGTTCACAACAACGAATATTTTTGTCTTCTGATTCTGACATATCACAGAGAAGAGGAGGGATGATTGCACCCATTTTACATATAGGAAACCCGAGGCGGAAGTGTTTTGCTCAAGGTGACACAGGAGTGTGAGTAGTGGAACCAGCATTTTTGACCCCAAGTGCAGTCCTTTACTGCCATTCTCAAGCAGCCCTGTCTTCACACGCATTGTGCTCGGCCTAGGGCAGGATAGCGGGAGGCATAACCTCCAGCATCAGAGAACAGGCATTCTCGTGTAGAGCTGTTTTAATTACACAGGCAGTTACAATCCGGCTCTGTAGGCCTCTGGCATATGAAGACATATTAAGTGGTCTGGGCAAGATGCCCAAGACTTAATCAAGGACCAGATCATCAAGGGCTTTACTCGTCCCACGAAGGAGTCTGAGCCTTATCTAAGCATACAGGACATGTCACACACAGGGTTAGACTTGCATTTGGGAACTTTTGCTCTGGCCACTCCTCCAAGGCAAATGAGTGCAGTGGGGCAGGTGGCTTGGTGTGTGGCAGAGACCGTGAGAATCCAGACATGTTTAGAAGGTAGAACAGACAGCTCTTGATGATGACACGAAGTGGAAGTGAAGGCGGAAGAAGGTCTCAGGCCAACTCCTAGGTTTCTGGCTGGTAAGTGGCAGTGCCATTATGGCGACAGGGGTCCTCCATTCTGGAGGGGCAGCAGGTCTAGGGAGAGGATGATGAGCTCAGTGTTTGGATGGGTTGTATTTAATGTGCCTGTGACACGTTCAAGGAGGCAATGCAGGGTGGACATGGAGACACGGGTCTTAGAACTTGGGGTTCTAGTCTAGCTTGAAGGTAGAGGTCAGCATACAGAGAGAAATGGGACTTGTGAGGGTAAGTGTGATCAGGAGGAATGTGGTAAAGAGAGTCTGATATAACCCCCAGTCAGAAGACCCATCAGGTAAGGATCAGCCAGAAAGACTGAAGGGAAACAGGGAGACGGGAACATACAACTTAGGCAAAATTTGGGGACTGCACCTTCGAAATGCCAAGGAGATGACTTCTGCTTCTGGACAAGATGAAATAGGTGATGTTATTAAAGACCATGCATGATCAAAAAGATGAGAGAATACTATGAACACAGCTACACACATAAATTTTACAACCTTGATGAAATGGAGCAATTCCTTAAAACAGCCTGTCACAATTCACCCAAAATGAAATAGATAATTTGGATAGCACTGTATCTATTAAGGAAATTGAATTTGTAACTTAAAAAGTCCTGAGGGGCACCTGGGTGGCTCAGTTGGTTAAGCGGCTGACTCTTGATTTGGACTCAGGTCATGATCTCACTGTTCCTGAGTTCAAGCCCCATATTGGGTTCTGCTCTGGGATCCTGGGAGCACAAAGCCTCTCTCGGATTCTCTCTCTCCTTCCCTTTCTCTACGCATGCTCACTCTCTCTCAAAATAAACAACAACAAAACTCCTAAAAAAGAAAGATCTAGTCCCAGATGGTTTCATTGGAGAATTCTACCAAATGTTTAAAGAGTGAACAGCAATTCCACATAATCTATTTCAGAAAATTGAATAGGAAGGAACATGTCTCAATTCATTTTATGAAGGTAGTATTACCCTGATACCAGAAAACAAAGACAGTACAAAAAAGGAAACCACAGGGGCGCCTGGGTGGCTCAGTCGGTTAAGCGGCCGACTTCGGCTCAGGTCATGATCTCACGGTCCGTGAGTTCGAGCCCCGGCGTCGGGCTCTGTGCTGACAGCTCAGAGCCTGGAGCCTGTTTCCGATTCTGTGTCTCCCTCTCTCTCTGACCCTCCCCCGTTCATGCTCTGTCTCTCTCTGTCTCAAAAATAAATAAACGTTAAAAAAAATTAAAAAAAAAAAAAAAGGAAACCACAAAGCAATATATCTCATGAATACAGATGTAAAAGTCCTTAACCAAATATTAGCAAATCTAAGTCAGCAATATATGAAGATAATTTTCTACCATGACCAAATGGTTTATTGCAGGAATACAAGGCACATTCAATATCCAAACACTAAATATAATTCACCAGGTTAATAAGCTAAAGAAAAAAAATCACCAAGTCATATCAATTAATGTAGAAAAATCCAACAAAATCCAACACCCATTCATGAAACATACTCTCAAAACTGAGAAGGGAACTTCTTCAACTTGATAAAGAACATTTACCGAAAAGCCTACAGTTAATATGGTTAATGGTGAAAAATTGAATGCTTTCCCCTCAAGACTGAGAACAAGGAAAGAATGCCGGTTCCTACCCCTCTTATTAATCATAGTACCGCAAATTCTAGCTAGTACAATAAGGCGATTGAAAGGAAATAAAAAACGTATAGATTGGAAGGGAAGAAATAAAATGATCTCTTTTTGCAGATAGTATTGTTGTCTTCATAGAAAATCCACAGTGGGGGAAAAAAACCCTCCTGGAAATAATAAGTGAATCCAGCAAGTTTACAGAGCACAAGATCAACATACAAAAATCAACTGTATTTCGGTACACTATCAATGAAAATGTGTATCCTGAAATTAAAAATATAACACTATTTGCTCAAATAAAAATAAATACTTAGGTGCAAATCTAACTAAACACGTACAGGACTTATATGCTGAAAACTATAAAACACTGACAAAAGAAATCAAAGATCAGCATAAGTAATGAGATATATCCTGTCCACAGATTGGAAGACCCAACACAGTAAAGATGTTAATTCTCCACAAACTGATATACAAATGTAACACAATTCCTACCAAAATCCAATCACAATTTTTTCTACATAAAGACAAGACTATTCTAAAATTTACACTGAAAGGCAAAGGAACTAGAATAGCTAAAACAAATAGCTAACTTTTCAAAAGAATAAAGTGAGAATAATCAGTCAACCTGATTTCAAGACTTATGTGGTTATTGTAATCAAGATTGTGTGATATTGGCAGAGGGATAGACAGATCAATGGACTCACAGAAATATATCCAGCTGGTTTTGAGAAAGATACAAAAGCAATTCAATGGAGGAAAGATAGTCCTTCCAACAAACGGTGCTGGAGCAACTGTACATCCATGATCTTATATAAAATTTAACTCAAAATGGATCACAGATTTAAATTTAAAATGTAAAATTATAAAGCTTTTATTATCTTATTTTTAAAATTTTTTTTAACATTTATTTATTTTTTTGAGACAGAGAGAGACAGAGCATGAACGGGGGAGGGTCAGAGAGAGGGAGACACAGAATCTGAAACAGGCTCCAGACTCCGAGCTGTCAGCACAGAGCCCGACGCCGGGGCTCGAACTCACCGACCGTGAGATCATGACCTGAGCCGAAGTCGGCCGCTTAACCGACCGAGCTACCCAGGCGCCCCTCTTATTTTTTTCAAGTTTATTTTTTATTTTGAGAGAGAGAGGGAAGAGAGAATGAGTGGGGGAGGGGCAGAGAGAAAGAGAGGGTGAGCCCAAGCAGGCTCCAGGCTGTCAGTGTAGATACCGACACAGGACTTGATCCCACGAACCATGAGATCATGACCTGAGCCAATACCAAGAATTGGATGCTCAACTGACTGATTCATCCAGGTGCCCCTAAGATTATCAAGCTTTTAGAGGAAAATATAGGAGAAAATCTTTGAGACATATGGCTTAGTGAAAGGTTCTTAGACATTACCCCAAAAGCTTAATACAGGAAAAAAAAAAAAAAAAGTAGTGGACTTCATCATAATTAAAACCTTTTACTCTGCAAAAGGATGTTAAGTGGGTGAAAGGACAAGCTACAGACAGGGTGAAAATATTTGCAAACTACATAGCTGACAAAGAACGCACACTAGGATATATAAAAAACCCACAGACTTGTCGAATCACTATGTTGTATACCTGAAACTAATGTAAAATAGTGTCAACTATACTTCAGTTAAAAAAGAAAAAAGAAAACCCCTCAAAAATCAACAGAAAAAAAACAAGCAATGGATAAAGGACATGAAGAGATGTTTCACTGGAAGCTATACGAATGGCATATGATCACATGAAAAGATGTCCAAAATCTCTATAGAAATTAGCGGGATGTAAATTAAGATCATGATGAGATATCACTGCACAATTATTAGAACAGTTGAAAAAATAGTGACAACACCAAATGCTGGGGAGGATGCAGATAACTGGATTTCTTATACATTGCTGACAGGAATGTCAAATGCCATAGCCACTCTAGAAAATAGTTTGGTTGTTTCTTAAAAAAACTAAACATGCACTTACCATATGGCCCAGAAACTGTAGTCCTGGGCATTTATCCCAGAGAAATAAAATTCTATACATGATTGTTCATAGCAGTTTTATTTGTAATAGCTAAAACCATGGAAACAACCAAAATCTTTTACAGTAGGTGAATGGTTAACCAAAATGTGGTACATCCATACTATGAAATACTACTTGTCAATAAAAAGGAAACAACTTTGGATATCCACAATAACTTGGATGGATCTCAAGGGCATTGTGCTGAGTGAAAAAGGCCAGTCTCCAAAGGTCACATTCTGTATGACACCATTTATAGAACATCTCAAGATTACAGAGATGGAAAACAGATTAATGGTTGCTAGGGGTTACTGATGGGGGTTTTGGTATTCCGTGCAAGCGAGAGAAAAAAAAAATCTTTTTTTTAAGCCACTGTTATTTTGGATCCCTGTTACTTGAAGTCACACACAGTCTGAACTGATAAGTCTCCTGTCACTCTACACTTTTTTGAATTTCCTCCTCCATCTCAGTCCCTTTCAAACTCACCCTCCTCCACACACCCTATAGATGATGGCATCGCTCAAAGCATGATCCTTACTGCTCTTCTCCTCACTCAGTAGGATCCCTAAGCAATCTTTTTCATGCTTGATGGTTTCATTATCACCACAGAAATAAGTCTCACATGAATCCAACTGCCTATTGGACATCTCCATTTTGATGTCTCAAAAGCACCGTAAACAACACGTCCAAGACTGAACTTATGATTTTTCCACGTCAAACATGGTCTTCTTCTCTATTTCAGGGGATGTCATGACAAGCTGTCCAGCTGAACAGCTCCCAAACCAGAATTCAGTCTTTGCCCTTCCCTCACTCTCACTTTCATTTCCAATTCATCTTCATGTCCCAGCAACATTACCTTCCCAAATCTGAGTTGTTAGACTTCTTATCCCAGGTCAAGCCACTATTATATCCTACCTGGCTGCGTTCCTACTATGCCTTTCTGACAGATTTTAAAACACGTTCACAAATTGTTTAGCACTCCTTCCATCAATAAGTGGTATCTAATTTTCATCCATCTAATTTTCTGTGAGCTGAACTTAGTGACTCACTTCTACTAAATACAGTGCAGTGGATGATCCTGCCTGATTGCCAAGGTCACTGTATTACTCTGCTTGGGCTGCCATAACAGTAGGTGGTTTAAAGAACACACGTTTGTTTTCTCAGTTTTGAAGGCTGGAAATCTGAGATTAAGGTGTTGGCAGGTTGGATTCTTCTGAGGCCTCTCTCATTGGCCTGCATATGACCACCTTCTTGCTGGCTCTTCACATGGTCGTCCCTCTGTGTATGCACCCCTAGTGTCTGTGTGACTAAATTTCCTCTTTTTATGAGGACACCAGTCACACTGGATTAGGGCCCACCCTAACAGCCTCATTTTAACTTAATCACCTCTTTAAAAGACTTATCTTCAAATACAGTCACATTCTGAAGTACTAGGGGTTGGGACTTCAACCTATGAATTTTGGGGGGACACAATTCAGCCTATAACAGCTAGGTAATAAAAGGTGGTACAGCCTCTTCTTGGCTCTCTCTCTCAACAGCATATCAGTCGAAGTCCAATCAGGAAAGAAATCACACGGGAATTTGATCAGATTTAAGTTTAGTATAGGAAGTATTAACTAGAACAGGGGATTGGAGTCGTGAGGGATTGCCCAGTAAGACTCTAAAGAATATAAAAGTAATAATGGATATAAGAAGTCAAACCCTTAAGACTCGAGGAAGCACCCTAGGAAGAAACCTGCCAAGGCTGGGATTCCCCCCACTCCCCTTGTTGGAGATGGCAGAGATGTTTAGAGCTGTGCTGGTGAAACCTACTAGAAATCTGGAGCTCACTTGAAATCCATGCTTTAGGGTACTGGCAACATTTTACTGGAAGCTCTCTGTTACAAAGCCAACTGATGAAGGGAGTGCCAAGGGAGGTTGCTGGCCACCAGAGCTTCTGGGACCAGGTACTGCAGGAGCTGGGCACTGGGGAAGTGGGGAATGCTGTAGGATCCTGCTGCTGAAGAAGTCTGCAGGAGCTGGTCTAGTGAGAATGCTGAAAACAGGAAGCAGAATCCTTTCTTCCTAGAATGTCTCTCCAGTGCCCTCTGTAGACAATGCTTTAGTGTCAGCTGGCAAGGAGAAAATATTTAAAGTGCCTGGATCCATTTTTACAGAATAGGCAAAAAAAAAAAAAAAAAAAAAAGGTGAATCTAGAGCTGACAAGCAATAAATAGGTAACTGGCACAGTCCAGCCCTTTGACTACTCTGCTTCCAGATGTACCCCCTGACACATATTTGAATTCTGTACACCAACAAAATAACTCTCGATTTCTATCTAATATGAGGTTACTCTTCTTAGGAGTGAAGAAGTTCTCACCCTTTCACCAGGGGTCAAGGTACCCATCACTCACTATGTTAATCATTGCTCAATTTAGTAAAAGTCCCCTGTTAGAATATTCTGTTGCCTAAGTTTCTCACAACTTGTGGATAAAGGAAAATTGGGAAGGAGAAACAAATGGTTAGCATATCCAAACATATTAAATAGAAAATAAGCAAAACTTTTCACAGAATTATAACAAACAATCCTAAAATTTGTATGGAACCACAAAAGATCTTGAATAGCCAAAGCAATTTTGAAAAAGAAAAACTAGAGGTGTCATAATTCCAGATTTGAAGTTATATTACAAAGCTGTAGTAATCAAAACAGTATGGTACTGGCACAAAAACAGATCCATGGATCAATGGGAATAGAACAGAAAACCCAGAAAGAAACCCACAATTTTATGGCCAATTAATCTTTGACAAAGGAGGGATGAATATACAATGGGGAAAAACAGTCTCTTCAATAACTGGTGTTGAGAAAACTGGTCAGCCACATGCAAAAGAATGAAACTGACCACTCTTTTACCATCCACAAAAGTAAACTCAAAATGGATTAAAGACCTAAACGTGAGACCTGAAGCCATAAAAATCCTAGAAGAGAGGATAGGCGGTAATATCTCTTGACATGAGCCATAGCAACACTTAAAAACAATTTTTTTTATGTTTATTTTTGAGAGGAAGAGAGACAGAGTGTGAGTTGGGGAGAAGCAGAGAGAGGGAGACACAGAATGTGAAGCAGGCTCCAGGCTCTGAGATGTCAGCACAGAGACTGACACACGCACTCGAACTCATGAACTGTGAGATCGTGACCTGAGCCAAAGTTGGATGCTTAACTGACTGAGCCACTCAGATGCTCTGCAACATTTTTTTTACATATGTCTCCTGAGGCAAAGGAAACAAAGGCAAATATAAACTACGGGCACTACATCAAAATAAAAAGTTTCTGCACAACAAAGGAAACAATCAACAAAACTAAAAGGCAACATAGTGAATGAGAGAAAACATTTACAAATGATATATCTGATAAAGGGTTAATATCCAAAATATACAAAGAACTGATATAACTCAGTACCCAAAAAACAAATAATCCAATTAAAAAACGGGCAGAAGACATGAACAGACATTTCTCCAAAGAAGACATACAGATGGCCAGTGGACACATCAAAAGATGTTTAACATCACTCATCATGAGGGAAATGCAAACCCAAACCACAATGACCTACATCACCTCACACCTTTCAGAACGGTTAAAATCAAAAACACAAGAAATAACAAGTGTTGGTGAGTATATGGAGAAAAAAGAATCTTCATGCATTGTTGGTGGGAATGCAAACTGGTGCAGCCATTATGGAAAACAGTATGGAGGTTCCCCCCCAAAAATTAAAAATAGAACTACCCTATGATCCAGTAATCACACTATTGAGTATCCAAAAAATACAGAAACACCAATTCAAAGGGATATATGCATCCCTATGTTTACCACATTATTTACAATAGCCAAACTATGGAAACAGCCCAAGTGTCCATTGACAGATGAAAAGATAAAGAAGATGTGGTATATACATGATGAAATATTATTCAGCCATAAGAAAAAATGAAATCTTGCTATTTGCAACAACATGGATAGAGTTAGTCAGCAATCAGTCAGAGAAAGACAAATATCATACGATCTTATTCATATATAGGATTAAATAAAACAAACAAATGAATGAAAGAAAAACAAAAGAGAGCAACAAACCAACAAACAGATTCTTAATTATAAAGAACAAACTTATGGTTACCAAAGGGGAGGTGGATGAGGGGATGGGAGGAATAGAGGATGAAGATTAAAAACTACACTTATGATGAAAAAAAAAATTAAAATGATTAAAAAACCAATGAAAACAAACAAAAAAGCAGCCAAACTACTATAGTTCTCCTTTCTGTAATTTGTCACAAGGCTGTAACCGATACTGATAGCTTTCTTCTTTCTCTGCACCCTCTGTATTTCCCCTGCCCTCAATGAGAACCTTAACTGCTCGGGGTTCACACCTTGAGGAGTGACTTAAACTCTCATTCCCAAAATGTTTGAGCCCTCAGTGGTCCTGCCTTTTTTGGTTTCTGTAGTTTTTCATTAACCTTTACTATTGCTGTATTTTTCATTAAACTTTACTACTAATACGTGTCTTGTGAGGGCAAATCTCTGTGCCTTCTGTGATGCAGGAGGTCCAAAGTAATCTACTTGCCACTAGGTAGCTAGCTGGTGCCCACAAGGAGTGGTGCCATATCAAGGATTAACACTGGTCTCTGCTGTTGGCAGACTGGGCACTTAGCAATAGTGTTAGGTCAGTCTTGGTAAGGGTAAGTGCACATTGCTGAGACCATGCATGGACCCTATTCCTGCCATCCTGTTCATGGGCCCATTGAGCAAGCACTAGGGTGGGGAGAGAGGCTAACTAACATCCAGAGTATGTTAGTAAGTATCCATGTTTCCCACCTATTGTGCTCCTTTGCAATGGATGCCTTTTGGTGGGCATTCACATGTACACTAATATCTTCATAGTCTATGTCCTTTCAGAGAGGTCCATCCCCATAACTCTTCTCCAGACTTACCTGTCATCAATTGGGATGGTAATTTTATGTGTCAATTTGGCTTGGCCACGGTGCCCAGAAATTTGGTCAAACATTATTCTGTATGTTTCTGTGAGAGTGTTCTTTGGATGAAATTAACATTTTTAAAAATGTTTATTTATTTTGAGAGAGAGAGGGCATGAGTGGGGAGAGGGCAGAGAGAGAGAGAGAGAGAGAGAGAGACAGAGACAGAGACAGAGAGACAGAGAATCCCAAGCAGGCTTTGTGCTTGGAGCCCTACACGGGGCTCAATCTGATGAACTGTGAGATCATGACCTCTCATTTCATGAACTGAGCTGAAATCAAGAGTTGGATGCTTAACCAACTGAGCCACCCAAGCGCCCCAAAATTAACATTTTTTTCAGCAAGATGTATTTTTTTAATTTAAATTTTAGTTAACATACAGTGAAATATTGGTTTCATAAAATTAGCATTTATATCAGTGGAATTTGAGTAAAGCATATTGCTTTCATAATGTGCATGTGCCATGTCCAATCCATTGAAGGCCTTAACAGAACAAAGACTGACACCTACCCACCCTACGCCAAGCAAGAAAGAATTTTTCCAGCAGATGGCTTTTCAATTCAAACTGCAGCTCTTTCCAGAATCTCCAAACTGCTGGCCTATCCCATTAGATTTTGGACACACAAAGCCTCCACAATCACATAAGCCAATTCCTTAAAATACCTATCTATCTATCTACCTACCTAGGTTCTATTCTTTGGAGAACGCTACTACACCAATTTTTCATTCCTGATCCTTCCAAGTGCTTGACCATAAAGCCAAACCATTAACAACAGATCATGAACCAATAACCAGTAGATTCATACTTCTGGCCATCTCTCACTCCAGAAAATCAAACACATTGCCCAAAGTTCTAGCCACAGGGGAGATTTTTCTTTACCATTGACCTTCATCCCTGAATGAGGTCAAGGTCACCCCTGAATGAGATGACCATGCTGCCTTGTAACTTTGGGGAATTATCAGCGTCATTTCATGCAAACCCATCTGTAGAGCATGCTTGAATATTTTATTTTTATTTTTATTTTTTTAGTGTTTATTTTTGAGAGAAAGAGAGAGACAGAGTATGAGCAGGGGAAGGGCAGAGAGAGAGGGAGACACAGAATTTGAAGCAACTCCAGGCTCTGAGCTGTCAGCACAGAGCCTGACACGGGGCTCGAACCCACAGACCTAAGCCAAAGTTGGACGCTCAACCAACTGAGCCACCCAGGTGCCCCAGAATTTTTTCATTTTCTGTAAACATATCCTAAAGATCATCCCAGGAAGCCTTGCCTGTGGGTTGAGAGAGAGAGAGAGAGAGAGAGAGAGAGAGAGAGAGAGAGGAGGCAATGCGACTGGAATTGGTGTGAAAATAATCTGAGTCACCTGCGCATTCAACTTAGTTGTATCTTCCATACCTGCCTGAGCTCGGACTCTTAGCTACCATTTCCATTTGATGACAGACTGATGCTGCACATGCCCAACCTTATAACTGAGGGATCCAACAACACCCAGATTTTTTGGGCAGCTCAGACTGCATGGCCACCTAATATCCCATGGTGGGATATAAAACCCAACAGCAAGCCAGAACTGTTTTTCAAAGTCAGAGTAGATATTTGAGAAGAGGGTATAGACATGCTCTACAGTCCTAGAACCTGAACTGTGATGATTCTCTTATCAGTGCTTTCCAGAAGCTCCAAACAGTGTCCCTATCTGCCATAAGTTTCTATTATCAGATGACTCCTACTCCAGCCACTGTCTAATTGCAAGTGCATGAGAGACCATGAACGAGCATCACTCTGAGATGTAATAATAATCAATGACTGCTATGCTGTCGTAGTTGACCCCAACAGCATCCTCTCTGGTTTCCCTGCCTCTTCTCTGGCCCCTCCAATTTGGAGTCCATGTTTCAGCCAGAGGGGCATTTTCAGAACAATGATTTGACAATAATACACTCATCAGTGCCTTCCTGCTGCCCTCAGGCTGAGGCCCAAGCCTTCAGAGGACCTCCCCATTTCACCTCCATCTGCGCTCAGGATTCCAGGCTCCAAGTCCCATCTCTCTAGCCCAGTTCTGGGCAGTGCTGTCTCCCTCCTGTGCCACAACCCTTTACCTGGCTCCCTCCCACTCATGCTTCAGGTTTAGCTCAAATGCCACTTCCCTCAGGAAGCCTCCTGAGGTCACGTGGCCTGTCCAAAGGTTCTCAGACCTCACCTTTGTAGCTGTGGCACTGGTTGTAAATTTACACCCTTTTGAGTGATTTATCTTTTCAGTGAAGACTTTATCAATGTCTTGTCTTCAAGAAATTATAGGCTCCACCAGGGAGAGGTCTGCAAATATTCTGTGATTTTATCCTCAGACTCCCCCAGAGTGCTGGGCGCACAAAGGTTGTTGTTGTTGTTGTTTTTTTTTTTTTTTCCCAATGAATGAATGAATGAATAGTGAAGTAATGGGCTGGGATGGATGGGGGCTGGAGAGTCTCGATGCCTGTCCCACAGACACAAGGGATATGGCCTGGGGTGGGGGGGGACACAAGTCAGAGACCAGGGCCACCTCCCTTTGGGCTCCATTCATTCTGCCCAGGACAAAGTTCCACTCAGGGCTGGGGAAGTTCGTCAACAAAGCAGGGAACTTGAGGATTTCACAATACTGGTTGGGCTGGCAGTTGGCTGTGGGGGAACTGACTGATGGCCTGCTCTTTGGGGCTTTATTTTTAGTTTCTGGATGTTTTACTGTATTTGGTAATTTTTCAAAACTGGGAAAAACCATTGCCTGGCTTCATTTGCTGTGCTCCTGGGTCAGGACACAACCAGAATTGCTCAGGAAAGTAGAAAAAAGAGGGGCTGAGCTGGGGGTGAGCGCTCAGACTGTGCTCTACAGTGCAGGCCAGAGGAGATGTTTCAAAAGATGTTTCGAAAAAGACTCTGACCCTGGTGCTGCGGAAAAGCGAGTCCCATGACCCATCAGGCTCAGGGCCCTGACACCTGGCCCCACCCTGGGCTGTCTGCCACGGCCTCCTTCCCTATAACCTTCGGTTCAGCGGCATTACTGACCACTCCCTTCCCAATGTGCCAGCCACAGTGCCAGTCCTGGCCCCAGGAGGGACCACCATGGCTCCCACTTGCAAGACGCCCACAATCTGGCAGAAGAGACAGCACTGGGCACTCTGGCCCCTGACCGCCCCACCCCGCTTCCTTCAGGGCCCGCTGGAGTCTGGAGCGCATGTTCACCACCCCACAGCTGAGCCTGACATGCGGGGCCACAGCAGTTGAGAATTTTTCAGGAAAAGTGCCAGTCAACCCAGGTCTAACTGGCTTATGGCGGTGGGGGTGGAGAGGGGAATCCTATTAACCAGTGGCTCATAAGTGAAGAGTCCAGAGAGTGGGAGGGGGCTTGCTTAAGGTGCAGTTTGATTTTGAGCTCAAGAGCTTCCCCTCCCCCACTTGCCTTCCCCGGACCTTGCTTTCTCTCTCTCCATCCTTCAGTCAGGCCATCTTCTGCACCGGCTTCATTCCCGCGGCTCCCTGCAGGTACGAAGCTGCAGCAACAACTCCAGGACTCACACGACCCAGTGTCTGAGAGTAGGGCAGCAGCGCCTTTTCCCAGCATGCCCAGCATATGTCTCCCTGGGCCTCATTGGCTGTAATCGGGTCAGGTGCCCGCCCCCCAACCAATCACTGACGGGGAAAGGCTGTTGCCGCGATTAGCTTCGTCTGGCCTTAGAGGTAGTGTGGCCGCCAGGGCTTCACCAAAGGAGCGTGGAGGAGGGCTCCGCAGGCGAGATTGGGAGGCTACTGCCAGGAGCAGGGGGAGGATGCGGGGAAGCGGAAGACTGGTGTCTTTCGTTCCCATGGTGCCCAGGGACCTCAGTGAGAGCGAAGTTCCTGACAGCCGTTTGTTGCCAAGCGAATGGAGGGGCCATCTCAGGCAAAGGGATGGGGTAGACTTAGATACTGCATTTAAAGGAAGGTTCGGTAATGTTCAAAGCCAGCTAAGAGACCTGAACAGAGGGAGCCCTGCGTCCAGATCGAGGTGTGAAAGCAAAGATATATGAGTTAGAGGGAAGCTGGGGTTTCCTAGTGGAGGAATAGACAAAACAAAAAAGTACACAGCAGTTGTTAGGGAGCCCTGTTCTAAGACTGATGGCCCTCAGCAGTCGGGACAGATGTCGGAGGGAAGTTTGTGGGTTGGACTCTTGTTACATTGTCCCTTCTCTGGGACCTCTCAGCTCTGGCCAGGGTCTAATTAAACCTGTATCTTCCCCTTCAAGAGGGGTGTGGTGGGTACAATGGATAGAGTGTTTCTTACAGATCCCTCATCTTGGCCCTGCTTAGGGAAAGGTTTAGTCTGGGCCACATTGTCTCTGGTTCTGGCCTATAGGCACCATTCCCTGTGCAGACTGACCCTCCTATACCCCGCCCTCTTCTCTAATCTCTGAACCCTGCAGACCTCACTTTGCAGGCAGCTAGATTCTGCACATTCTCTTTATAACAAGCTAGTTCAGACAAAGTCCATGTGATTAGAGCTGGCTCCTGTGAAACCACAGATGGCTTGCCTCTGGTATTCCCCTAACCTGAAGGGCTAGGGTTCATGTGAGTGGGTGAGGGGGGCAGGGAGAGGGGGCTTAGCACCGGCTTTGGGCCGGCAACAGTGTCCATGGCCTTGGAAGCTTGTCTGGGATGCAGAAGGTTAATGGACCAATGAAAAGAACAAGGAACCATGTCCAGGATGACAGAACCTGGCTCGAGGAGAGCCTCACAACTAGCTCTCAAAGCCTTACTGACTGCAGCACAGCTCCCCTCTGGAATGTGTCCGGGGAAGGCAGGACGGACAAGGGAAAAAAGGCTCCCAGCCACTCTAAAACGGACATCGCAAATACTTATACTGAGGCAGGCCCCTCAGTTCCTCACTTTGAGCCTGCTTCCTCTTGTTTTACTCACAGTTCTGTGGGACGTCCAGGTCCTCTGGCGGTCTTTCCCAATGAGCTTTGTCCCCCACCCTGGCATGTGCCTCGTGGTAACTTCTGTCATGGTCCGAATCACTCCCGTGGACATTTTGCCTTCTGGGTCCCCGGACTTGAATTTCCCAAAGGCAGAGACAGTGGTTTATCCCCGTGGTCTCACATTGCAGCCCACACATAGTGTATGAGAAGGTATCTAATAAAGGTAGAATGATGCCTCCCTTAGCGTAGACCCAGGAATTTGGAACTTGGCAGGGGCAGGGACGAGGATGAGTGGAGTGTCACTGCCTGGCGTGGAGGAGGAGACAGAAAACCACCCCGAGTAGACACATAATGATTAGAAGCTCATGAACAGACCGCCTGTGACCTTGGCTGTTGCTGAGGCTCCAGGGCACCGAGCAAAGGTTAGAGACCAGAGAGTGCTGAGAGATTGCAAAAAAAATCTCCATCCCCACAAGTGTTTTACGGGACGGTGTGGTTGTTTCAAAGTTTGGTTCTGTCGGGATCACACCCTCAGCTGTTTGACGCGTGCTCTACACACGACTCTTTCCCATAGGGTCTCTGACAGCCCAGATGTTTCTGCGACAAACTACTGTCTCCTGTCTGGCTTTTTAGACCCTGTAGGGTGTCATTGAGGTTTTCAAGCTTTCTTCAGGATTTTCAAAAGCCTAGTGGGTAAACCTAAGTGGAGAATCCAAACGTTAACTTACTTGCCATGGGCTGGAATGAAATCTGCTCAGTGTGGTAACAGTTACGCAGTCTGATGAGTGCTTATGTGTGTCCTAGTTAATCAAATAGGGACTGACAAGTGTATCTTCTCTCCCAGGACCCAGCTTGGTAGACTTTTGTGGAACTGTTACTTGATCAATTGAGTTTTCTGGGGGGAAACTATGTGCAGAATGAGGCAGAAATACGAAAATGTCTTTGGGCTGTGAAAAGAAATGACTCCGGAGCCTGTGGAGGGCGGGAAATCTGTGAGGAGGCCAGGTTGCAGCGCAGTCGCCCCCTGGTGGTCAACGGGGGAGCACAGTACTTGTAACCACAAGCAAACGGTGTCTCCAATGAAACCTCCACGTGGGGAGGAAAAGAGAAGCCATTCATCTTCTAAATCGTAGACTGGCCATTGCTTTGGAAAGTCTGGAGCAGAACACGATAGGGAAGGGTATGGGCACCTTACCCAATGTCTCTGGGCCTCACTTTTCCTATTCCTTGCAGTAAAGTCACCAAAGAAGAAGGCTCTTGGATAGGCCGTGTGAGGGAATGAGACAAGCCAGGCCACAGGAACTTCTGCACTTGCTCTGGGCCATGTCTCGTGTCTGGGGCCATGTATCATGTCTCTCGAGAGGAAGAGAGAGAGAGAGAGGAGAGGGAGAGGAAGAGCGAGCGAGATCGGTCAACCTGGCCACGAAGTGAGTGGTGGCAGAAGGGTGGGGCATGTGGACTATGGGTTACCCAATATGGCCTCACTGGTACAGATTGCTCCCCGTTAGCCAACTGGTCCCCAAATAGGCTTTGGGGTTTCCAGGGAAACTGGGAACCATAACAGATTGATTTATTTCCAATTCATTCCAATACCTGGAAACTCCTTTTGAAACATCTGTCCTTTCTCTGGTGACTTACTGGTATGAGTCACCCTTATATAGAAGGGGAAAAAAATACATGAAAACTTCTGTGGGGTAAGAAGAAAAGATGTGCATATTTATCAAGAGGCTAGTAAATATTGATATTTAATCATTGTAACAATTCCATCAGAGGATTGTTTTTCTGTTCATTTACAGCGTGGAAACGGAGGATCAGCAAGGTAAACTGATGTGCTTGGGATGAAACAGAAAGTTCTGGAACTGAAGCATGGGCCCTGTGCCCTAAATGTCACAGGGCCTTAGAGGTATCTTCTCTATCTTGGGGCAGGGTAGAGGGGAGGAGGAGATTTAGATAAGAAGCCTCCCTCAATCCCTACCACCCCCTCCACCTTGGGCAGCCCTTCTAGTCCAGACTTCTGATTACTGGGTGGCCAGTCACTTCATCCTGGCCCACACAGCTGACTGGACCAGCCCTGACACCTTTCCCAGGGCAGCTAATCCATAAGCTGCTGATGGCTTAGTATGTGAAAGGCCACATCCTGCAGGAAGGGTGGTCTTCAGACCAATTGGTACCCCTGGGGCCCGTGAGAGTGTGGGGAAAGAGGCTTGGTAGCAGAAGGACACTGCACGCACCAGGGAAGTTTCACAGAGGCAGTGCCCGGAACAGGGAACCGGGCTGAATATTTACTGCTGTCTGTGTTCTTCATGCTTTCGTACCGCGGACTTTGTAGCTGGGGGAGGTGAAGTAAATCTCTCAGGATTTTCTCAAGTGTCTGTTGATGGCAAAGTTGTGTTTGTCTGAGAACATTTTTATGTTGCCCAGTCTAAAATTCCAGGTGGACAGTTATTTTGAACACATTGAAGATATTCCACTGTCTTTTAGCATCATCGTTACCGATGAGATGTCATTTGTCAGTCTGTCGCTCTTTCCTGTCTGTCTGGCTCGGTGATCTTTGTCTTTGGTGTTCTGCAGTTTCACTATCATATGTCTTAGGTGACAGTTTCCTTCATTTAGCCTGCTTGGGACTTGTTTGAATTTCTTAAATCAGTGTATTTGTTTCTGTAATGGTTAATCTTCTGTGTCAACTCGGCTAAGCTATGGGGCCTAACGCTAATCTAAATGTCTCTGTGAAGGTATCTTGTGATGTGCTCACTATTTACAATCAGGAGACTTTAAGTAAAGCAGGTTACCCACCAGAATGTGGGTGGGCCTATTCAGTCAGTTGAAGGCGTTAGGAGCCAAAACTTAGGTTTCCTGGAAGAAGAAGGAATCTACCTCAAGACTACCACAGAAATTTTGCCCCAGGTTCTGCCCTGCTGGCCCGCCCTATGAATCTTGGACTCAAGATTGCAAACTCTGGACTTCAATTCTTGCCTGAGTTTCCAGCCTGCCACCCTGCCCTGCATATTTCAGACTTGCCAGTCCCCATGGTCGTGTGAGCCAATCCTCTTCCACCAGAAGAACCATGACTAAAATAGTGTTGGTCAAGTCTAGAACTTCCCAGCTGTTTCCATTTTTTTTCTTTAGGGACCCCAATGAGATTTAAGGTTTATTTTCTCACTCTATTTTCTGTTTATTTACCTGTATCGTAGTTTCTATTTTTTCGTTTCTCTGAGTTACAATTTGAATAATTTCTTTAGATTTAGAATTCCAAGTCACTGATTCTTTTGTCAGCTGGGCCTGATTTACTGTTAAACCCATTCCTTGAGTTTTAAATGTGATATATATGTGTATTTTTTTTTCCAGAAGTTTTACTTCTTTTTTCACATATGCTTAGGCGTTCAGTATAGTGTATTTTCTATATGCCTTTTCAAGTATGCCTTTTATTTCTTAAAAAAATTTTTTTTAATGTTTATTTATTTTTGAGAGACAGAGAAACAGAACATGAGCATGGAAGGAGCAGAGAAAAGGAGACACAGAATCGAAAGCAGGCTCCAGGCTCTGAGCTATCAGCACAGAGCCCAACATGGGGCTCGAACTCACAAGCCATGAGATACTGACCTGAGCCGAAGTCGGAGGCTTAACCGACTGAGCCACCAGGTGCCCCTGCTTTTTATTTCTATAAACGTATTAAATAGAGTCATTTTATAGTTGTGTCTGGTAATTCCATTATCTGAAGCCCTCTGGGTCTGTTGATGCAACCTGTTGTTTCTGCTAAATATCAATTACGGTGCCTTGTTTCTTTGAATACTTAGTCATTGTTGACTGAAATCTGTTCATTTTCCTTAACTGTACAAGGATCACTACAAATTAAATTCCCAATCATATTTTCTGTGTGAATTTGGGCTGCAAATTCACATGGGGTTTAGCTCATGATTCCTAATTTTAGGGGTGAGTTTTCCTACTGTTTTATCGAGGGCTTGAGGTAGTCAACTTTTCTTGCAGTCTCCTGGGAGAATGTGGGAACGGCTGGGTTTTCTTCTATTTCACCTTCATTATCTCCAAGGGTGTAACTGGTGGTCCAGTTTTAGGGAGGAAGGATTTCTTGATAGACTCCTCACCTGGGTGGATCCTGGGCTTTATCTCTTATTCCTTGGGCTTTGGCAGGATGTGAAACGGAAGCACAGCCAATCTCACCTGTTTCAAAAAAATCCTTTCAGGGCTCTGCTTACATCTTGAATTTCCACATCCACTCAGTTCCTGGTCCAAGAATGCTTTACCATTTGGGCAGTTCAATGATGCTTCTAACAAATTCTTTTATTCTAGATTTTTAGTTGTTTTAGGTGGAAGGAATAATCCAGATACCCAGATACTCCATGTTATTGGAAACTGAAAAGCCTATATTTTTAAGTGTTAAACCTTGCACTTCTGGGGGGTAAACCCCTCTCTGTCATGATATATTGCATATATCATGTACATCTAATATAACATTGTTGAAAGGAGTTTACTGATATTTCTTACATCTTTGTTTCATAGTTGAGGATGTCCTGTAATTTTTTTTCTTATCCTATGATTGATTTTTTAAAAATCCTGGTAATACCAGTCTTTAAAATGAGTTGGAAAGTGTTCCCTCCTTGTCTTCTATGTCAAGACCCAGAGAGACAGAAACAAAGAGAGAGAGAGAGAATGGGACTTGTCCCAAGTTCAGGCCCAGGTCACGACTAAGGTCTCCTGTCCCTGAACTCAGGGCTCCTTCTGAACCCCTCACTGCCACCCAGCCACACAGGGGGCATAGCCTGGTCACCATCTCTGCACTGGGTGTCCAGGTGAGGAAGGTACTGAGTCAATGAGTGGAAAACAGATGTAGAAATGGATGGATGGAGATAGATGGATGGATGGTGGACTTTCCTGACTCTGAGCTCTGTAGCCCGTCACGAAGTAGGTGATTCAGTGCTTACACCCAGCTTACAGCCACTTCTTGGCCCCGTTTTTAATAGCTGGGAGGACCTAACATCTTTTAGCCCAGCTTCCCCACCTGTGCTCTTTAGGCTGTGACCAGAGTGAACGTGCTCGGCATGGAGGTCAGCCGATGGCAAATGCAGGACATCCCATCCTAGACAGCAAGGTCAGGGCTTCCTTACCTGGATTGTGCCGAGGCCCTGGAGCTCAGGCGGAGTGGAGCCTTTGGTGTGTGTGATGGTAAAAGTGGGTTCCTGTCGTCTCTCCTCCCAACTATTGTTGAGATGCCCACCGGCCAAACCTGGTGACTCATGGAGGCGTGGGTCTGTGTTCACTGTGGAGGTGATGTCACGTGGCCTGGGGTCTGGTCGTTGAAGCAGACGACCCCAGAACCTCCTTCCTCCCCATCCTTGAGTGGGGGAAACCCCTTCATCTCTTCCCTGTCAGGTTCTCACTTCTTGCCCCTCCCCTGGCATAATCCAGAGCTTACGCTTTTGAAAATAAAACCAGGAAAGGAAGATGCCTTCAGATAGATTCTACTTCTGCCCTGTGACCTGCACCCTCCAGCCAAGGGGGCACGGCAGAAATGACTTCCTGGAACTGGAAAAGAAAAATGGTCTGGGAATGAAATACAAGTAGCACCTCAAGAAGTCACCCTGCCCCACTGGCTCTGCATAGGTTGCAGGACTGGAGCTTCTCGTAAAGGCTTCCCAACTGTGGGCCTCTCTTTCTTCCCGACTCCGCCTTCAGTGATACCACAGTGAGAGCCTGAAATCCAGCGAGCGTGGAAATTGGCAAATGCTACAATTCGGGGAATGCAAAAGACATTTACCAGCACAGCACTGGGCAGGAGCCATGGCTAATAGCAGCAGGGATGGGAAGGGCTGTACTGAAATTCAGAGTTGGGATAAAGCCAACAAGAGTCCCTCTTCTTTGTCAAGTTTATTTTATTAAAATATACAGGACTGAATATTTGTGGGCGCTGAGAACAGGAACCACCCTCCCAGGCTGCGCCCAAGGGAGACACTTCTGCCATGCAGACATGCGGCCAGTCCGCATCCCAGCGTGGGAGACAGACCCCTCTTGGTTGGATGTGCAGCCAGTCTGGCCCAAGGCCAAGAGGGGCAGGGGCACGGTGGTGACCCTTTCCTATGGCCTTAGCCCCTTAGAAGCACAGCTACACCGGCTGGGAGGGCTGGGCTGGCGGTGGATGGAGAGGGAGAAGCTCCCTGAGCCAGGGAAAGCTGATGCCCTCCTGGAGGAGGGAAGAAAGACCCCCGAGTCAAACTGGAGACGGGGTGTCAGTGCAACTCCGAGGGAGAGGACCACCTGTGTGTGGGTGCCAAGGGGTGCCCGCGGCCAAATCAGGCCAGTCTCCACAGCCTCCACCATCCCACCTTTCCTTTGAGGGCCCTGCTCACCCTAGGGCCAGGCCTGAGCAGAGACGGGATGGCAGCCGGTGGAATGTATTGTATGGGAATGTTCCTCGGAAAGGCCCATGCTACCTGGAACTGGGTGCCTTCTTGGGGAGCCCTGGACGGGTGGGAGCAGCTAATCTCTCTCTCCTGGAGGTTTCTGTTGGCCTACGATTCAGCCTCAGGCCCCTCAGCCATCATTCCTGGCTCTGTCTCCAGGCTGACATCAGCCTCCATCCCCAGAGCAGAACCCAGTCAAGGAGAGTCCCTGGGGTTTGTGCTTTTGAATGTTGGTGGGCTGGGCTGGGGATGGGCTTTGAGCCCCCACTGCTCTGAGGCACAGAACTGACCCCCATGCTTCTTCCCCAGGGCTGCCTGTACTGGGGCCACTGCAGCCCAGGCCTCAGCTCACTAGCAGGGCCTGATCTTGGAAAAGCAGAGTGTCCCTGGCTCCCCTTGTGGGCTGCAACCTGAGCCACTCTGGGTGTTTGTGCTTTTTGTAGGGGGCTGCGTGAGCCTGTGTGTGGAGGCGTGGCCACACTGCTTCAGGACCCTAACCAGGAAGTGGTAGTGGGGATGCTCATCCAAGCTGGGGGCCAAGGGAGACAGAGGCTGACAGGAAAGGAGGGAGAAGCCCCTTCTCAGGCCTGTTCTGCCACCTGGGCTCCTTGGCTCCCAGTCCCTGATCTTTGTGACCTCTTCTCAGGACCTATTAAGACCTTGGGGTTGAACGCTCTAGTGCTTGAGGCGAATGGGCAGCCCTACCCACTTCATTCCGACTGAGCTAGGACTGGGGCAAGGGAAAGCTTCTTCCATTTCAGTGGACTCGGCAGACAGTTCCCCTCCAATTCTCCACCGAGAAGCCCAACCCCCAAGCTTGAATATCCCCCTTCCCAGGACGGACGGAAGAGAGTCCATGGGCCCCTTATCCCTGGAGCTTGCCCAGCTCAGTGGAGTGGCAGGCATCTGGGACCCCAGGGCAGCGTTTCGAGGCGACAGCAGCCTGTCTCCATCACCACCTCTTTCCTAATCCCCCCTCCCTTGATCCTGCTGCCCCTTCAAGCGTCCTGTGGGGACAGGCATTCTGGGAGTGTAGTCAGTGGGCAGAGTGGCCGGGGGACAGGAAGGCCAGAGTAGCCCCCGGAGCCTGGCCCATGTATGGTGGGAAAGAAGGGTGGTAGGAGGGAGGGGTGAGGGGGCTCACACCAGAAGGGCCTTTGGAGACTGGAGCCTCCTCTGTAGGGGATCTTGAGCACTTCCCTGGCAGCACCCCATGGCCAGCAGCCTGCAGACACTGCTCTTTCAGTGCCCAGTCCAGAGGCAGCCCCACCCCGCTGGCCTGGGACAGGGACTAGCCGGGGTATGTGGTTCTCATCACCTGGATCCAGCTCCCAGCCAGACTCAGCCCCGCCCTGACCTCTGCCCACCCCCCACCAGCCCAGAGGAATGGGCTGTGTGTGTGTGTGTGTGTGTTTATGCGTGTGTCCAGAGCAAACTGTTCACTTTTTCAAATATATTAGAAAAAAGTTTCTCATGGAGGCTGCTCCTGGCAGGATTGAGGTGTCTTTGGGGGCAGAGGTGGCAATGGCCACTCAAGTACCCCTCCCCACCGACATGTCCTAGATGACGTTCTCAAATAGCTGCATGGAGCTCATGATGTTCTCATCCTGTGTGGAGAGAGAAGGATGAGAGACCTGGTCAGACCCTGGGTGGGCAGGCCGGGACAGTGCCCAAACTGGTCCTACCTTGAGCAGGTTCTCGCCGGGGACTCAGAACCCTGCGGCGACCACTCTGTCTGTCTCACTGGGTGAAGGGGCGGCTGGTGAGTCATAGCCTGTCTTCAGCCCCACGGCCTGACTGCAAGCCCATCTGGGGGCTGCTGTCTCACTGACGGACAAAGTCCCCTGGCTCTACTCAGATGGAGGCCAGGGGCACCTGAGAGGCCACTCTGGGAGCGACGCAGATGGCTGAGGCCGGTGGAGGCATATGCCACGCTCCCACTCACGCACAAGGCTGCTCTGCAGACGAAGGTCACCTGCAACGCTGGGGGAGGCTCCAGGCACCTCTCTCACTGCGTGACCCTGTCCGGAGGGCCAACGGCCCAATCATCCTCCTGTTGCCCCACGTCTGTCCCCTCTGGTGTGAGGCACTATAAGGCCGTCCAAAGGATACTGAGGCCACGGGCTGTGGGTTGTAGGCTGGCATGGAGCAGGTGGCAAAGGGATGGGGCCCAGACAAAAGTGTGAACGTGGAGTTTGGAGGTCGGGAGGAGCTCGGGGACTGGCAGGGGCAGGACCCTGGGTTCCCTTAGCTCCGGATGCCACCTACCTTCTGACAGGTCTCCAGGAACTCATCAATGGTCACCACCCCATCCTTATTCCGGTCCATTTTCTGTAATTCAAGCCACGCCCTCAGTGAGTCTGTGGGTCGCCTCCATCCCGGCCTGTCCCATCTATCTCCTACCCTGGATCCAGGCCACGTAAAGTGCCCTCCCTAACTACTTCCGTGGCACAGCTGACCTCTCTGGCATCTCCCCAGTCTGTTCCCCACACCCAGCCACTTCCTAGAAGCTTTCTTGGGCTTACACTTCCAAGAACGCATCCCCATGCTCCTCTGACCCCCTCACCTCCCTGACAGGCAGCCAGGGCAGATGGAGCAACTGAGGCACAGGAGGGGCCACCGGCCAACGGGAGGTGGAAGCTTCAGCCCCTTTAGTCCCCATGGACACAGAACAAAGGCACCACAACCCCACTCCTCTTATGGAGTTTCTCTGGAGGAGCTGGGAGAGCTCTTGGAAGGCACCGGAACACTGGCCTGGTATGTCAGTTGCCCTGGAATCTACAAGCCCTGGCTTGCCCTGTGATGAGGTTCAGGGGCTCAGGGAGTGGGGGATCCTGACAACCAGCCAGGTGGGGGGTGCCGGTTTAACCTCCTTGTGGGGGGAGTGGGGCTCAGAGAGGGGAGTGGCTTGCTCAGGGTTGTCCTAAGAGGAGGAGCCCCCTCCCTCCCCTGGCTGCCCTGCCCCTCCAGGCCCAGGGCTGGAGCACTCACCTGGAAGAACCTCTCCACGTGCTCCAGAGGCGCGTCCTCCCTCAGGATCGGATAGGTGTGGCGGCCCATCATGTCATAGATGGACTTCATGATGGCCAGCATCTCCTGGAGCAGGGCCAGAGGGCCAGGCATGAGCCTGGCTGCGAGGATGTAGGGGGGTACCAGGGCCCCAGGAGAGGGGCTGCCCCAAAGGGTGAAGGCACTGCCAGGGCAGCAGTGAGTGAGCAGGCGGGGTGTTCAAGCTGGAGACAGACGAGCTCACCCCCATCTAGTCTATTCAGTGCAGGCCTCTGATTCTCCAGAAGTTGGAGATAGATTTTGGTGTTCCGTCTCCAGAATTTGAAATTGTAGCGACGATTTCATACACAAAAAAAAATGTTTGGGCAAAACAAAACCTGACTGTAGACCTGTGTGGTGAGGTCCCCCACCTGCCTTAAGGGTCCACACTGCCCCCTTGACTGGGGGGAGCTGAGGCCCACTCCTCCTCCCCCTGTCCCTAGCTTCTCCAGTTGTGTCTCCCTCAGGACCTCCCTGTGAGAGAGAATGATCTGAGAATACTGGTTGAACCGGTGAGGGGCACACCAGCTCCACAATCCCCTGCACCCCGATGTCCAGGACCAAGAGCCTGGGAGAGGAGGAGAGCCCCTGGCTGCTGTCCCCTCCAGGATTGAGCTGAGAGCCGTGTCTCTGGACAGGAAAGGGAGACAGGACAGTCAGGGTGGCAGGAGAGTGGAGGAAAGAGGCTGGGAGTGTGGAGCAGTAGAGAGGAAGAGGGGCAGACGGCCACCACCCTCGACCGCCCTGTACCTCTTTGGTGATGTAGCCATCCTTATTAATGTCATAGAGGTTAAAGGCCCACTTGAGCTTCTCATGAACTGTTCCTCGCAGCAGGATGGAGAGGCCGACCACAAAGTCCTGTGGAGGGAGGGGAGGGTGAGAAGTCCGATGCCCAGATTTTACTTCCGGTTTGCTGTGTGCCTTCACACCTCTATAGGTAAGGAGCCTTCATTACAGAGCAGGCTGATGATGTCCATTAGGTCAACACCTTGTGAGTGTGTGCATGTGTGTGTGTGTGTGTGTGTGTGTGTGTGTGTGTGTGTGTGTATGTGGTGGGAATGGCATGGTGGCTGGTGCTTATCTTCTCAAATAAAGATATTCAAATACATGGTGTCTTAGACCCATTTAATGCATGGCTACTGAAAGAGAAGACCTTGGGTGCTCTTTTAATAAAGGAGAATGTTCTACTTTTAGTTTACCAAGGATCTGCATGTCAAGGTGCTTGAAAACTCATGGCTTAAAAGCTAAACCAATAGTGCTCAGCTTTGGGGTCATGACATACCTGTGTGTTGGAATCACCTCTGAGGTGTGACAGAGAATTTATTACAATGTTATAAGACATAAATGTTCCAGTGGCTTCTGTGTGAAAACTCCAACTGCTCTTAGCAGTTGGTGGAAAAGCAAACCCTCCCTTCCATTTCCCGGAAGGCTTGCAGGTTGAGCCTTCTCTGCCCCACAGGGTCCTCCCAGGTTATTCTGAAAGAAGGCAGCAGAGAAGGGCTGTCCCGGAACAGGAAGTGGAGAACGGCAGATTGGGGGCGGGGGGGGGGGGGGGGGCGCCGGGGCGGGGCAGGCCGTGCACCAAGGGTTTTGGTTACCACTCAAACCTAAGATCTTCTGGATCTGAAGAGGCCTGTACCACAAGAAAGAGAGACTAAGGGAAACAGAGGAAAGCAATCTGGAAGAAAGAAAAATTATTCCAGGAGGAAAAAAGACGTAACAAAAATGACCAGAAGTGAAGGTTGGAAATCTGGCATCCCTAAAATAAGAATAGGATGCTACAAAAAGGGAATAATTGACAACGAGAAAGAGCTCCTGGGTATTAAAAATACAAAAGCAATGGGCGCCTGGGTGGCGCAGTCGGTTAAGCGTCCGACTTCAGCCAGGTCACGATCTCGCGGTCCGTGAGTTCGAGCCCCGTGTCGGGCTCTGGGCTGATGGCCTGTTTCCGATTCTGTGTCTGTTTCCGATTCTGTGTCTCCCTCTCTCTCTGCCCCTCCCCCATTCATGCTCTGTCTCTCTCTGTCCCCAAAATAAATAAACGTTGGAAAAAAAAAAAAACAAAAGCAAAATGACAGACTCAGAAGAGGGTTTGGGAGAGCAAGTGGAATCTTCCATAAAGTCGTGTGAAAAGGCAAAAGAGCTGGAAAACAGAAAAGAGGACAATGAGAGGTCTCCTATAGAGCACACAATGCCCAAGCACCAGGGGCTCCCAGAACCGAGGAAATGGAGGAAAGCCGGTTAGAGAAGACGAAGGACCCGCCAGGATGGAAGACCCGGGAGCGTCCAGGTCCTGCCGAGGCCAAGCACGTGGAAACACGTGTGCATGGAAACAGCCCACAGTGTTGCCTGTGGGCACAGGTCATGATGGCATTTCAGTAAACCAGGCGCAAAAAAGAGGATCCTACAAGCTTCCAGAGAGAAAAACAGAACCAAATGGACAACACAAAAGCAGGTCCTGTACACAGGGTCAGGACTGGGCAGGTTTTGCAAGAAGTGAGGCCACCACCGCTGGGAAGGAGGACAGCTTCCCACCGTAGCTTTGCTCCCACACAATGTACCGAGCAAGAGGGAGAATAGAACGAAGATGTTTCCAGACATCCACAGGCTCCAAAGTTATCTCCCACATACTCTTTCATAGGAAGCTGCTGGAAGCTGTGCCCCTGAAAGGACAGAATAAAGCAAGGACGAGGGAGATGAAGAATTCCAGAACCAGGAGACCCACCCGGGGGAAAGGGGAGGAGGTGGAGCCAGTTGGAGGCTGAGGAGCGTCCTCAGGGAGATGCCCGTTCGTTCATTCGTTCGTTCGTTCGTTCCGAGACTGGAGAAAGGCCTGGAGGTGAATTCATGACGAGGTCACAGACCCCGGGCAACTGAAAACCCAGGACCACTGTTAACTGGAGGCAAAATAAGAATGCGCGGAAAAGAAAAACATAATCCGCTCACCAGAAGGCTGAGCGGGGCATCAAATTCACGTCATCAGAGTAAAACCACGGTCCTTGTCCCACCTGAATCCTAGCATTCTGGAAAGCCAGGGGATGGGAAAGGTGTATGCGTATGGGAGACCCAGCTCTCATCCCCACAGCAGAGAGCGGGTGGTCTAAAACTGGGTAGCCAGTGGGGCGCCTGGGTGGCTCAGTCGGTTAAGCTTCCGACTTTGGCTCAGGTCTTGATCTCACAGTTTGTGGGTTTGAGCCCTATGCCGGGCTCTGTGCTGACAGCCCGGAGCTTGGAGCCTGGAGCCTTGGAGCTTGGAGCCAGTCCTTGCAGAAGGATTCTGTGTATCCTTCTCTCTGCCCCTGCCCCACTTGTGCTCTCTCTCTCAAAAACCAATAATAATAACAAAATTTTAACCGGGCAGCCAGGAAGCAGCAACAAGCATACTATGCGGACACATGGAGACGAATGGTGCAAATCCCCTAAAGCAGCAGAAGGGGGTTGCCTCCGCAGGTGTGTGGGTGGGTGGTTAACAGCTGGTTTTCCAGAGCACATCCTGTAAATCTACTGGACTCTTAAAGCCTGGTGTGTATAAGTGAAGAAATTGAAAACGTTAAAGGAGAAAGGTGATAGTTCTTACGTGCCCAAGTGTGGGGAATAATCACTGAAGCTCGGGCATGATTTAATGAGGAGTTGAAGCGTCCCTGAAATCACGTCACTGGGGTCTGACGGGCTTTCCCGGTGGGAGGCAAGGGCGTGCAGTCCGACCGGGGGCAGCAGGGAATGGCCCGTTCTAGTGCGGGCCGCCGGAGGGTGCTGGCAACACCATCCCCCTGTCTTGTCTGCACACACCCAGGTCTGCCGTGTACAAGCCCTCACGGTCAGCCACAACCGAGGAACGCCTCCGTTCCATGTCCCTAAGAGTGTGGGTATGAGAACAGTGGTGACGGTACCAGGAGGGAGATGTGTGGCAATGTCCTCTGGGAGACCATCCATCCTCCCTAGCACACAGACGCCCTCCTGTCCCGCCAGCACACGTTGGAGTACTTGGCAGTTCCAAACGTCCAGCCCCATGGTGCCTCGGTGGCTCGGTCGGTTAAGCATCCCACATCTTGATCTCAGCTCGGGTCACGATCTCAACGGTTCGTGATGGAGCCCCACGCGGGGCTGAAAGCACGGAGTCTGCTTGGAATTCTCTCTCCCCTTCTCTCTCTGTCCCTCTCCCGTTTGTGCCCTCTCTCTCTCTCTCTCTCTCTCTCTCTCTCACACACACACACACACACACACACACACACACTAAATAAATAAGCAAACGTTTATTAATTTCCAGCCCCACACAGCACAATCTCATGTGGAACTGTCACTAGCTGTAACTCCTTGATCTTAACTCCGAGGCATGTGACGTCCATCGTGTCCACAGCCCCTGCTCTGCGGCTGTCCCTGAGGCAGAGCACAGGGAGGCTGAGGGTCTCTGCAGTGGCACAGTGACACAGAGAGGCCTCGGTTTCCAGGCTAAGGCACCCCTGGGTGCACATGAGCGGCATCCAGTGGAGCACACAGGAGGGGCTCAGCCAGAGGGGGGAAGCAGAGGTTTGCAGGCATAAGCTAGTAACTATAACTCTGCAGTCGCATGTGGCTTGGCCAGTGAACAGCACAGGGAGTGGGTTACTGCAGGGGGAGGTAAGGGAGAGGCAGCCGTACCTTCCTCCAGACACACAAGTGGGCCTAACTCTCCAAAGGAGCAGCAGCGTGCTGGTACAATGAGTGGGTCGAATACAAAAGGCCCTAGAAGGCACAGAGGGTTGTGATGCATCGCAATGTACACATGTGGCCCGTGCCTGGGCTGGGGAGGCCAACGCCAGGCTCCCTCCTGTGGGCGAATCCCAGAGGACCCAAGAGGAACAGAGCAGCGGGCAGACCCTGAGGTGGGCCACGGGACCACTGCTCCCGCTTGGTGAAGATGAGGTTTGCTTGTGTGCTGTTTTGTTCACCTTTAATTAATATGTGTCTTGTCTCTCAAAAACAGAAAAAAAAAAAAAAAAGGATTGGGATCATTGTAACTATCAATAAGCTGACCTGACTTTCTGTTTTCTTAATTAAAAAAAAATTTTTTTTAATGTTTATTTATTTTTGAGAGACAGAGAGACAGAGCAAGAGTGGGGGAGGGGCAGAGAGAGAGGGAGACACAGAATCCGAAGCAGGCTGCAGGCGCTGAGCTGTCTGCACAGAGCCCGATGCAGGGCTCGAACTCACAAACTGCGAGATCACGACGTGAGCCAAAGCTGGACGCTTAACCGACTGAGCCACCCAGGCGCCCCTCTTAATTTTTTTTAAAGTTTATTCATTTATTTTGAGAGAGAGAGAGAGAGAGAGAGAGAGAGAGAGAGAGTGCAAGTGGGGGAGGGGCAGAGAGAGAGACAGAGACAGAGAGACAGAGAGAGACAGAATCCCAAGCAGGCTCTGCACTGTCAGCATGGAGCCTGATGCGGGGCTTGAACTCACAAAACTGTGAGATCGTGACCTGACCGGAAACCAAGAGTTGGACGCTTAACCGACCGAGCCACCCAGGCGCCCCCTGACTTTCTGTTTTAAGGGCACATTGAAAGATTCAGTCTGAGGCAGTGAGGGGGGGTCAAGAGTCACCTCCACCTCTTGAGGTCCTTCCAGCCATGGGGATCCCAACCCGTGGTGCACCCAGGATTAGGGCCTGCTGATTGAAAGGTCCCTGGGGACATAAGTGCCCTCCTCTCTTTCTGAAAAAGCTTTCCTAGAGCAGAACACTGCAGTCAAGAAGGTCCTTAAGATAAGCAAACACACCCATATGAAACCGGAGGAAAGGGTTTCATGGCAGAGAAGCAGGCGGAAGGCCTGGGAGGATGCCACAGATGTAGGACCTTTTGAGAAGGTGCCTAGCAGAGGGGCTTCGGCACCGGTGTCCCTAACCCCGCCACTGACAGCACACCCCACCTGCCTACCACCTTAAAGGGACCACCAGACCCCTCCCTCAGGGGGGCGAGAGCAAAGACCACAGGAGGGTGACAGAGACCTTCCTGGCCCCCACCACGCACTGGGCCCCTGGTGAGCTGTTTGATCGTCTGATTTCCGAATGAGAAAAACTGTCTCACAGAGCCCTGGCTGGGTCCATTACACGAGTGCTTCTCACACTTTATTCCCAGAACTCTTCGGTGCCCCTTCAAGGATACACGAGAGACTGGTCACAGGGTAGGACAATCAATTTCTCCTGCGTGCCCTGGTAATGCTGGGGTTTTTACTGTGTGCAGGTATTCCTTTAAAATAAAACAGATGACAACACTGTAGGTTTACACAGGCACTAGCCCCAAGAGTGTGGCCAGGAGAGGGTGGGGCCCCTGTGGTCACAGGGCAAGGCTGTGGCCTTGGGCCACCCCACCCGGTCTGCCCCTGTGTCAACGTGCCGGCTGGCTGGCGGCATAAAAATAAACTGAGCAGCATTACCGACAGGTTATTATTACACCCCGGCTCGTCCAGGGGCTTTCTGAGCCCGGCCCGCTCGTTCCTCTGCTTTCCTGTCAGCTGCCCTTGGCCCTGGAAGCCGAGCAGGGTGGTTATCGATCAGGCCCAGCTCTCAGTAAGGTTCTCCTCTCTAAAGAGGTTTCAGCTTTTCGCCTGCAGCTATTTTTGGGGCCTGGGCTCCACAGACGGGGCCTCTCTCAAATGGTCCCGTGTGGCCAGCCTAGGTGCCGCCCACGTCTCTGCCCGCCCCACAGAGCCCGGCAGGGCCCTCCCGGGGGGGGGGGGGGCAGGTGTCACTCACCAAGCTAGCTCAGGCTGGATGCTCCCCCTGTTTTGTGGCAAGGGATAGATTCTGGGGCTGGGCGCCTGCAACCCCCACTATTAGCACGGACCCCAGAGTTAATCCTTGCCCCCTTTTCAAATGCAAATTCACGTGTGCCTCAGAAGCTCCCTGGGCTTGGCAGCCCTGGAATGGAAACAAAGGCTGAATGAGAATAGAGTGGCCAGACTGTCCCTAACTTCAGCGAGGCCCAGGGCCAACAGGGCACAGTCCACCCATTCTCTGGCTGACACACTGGATCGTTTACACCCAGGATCATGTTTGGGCCACTGAAAGGCCCGAGAGGGTGGCACCCGGGCAGGGAGATCACCCGCCCCCACTGTGGGCTAGAGGGGCAGGGGGTGTGGGAGGGGGCAACGGGGACCTACCTCAAAGCGGATGGCCCCATTCCCATCGGCGTCGAAGGCGTTGAAGAGGAAGTGTGCATAAGTGGTGGCATCTGGGGAGAGCAAGGGCAAGGGCTGGGGTGTGTCGCCATTCCGGGGCTGGAGTGCCCCACCTTTCCAAGAGGACAGAGGCAGCTCCAGGCTGCAGGCAAAGGGTGGAGGCAAGGATCCCTTCCCCTTTAAAGGTGACACCCACTGTTTGTAGAGGTGCCATGGGGGGCGGGCGGGGAGGGTTGGGAAGAGCCAGGGGGGACTGGCCTCAGACTCACCTCCCTGAGGGAAGAACTG
Source organism: Herpailurus yagouaroundi (assembly GCF_014898765.1). NCBI lineage: Eukaryota > Metazoa > Chordata > Mammalia > Carnivora > Felidae > Herpailurus > Herpailurus yagouaroundi. The sequence goes on from NW_024412419.1 coordinate 36,088,528, forward strand.
TGAGTAAATGAGTTTGAAGGTGTCTTCATCCACCAGGCCCGTGGGACACTCCTGCAGCAGGAAGCCACCTCCTCAGTGACCTCAGCCATCCCTAGCAAACCCCCCCCCTCCCCCCCGCCCAAACTCCACAGGGTCTGGCCTTGCCCCTCCCTCTGGGGATACCTGCTGCTTGAGATACTGCTGGGCTCTACTGAGGCCCGAGCTGGGAAAAGCCTAGCGGTGGGGCAGGGTGATGCAGGCGGGGGGGGGTGAGTGGGAGGGTGGCGGCTTGTCCCTTCATGCCAAGTTGGTCCCTCCCTATGCTCCTCCCCTCTGCCAGCATCAGAGACACACAGCATGGAAGATGATGCCTTCAGAATACTGATTCTGGGACTTGACCCACCCCCAGACAGCTCTCCCACAAAACAAGAGACCCATCAAGGCCCCTGGGGTATTTGCTGTGCCCTGGAGAAGTTTTTAGAAGGTGCCCCTGGGCCAGGGTCTCTCCTGCCTGGAGCTTGGGCCAGGAGGGCTAGGTGGGTCCGGGCCTCTCCCAAGGGGATGGGGAGCACTCACGTTCTTGAAGCCCCTGTAGAGGGACTGTAGCTCCTTCTTGGTGAACTTGGTCTGTGCCTGCAGCTGGTCCAGTCCCTCTGGCTGGTGGCGCACTGTAGATAGCTCCAGCTCACTGTCGCTGCTGTCTGGAAGGAGACACAGACCCCGGAGGGTGGAACAAGTGCCCTTGCTCCTTCTCTTGCTCTATTGTGGGCACCAGGCCATGGGCTAAAGTAGGGGTGGAGGAACTCTCCTTACGTGACTACCAGGTATGGCTCCTCGGGCTGTGCGCTGCACAAAAGGTGGGGCTATGGGGGAATGACATTCTCAGGAGTTGTGTCTCATGGCTGCTCTGCTGCTTTGCTCCTCACATAGAGTTAGCTCTCCCCACTTGCCTCACCTCGAGCATGTCCACCCTCTCAGCCACATGTGGGATGGGGGGGGCAGGAACTGGTCTGATCCTAGAGAGACACTGAACAAAGGGAGATAGATGGGAGGAAAAAAAGACAGCAAGACAAGCTCAAAGGACCTTCAGGCTTCAAGACCCAATTCCTGGACCACCTCCTCCATGCTGCCCTCCCTGATTTCCCCCCAGGAATGGGGAGGTCACCCCCTTGGCCCATGTAGCCTAACATGCTGCTCATTGGCTATATTTGGTATGAGGCTGTCATTCACACCTGGGTAGGAGGTCAGATCTCAAGGGCCCATAGGGCAGGGACCAGACCTAGCCTTTAATAATAACACATCAAAATGTTAATTAACCATGGTTACCTTTTGGGGGGGGGTGCGGAGGCAAATTTCAGGTGATCTTTAGTTTTTTATTTATGATTTTTTTTTTACATTTTTCTAACATCCTTTGATATGGCGTGCATCACTCTTACAACACAAAATAAAGCTACAGACAAAACAGCACTGAGCACCTACACCTTGCTGAGCAGCATGCTCACATAATTAAAGAACTTTTCACCGAAACGAAAAGCAAGATCCCCACCCACTGCACTGTCAGCATCCCTGGCCTCCCCTGGCATCCTGCAAAGCAAAATGGTAAGCCCATGACGATCTCATAAGCTGCTTGCTTGTCCCCACCGCAGGGTAAGGGCTGCGAGCCTCCCTGAACTGCCCACCCTGTGCCCACAGAGCCTAGTGCAGTGCCAGACATGGAATACTGCTAACGGGAGCACCCTGAGCCCTGTGCTGGGCTGCCCCATTCTGGGCCTCTCCCATGAGTACTGCTGGCTCCCACTGAGGGCCACCGTGCCCTGCAAAGGTGCCCACCAATCAGGCTGTTGCCTTGGTCCATGCACATGCCTGATCTCCAGGATAACCATTTCATACCTTCCGTCTGTTTAAATTCCCAGTGCCTCCTGCCCCATCCTTACTCACAGGATGCTTCCTACATCCCTGAGAAAACAGAAGCCACAGAAGAAAATTTCTCCCCACATCTACCGGTCTACCTGTATTGGCCTAAACATCCTCTTTCCCTCCTCCTCTGGGAATCACTGTCCTGGTTCCTGGCCAAGGCAAACCCTTCCGCGTGCACAGTAGGTCCCAGACCCTCTCACTGTCTCAAGCATGTGACTGCAGCAAGTTTCCCCACTGTTTCCTCTTTACCCATCATCTTTTTTTCCTCTCCCTTCTGGATCATTCCCTCCACCATGTGGACATACTATTGAATCTGGCAATCCTTTGTCAAGTTTAGTATCGGTAAATTTTGGAAGCCAGTGATTCTACTCTGAATAAACATCCCAAACAGAATCTCAGCGAGCTAAGGGGACTGTACATTGACGTTCACGGCAATAGTATCTTTGATCGGGGAGTTGGAGGCATCACAGGCAGGACGGGTGGGCACAAAATGGGGGATGCACACACAGCAAGGCGAACCATGCAGTGCGTTAAAGGGACACACAGCAGCATAAATAGATGTTAAAAATTGGTTGCTTACTTCAACTAAGAGGTAGGCATTTCAGAATGGATGAAAAAGCAAGACCTGACTGTATGCTACTTACAAAAAGGATACCTTAAATCAAAGCCACAGATGTAAAGTAAGAGTGGAAAGGAATAAGAAACCTGGTGTGGCTCTATTAATGACAGACAAAGTAGACTTCAAGGCAAAGGGTACTACTAGAGACAAAGAGGAACGTTTTATAATGATATAAGGATTAATTCATCAAGAAGATAGTGCAATATGAAATATATACATATACCTAGCAACAACTTTAAAATACCTGAAACATTGGGGCGCCTGGGTGGTGCAGTCGGTTAAGCGTCCGACTTCAGCCAGGTCACGATCTCGCGGTCCGCGTCAGGCTCTGGGCTGATGGCTCGGAGCCTGGAGCCTGTTTCTGATTCTGTGTCTCCCTCTCTCTCTGCCCCTCCCCCATTCATGCTCTGTCTCTCTCTGTCCCAAAAATAAATAAACGTTGAAAAAAAAAATTAAAATAAATAAATAAATAAAATACCTGAAACAAAAACATTCAAAACTAAAAGGCGATACAGATAAACCACAATTTCAATTAAAGTATTTAACACCCTTTTCCAGTAAATGGTACCATAAGTAAACATACAAAAGACGTGAAAGACACTCTCAACCAATTTGATCAAATTAATATTTATAGAACCTTCTGCCCAACAACTGTAGAATACATATTCTTTTCAGGAGCACATTCTGTGGTTACTAAGACAGACCAGATGCTGGAATAAAAAGCAAAATTCTGACCACAATGGTATTAAATCGAGATCCCCCGAAAAAAACAAGAACAATAAAAAAAAATCCCAAACGCTTGGAAATTAAACAACACACTTCTAATGAACTCAAACATCAGAGAAGGAAAATCACAAGGTGAGTTTTGAAATATTTTGCACTGAATGATAACGAAAATACAGCAAACCAAAAATTTCTGGATGCAGGTAAGTCCGTGTTTAGAGGGAAAGTTATAGTTTTATGTTACTTTATTAGAAAGGAAGATAGGTCTAAAGTCAATGATAGAAACTTCTAGATCTAAGTTTTTCAGAATCCAGGAAAAGAAGAGCAAATTAAGCTCAAGGTCATTAGAAGAAAGGATATAATAAAAATAAGAGTAAAAATCATTGAAAAAAACCAGATAAACATGGAGGAAAAACCAATAAAGTTATTAAGAAATCCAATAAGTGAGTCATAGACTAGGAGTCTTTATGGCCTGGATTTAGGCAAAGAGTTTTTAGACATGACACCAATAGCATGATCCATAAAAGAAAAGTTGATAAACTGTACTTTTTAATAACAACTAAAACTTTTGCTCAACAAGAGATACTGTGAAATAAAAAGGTAAACTCCAGACTGGGAGGAAATATTTACGAAGCATATATCTGATGAAGGATATCCAGATTATGTGAAGAACTCTCGAAACTCAACAGTAAGAAAACAACTCAAGTTGGTAAGTGGGCAAAGACTTGGTCAAACACTTCACCGTAGAGGACATACCGATGGCAAATAATCCCATAAAAAGGTGTCGAACACCACTGGCGATTGTGGAAATACAAATTAAAACCACAAGGAAATACTACTCTATGCCTCTTTTTTTTTTTTATGTTTATTCATTTTTGAAAGACAGAGAGAGACAGAGCACAATAACTTTTACGCAAACGTTTAGAGCAAATTCATTGACAGTCACCCAAAGCTGGAAATAGCCCAAATGTCCTTCAACCAGGGAGTGGATACATCATCTGTGGTACATTCACCCAGTGGAATATCACTCAGCGATAAAAGTAAACAAGCTATTGATATACGCAGCAGCATGAATGAACCTCGAGTGCATTAGCAAGTGAACTAATCCAGACTTGAGAGGCTGGTTAATGTATGACATCTGGAAAGGACGAAATTATGGAAATCACGGGGAAAGACGATACAGCAGCGGCTACTAGGGGCTATGGAGCAAGGGACGTGTTGATGACAAAAAAAAAAGGCAGCCTTAGAGAATTTTTTGTGGGGATAGAATTGTTCTATATCTTGATTGTGGTAGTGGTTACATTATTATGCATTTGTCAAAATTCGGAGAACTGGGCACCAATAAAGGGGACCTATATGTAGAGTAGAAACATATTAAATAAAAACTAGATAACTGCCTACAGGAGAAGGACGTGTGATAAAAGGGAAAAAAATAGCAAAATGAAAGACGGGTTCTCTTTTTTTAAAGGGGGTTTCTCACCCAGCGCAGAGCTCAATGCCCAGTACAGACCCCAAAGCAGGGCTCATGACCCTGAGATCAAGACCTGAGCTGAGATCAGGCGGCAGATGCTTAACTGACTGAGAGGGGTTTTAAATGGGTCAAGACTGGGGAGCCTGGGTGGCTCAGTCGGTTAAGCGTCTGACCAGCTCAGGTCATGATCTTGCAGCCCGTGAGTTTGAGCCCCGTGAGGTTCTATGCTGACAGCTCAGAGCCTGGAGCCTGCTTCGAATTCTGTGTCTCCCTCTCTCTCTGCCCCCTCCCCACTCACACTCTCTCTCTCTCTCTCTCTCTCTCTCTCGAAAATAAAGATTAAAAATAAACATTACAAAAATTTAAATGGGCCAAGACTGGTAATGTCCCATGAACATTACCATGACTGGTAATGGCCCCTATGGGCCAAAAAATAAAAACAAAACAAATATCCTAAACTTGTTGCTATTTCTTCCACTGAATAAAAAGCAAGAAAACAAAACTTCCTCGAACCTTACCATCCCCTCCAGCTATTTCTTTTTTCTCTTCTTCTTTAACTCTCTGTCTTTACTTCCTCTCCTAGTCTCCCCTGAATGAACTTACTCCTAGGGGGCGTTTACCCCACCACTCCATACAAACTGCTTTTCTGAACAATCACCGGAGACCCATGTTACTAGTCCAGTAATCTTCACTCCTCAATCACACAAGGACCGTACAAGAATGAAAATTATAGTGACAATATGGCTGGACCTTGAGGACATTGTGCTAAGTGAAATGAGTTAGGCGTAGAAAGACAAATACTGTATGGTCTCACTTATACGTGGAATGTAAAAAAAAGAAACTACATTTATAGGTACAGAGAGTAGGTTGGTGGTTGCCGGGGCTGAGGGACAGGGGAAATGAAGAGATGTTGGTCAAAGGGTATAAACTTCCAGTTATCAAATGAGTAAGTTCTGGGGATCTGATGTACAGCGTGTAGACTCTAGTTAACAATACTGTGTTGTATACTTGGAAGTTGCTAAGATAACGGATCTTAAATGTTCTACCGCCACCACACATATGCAGGCATGCGCACGCGCGCGCGCACACACACACACACACACACACACACACAAAGGGTAATTATGTGACATGATGGATGCATTAATTAACCTTATTATACCAATCGTCTCATAAATTTACGCAATGTTGTATGTCAATTATATCTCAGTAAAGCTGGAAAACCAAACGAAAATTACATGCCCATTTCACTTTTGAATGTAGATATAAAACCTTACAATTTTTTTTACATTTATTTATTTATTTATTTATTTATTTATTTATTTTTAAATTTTTTTTTTTTTTCAACGTTTATTCACTTTTGGGACAGAGAGAGACAGAGCATGAACGGGGGAGGGGCAGAGAGAGAGGGAGACACAGAATCGGAAACAGGCTCCAGGCTCTGAGCCATCAGCCCAGAGCCCGACGCGGGGCTCGAACTCACGGACCGCGAGATCGTGACCTGGCTGAAGTCGGACGCTTAACCGACTGCGCCACCCAGGCGCCCCTACATTTATTTATTTTTGAGAGACAGAGACAGAGCACAAGTGGGGGAGAGGCATAGAGACAATGAGACACAGAATCTGAGGCAGGCCCCAGGCTCTGAACTGTCAGCACAAAGCCTGACATGGGGCTCGAACTCATGAACCCGTGACATCATGACCTGAGCTGAAGTCAGATGCTTAACTGACAGAGCCACCCAGGCACCCTGAATGTAGATATAAAACCTTAAACAACATGTTGGCTAACTGAATCCAACTGTACTAAAAAAAAAAAAGTACACCACGATCAAGAAGGTTTTATCTGGGGGCGCCTGGGTGGCTCATTCGGTTAAGTGCCCAACTTCAGCTCAAATCATGATCTCACAGTTTATGAATTTGAGCCCCACATCAGGCTCTCTGCTGTCAGGGCAGAGCCGGCTTCAGATCCTCTGTCCCGCTTCTCTCTGCCCCTCCCCCACTGTGTTCCCCCTTCCCCTTTCAAAAATAAATAAACATTAAAAAAATAAGGTTTGGAGTGTCTGGGTGGTTCAGTCAGGTAAGCTTCTGACTTTGGCTCAGGTCATGCATGATCTCACGGTTCGTGAGTTCCAGATCCATGCTGGGCTCTGTGCTGACAGCTGGGAGCCTGGACCTGCTTCAGATTCTGTGTCTCCCTCTCTCTCTGCCCCTCCCCCCACTTGCATTCTGTCTCTCTCTCTCAAAAATAAATAAACATTAAAAATTTTTAAATAAAACATTTAAAAAGTTAAAAAAAAAGGTTTTATCTGTAAGAGTATACAGAGGGAAAATCATATGATAACCTTAATACAGAAAAGGCATTTGATAAACATCCACATCTATTTATAATTAAACACTTTAAGCAAACTAGGATAGAAGGGAACTTTCTTAACTTGATGTAGCTTATATTTGCAAATAACATATTTATTTACAGAAAATATTAGATTTAATGGCAAAGACTTAGATGAATTCCCTTTAAGATTTGGGACAAGCCAAAGTTGGCCACAATTACCACTAATTGATATCCTGCCAGTGCTCTAAGGAAATTTCAAAAAAGAAAGAAACAATTTAAGAATTGGGAAGTAAAGGATAAAACTAACATTACTTGTAGATGTTCGGTCCCTACAGGGACAAAAAAATCAATATACATGAGAGTTTAGTAAGGTTGCCAGATACAAGATTAATTTACAAAAATCAATAGCAATTTTCTACACCAGTAATAACCACCTAGAAAATATAATTAAAAATATAACATTCATGGGGCACCTGGGTGACTCAGTCAGTTAAGCATTCCACTCTTGATTTCGGCTCAGGTCATGGTCTTATGGTTCGTGAGTTCGAGCCCCACATTGGGCTCTGTGCTAACAGGGTGGGGCCTGCTAGGTGATTCTCTCTCCCTCTCTCTTTGCCCCTCCCTCACACATCCTCTTTCTCTCTCTCTCTCTCTCTCTGAAAAATAAATAATAAAACACTTAAAATATACATATATAACATTCATGACAGCAATAAAAACTCAAAAGTATCTAAGTAGTGACCAAAACTCAAAGGACTTCTACATGGAAAGGTAATCCGAACAAATGAGACATTCCATTTTGGATAGGACCGTATAATATGAAGATACTATTTCTCCCCCAAAGTTATCTACAAATTCAACACAATTCCAATTAAAAATCCAGTTGGACTTTTTGAGGAGCCCAATAGACTTACTCTGAAATATACATGGAGGAATAAAAATCCATAAAAATCTAGAAAGGAAGAGTGAAAAGGGAATTTTTCCCATTAAATACTAATATACAGTCACAGTCACTGTAATAAAGCTGTGTGGTTGGTACAAGAACAGACAAACACACCAAAAAAAACCAGACCCAGCGAGCTCAAAAAAGAGACGGAGGTATAGCAGGAACTTCACAGAAGATTTGTGGAAGGGTCACAGAGTTTAGTAGGTGGCTTTAGGAAAACTGGCCCAGCACAGAAATCTGGGTCCCATTATTTTTTTTTCTTTTTTTAATTTTTTTTTTTAACGTTTATTTATTTTTGGGACAGAGAGAGACAGAGCATGAACGGGGGAGGGGCAGAGAGAGAGGGAGACACAGAATCGGAAACAGGCTCCAGGCTCCGAGCCATCAGCCCAGAGCCTGACGCGGGGCTCGAACTCACGGACCGCGAGATCGTGACCCGAGCTGAAGTCGGACGCTTAACCGGCTGTGCCACCCAGGCGCCCCTGGATCCCATTCTTATACCACATGCAAAAATGGGCTCCAGATGAACTAAAGAGCCAAATGTCAGAGATAAGCTATTGAGTTTAAATGTGAAAGAATCTCTTGCTATCCTACGGATGGGGAAAGACTTCTTAAGACTTCCGAAGTTCAAAAACCAGAAAGGAAAATAAAAAGTGGATGAATTCGATCACATCAAAATGAAAGATTTCTGTTTTAAAAAGGGCACCGTGGCTGGTTAGAGACAACTCAACAGAATGGACGAAGACAGCGTACAGTGTTTTAAAAAAAAAAAACAAAAACAAACAACGAAAAAAGAATATCTGGAATAGATAATCATCAAAAAAGGAAACTGGAAAGATGAAGAAATACATGAACGATGGCTCAACCTCATTAATAAACAGGAAAATGCAAATTACATTGAGAATGCAACAGCTAGATTGGCAGGAAATAATAACAATGAAATAAGCAAGCTGGCCAATCCTTAAAAGCTGGCTAGGGAGAGAACAGAGGTCAATGGGAATTTTTAAGCATGCTTGTGAGCAGCTAACCTGTACACGCACACACTGGGGGGGGGGGGCGGTTATTTGCATTTTCATGCTAAGGCTGCATACATCTGCATACCCTAGGGGGCAGTAACCCTCCCCTAGGTACATGTGCTTGAAAAATAAGAGTGCAGCCACCCCAGTGTTCTACCATAACAATAGCTTGGGGGCACCTGACTGGCTCAGTCAGTTGGGCATCCGACTTCGGTTCGGATCACGATCTCACAGTTCGTGAGTTTGAGCCCCGCATCTGGCTCTGTGTGGACAGCTCAGAGCCTGGAGCCTGCTTCATATTCTGTGTCTTCTTCTCCCTCTGCCCCTCCCCTGCTCTCTCTCTCAAAAATAAATAAACATTAAAAAAAAAAAATAGCTTGAATTGACCGCAGGCCCACTGACAATAGAACAGATAAATAGATTGTGGGACATCCACTGGATGAAATGAACTGGAACACATGGCAATGTGGATGAGTTAGAACATACTGTTAGATGAAAAACCAGTCCTACGAGACCAGTATGATTCCATTTCTTATAAAATTCAAAACCAAGAACAGCCAAACAATTTGTAGGGATACGTAAGAGATAAAATGATAAATAAGAATGAAAATCCTGGAACAACAAGTGCAAATCTGGCTGGTGGTAACCCCTGGGGAGGGAGAAGAGAAAGTCAAGAGAGGGGCAGGCTGGTGATGTTCTAGTTCAGACAGTGGAGGTGTGTGTGGGTGGGCAGGATAGGCTCATTGGTGTTTATTATTATTTTAAGGCACATATAAAATACATATTTGAATTTAATAGAGATTAAAGTGTTAAAAGTAATTAGAGTCCCCAGAACAAGAGAAAATGAGAGAGAGAACACTACAGTGTCCCAACTCTATATGGCAGCCTTACAAAACACCGCTGGTCTGGACCAAACAGGACACTTGGAAGATAAGAAAAAGACAGTAATCCCCAAAGAAATGACCAACGAATACAGACGGGCAAGTTAGAGATGACCAAACTGAAGAGGCTAATAGGTATGCAAAGAGGTGGTCAAAATCATTAGTATGATGTTGGGATGAGCACTCGGTGTTGTATGGAAACCAATTCGACAATAAATGTCACGTTAAAACAAAAACAAAAACAAAATTAGTATGAAAAATGCGTCTGAGAGCAACGAGGAAACAATGTTACACTCATTGAATCTGCAGAATGGAAGAGCTACTTTAAAAATCAAGACTCAGTTGGGGAAGGAGGGCTAACTTTTCCTGGGCCTCCAGACTCCAGTAGCAGGCCGACTCCGGCCTGTCATCTGCACTTGGATGTCTAGGAGGTTCTCAGATGGAGCATTTCCAAACTGAGCTCTTGACCTTCCCTCTCCCCAACCTTCAGCCACAGCCTTCCCCAGCTCGGGGGACAGAGACTCCATCCTGTCGAGTGCTTGGGCCAAAACTCTGGGCATAGATCTTCCTCCCAGCACTCAATCCACGTGCATGGCCAGCCAGCTCTAACTCTCAACGTACATCTCGCCTCTGACCCCTTCTCCCGCGTCCGCTGCTCCCACCCCGGTCCAGGGCTCCGGCCATCTCTCCAGGCATGTTGCCCTCCTTCTGCCTTGGGTCCATAGGTCTAGTTTTCAAATAGTGCTGAAGGAAGCTGCTCAAAACATATCCTTGTGTATTCCTGTGTTCAGCAACCTCCCCCAAGCTCCGAATATAAAAACCAAAGCCCTTAAATGGCCAATAAATGTGCCCCCGCCCCCAGCTCTGACCTCATCTCCCAGGTCTCTGCCTTTGCTCCCTCTGCTTCAGCCATTCTGGCCTCCTTGTGCCCGTCAAGCCCACCGGGCACACTCCCTCTGCAGGGCCCCCACTTGCTCTTCTCTCTGGCTCTACTGCTTTTCCCTCGGAACCCACACCTGCTTCAGGCATCTCCTCGAATGTTACCTCCTCCGAGATGCCCCCTCCCCATTCCTATCTATCCTTCATCTCTGTTCCACTTTTGTCCATTCGGCCATGATTCCCTGGCAGACACATATTTCTCTGTTTACTAGTGGTCCGGACTGAGTTGCGTCTCTCCCCCAAATTCATACGTTGAAGTTCAAAGCCAGGGCTTCGAGGTAAGACTCCATCTGAGATTGTGGCTAAGGTGCTTTGAAGCCACTAGATATGCAACAGTTGAGGCACTGACCTGGGGAGGGAGGGGGCTTTGCCCAAGTGCCCCATCCTACAGCAACAACAACAGAACTCAGGCTCCTGTCCTGCCTTCCTATCCCACAGAAGCCACCCACAAGGAGCCTGGCTCTCTTCTTCCTTTCCCAGAGCCCCGCCCAGGAGCCTTGGGCCTGTCGGAGGGGAGGACGAGGACTCTACAGAGCACATAAGGAAGGGCGCCTACCGCAATGAAGGGCCTGTTAAGTGCGTTCTCCTCTCCCACTAACTTCTAGTACATCGTTAGTGACGTGTGACGCTGGGGGGAATTTGGGCTAGCACGTTTTTGGCAAGAAATAACAAGAGGTAGGACTTTTAAAGTGCTTACTCTGTGCTGGGCGTTGCTTTACGAGAGTTTACACACAGGCGCATATTTAGTCCTTACAGCAGCTCGATGAAGGAGGCTTTGCCCACTTTGGATCTGGACCCAGGCAGCTGCCTCCACTCTGCCTTGCTGGCGCCCTCACTGTAAGAGGCAAGGACGTGTCCGTGGCTCCTTGGCCCTGCGGAGTTAGAGACGCATCCGGGACAGGCGTGCCAGAGTTGGTATAGGTCCTGGCTCTGCCACTCCTTGGCTGGATAACTTCAGTGAAGTTACTTACCCTCCCCAAGCCTCAGTTTCCTCATCTACAGAGTGGGCCTGCTGTTGGGGACAAACTTAGGAGATGCCCAAAGATAGCACTCACTAGATGCGGGCTGCTGTCGTTGTCGTCAGCCTCAGACCTGGAAACTGCCTAGGGGTCCCGAGGAACAGACAATTTACAAAGGGTGGCAGACCCTGCCAAGGAGGACGCCAGCCGGGGTACGGAGAGTGCCGGCTGGCCCCCGGCAAAGGCAACAGAGGGCGCTGGGTGGAGATACAGAGCAAGAGAAGAGTAGGAGTAATGGCCACCCCTCCGGCCTGCTCAGAGCCAAGAGGCCGCTGTGGACCCGGCAAGTTCCCAGGCCGCCTCTGTCAGCCAGGGCTGCGAGGCCACCTCAAAGAGGGAAGAGCAGGGGCAGTGGGTCAGGCCGTGCACACCTCCATCTGGGTGCCCCTGATTCTCCCCTTCACACTTCTGTCTCTTCACACGCCTATACTCCCATGTCACAATTCAGCCTCCCTGTCCCCTCCCCAGCCAGAGGGGTCTCCCGTCAGAGGGCACCTGCCCAGGGATGTCCTAAAGAGAGGGCCAAGCCCCTGCATCACCTGTGCTCCTGGTGGCCTCATACTGCCTGGCATACAAAGAGTGCTCACTAAATGTGTGGTGATCGCGGCATATAATTTATACTTACTCAACACCTGCTGTTTGCCAGGCAGTGCTGGGCACGCTTTGGGGCCATAAGTGTATCGACGCAAGTCACTGACACCGTTGGAAAGGCCATATGGGGTGGGGACGGGGACACAGAAAATTTCAGAACAGTGTCACCTAACACAACCCCAAGGGCCAGGGGGCCAGAGCGGTCAGGGAAAGTTCCCAGGGGAGATGGTGCCTCTAATCCAATGCCCCACTTATAGACGAGGAAACAGAGCTCACAAAGGAAGAGGGACTTTTCCAAGTTAATGACAGCATGTCAGTGACGAAGTCAGGGCTGAAAAGCAGCTGTGCTAGGCCCTGGCCACCTAGCCCCTACTGCTCCTTCCAGAGAAAGGCTTCTCAACCTCACTACTGACATTTGGGCCTGATCGTTCTTTCTCGTGGGTCCCGTCCTGTTCGTCGCAGGATGTTCAGCAGCATTCCTGGCCTCTACCCACTAGATGCCAGTAACACTCTCTCCTCAGTTGCGACAATCAAAAACGTCTTCCGACATCACCAGATGGCCACTGCGGTGCCACACTGCCTTCAGCTTGAGAGCTACGAGTCTAGAACTTAGGAAATCCGGACTGCGAGAAGAGACACGGCAGCCAAAGTCAAGTTTGGGGCACAGATGTGGACAAAAAGGTCTGGTGTTAGGCTTGCAAACAAGCACCAAGGATTACCAGCCCAGGGTCACTTTTTACTGGTGTGCCCTACCCCTGGAGTCCCTTAGGTTTGAATTCTGCTTTTAACTTTTCCAAAGTGCTTTAGTTCACTACACCCCTGGGAAGCGGGTAGGGGAAAACATGCTTTTATCCTAATTCTACAGATGAGGAAATTAAGGCTCAAGAATGTTAAAGGCGCCAAAGTCACCCAGTAAGCTAGTGGCCAGACGAGGCTGGGACTCCCCCCACGGAGTCACCCAGAGACACACACTGACAGGAGACTCAGGACAGACAGAGGACCTCTCAGCTTCAGCAGCTACTTCTAGAAGGCTGCATCCCTGGAACCCAGATCTATTAGTTCCTAACAATCCCAGGGGCATTGTAACTCTGGTGTCTCACAGATGGGAACTACGGAAGCTCAGGGGGGACAAGAGACACACACACAACGACACGCAGCCCCATCTAACAGTCCCTTAGACACCGCCTGGCCAATGGGCCTTCCAGGCACTTAAAGGACATCACTCCCCATCAACACGGAACATCTGGAACGTCTAACCCTCGCCCTCTGATGCAGGGAGGCCTGTTTCAGTGAGAGAATGTCTTCAACCACGAATCAGTCCTGTTAGTGCCAGTAATCACTCCATTGCTAATCACTGGTGATGCCAACGGCTCACAAAGTTTGCACATTTATTACATGCCAAGAATGGTGCTGGAGGCCTCAGAGCCCCACTGACTAGTTACAAGTCTGCCACGGCCCACTTCACAGGTGATGAAACCGAGGCTCAGAAAGGGTAAGGAAGCTTGACCGCCAGCACGTGTGGGTGGCAGGATCCCAGCTCAGATTTGGCGGACACGGAGGCTCCGCTCCTCCCACCGCCTCAAGACACCACAACTCCAAAGGGCACAGGTGGCTAACTGTACCAGAAAGGAGGCACTCTGTTCGAGCCTGAAGCGGGTTTTTTGGGGTTTTTTTTAGCAGGTTGAATAAAGCGTCGGTAGTCTCGGGCATACTATCCACCTTGCAAAGAAATCCCTTTTTCCTTAGACGTCACCAAGGCAAATTTCACAGGCCCACACCTGGGAGTTGGGATCAGGTAGGAAGGTTTTGCAGTACCAAGTAGAATGAGGCCACTAGTCCTCCTGGCCCCTGGTGGCCCCACAACGGTCCAGGAAATGGGGAAGATGGATGTAGGGGCTATGGCTTCCCTGAGCACCAACCACCATCCACACCCACCGAAGACTCCAGGTGGGCAAAAGATAGGGTATACAGGATAGGCTAGTGGCCTGTGGGAGGCGCGGGTCCTCAGGGGATGCTCATCCCCCATCTCACCCCAAGCAAAGGCATTTCCCATTCATAGATTCCCCAGCCAGGGTCACCATCCAGACAAGTGCAGGCCCAGCGTGGGCAATTTTCCTCTCCAAGTAAAATTTAAAGCTCAAGGTGGCACCTCTCAGAACCACCTTGATCACATCCCTTCTCTTTGGGTCCCACGAACTCACCTAGAAAAGGTGTGATGGAGCCTGATGGCTTCTTCGGGGCACATAGCCGTGGACCTCAGGTAAAGAGCCGGCTCTGGGCTCTGAAGGCAAAATGGAGGAAGGGCCTTGCTTCAAGCCCTTGTGCCCTGTCCTGCCCTCAGAGGAGTTTGGGGGCACATCCTCAGGCTGGGGCGGGGGGGGGGGCGCCGGGTGGTTCAGAGGCAAGGACAGGTTCTTCCTCCCTCTCCTGCTTGGGTCTCTGAGTTTCAGTCCCAGGAGCTGGAGCCTGGCAAGGTCAGCAGAGTGCTGAGGCAGGCAGAAAGCCCGTCCTCCTCTGAGAGGACAGCAAGGGAGTGTAGGTGACAGAACAGGACAGGCTGGCCCCACCGTGCAGAGGTACTGGGCTGCAACTGCCTCTTTGGATCTGGGGGGGGGGGGGGGAAGGGAAAGTTACAGCCCTGGGGGGTCAAGGTCCCCTTCAGAATGGGTGTGCCCTAAAGGGGCTTCTCCTCTTAACCTGCCCAGAAGTCTTAGGGAGGTGCCAAAGGTTGGGAAGCAGCTGGAAGGGCTCCGGTCAGGGGTCCCAGGGTGACTGCCCACTGTCTGATTTAAGAGTAGGTCTGTCTCCTCAATTAATATTTTATTGGGACAGAAATGTGGTGCCGAGGATTTGGTTACCGAGCCCCTGGGCCTGAGCCTAGGGAGGGGGAACTGGATGTGGGCAGGGGGCGAAAGGGGCAACCCCCGTGATGTGGCTGAGGTCTCCTATCATTCGCCATCATAAGGCACCCTGGGCTGAGGATCCTTCCTGTCATCTACACCCCGAGCCACCTCCCCACCAACGGGCGGGCGGCCCAAGCCGGCTGTGCTCACCCGGGGTGGCTCGGACCTGCCGGCCTAGAATGGCTCAGGGTGTCAGCAGGCATCTCGCTCATGCCCACCCTAGCGCCGCAGTCCATCCCCTCCGGTGCTCCTTGGAGCCCCAGGCCTCTCCATCCCCTTAGTTCCAGGCCCAGCCCTCAGGAGTCGGGAGGGGGCAGCGGCTCTGGAGGCCAGAGCCGCGGAGCGCAAAGTGCCCGAGGGCCTCACCTCGCGGGGCCCCGCAGACCCGCGCCCGGGAGCGCGACTGCTGCTCCCTCCCTACACACTGCTGGCCCCGGCGGAGGGGCGGATGGCCACGCGTTACCTTCCATGGACATGGGCTCCAGGATGCCGAACTGCTTGAGGACGGCGATGAACAGCAGCACCACCACGGCCATGGCGCACAGCTCCATGCCCTGGATGCCCATGGCGACCCGGGCTGCCTGGGGCCGGGGCGTGCCCCTTGCCCGCGCGTGCCTCGGGAGGCGCCGGGGCCAGTGCAGCCCGCCCGGCCTCTGGGGGAGGCCGCGGCTCACATCCCCCGGCAGGCGGGGCTGCGGGTGTCGACGGGGCCGAGGCCCCGCGAAGGGCGGCGGCGGCGAACTGGGCAGGCCGGGAGGTTGGACGCGGTGCGGCGGCAGAGCCCAAGCGCAACTTTCCGAGTCAGCCGGCAAACTTCGAGGCGCGGCGGCGACGGCGCGGAGCGCAGCTCGGGCGGCCGGCGCGGGCCAGAGACGCCTCCATGGCCGGCGTGGGCGCCGCGCCTCTTTCGCCCCCTCTCCAGCCCCGCGGGCGCGGGGACACGGGGGCGCGGCGACACGGGGGCGCGGCGGCTGCGGGGGTCCCGGGTGCTCCCGGCCGCCCCAGCCTCCATCGCTCCCCGCGCGCTCATTGGCCTAGGCAAGGCGACCACCCGGGGAGGCGTCCCCGGCGCGCCCCCCCCTCCCGCGCGAGCCCGGGAAGGGGCGGAGGGAGGTGGCCCCGCCCCTCACAGCCCAGCCCCCTGACCGAGCCTGGCGCACAGCCATCGCCACCCGGCCATCCCCCCCGGAGGCCGCGCGGTCGGTGGTTTTACCCAACTGCCCGTACAAGGTGGGGGCTGAGTGGCTGGGGAGGGGGGCCGGAGGCCGGAGAGGAAGGGAGCCGCTCTGTGCGGGGAGTCGGAGCTCCAGTCTCCTGGCGGAGGGGTGCAGAGCCTGGCCTCCGCCGCTCACCGCCCCGCGGGCCAGCGCAGAGCGGGCCTTCGGGGGATCGGGGAAGCCCTCTCTCCCTGGGGTATTTCCCACACCATCAGCCCTCGGCTCGAGGTTGAACTTGGCCCTGGTCTGCCGCCCGTTGAAAATAGAAAAGTTGGTATCCAAAGTTATCCAGTTCTGGAAACCCGTGTGCGCTCCAGACTTTTGGAGGGAGTGTGGGCTTTGGTATTAGAGACTACAGAACTGAGTTTCACTCTTGGTTTTGCTGCATGACCTTGGTCGAGTCACGGACTTGCGGACTCCTCCACACGGAGGGGCTGGTGCCTGCCTGCCTTTCCGGATGTGGGAAAGAGCTAAGCGGATGCCAAGTGCACGGGAGTGCGAATTCGTTTGTGGATCGCTCTCTTCCTGCCCAGGGGCGATGTGTAGGAAAGGAAGGAGAAAGGAAGGGGAGAGGTGGGGGCGTGGCAGGGCGGAGCCCGGGATCCACCAAGTATCCGAACTCCCGGACCTGAGGGCGGAAGCCGTGGCTCTCTGCTGCCCTCCGGCGGGCGCTGCACTCCCCAGGTGTCCTCACCAACCCCCAGCTGAGACCGCGGGAAGAGCGGGCTGCTGTGAACACCAAGTTCCTCAGTTCGCCCGGTGCTTTAGGAAATCCAGCCCCGCTCCACGCCTGTTTGGACCTAGAGTCTGAAAAATGGTAGCTTCCATTTATGAACCTCTGCCACCCACTCGGTCATTCGTTCGACAAATACTGAACGGGTGATGCTCCCCAGGCACAGAGCTCGGCGCCCGGGTGGGGTGGGAAATCCAGCGTGCACGGCCGGCCGAGGGTCCTTCTGGAGCTGGCGTCCGTGAGCCAAACCTTTAGGTTTACTTGTAATCCTTAAGGGCTCCCCCTGGGCGTTTCTCTTCCCCATTTTACAGTTCAGGAAACCGAGGGCTAGAGGACGGACTGGGGAAGACGCACAGGTGGAGCGCAGGCCTCCCGGATTCTAGCAGAGGCTGACGCAGCCTAACGCACGGTTCCAGTGGAAACGGAGGTGAGAGGCTGCCGGGTGTCTTCTGGCCTATGTAGTTCAATCTCACTATTTAACACACCTTAGTTAAAAGTCTGTTATTGCAGACATTTTTAAGGAACTGTAAACGCACAGCTTTCAATTGCATTTATGTGGGCATGCGGTGAGTTTTCACTGACCAAAGAGGCAAGAGTTCCAAGCAGAGATGCTAATGATCGCCCGAGAAACGCGGCGCTGTTGGAGCACATGAGTTGCTAAAGTGTGTAAGTCTGGAAAGGCTCAAGAGCCTCCTGCACTCTAATTTACACACTTACGTGCTGAGCAAAATCTAGCCTGTGTCCCAGCTAGTTGCCACCAATCCTCAATCAATGGTCTGGTGGAAAGTACATTAACCTCTCTAAGCCTGTTTCCTAAAATGGGGATGATAATCCCACCTCTCCAGGGGCTTGTAGGGGATCAAGTGAGACAAGGGCTGGCCTGTGTCACAGGCTCTGATGGCCCCTTATGATGTGTTCTCGGAGCTGGGTGTGTACAGGGTGCCAGGTGTGAAACAGAGAACTGGGCAAGCAAAGGAAGGCATATGGAGGGTCCTCCTGAGGCTGGCCCACCCCTGCTCCCCTGCCTCAGTTTCCCCTGGTGTTCCTGAGCATCTTCCCCGTGAAAGCTTCAATGGCTGCTCATAAACACTGAGCTATAAATGAGACATCGATCCCCTGGCTATGCAGTGTAAAATATTAACGATGCCTAAGTGGATACCAGGGATGAGAGCAGAATGTCCGCTCGGCATTAGCAGCCTGGGCCATGGGCCTAATGGATGGGAAACTGACTCCCCTGCTCTCTCACTAGCTTGGGGCCTGCCAGCTCTGGGGCCAACCAGGTCCACTGAGGCTGGGTTGATGGCCCTATCACACTCCCCTCTTCCACAGGACCTGGACAGGGAAGCTGGCAGACAAGCCCCCAGGCCCCATACATCCTCCCCACACCCACGAAGTGCCAGGCCAGGCCTTTCCCAGCTGCCTGTAGCTCCCCTTCTAAAGGGTCATTTGCCCCATCCCTAACATCCCCCAAGTGCCTCCTTCAGCCGGGAGCACACTGGGTGTTGACAGTGTTCCCTGCTGGCTCCCTGCCTTGGGGAATGGGGCAGGCTTAGGGGAGGGGCACATATGGAGAAATCTCTGCAGTGCAGGGTGCTGAGAGCTGCTGTAGAGGTAGGGAAAGATGAGGGGCAATGTGGAGGGAGCAGTCGCTCTACCCCAGATGATAGTAGAAGGCTGGGGAGTCCTGAGCCCTCACTCGAAGACCTCAGGGTGTCTGGGAGGCTCTGAGAGGCCTGGTGTCCTGGTCCAATTTAGCAAGTTTTTAGCAACTCAGCCTCAGCTGTTTTGGGGTGGGCTGGGACATACCCCAAACCAAGCCTTGCATCCTGCACCTAAGGTCATGGTCTTCCTATGCCTAGAATACTGATACCGCTGCAGCTCTGCCTCCAGGAAGCCTCCCCAGATTATACCAGCCCTGCATCAACCCCCTTCTCCTCAGAAGCCCCCCCCCCCCGGCCTCTGCTGCCTGAGCCATGCCACTCTGCTGTGTTTGGGCTGTCTGCCCAGACATCTTCCATGCCGTCCCGTGCTTCTCCTTTCTCACCACAGCTGTACTGTCAGCTCCTGTGGGTTGGGACCCTGTCAGTTTGACCAACATTCATTGGTTGCCCCAGCCTACTGACTACCTAGCTGCCTAAGGATTTCAAAAGGTTTTTTTGACTTTTAAGAGAGGGATTGGACTTCACACATACTGTTTGAGGGACCCGTTCCCGGCAAACAGCCCAGCAAGTTGTTCCTGTCTCAGCCCTCCCGGAGAGCAGGCCACCCTTGGTTCTAGGACATTCTCCTGGGCAGACCAGACATCACTCAACTTACTTCTCCTTCTCATATTTCATAGGAACCAGACAAGAGTGCCCTTGGAATTCCACATCCCAAAGAAACGCCTCTAGGACTCCTCCCCAAGGGTGTCCCAAGGCTCTTCAGATGCAGCGCTTACAAAGCTGAAGTATCAACCTTCCCCCAAACCTGCCCTTCCTTCAAGCTCCCCGTCCTAGGGGCTCAGTCCAAAACCCTGGTCTAGACCGGAATCTTCCTGGGCCATTGCTGCGCAGTCTACCAACACACCTTGGCACTGTGCGCCTTTCTCACCCCTCTGCTCCACTGCCCCCAGGCTGGCCATGCCATTGTCCCTTTCTCCTGGACTCGTGATGCCAACCATCAATAGAGTGACCATCTCCACTCTGTCCTCCTCCTATCTCTTCCCCCCATTCAGCTACCAGAGTGGTCATCTCAAGATGGACATCAGGGCCTGCTTTTCCCTTGCTCACAACCCCTAGTGGCTCTCTGACTCGACCCTGGTTATGTTTGCCTGGATTCGACGACAGCCGTCCAATTTCCTTTGTGGAACGCCTTGCTCCTGCCAGCCTCAGGCCAGTGATTTCGGAGATTTGGGGATATAACTGGTCAATCACCACCAATTCCTCTTTTCCCACTGCACACCACCCCTCCACTGCCACAGGGATTGGTTCAAGAATGGGTACCAGCTGGGGGCCAAGACAATGACAGACCTCCATGAGTGGCCCTGGGACAAGCAGGAAAGAGGCACTCTCTTTCACTATGGTAGCTAAATGGCCACCCTGCCACCATGTGGGGACAGCAAGCTGGAGAATGAGGTTATTTCTTGAGAAAGCAAGACGAGTAAATAGCCCAAGTCCAGTTGACAATGTTATATGCCTTGACCCAGCTGTGCCTGATGGCACAGCTAAACCCGTATCTTTCAGTTACAGGAGCTAATAAATCCCCCTACTGTTGCTTAAGCCAGTGTGAGTTGGGTTGCTGTTCTTTGCAACCAAAAGGGTCTTGATCAATGTAACCCCCATTGCTCGCAGAACAGAGACCAAAATCCTTAACACGGCCCATAAGGGCAGCTGACATTTACTAAGCACTTACTACGTACCAAGCACTTCAACACCACTCAGCTTCTTCATTTCTCGCAGCTCCCAATAAGGTAGGGATCTGATAAGGGGAAGAGATCGAAGCACGGAGTGGTTCATTCTTTGCTTAAGGGCACACAGCAGATAATACACAGCGTCAGGGTTTGAACCCCAACGATCCAGCTCCACAGCCTCCGATTTTAATTCAATCCTGCCATGCCCCACTAGACCAGTGTGGTTGGGCCCTTCCTCTCCTTCCTGCTCACATGACCCCAGCCATGCTTGCAGCTACCTGAGTGGGCCCCACTCTCCCACCTCTGCATCTCTGGGCATGCTCTTCCCTGAGCCATCAATGCTCTTCTTCCTCCTCCTCTTCCTTTTCACCCAGCTAATTAGTGCCTACTTATCCTTTGGTTCTCGGCTTAAGCATCACTTCTGCCGAGTAGCTTCCTTGACCTGCTCCCCCTTATTAGTCTCCACCACACCCCCCCATCCTCTTCCCTCTTTATAGTTCTCACTGTGTGAGTGTAGCTATTTCTTTCTGTGTTCATTTATTTGTTTCTGTTCTCCCACTGGATTGTAAACTTCCTGAAGGTATAAGTATTACCTGCCTCAACGAATTTATGAAATAATTAATGGAATATCAGGTGATGCTTTTCCTCCGACTATTTTAGCAGAGGCTATCCTGGTGTCACTAGCAGGAGCACTGGACTGGGAGTCCAAGAGAACCAGGGCCAAGTCCCTAGTTCCAACCCTAACCTGTCAGCAGAGTTGGCTAAGGCACACCACCGCTCTGAGCCTTCCTTTCCTTCTTTTAAAATGTGGCCACTTGGGGGCGCCTGGGTGGCGCAGTCGGTTAAGCGTCCGACTTCAGCCAGGTCACGATCTCGCGGTCCGTGAGTTCGAGTCCCGCGTCAGGCTCTGGGCTGATGGCTCAGAGCCTGGAGCCTGTTTCCGATTCTGTGTCTCCCTCTCTCTCTGCCCCTTCCCCATTCATGCTCTGTCTCTCTCTGTCCCAAAAATAAATAAACGTTGAAAAAAAATTAAAAAAAAAAATGTGGCCACTTGATGACATTTACCTGCCTGTCAGTAAGCTCTGAGAACCTGACAAGCTGATGGATGTGAAAACATCCCAAGACAGGCATGATGGGCCCTGTTCCCGGAGATGCTCCTTCCTCAGAGCCAGGACAACCTAGGAAGTGACACCAAAGGAGCCTACTTCTCTTTGCTTTATGGTATTGCCCAACTCTTCCAATCAAACACACTTCCGGGGGCCACACAGAACCCATCCACACAGTCTCTGCTCTGGCCCAACTTCAGATGAAATGTCGGAGGTTTGTGGCAACAGGTAACAGAAAACCTCCATTCCTTTAGCTTAACCCATAAGGGACTGTACAGTGTCACACACAGAAGTCCAGCAGGAGGGTGGCACCAGGGACAATCAGCTCAGATCCAGTAGTATCATTAAGGACCTGGGCTCATGTATCTACCTACATACACCTCCAGCCTCAAATCATCAACCTTACTCCTGCTCCCCTCATGACCACAAGATGGATGCCTAATTCCAGACATCACATCCTGACATGACAATGTCCTGGGAAAAAAGAAGGGACCATCTCTTCCTATGTTTCCTTTTTTATAGTGAAGAAGACTTACCCATTAACAACTGGGTTAATTCTTCTCATGAACAATTCCTCATGTTTCATGGCCGGAATTATTTCACATGCGATGCCTAAATCTGTTGTCAGTGAGAGGAATGAGACCACCACTGCAGGAGAATCTGCTAGCTCTCCACCAAAACTCATTCTCCTCTCTTCTACAGCAAAAAAAGTATTAACTAGACACATGTTTGCCCAGTGGTGACAGCATTTCTCTGACCCCTTTGTAATCAGGTGTGGCCATGTGACTAAATTTTTGCCGGTGGAAGTAATGGGTGCTGCTTTGGGGATGGAGGCCCTAAGTCAGTGAGTGAGTCTCTAACTCATTCTGTCTTCTCTTTTCCTACTGGCTAGAACCCAGACATGTCAATGACCAGCCTCAGCCATGTAGATCACGACAAGTCTGGAAGGGGAGGAGAGAGTGGAGCCATAAGATGGAAGGGACTTGGGTCCCTGAATGACCGCATGGAACAGAACTGCCCACCAGCCTGGAACACTCCCCCTGAGATGTTAAGGGAGAAAGAAATAAACTTTAAAAAACTCTCTTAAAGTAAGAGAGAAATGAGTTGAGAGCTGGCTATTTTGAAAATAGAGGTAGAAGGGAAGAGGGAGACACCATATACAATGTTGAAAAATTACAATGAGCCACCATATACAATGTTGGCTTCACAATGTTGGAAAAGCAAACACTTTTTTTTTTAAATTTTTTTTTCAACGTTTATTTATTTTTGGGACAGAGAGAGACAGAGCATGAACAGGGGAGGGGCAGAGAGAGAGGGAGACACAGAATCGGAAACAGGCTCCAGGCTCTGGGCCATCAGCCCAGAGCCCGACGCGGGGCTCGAACTCACGGACCGCGAGATCGTGACCTGGCTGAAGTCGGACGCTTAACCTACTGCGCCACCCAGGCGCCCCTCAATAACAAACTTCTTTTTTCTTTTTATTTTTTTAAAATTTTTTTAATGTTTATTTTTTTTTAATTTTTTTTTTTTAGCGTTTATTTATTTTTGAGACAGAGAGAGACAAAGCATGAATGGGGGAGGGCCAGAGAGAGGGAGACACAGAATCTGAAACAGGCTCCAGGCTCTGAGCTGTCAGCACAGAGCCTGACGCGGGGCTCGTACTCACGGACCGCGAGATCATGACCTGAGCCGAAGTCATCCGCTTAACCGACTGAGCCACCCAGGCGCCCCTAATGTTTATTATTTTTGAGAGAGAGAGAGAGAGAGAGCAAGCAGGGAAGGGGCAGAGAGAGAGGGAGACACAGAATTGGAAGCAGGCTCCAGGCTCTGAGCTGTCAGCACAGAGCCTGATGCGGGGCTCGAACTCATAGACTACGAGATCATGACCTGAGCTGTATGTAGTTGGCCACCCAACCGACTGAGCTACACAGGCACTCCTCTTTTTTTTTGTTGTTGTTGAAAAAATTTATATTTAGAGTTAGCCAGCTGGACTCAGTTTAGATGATCCCAATTTTGTGGGCAACGTCCAAAGCATCATAGTCAAGAGCCAGTCGAACATATGCTTTCTTTTCTCCACCGGGCCTGATCAGAGTGTTGACCTTGGCCACGTCAATGTCATAGAGCTTCTTCACAGCCTGTTTGATCTGGTGCATGTTGGCCTTGACATCCACAATGAACACAAGAGTGTTGTTGTCTTCTATTTTCTTCATGGCTGACTTGGTAGTCAGGGGGAACTTGATGATGGCACAGTGGTCAAGCTTGTTTCTCCTGGGGGTGCTCTTTCAAGGATATTTGGGCTGCCTTCAGACACAGTATCTTGGGCCATCGGAATGTAGGTGACGTGCGGATCTTTTTTTTATAACTGTGGATGCCTTTCAGCACTGCTTTCTTGGACTTCAAAGCCTTTGCTTTGGCTTTGGCTTTGGCTTTGGGAGGGGCAGGGGCTTCCTTCTTCACCTTCGGCGCCATCTTCGTGAAAGGGTTCAATAAAAAATTTCAAGGCGTGCCACGAAAGAAGAAAATGTGACTCATGCTTAAGGGAAAAAAAAATAGCCAATAGAAGCTATCTCTGAGCATTGCTAGATGTTGAATTTAGCAGATAAAGACTTCAAAGCAGCTATTATGAATATATTCAAAGAACTAAAGAAAGTCATTTTTAAAGACATAAAGGAAAGTGTGACTGATGACTTAGTGGATGAAGAATCTCAATGTAGTGGCAGAAAACATAAAAAAACTGGATGAAAATTCTGAAGATGGAAAATGAAATAACTGAAATTTTAAAATTCATTAGAAGGGGGGTGCCTGGGTTGCTCAGTCGGTTAAATGTCCTACTTCAGCTCAGGTCATGATCTTGCGGTTCATGGGTTTGAGCCCCGCATCAGGATCTGTGCTGACAACTCAGAGCCTGGTGCCTGCTTCAGATTCTGTGTCTCTCTCTTTCTCTTCCCCTCCCCCACTTGTGCTCACTCTCTCTCTCTCTCTCTCTCTCTCTCTCTCTCTCTCTGTCTCAAAAATAAACATCAGGCACGCCTGGGTGGCTCAGTCAGTTGAGTGTCCAACTTCAGCTCAGGTCATGATCTCACGGTCCATGAGTTCAAGCCCCGCATTGGGCTCTGTGTGACAGCTCAGAGCCAGGAGCCTGCTTCAGATTCTGTGTCTCCTTCTCTCTCTGCACCTCCCCTGCTCACACTCTGTCTCTCTCTCTCAAAAATAAACATTAAAAAAAATTAAAAAAATAAACATTTAAAAAATTTTAATTTTTTTTTACATTTATTTATTTTTGAGAGACAGAGCACAAGTTGGGGAGGGGCAGAGAGAGAAGGAGACAGAATCCGAAGCAGGCTCCAGGCTCTGAGCTGTCAGCACAGAGCCCGACACAAGGCTCAAACCCACAAACCATGAGATCATGACCTGAGCTGAAGTCGGACACTCAACCGACTGAGACACCCAGGTGCCCCTGCAAAAAATGTTTAAATAAAACTCATTAGAAGGACTCAACAGCAGACTTGAGCTAGCAGAAGAAAGTGTCAGTAAACTTGAAGATAGATGAATAGAAATTATCCAATATGAAGAAAAGAGAAAAAACATTGGAGAAAATTGAAATGAGTCTCAGATACCTTTAGGCCAATATTAAACATACCAATATATATGTGATGAAATTCCCAGAAGAATAGAAGAGAGAGAGAGAAGCAAAAAAAAAAAAAAAAAAAAAAAAAAAGAAAAAAAATTTTTTTGAAGAAATAATAGCCAAAAATTCCCAAATTTGATGAAAAGCATGAATATCCAGATACAAAAAGCTGAAAGAACTCCAAATATGATAAGCATGAAGATATCCCCACCTATCCACATCACAATCAAACAGTTAAAATAAAAAGACAAAGAGAAAATCTTGAAAGCAGCAAGAGAAAAATGACACAACACATACAGGGAACCATATGATTAATAGCTGTCTTCTCATCAGAAATAATGGAAATAGCTGGAAAGCAGTAGAATAACATACTCAAGGTGCTGAAAGGAAAAAAAACCCATCAGCCCAAAATTCCCTTTTTTAATTTATTTTTCTTTTTCTTATCTTTTCTTTTTTTATGTTCATTATCTTTGAGAGAATGACAGAGTACAAGCAGGGGAGGGGCAGAGAGAGAGAGGGAGACACAGAATCTGAAGCAGGCTCCAGGCTCTGAGCTGTCAGCACAGTGCCTGACTCAAGGCTTGAACTTGTGAACTGCGAGATCATGACCTGAGCCAAAGTCGGGCTCTTAACTGACAGCCACCCAGGAGCCCCAGCCAAAAATTCTTTGTTTAGCTGAAACCATCCTTCAAAAATGAAGACAAAATAGAGACATTCCCAGATAAACAAGGAGAATTCATTGCTAGCAGACCTGCCTTACAAGAAATACTAAAGGAAGTCCTTCAGGCTGAAATGAAGTAATTCAAATCCATAGAAAAAAAAAGAAGCATGGCAGCAATTTAAATTATTTGGATAAATTTAAAAGACTGAATACAGTTTTTTTCTTATTTCAGCCCTTAATTTCTTTGAAAGATATGTTTGCATAAGCCAATAATTATAGCACTGTATGCTTTGGCTTATAACATATATGAATGTAATATATGTGATAATAATAGCATATAGGAGAAGAGAAAAAAGACAATATGGTGGAGGAAATTTTTTATATTTTACTGGAATTAAGTTAATATTACTCTGAAGTAAATTGTTATGAATTAAAGTGTACATTGTAACCCCTAAAGGATCCACTAGGCAAGTAAGTCCAAATAATGCAGTGTTAAAAATCAACAGAGGAATTAAAATGGTACCTAAAAATATATATATTTAACACAACAGATATCCGTAAAGGAGGAGCAGAGAACAAAAAAGAGACAAATAGAAAACAAGTAGCAAAATGGCACATGGAAATCCAACCACATCAATAATTACAGTAAATGTGAATGGATTATAAGTGAATATCATAGGGAAAAAAAAACAGAAAAGAAGATAAGGAAGATGTGTAAATGAGCCCAACAAAGGTGTAATTGGAGCCCCAGAAGAAGCAAAGAGAGAGCAAGGGACAGAATCAGAATTTGAAGAAGCAATGGCAGAAAAATTTCCAAAACAGATGAAAGATATCAAGCCACATTTTCAACAAGCTCAACAAAACCAAGGTGGGGATAAATACAAAGAAAGCCACAGCTAGGCATATCATGGTCAAACTGCTGAAAACTAATGGTAAAGAGAAAATCTCAAAGGCATCCAGAGGAAAGAGACATTCAGGGACATAATACAAATGATGGTAGACTTTGTGACAAAAGCCATAGAAGCCAGAACACAATGGAATAACGTTTTTTCAAAGTGCTGAAAGAGAAATCACTGGCCAACCTATAATTCTATACCCAGCAAAAATGTCTTTCAAAAAAGAAGGGCAAATTGAGGCATTCTGAATTAAACAGAAACTGAGAAAATTTATCATCAGTAGATACATTCCACAAGAAGTACTAAAGAGATGAAGTGTCTGAAGTCAGAATTAACTTCTGGGAATAAGTTTTTGCCCCTTACAGGCATCATGGGATCTTGCCGCATCTTGAAAATCCTAGAATCAGGACCAGTGATCTCTAGAAGGAAAGGAACTTCATGTGCCTTAATTGAGCAGTTCAGCCTCCCATGGTTCTCATGGTCTGGAAAGATTTGGAAGGCATGAGAAAAGTGAGCTGCATGATATGTGGACAATTCTCCAATTCTTACTGTGGTAGTGGGCCCCTCACTGCCTACTTATGGAAAACTCTCTTTTGTTTGCCCAGTGACCTTGTTTGTTTACACCTTGGTCAGGAAGAGAGGATATCTCTGCATGCCTCCATCTGCACCCAAGGCATATCCAAATCCCCATCTAATTTGGATATTAACTCCAAGGGTTTATAAGAGTCTAGGAATAGTGAACAGGTAATGGAAAGAGGGACACTTGAGGCCACCTTGTCTTCAGAGCCCCTTATCTCACTTCTTAGGTCCCTGTGATAGAAGATTCCTATTCCCTCTCTCATTTGGAGGACTTCTAATCTCTTCCTATGTCTTTTCTTACCCTTATACAGGTCCAGTCCAGAGGAACCAACCAGCCCCAGAATGACAGGACTGAATGAGGCCAACTATAGTTCTTCTCAGCAACTTCCCTGCAGACACTTACAGTTTGTACAATGTCCACCATGTGAGTCTGTGAGTTTCTTTGGGTAAATTTATTTTTCTTGGCTGAACTTGGCTTTCCCACCTCTCTGTGTTGGCAAGAGGACTGGGTAACGGGAAGTCAGGAGATCAAAGGCTCTGTGCCCTAAGCTATGTTGCTTCTCACCTCCTTGGGCCTTGGTTTCCTTATGTCCATAGTGGGGGAAACACTCCTTAACCCTTGGCCTACCCCCTTGTATTGTTGTGATAATCAGGTGTACCCATGTAAGTGAGAGTGTTGTATATGCTAAGGGGCTCCATGCACATGTTAACTAGTACATCATGTTGCATCTAGGCTGGGGCCCTGTGCACAAAATATACACAGGAAGGATTGTTGGCCAACTCAGAGTCTGCTTGTTCTCCCTGGCATTCACCCCAGTCACACAGGGTCATCAATCCTCATGTTTTATGACACTGATGCTAAGTGCTCTGAAGTCACATCCTTGCTGCTGATCTGTAAAGAAGTTTGAACATAAGCATTTCTTTGTTTGAACTCAAGCCCAGGGCCCAAGGGTGTCTTGGGGAATTTCCATTCAGGACACTTTGGTGTTGGTGTCTCAGCTCTTGTGGTAGCCTCTGGCAGCTCAGGGAGGTATGCTTATTACAGATGCCCTGCGTCAGCTAGATGTGGATGAATGGGCTGGGAATTAAAACCTTGGGGTCTGAGATGGGAAGCAGCAGGGGAGAAGCCAAAGCCCTGGGCTTGGGGTTGGAAATCCTAGATCTGAGACCCGCCCTTGCCTCCATCCCTCTCTCTGAGCTCAGTAAAGCAAGGCAATTGAGAGCTAATAATAGTAACAACTTCTTGAGTGTTTACTATGCAGGTGCTCTCCTAGGCGCTCACATGCATAATATTGTTTAATCCTCGCACGTCTGTTACTATCCCCATTCATGACTACAAACCAAGAAGCAAGGGATTCTAACCTGAGCACGTGTCCCATGACGGCCCTTGGCAACACTCAAACATTTCCCCTTCTCAGAGGACTTGCGAGGCCATCATGGAAGAGGGGTCAGGGGCCAGAGGTTAGCTAGACCCAGGGGAGGAAAAGTGGTTTTTGAACCTTCCTTCAATCCAGAGAGACATAGGATTTCAGAGTTAGAAGGAAGCTGAGCCTCATTCATGCATTTACTCATTCAACATATATTTTACTGAGTGTCTGCTCTATGCCTGGAAGATACAGCATTAAATGTGGCACACACGGCAACTGGCCTCAAGGAGTGTATGTTCTAGAGGGGGAGACAGACCTTGAGGCGGCTATGATGGGGCAGGCCAACGTTGGTGGTGGAAGACATACTGCAAAGCGCACCATCCCAAACCCAAAGCCCAGAACAGGTTTCCCAGACAGAGCTTGAACATTTCCAAGACCAGGTCTGAAGGCAAAGAGGGTGTGAAGGGGATTTGACTAAGTAGCTCCAGGATAGGAGAGTGGGACCTGGAGTGAGCAGGTGGGGGCTGGGTGGGGACAGAAGGTGAGCCGGTATAATGGACTCTGGAGAGAGCTGAGCCTTGGCAGGGCCAGGCAGGGGCCAGAAGGCCAAGATAAGGGTTCATTCATTCATTCATTCATTCAAGGCTTTATTCCGAGGACAATGAAGCATTTGTCCTCTCTCCTCTCC
Organism: Herpailurus yagouaroundi; assembly: GCF_014898765.1. NCBI lineage: Eukaryota > Metazoa > Chordata > Mammalia > Carnivora > Felidae > Herpailurus > Herpailurus yagouaroundi. The sequence continues at coordinate 36,118,126 of NW_024412419.1, forward strand.
TTACCTCTCCCCTCCTGCCCTGCCCCTTTCCTTGTAAAGACCTCTTTAGCTGCTACATGACCAGATTAGGACTGCAGTGCTTTCCTCCCAGTTCCCATTTCACAGAGGAGACAGTGAGGCCCAGCCGGGGGCTGTGAAGTCACACAGTGGCATAGTGGGGACAAGCGCCCAGGCCTCTCAACTCCTTGGCCAAGGCTCTTTCCTCAGCCCTCATCCCCCCCAGACTTGAACATATAAAAGACACTGGGCAGCACCCTGAGGGGTGGGAGGCACACGGAACACCCCCACACAGGAGACACAGACTCTGGCTGTCCTGTGCTATACCCAAGGACCAAGGCTCGAGGACAGCCACACACAGCCTTGGAGTGAGAACCCTGGTCGCCGCTCAACACAAACATTTTTACCAAAAGAGCAGACTCTGGGGTCCAAATTTCCAAATCATATATGAGAAGTTGAGTCTATAGAGCTGCCCATCACAGCCTGAAGCACAAGTAGACAGAGGATTTAGTGATGGGACTCACATGAAACCAGGTATTTCAGATTCATATGACCACACATGCAGTGTCACATCCAATGTTTTCTTTGGCCCCTGAAACCTGGAAGACAGCCAGGGGTGGAATTATGATTCCCATTGAACGGATAAGAAAATCAAGGTCTGGAGAGGCAAAAAGTGTTCCCAACTGTCACAAAAACAAAATTTGTTCAACCTCATCTGACTGGTACTTCTCAAACGTATCTGACCACAGAATTGCTTGTCACATGACACGCACTACTATCCCACGGGCCATCCTTGGAGAGACACTGTTCCACCACATAAGCTTTCAGGGAGTAGCCAGTGTGCCTCAGTTAGCATGGCCCCTAGCTCTGGGGTCAGGCTGAACCAGGAGCAGATCTTCCTCGTAGATGCAGGGCCCTGGAGAAGCCCCATTTCATTCTCCCCAGGCTTCCTCACTGCGTTGCTGGGAAGATTAAACGGAATGACTCTCACAATGGTTTCTATTAATGAGTATTTCCTCCTCTCTGTTCTCTCAACGCCTGCTTACTCTTTTTAGTTGCAAGTCTGTAACTGCCCCATGACCCTATTCTTTTTCATATTTTCATCTCTTTCTCTTTCATTATATATGACTTGATAGAAATTCTAGGCTACCGAGTCAAGCTCGTTAATTTGCTTTATTCAGGTAACCATTCTGCTATTCAACCCATCTACGACATGTTCTCTGTTTCAGCAATTATAGTTTCTCTTCCAAGATCGTTGATTCTTTTGTGTGCATATGATGTCCTCTTGGATCTCTGAGAATATTTATTATACTTTTCCTGTTCTACACTTTTTCTTTTGTTTGTCTTAGTGACTCTATGGATTCGGGTGTTCCTTCTTCATTTCACTGAGCTTTACGCTTCTCTTCGATGTTGGTTTTCCTCAAAAGTTGGGTGGCTCTCAGGTACGGATCCGTGTTTGCGTGTAAAGTGCATGTAGACCTACCCCTGCAGGGAGGGTATGGCAGAGTAGGATGGCTGACACGTAGGGTGTACCTGTGGTTCGTCTTCTGGGACTAGGCTCCCTGTGCTTTGGCATCAACCGTCAACCCAGGGACTGCTTGGCCTCTTAGGTCCACATGCCCAAACTTAGCTCTGGAATGGGTTGGGGACCTTTGTGCAAAGACAGAGGGTGGGGGTGGCCCTCCCCCAGGTGCTCCTAGTCTCCTACCCCTTCTGCTATCTGTTGCCACTCACCCAAGTCTGAAAGCTGTAGCACTTCCTATGCCCCTTTGAGCTGTGGGTTCCCCAGATTCCTCCTTCAGGGTGATCCCCCTGCCTTCTGCCTTTTGGGGATTCCTCGCAATTTCTGGCTCTCTGAAGGCACCCCTTCCTCATTCTTTTCTGGTTATCTTTTCTGTCCTTCCTGGGAGAACTGGAAGCAGACATGCACTGTGATCACTTGGCCCAATCTCTCTTACCTAACGTAAATAAAGCACCAGCCGTGGCTCAATCGCTGTAACTCCTTCCTATGCGATAAGCAAGTATGAGGGTAACACTCGCTAAGCCCTGGTGGGCGTCCTGCCCTGAGCAGAGATGCCCACTGGATCCTGCCCCACAGTTGTGCGTAGTCTGGTTTATCCTCTGGCAGGGATGCTATGGGGCACTGAACAAGGGACCTTGTAGAGGCATACAAGGCATACCCAGAATGCAATGGGAAGGGAGAGGCCCTGAACCACAAACCCAAAACCAACCACCTTGGCTGCTGCATACATTCATTGTTTCCCTGAGATTCTTAGTGGAGGAAATCAACAAACAGGGAAACTAACAGTCAAATCTCTGTGGAGAGTCCAAGTGAACCAATATAGGCTTTATATGTAGATATTTAAATGATGATTTAAATATATTTAAATGATGGACTCAGTAGTATCAGCTCCCCAACAGTATCTCAATCAGTACTGACCCCAATCGGCACTGCATCTGGTCCTGGCCTCAGTAATCACTTTGTCACATGCTCCTCGTGGGCCTGGCTTGGGGTAGCCTTTCCAGGGCTTAGGAGAATCAGCGTGTTTCCCTTATGTTCCGAACCTCCCCAGGTTCTCCTGTTGCTGCCTCCTCCCTCCATCTGACTGTTGAGATTAAATTTCTCTTGATCGAACTGGCTCAGGCAAAGGGATTTATCTGCCCTTAAACTAAACCACAGGAAGAGAAGGGGACAAAAATGACCAGAAAATGTGTTCTCAGACCGTTCTCCACCTCTCACACCCAAATGGCTTCTTCTACATGGCTTGGTACTTGGCTACTAGAAGCCGCCAGGCCTCTGTGTCCCTGCATCTCTGCTCCAGACACAAGGCCACTCACTGTCAAAGGATCTGGAAAGGGATCTCATTGGCCTGGATGGGCCAGGTGCCTGCCCCGGCCAGCGGGTACTCCTGCCGTGGTTGGTCCAGCAGTGTCAAAGGGACCACGTCTAGACTGAGAAGCATGGACAAGCTGAGAGCCCTTATCCCAACCAATAGTTAGAACAGGACGGAGGTTGCTTTCTGGAACACGGAGAAGTGCTTTTCTTGATAGAATAGACGATAGAAACCTTCTGCAGACATCAAGGCCAAGCTCAGGGGATGGGCACAGGAGCCAGAGACCTTTCCATGCGTGTGTGTTTGTGCCTAGCTCGGCCCTGGACCACTTTTGTCCAGTATTTTGGCTTTAAAGCCTGTGTATGTGCCAAGGACTCCCAACTTTCTCTCTCCAGTCCTCAAGTATCTCATATCCCAACTGCCAGCTGTCTCCTCAACACTTCTACTAGTCCTTAGCCGTCTCAAACTTAACGTGCTACCACTGAGCTCCCCACCCCCCCCCCCCCCAACACAAGACCCGCTCCTCCGTTTCCCACCACAGTGAACAATCGTTCAGATCTCCAGATGCTCAGGACAAAACCTTTGACCTTGTCGTTATCTTTGACCTCCTCTCTTTCTCTTACACCCTGCTACCACCCGTCTGTCAGCAAAGCCTTTCAGCTCCACCTTCAAATGCCTCCGGGACCAGCCTGCTTCTCACCACCTCTGGCACCTGCACCCTGCCCAGCCTGTGTGCCTGATGACCACGAGGACCCCACCGCCCTCCCAGTGCCGGTGGCTTATTCTGCTCCCTTAGCAGCAGCAACAGCAGCGGCAGCAACAGTGGGAAGGGTAGGCTCCAAACAGGAGGCACCGTGACCCCTCACTGCTCTGCTCAAATCCCCGGGCCCCATATCACTCCCACCAACAACTGAAGCCCCCCACCCCTACCCTGTGACCTCTCTGAGCATCTCCCGGTTCCCAGACACAACAGCTCACCCCTGCCTCTGGGCTTTGGCCTGTGCTGTCCCTCTGCCCGACAAGCTTTCCTGTAGGCTCTTCTCTCCCCACCTCACGTCTCTGTTCAAATGTCACACATTCCCTCCAAGCCCTTCCCTGGGCCCTCTACCCCTCTTCCCTGCTCTGCGTAATTTCTGGAGCCCTGTCACTTTCAAATATAACATTTATATACCAATCTCATGTTATGGCCTATAAACTAAAGGGATTTTGGTCTTAGATCCCTGTTATGTCCCCGGGACCCAGAACAGTGCCCTGCAGACAAGCTTGATGGCTTGTTGAGTGAATGGACAGCTGGATGGTCTCAGCCTTGCCTGGAGCTGGAGGGCAGAGGAGTCCTGGATGTTTACACGGGACCCACATCCCCCGCCCCCCCCCCCACCCCCGGGACCTCACAGGGACTGGGAGCCACAGCCTTGGTGCTCTGGCCCAGAGGCCCTCTGCCATGGCAGCCGCTGGGCCAGGTAGGGCCACCACAGACTGGTTCCTTCTTTGCTGCACCTGCCGTAGTGTCTGCCTCACTGGGCCTGCCCTCCTGGCCACGAGGATTTAACTGGGCAGATGTTGTGCTTCAGGGAGGGTCAGGTGACTCTTCCCTAGGCCCCCCGTGCACCCTGACTGGGCCCGGACGGAGAAGGGAAGTAGAACCCAGAGTGGTTCTATTAGCAGCCCCCATCATCCTGCCAGGAGGGCGGGCCTTGGACACCATCCATTCCCCCCCGACGCCCCCCCCCCCCCCCCCCCCCCCCCACCATATGGAGATGGTCCCCAGGAGAGGCCAGGAAGCACTGCCAGCCAGGAAGCCCAGCACAGGAGACCTGGCACCCAGGAGACACTGTAAATAGCGGTCAGGCTCCACCCCCCACCCCCAGCCCAGGGCAGGAGCAGTTTCTGGCCTCCAGTGTGTACAGAGACCCACTCAGGATTGGCCTTCCCCGTCACCTCAAGCTGCCCCCAGGCCCTCACCCCTGCCCTCCCCATTCCTCAGCACTGCAGGGCTCCCCGGGGAGCAGCAGCCACACCTTCTTGCTCCTGCTTCCTCCCCACTCAGCCCTGCGACTCAATTACTCCAAGGCTCTCTTCCTCACCGCTGCTGCCAACAGCCGGAGGTGGGGCATACGGGCACCCACCAGGCCCGAGCCCCTCCCGGAAGCGGTCACAGGCAGGGCCTGGAGGCCTGGGAAAAGGGTGAGCCCCTGCCACCCCCGGCCCCCCCAGCAGGGAGGACGGGGAGGTGGACCAGCACAGGGACAAAGGCTCTGAGTTGGCATTTTCGGGTTTGCGTTTGGAGACAATTAGGAGCTGAATTATTAAAGATGTGTGAGAGAAGAGGCTGTTTTTAAGAAAGCATGAGTAAGCAGGGCTCTCTCACAGCAGCACACGGGATCGAAGGCAATCAATTGCCATAATGGCTGTAAATATTTACTCGGCTTAACTGTGAACGTGTGCGCCAGCCACGCACTTAACACAGGGGTCCATACCCAACAGACCCCAGGCAGGCCAACCAGAGGGGTGCAGCTTCCGTCTCCTCCCCGTGTCCCCTGCGGCAGAGGCTCCCTAAGGGCCGGGGCTTTGGAGTCAGGTACAGCTGGGCTCTCCTAGCTTGGCCTCCCTGGGCAGGCTGCTCAGCTTCCCTGAACCACAGGACTCATCTGTAAAATGGGCTGCTGGAGCCCGCTTCAGTGCATGTGAGAAGTGGCAGCGTGACCCCCAGGGTGGGGGACGCTCAGCCTGCTGGCACAGGCCCAGTGGGTCAGGGGGGACATCCGCATGGGAGCAGATGCCAGGGGCCCTGGCCTTACCTCGGACTCGTACTTAGTTAAAATACAGGACCAGCTTAAGTCTCAGAAGTGGGGTGCTCCCAAATGTAGCCCTATAAGTAGGGCATGACTGGTGGGGGACCACACGAAGGCTCAGCCTTGAGTGGGGAGCCAGCGCATTTACTATGTACTCATCGTGTGCTGGGCACTCCTGAACTGAGTCTGTGTCTTACTTGCTCCTTGCCACGGGCCCAGGGAGGAAAGTTACACATCGCTCTTCGTTTTACAGGTGAGGAAACTGAAGTTCAGAGAAGTGAAGTGACTTGCCCGAGGTCACACAGCTGCTAAGTAGCAAAGCTGGGACCACACTCCTACCCTTTCTAGAAACCTCTAGGCTATGCTGGGACCCCCTCTCTGCCCTCTCCTCCTCCGCTGTGGCACTCCCACCACCAAGCAGTGACCCGGCCCCCAGCCAACAGCCTTCCTGCCTGAGGACATATCTCAATACTGGCAAAGGCCACTCCTCTGCCAGGGCATGCCCTTCCCGGAAGCCCCTCCACCCTGAGAGCTTGGCTCTGAGGGGGCCTGCAGGGGCCAGGCTGTCCCAGGGATCAGGGGTCCTTCTGATGGTGGACTGAGGATGTTGCTTCCAGAACAGCGCCTGGTGTCTTGCCCCAACACACAGGCAGTCTCAAAGCCCACCTCGTTCACAGAGGACGTGCGGATGGGGAGTGTGCACGCTCACGACACGCATACGCGTGCAGCTTAAACAGCACGTTGAGCACAGACCCAACTCAACCACTTCCCGTGTGAGTTCAGTGCTTGGAAATGGCTCAGTCGCCCATCGAGTACTCTGCTGCCCAACTCGAGGTGCTGGGACAGAGCCCTTAGCCTCTCTCGCTGGGCCCCTCATACTTCTCAAGCTGAGACACTGGAGCTCAGACAGCTGTGGGGAGTAGAGAAAAGAGCACCGACCTGGGAGTTCCCACACCTTTGGACAGTTCACACTTCCTTTCCAGACCTCAGTTTCCCCATTTGTGCTTGGAGAACTCAGCGGGTCTAAGAGGAACGCCACAGGGGCTGGGGGAGGGGTGGGGTCTGCCATTATATTTCATTCATTTTCCCAGGCCCAGGGAAGATTGGGGGGGGGGGGGGCGGGATTTTGAGATCTCCAATGGCGGGGGACCGCAAGGATAAACCACACCTAGACCCTTGCCTCTACTCCCATCCCTCCGGAAGGAGCCGGGCTCCTGGAGCTCCAGGTTTACCCAGCACAGGCTGGCACCAGGTCCCCAAACACTGCCAGCTCAAGCCTAGCCCTAAAGCCCAACCATGGCAGGTGTGTTTGTGGGGGGGAGGGGGGCTTAGCGAGGACCCTGAAAGGTAGGGGACGGCAGAAAGGAAGGTCACCCAGCAACCATTCCCTCCCAGCCTGTGCCAGGCTTGGCACTTCGTGGATGTGTGTTGAATGGATGGACGGACTGACGCACAGATGGACAGCTTTTCCCTCTCTAAGCCTCGGGTGCTCCTGGAAGGTGGGGTTGACGGTGACACCCACCTAGCAGGATCAGTCTGATCGCTGCGGGGGCCCAGACAGCATGCTCTGCCGCCTGCAGTTCCCTCCTCACCTCCCCCAGACCCGTGCTCTGGCCACAGCCCCTGCGTAGGAGCCTTGCAAACAAAGACAATGACCCCTGGCTCCAGGCACATACATTTCCTACGTGTCGCCTCAGAGCCTTCGGAGTGGGATCCCTAAATGCAAGGGGGATGATGGGAGCCTGGGGTGGCAGTCAACGGTGGGCGAATCGATCCCTAGAACTGAACTCGATGGGCAGCCTCCTGTGGTCCTGCTCTACACGTGTGGGAAAGCTCGAGGCTTAGCAGTCAGGCCGGAATCCCCCAAGCAGAGAGCGGTCTGCCCAACACCATTTGGTCCAGCACCTGGTATGTGCCGGCACTGCGGTGATATGACAGGCAAGTCCTCTGGGGAGGTGACGTGTGAACGGAGGCCCGAAAGGGGGGAAAGCCCACCCGAGCGGACGCTCTGGGCAGAGAGGACAGCATGTGCTAACATCCTGCTGAGGCAGAGCGGGGCCCTGAATGTATTTAAGGTTCGAGGGAAACCGCTGAAGGGTTTTGGCAGGGGGACGGCTTGTTTTGCAAAGTTGCTTCTGGCCGCTTGCTGGCTGGAGCCTGCACTCTGGGGGCCACCTCTGGGGAGATACCTCAGCCGGGAGGCAGGAATGAGAGGAAGGAAGCAGGGATGGGCGGTAATGAGGACTACCCTCTGGTGCTCTCCCCCAGGGTTACTGGCTGAGGAGGCGGGGGAGTCTGTGCTCCCAGCGAGTGCACACTCCAGCCCAAGGCCCCGGGCCCTCTCCAGCTGCCTGACCTGCCCCCTACCCAGGCTCCTCGCTCCCCACTTGGGGCAGCCCCTCTGTTTAGGGGGCAGGGGATGATGGTGGCCTTGGCCGCATGAGCCTCCCACCTGGGTAGGGACCCTCTGCATACAATCACCCTACCCAGGCTCCGGGCTGCTCACAGCTTACAGGTTTCTGCCAACCCTTCCACTCACTGCTCTCTGTTTTCTTCTAGAAGACTTAGAGGCGGTACGAGGCTTTCTCCTGCTGGACGATGCAGGTCAATGCTACTGAACAGTTGCTTCCTCGGTTGCTCCTTTCTTCCTTCCGCTCACTCCCTCACTCATTCACTCATTTTCTGCTCCGGGTTGCACTCTCTTCTGAGGCCTGTGCCGTCTCTGCCACTCCCCACTCCGGTACCAGGATTCTGGTCACCGCTCAGGCTCAGTCTTCAGCTTGTCCTTCTCGGGGAGGGACAGCTCTCGGCCGCCAGAGTGGGAGGGCCCAGGCTTGTGGGGAGAACGTCCTCCCTAGGTCCCAGCCAGGACACCTGCCTTCCCCACCTTGCCCCTGGCCTCTGCCTACCATTCCCACCACTGGAGCCCCCTTTTCAGCGTCCAGCCCAGCCTCAGTCAGGCTTTTATAGACCCTCCCATATCTGCCCCCCAAATGTGGAAGGGGACATACAAGTATCATCTTTTATTTTGCAATGCAAGGGCATTAAAAAAAAATTGTGACTACTCTGTCTCTCGGGCATTATTCCAGGAAAAAAAAAAATGAAGATGTAAACCATTGAAAGGGAATATAGTTAGTTTACTAAGTCGGTTCACCACTTTCCTCATTTCACGATGGAAACCCGTATCAGCCTACAGGCTGGTGGTCAAGAGCCTACTCTGTCCATCTTGGGAAGCATTCGTGTTAGATTACTATAGGTAACCTGCCACCCCGCCGTCAGGCACAAGCCCAGGGTGTGGACATGGCCTCTGTCTGAGCCTCCCCTCATCCACATCTGAGGAGGATGATCAAAGAAGGCCTTCCTATGTAACACTTAGGATTCACCCTGCCCTCCTGAGACCTCTGGGGGTGACCCAAGAAGGAACCATTGTCACCTGAAGGCATACCGAGTCCCAGCAACAGGGACAGGTACATCGTGGGCAGCAGAGAGGAGGGAGGCCTGCTGGGGAGAGGGTCCCAGCCTGTCCCGGGCTTAGCTCAGGACATCAGAAGCCAGGATGTGTCCTGGAAATGAGGCGGAGGAACTCCAGATCCCTGTGTCCCTGTGCTCCAAAGATGTGGTGGTAGGAGGGAAGAGCTGGTGCCGGAAGAAGGCAGAGCTGGTGGTTTGAGATTAAAATGGTCCGGGGGGCGCCTGAATGGCTCGGTCGGTTAAGTGCCTGACTCTTGATCTTAGTTCAGGTCTTGATCTCAGGGTTGTGAGTTCCAGCCCTGTATTGGGCTCCACGCTGGGTGTGGAGCCTACTTTGGAAAAAAAAAAAAAAAAAAAAAAGGAAAAAAGAGTCAAGTGGTCCATTGTGGCAGACGCGTTGGTTCCTGCTGCCCCCTGGTGGGCCTATGGGGAAATACCAGCCAAGAGAGACCCTTTGGCAGAGAGGCAAGGAGGGAAGGAAGGAAGGCAGGAAGGTTGGCCAGGCCAATGGGCACGAGCCTTTCCAGCCTGTGAACATCTGCCCAGGACCCCCAGTTGCTCAGCCACCAAGGTTCTGTTTTCCCTGCGCAGCCCCAGGCACAGCACAAACATTTTCTCCCATCCTAGAGCATTTGGAAGCTCCTTCTGCTTTCCTCCCCACCACCCCAAATGGCCCCCAATCCCCCTTCACCCAAGAGGACGAGGACCTGGACCCCACAGCATCAGGGACACGACACACGCCACGCTGGGAAAGGGTTCTGCACAGGAAAGTGGCAATGGGGCCCAAGACGCCCCTGTATCTGGGCAGGTAGCTACCAAACAGCTTTCGGGGGGACTCCCCTTGCTCACCTTTCTACTTAGTGCCCTTTCCACTGACCCTCCCTTTGCATCCCCGACCACCCTTTCCTGCCTATTCTGATCTGACCATTTGGAGGCAGGCAGTGGGGGAGGCCGGGGAGGCAGAGGCTGGGGCCTGAGCAGTCCATTATACCTGTCTGGAGAATCCTCCCCACTAAAGCATCAAGCTGCTCACTGTTGGCTTTTAATGAACTTGACTTCCTTAGCAAGGCTCTGGGGAGAGGTTTGGGAGTGAGTGGTGGAAGGGCACAGGGTCTCTCAGGACTTGGGGAGGGCATCTAGGCAGAAGCCAGGACAAGGCAGGAGGGGGCAGTGGCTCTAAAGGCAGGCCTTGGACCCCAAAATACACCCCAAGCGGAAGGATCCAGGCCCCCAAAATGCACTTCAAGCCCCCAGGTCTCTGTGTCTGGTTAAAAAGGGGGGGAGGGACCACAGGATTTACAGTTGGCCCTTAACCTTGAAAATTGCTCTCTCCAGCACTCACTGCCCAGATAAGGAAACTGAGGCCCAGAAAAGGGGAAATTCTAGCTCTGAGTCACTGCCCTAGCCCTTTGCATTACAGACTCTGGCAGAACCCTCAAAACCACCCCCTATTCTACCTGTTTAGTGAATGAGGAGACAGGTTCATAGAGACCGAGTAACTTGCCCAAGGTCACACAACCAGTATAAAGCAAGCCAGTACGAGAGTCCACGTGGTTGCAAAATGAAGAAGGTAAAAGCCCACCTCATGAATGCAAAGACTTTCATGCGCATCTCACCACAACCTTCTTAATGACCTTGTGATTTGATTCTTATGACCATTTTACAGGTGAAGAAACCGAGAGGTTAGAAGCAATTTGCTTCATGCAGAACTATGTTAAAGTATTTAAACAAGGAGGCCATTAGACCGGGATGGCTCTGATGCCTTGGTAGCCCATGCAAGGAAACCAAACTATGCCAGAGTCAGTGCACTTGAATCTGAGAAAACAAAGCTTAAGAACAACCAATCGCAAACAGCCAACTAGGCTTGCCCAAATAAGGCAAGCGCTTAAGCTAGGGTCAATCAAATCATTTCCTCGCCTTGCTTCTGCATATTCTTAAAAAAAAAAAAAAAACAGCTTTCCCCTGGCTCCCATGGGTGGTGTTCCCAACCCTCTTTGGTTTAGCACTACCCAATTCAAGCAGATGTATACGCAAATAAACTTGAAAAAGAAAATGTTAGTGTGCCTCAGTTTACCTTTTAACAGCTCTGGCGGCAGAAGTGGAATCCGAAGCAGACCCTGATGGTCCCTGGGAGCAACAAGCAACTAGGCGTAGGCACCTGCCCTCCCCACCTTGTCCCCCTACCCCCGACTCTTGGCACTCACTGCGTTCTTGCTGCACCTGAATGAAGGTCATGGGAAGTCCCTCGCAGATAACTGAGCTTCACGGCTTTTGCATTATAAGCTCTCTAATTTTATTTAAGCATTTTTTTAAAAAGTTTATTTATTTATTTTGAGACAGAGAGAGAGAGAGAGAGAATCTGCACTGTCAGTGCAGAGTCCAATGTGGGGCTCAAACTCATGAACCATATCATCACCTGAGCCGAAGTGGGACACTTAACGAGCCACCCAGGCGCCCCAAGCATTTATTTACTTTATCAGACTGGGTCCAACTTAAACATGATGAGCTCTCCAACTTAAACCAGACTGGGTCCAACTTAAACTGGACTGAGCCCAGGGGGAAGCCTCACATAAGTACAATTTTGTTTTAAGGAAAGGAGAGGAGAAAATGGGTTCCTTCAAGTCCAAAAAGTCCTGGACTTCTCCATTTAGGACTCTGCCTAACTGTATGTATGAAAATCGTGGGCTCAGAACCCATGTTTGTTTGGGTCTAAGAAGCCAAGCCATGGAGGAATTTCAAAGGCAGGGAATAAAAGGTAGCAAAATATGCCACCCTAAAACATGCCTCTGTGGCCTAGCAATTATCTTAAGCTGATAAAGTCATTTTAGGTAACAGAATTGCTTTGGATTGCTCGTTGACCGAGCAAGGAGGAATCTGTGCCATAGCACGTATCTCCTGCTGCGCCTGGATCAACACCTCTGGGATAGTAGACACTCAAATACAGGAAATGAACAAAAAGGTGCTTGGCTGAAATCGGTTGATGCCTCTTCAGTTACATCCTTTGATTTACGTGATGCCAACCGGCTGGGTTCGTGGGTGCCCTGGTGAAGAAGCATACTTCAATCTCTTGGTAACTTCAATCTCTTGGTTTTATCATCCTCCTGACAGTTATCACCGTACTCTCCCTGGTGCACTGTGTTCTCTCAACGGTCTTAAATATATGTTCACGGCCATCAGAAGTACATCAGATGGTCTCACTATGCACGGAAAAACACACAAGATCAACAACGAGATGAACAGCCAAAACGATTCTTCCACAGCCTGACGTCATAATCTAGTGAGTTTCACAAGATCAGAATTTAACCCTGAGGATGACTGACAGCAGCAGTCATGTCAAATTGTCTGTCAATTTGTAGGAAAGGATGACCAAAAGGGGAGAACTGTTAAAGAGATTTAACAAGGAGGCTGCTGGACGGAGGTCTATGCAATCAAATCCAAACTTAAGCCAGAGTCCAGGAAATTAAGAACAACCAATCACAAACAGCCAACTAGGCCTTCCCCAATAAGGCAACCGCTTAAACCACGGCCAATCAAATATTTCCTTGCTTTACTTCGGCACCTTCTTTATAAAACCTCTCCCCTAGTTCCTGTCTGTGGAGCCCTCCTAATCATCTCCTGCTAGGCGCTGCCGTGTCTGAATCGAAGTGTGCTCAAATAAACCCTTGAAATTTTCAATATGCCTCAGTTTACCTTTTATCAGCTATGAGTGCCAGAGATAGTATTCTGTTTAAAAACTGTGGAGGGGCGACTGGATGGCTCAGTCAGTTGAACGACTGACTTCAGCTCAGGTCATGATCTCATGATTCGTGGGTTCAAGCCCCACGTCGGGCTCACGGCTGTCAGCACAGAGCCTGCTTCGGATCCTCTGTCCCCCTCTCTCTCTGCCCCTCCCTTGCTCATGTGTGTTCCCTCTCAAGAATAAATAAATATTTAAAAACATAAAAAAATGCAGGCCGCCTGGGTGGCTCAGTCGGTTAAGCTTCCAACTTCAGTTCAGGTCATGATCTGACAGTTGGCGGGTTCGAGCCCCACATCGGGCTCTGTGCTCGGAGCCTGGAGCCTTCTTCTGATTCTGTGTCTCCCTCTCTCTCTGCTGCTCCCCCGCTTGTGCTTTGTCTCACTCTCTCTCTCTCAAAAGTAAATAAACTTTTAAAAAAGTAAAATAAATAAATAAATAATAAATAAATAAATAAATAAATAAATAAAAACTGTGGAGATAAAGCACAGAGAGCATTGCATGGCCTCTCAGGCCTGCGAGGGCATTATGCAACGTCTGCCCAGAGCATCTGACTCTCCAGGGGAGCAGAAGTCAGAGGTACAATTGATGAGGTCCCAGACATTTTACAAGCCTATAAATCTGATAAGATGCGATGATTTCCTCTTCTCGCTGGCAGAGGAGATAACCCTGCCGGTGGCTGTCTCACTGCCCTGGATCTTTCTCAGTTTCAGTCTGAGAGGTCATATTCCAGTGTTCCTTTTATTTCCACCCTCTCTAAAAATCCCTGTGTTTCTCTTTTGAATCAGCTTTGTCATTCTGGTTTCCTCATTAAGTACTTCAATAGAACCTTGATATACGTTCACTGTCTATTTGTGGAAGAATGATATTTTTAACACAGAGAGAATGATGCTTTGACAATACAAGCCAGCTGCACCCAGCTCTGTCTGTAACCTCGAGTCTTTGCTGTCCCAGTCTGAAGCCCAAGCCCTCTTTCCTGGCTCCTGGCCGTCCCCCTGCCTCTGCCTCTGCCCCATGCCTTGTCCCTAGGAGCCCCGCCTGGGCACCTGCTGCAGCGCGGGGCGAGTGGCTCAGAAGACAGGGCTCTCCCTCGTCTTCACGCGGACTCCACGACTCCACGTCTCATATGCAGCTGTTAAACTCGACTTTTCTTGTTGAGTTGGGGCAGAGGCGCCAACAGCCAAGACCAGCTAGACAGGTCACACTGAGGGATTAAGAAACCGGCTCTGTGACTCACCCTTTCTCCCCCCACCAGGGGGCAGAGAAGGAAAAGGTTGATGAGGCAGAGAAAGGAACATCTTTGGAAAGGTGGTTGGCGCGCCGTTTTTCCTCCTCCCACACCCAGGGGGCTTTAGTCCTCTGTCCAGTTGAGAGGCTTCTGAGAAACCCGTTTGGGTCTGGGCATGGGTCCCTGGGGCCACGTGGGTCTGAGCCACCCCTGGAGGAGGTCAGGTGATGGCTGTGGCTACGATGGCCAGAGGCAGCCAAGTGAGGAGAGGGAACCGGACACCCACCCGGTAATGGTCCCTGGAGGTAGGGCGTGTGTTTCTGCAAAGCACCCTTGGACCCTGTGGAAGAGAGCTGGGGAAATGCATCTTCAATGTCCCTCTTCCTCCTGCCTGGAGAGGGGAGTATCAACAGTTGGGAGATGAGGTCAAGGGGCATCCTGAGCAAAGGAAGGGAGCCGGCATTGGTCCGGCCCCCAGAACCAGGCGGGAAGCAAGGTGAAGAAGCAGTGGAGATGCCCAGGACCCCACCTACACTCGGCCTTCCTGCCCTACCTTTACACCTGAGACAAGTCAGCAGGGGGAGTGGGGGGGGGAGATCCCAAAGCGTATGAGGAGCTGGAGCTCTGATATGGGCCAGAAAGGATTCCCTGAGTATTTGCTAACACCTAATCCCATCAGGTCCGCAACTCGGTCCGCAATCCACAGTGCAGACCGAAAGGGTCAGGGGTGACCGAGGAACCCCGCTTCCTCTGGCTCGCTCCTTACGTTGACATTGAGCATTTGTGTTTTAGCAGCATCGCAGCGTTCACACCCAGCCTGCCCTTGGCCTCCTTGCACCCCCACTTACTGTGAATCCCAGAACCAGCGCCCAGGGCTGGAAGGAGCCCAGAAGCAGGCCAGAAGGCTAAGCCTTTGTGGATTTTGTTGTTGTTTTGCCAGATGAGGAACCGCAAGACTAGGGAGGCAGACTGCACCTTTGGGTGACACAGACGTGCAGCATCTCCCTCCTTTCAAGGCAGAGACACACAGAGGGAGTGAGAAACGGCCCCCGTGAGCCTGCGAGTGAATCAGCCTTGAAAAAGGTGCATGAAGCTACCAGGCAATAAAGACTCCCATCGACCGAAACCCAATAAGCAAGGGGCCTTGCTGACTCTCCTGCTGGCCCTGTGTAGCAGACACTCGGACACCTGTCCCTCCGGGGACAGGTGAGGAGCCAAGGCTGAGTGTGGTCGGTAGAGGTACTCACGATCGCTGGCTGCCAGGTAGGATCAACTGGTATAAGGAGCTAGTGGGGTCATGGCCGGGGGCTTGGTAACTCTAGGCGCATCCCTCTGCCACCAAGCCTGGCCCCCAGGTGTCTCTCCTCCCAGAGAAGTGGCCCGCCATCTGCCAAGTCCCCTCCTCCTCCACAGTGGCTGCCTGGGGCGGGGAAGGTGAGGGGCTGGCAGACAAGGCTAAGAGGCATCATGAGCACAGAGTTTCCACTTCTTTGGAAAAGCTAGCTTACGACCCAGGGCTCCCATTTCCTGCAGCAACATTGGCCTGAGTCCCACCACCGAAAGGCCCCTGAGGTCGCCACCCCTGCTTTAGACTCAGACCTCCATCCCATCCCCTGCTGCAAACCTTCACTACATCAGAGTCCTGTCTTCTTATTCTTACAGATCTGCTATTGCTTTTGAGTATTTAAAACCATTATTGGGGCGTCTGCGTGGCTCAGTCGGTTGAGCGTCTGACTTCGGCTCAGGTCATGATCTCCTGGTTCACGAGTTGGAGCCCCTCATCGGGCTCTGTGCTGACAGCTGGGAGCCTGGAGCCTGCTTCAGATTCTGTGTCTGCCCCTCCTCTGCTCACACTCTTGCTCTCAAAGATAAATAGACATTTAAAAAAATTCTTTTTAAACCATTATTATTCGACCGACTTTGAAATGATTGACGTGATTGATTACATGTGCAATTTTGTGTTTTTATTCTTCTTAAAATATTATCCTTGGACAAGGATTTAGCATACAGACTTTGTACCAGGTGCTCAGGACAAGTTCCCCTGCCCTCAGAGAGGGGACAAGAGTCAGGCTTTTCAGCCCAGTCCAGCCCAGTGTTGACACATTGTCCCTCAGTGTCTATGAGCATCTTTGGGCAGCAGAAGTATTTTTGATCTTTGGCTAAGCTAAAAAAGCCAACATGTCACGTGTCTACAGTGCTACATGTACATGTCTTAGGGATTTAATTTGATATCTCTTCAGAGAATCATGTGATTTCTTTAGCCTAATTCCCTTCATAGCCCTCCAATCACAGGATGAGACAAAAGGGTCCAGAAGCCCCGAGCTGTCAAGGGTCTCTCCTTTCAGCGTCTGGAGCTCCTGACACCACCTTCCCCGGCGCATCTCGCCAAGAAAACGCCAGGTCCCCACGCGCGGAGCCCCTCGCCCTGTGCCTGCCCTCTTGGTCCCCAGGGCTGATCCTGGGGGTCCCGCTTAGCCCTTGAGCGCCCACTGTGGGGAGGGGCTGAGCAGAAGTGGCACCTGGCCCGTGGTGCTGTCACTCCCACGTGGGCTCCTCCCCAGGCCTGAGCCTGACAGCCCCCTGTATCCCTACCAGAAATTCCAGGTTGGTTGGTATTTATAGATTTTGAAAGGTGGCTGTCACTGAGCAAGCCCTTTCTTTAATCCTCACTGCAGATGTCACATGTCTTTGATGGAGGAGGAAGGGGCTCTCGGGTGGGGGAAGGGAGGAGGAGAGAGGCCGGGGTAATGGGGTCAGGGTGTGCAAGGCGGGTGGGCGGGCGCCAGAGCTCCCTGCTCCCTCCCAGCCCAGGCTGGGCCGAGTCCCGTGCACCTTGGAAAGGAAGAGCCCTCCCACCTCCTTTCCCTCCCCAGGCCCTGGCTTGGCAGTGGCTGGCTGGAGGTCAGACGGCAGGGTTCCAAGCCAGGGGGTCCCTTCTAGTTCTGCCCTCAGGGCCACTCCCCCTCTGATGGCCCCAGCCTCACTCAATGCAGGAGCAGTAGTCCTGAGTCCCAAACCTGCTTCTTGCCACTCCCTTCACCGGTCCTGCCAAAGCAGCCCTCACCTCGAGCCAGGTTCCCAGAGATGAAGCGGAAGAAGAAGCTGATGATATCTCCCAGGTGCTTCTTGCAGCCATGGTGGCACTCCTGCAGCCTCAGAGCAGCCCCCCGGGCTGGTCCGGGGGTCTCACCGTGTCCCGCCACCCCTGGGCCTGGCCCCATCCTGGGGGCCCCAGCTCCCGCCCTCGGCTCTGCCTGACCAGCCACAGTGCAAGCTACCCCCAGCCTGCTCTGTTCTTCCTGCCTGCTTCCCCCGACACTCAGAGCCTTCCTGCTAGAATTCTCTCCCTCCCCCCACTCTAGTCTGTCTCTCCAGGTTGATAGCAACCTGACCGTCAGGGTCTTGGAGTCTCTGGCCTAAACTTCCCTTCTCTGTCCTCTGTCCTCTGTCTCTGCCTCCTGCTCTCTTAGCCTTTCCCAAGACCTCCTGCCCACTCAGCCTCAGCCCAGAGCCCCCAGGGGCTGGCCAGCACCTGCCAGCCCCACTGCCAGGGTGGGCTTCCTGGAGCAGCTCCTAATCCTACCCCCAGGCCAGGCCCTTCACCTTGTGCCTGGCTCTGGCTCCTCTCGACCCCGCAACTCACTCTTCCTGGAGGCAGAAGGGCTCCTGCAGCTTCCTGGGCTGAGAAGGAGGTGAGAGTGGGGGTGGGCATTGCCCCTGAGCTCCCAGCACCAGTGGAGGAGGTGCCATTGGTGTGATATTTGGCATAGGGTGTGATCTCACTGCAAAGGGGCCTCACCCATATCCCAAGGCTTCTCTGCAGCCAGAAAGGGAGTAGCCTGCTCCCATCCAAGCTTCTGCCTGGTGGGGGGCAAGAGGGAGGGATAGGGGCCCTGGGCAGAGCTGGGGGATGGGTAGAGCCCTGGCCTTTGGCTATTTCTTGACCTCTGATCTCTGCTCACCGACGACGCCAAACCACAGCCCCGTCGGGGTCTCTACAGAGTAGAGAATGGGGAGATGAAAAGGGGTCCCTCTGATGAGGAAAGTAGAGGAAGACAAGTATGACTAGAGCAGAAACTGCTGACCATCCCCCCGCCCTCAGATTCCTCGGGCACCTGCTATGCGCCAGGCACTTTTCTAAGGTCCCTCCGGCCGCCAGCGTATTCAGTCGTCAAAACAACCTTACAAGGTACGTGTGGCCGAGAGTGGCACATGAGTGTTCGTTCTCCTTCGCTTCTCCGCCTACAGAATTCAGATTCTGTTGGAGGTGGTAATGTGCCCACCTTAAAAAAAAACTATCACTCCCCCACCTCCCTTGCAGTCAAGGTGGCTCAGTTGTGGCCAGTGAAATACAGGCATGCATCTTCCAGAGATTTCTATGAGAGTGTTGCTTTCCTGATGTAGGCACTACCGTTTCCTCCTTCCACCCAATTTCTCCTTCCTCTTGCCTAGAACGAAGGCCATGATAGCTGGAGCCAAAGCAACTACCTTGTGGCTGTGAGGGAAAGGACAAAAACAAAAACAAACAAACAACCCCCACAAAACACAAAGAGCCCCAGAGACCTTGATTCTGACATCCCCAAGCTGCTAAACTGAGTGCCAGCCACTGCTTGGCCCAGATTTCTCATATCTCTGTCTACATTAAGCCACTGTTATTTGGGGTTTCTGTTATATGCAGGGACAGCCAAGTCAAAACATTCCCTCCAAAGTGAAAGATGAACTTGCACCTTGCCCTCCCAGCGGGTGAAAGGAGGTGCAGTGTTGGATGGGCCTTCCTGGGTACCGCAGGTCAGCGTGCCGTGGCAGACCGTGTGCTTGGCTGACAGTAAGCCATGGCTGCGCAGCGGCTCAGGCTGCCTGATGACCCTGCGCGCTCACTGGCACACGCTGGGTTTAAGGCAAGGTGGCTTGCTCCGCAAGGCCAAGCGCAGGCCCCTGTAGGAGCGTTCCGTGCTCTCCTCGGGGTTTCGAGCAAAGCCCTGTTTTCTTTGGCAAAGATCTTTTGACATGCAGCTGGCGGCTCGCTACTGGGCTCGCATGGACACAGAGGACGTGCCGGAGGGACACCAGGTGGCCGTGGACCTCCGTGCCCATCAGGAGCTGAGAATCGACCTCTCCCCCAGCTCGGAAGGCCTGTGTGCGTGCAGCGTTCCATCACCACGTGCAGGTGCTATGTCGCTATGCCTGAGCGCAGGGTCGGAGGGTCTGGAAGGCCCAGGCAAGTGTGTACGAAGTGACTCAGGTCCCCCTGGGGCCTGCTGCTCGGCCAGCTTCCCCTCAATCCACACCAGTGGCCCCGCGAGGCGTCCCTAAGGCCATCTGAAGAGGAAGAACGTTCACACGTAATTTCTAGACGGAGCTGCGAGAAATGCTGGCCGCAACTCGAGGCTGACCTGGTGGCCCACTCAGCAGGGAAGGGTGACGGGGAAGGGAAATCTTTGTGGCGGGCAGACTGTTGAATACAACTGCTTGCCCACACTGCCTGGAAGAAGAGATGGCCTGAGCATCATCGCTCATGGGCGGTTGCTAACCATTTGTTCCGGGATCAGGGAGGAGAAGGAAAGGAGATGCCAGGAGGGGTGACTGTTCTCCAAAGGGCGCCCAGACCCGAGAAGGAGCTCAGTAGTCAGGTGGACAAGATGGCCTGTCGGCCCGTATTCCTTGCTGCCTGGCACTGCTCACCAGCAAAGTGCCGTGTGGACTAAGATTACTTATGGGTTCAATACAAGAACTTCTCACCAGGCCGATGTGGCTACAGCCGTCGCCAAGCACCCAGCCTGCCAGCAAGGTGACAAGCCAGCCACCAGCCAGCAGGTCGGCTACATCGCGTCCCCCGCATCCTGGCAGGGACAAACCACTTATCCTCTCTGGAGCGGACACTCATTCTGCGCATGGACCTTCCCTCCTGCCCGCCCTGCTTCTGCCAACACCATCACCCCTCACAGTGTCCCACACACCATCGTCACTGACCAAGGGACTCATCTGACAACAAAGAAGTGTGGCCAAAGGCCAGCGTTTGCATGACTTGCTGACCTTATCCGGTTGCCCAGTCCCCGGAGCCGCTGGCCTCACCGAACAGTGGAAGAGGCCACGGCAGACCCGGTCCCGGCACCTGCCACGCGGTTATGCAGATGCTGTCCCGTCAGATGCTGGACGTGCTACCGAATATGCTGCTTCTCCGGCAGAGCTACGGATCCAGAAGCCAAGGGAAATGGTACCAGTGGGTCCTCACGCCCCCTTGCTGCATTTTTGTTTCTCATCGCCAATACTCTGGGCTCTGGGTTAGAGGTGTTGGATCCCAAATCAAGAATGCTTCCTTAAGGGGCGCCTGGGTGGCGCAGTCGGTTAAACGTCCGACTTCAGCCAGGTCACGATCTCGCGGTCCGTGAGTTCGAGCCCCGCGTCAGGCTCTGGGCTGATGGCTCGGAGCCTGGAGCCTGTTTCCGATTCTGTGTCTCCCTCTCTCTCTGCCCCTCCCCCGTTCATGTTCTGTCTCTCTCTGTCCCAAAAATAAATAAACGTTGAAAAAAAAATTTTTTAAGAATGCTTCCTTAAAGGGAAACACCAGTGGACCCGCTGGACCGGAGGCTGAGGCTGCCACCTATCTGGAGCTCCCCACACCACTTAGACCAACTGACATAGTGGGTGTTGGGTGGGCAAATGATCCTGATCATGCAGGGGAGAAGGTTCTACAGCTGCACGAGGTGGGGGAGGGGAGCGCTAGGTCTGAAATCGAGTGAATTCTCCAGGGACTTGATTAATACTGCCAAACACAGGGATAAAAGTTAGTGGGGTGTTATAGGCAGGAAGGTCAAGAGCTCAGGTCGCCTCAGGGATGAGGGTTTGGATCAGTCCACAAGGACTCTTAACTGGGGCCTCTGTGGTGGTTTTCAGACTGTTACAAATTTCCTACAACAACTCCGTGCAGAGGTAGTCTGTTTCCCTTTCCCTCAAATCTGGGCTGAGCTGGGGACTTGTTTTGACCAATAACATTCAGTGGAAATGATGCTATGTGAGTTCTGGAGCCTAGGCCTCAAGAACCTTTCTGTCTTTTTATATTGGAACAGCCCCATTCAGAAGCCAGCCCCCTTGTACACTGAGACCACCGTGTGGTGAGGAAGCCTCAGCAGCCCTGGAGAGGTGGACGGGCACTGAGGTACCACATGTGAGTGGAACCTTCTTGGCCCAGCCCAACCACCAGCTAAACAAAGGCAAGTGAATCGTCACAATCAATGCCATGTGGAGTAGAAGCGCCATCCAGCGGAGGCCCGCCTTCATGCCTCACCCACAGAAATGAGAGAAAACAAAATGGCGGGATTTGGGGCTATTTTGTTGGGTGACAAAAGGGTAACTGAAACATCCCTCTCTCAACTTGGGGTTTGGACTCAACACACTCTCTCCAGAGAAATCCTCTTCGCCAATCATCTCCCCCGCAGACTCCAACCACTCAACTTTCCATACCTTTGATGAGGGTGAAGGCTTCAAGAGCCACGTGGCCAGTTTCCAGATTAATTCCTGGCATCTCAGTTGGAAACACAATGTTGTGCATATCTTGGTGCTTCAAACACATTAAAATTCTGTCAGCACATATTTAGATATCCTTATAGATTACAGATAAATCAATTTACTTTTTTTGTCCTCGGGTCTGTCTACCACCACTCCATTTATCGGGGTACCAGTGGTGATGGCAGCTTTATGACTTTACATGGGCTTGACAGAGGCAGAAGTGTGTACCCAGAGATGAACACAATGGCTGAGTTGGGTCTCCACTTTGGAGGAGGGGGCAGGAGTGTGTCCGTTTGCGTGAGGAACGGTTACACGTATCACACAGGCGCATGTGGCTGCCTCTCCAGTGTCCCTACCAGAACGACAAGGGACGTGGGGGCATTCCCCGGAGTGGCAGGCAGGGCCCTGGCCTCGCCACATCCAGGTCTCCTCCTCTGGTCTTCTAGAGTTTCTGTGAACTTCCCACCGGTCTAGAGTAAATGCCTCTCTGGACAAAACGGGCCAGCCTGGGCTCGGTGGTCTGTGGCCAAGACCCCAGGTTATTCTGTGGGTGGTATTACTGTGACAGTTTTACAGTTGAAGAATCCCAGTCCTACTGCCCTCATGGGGAGCCACACTTGAGGAACGGGTCTATCCAGTTGGTAGCCTAGCCCAGCTCCTGGAAGGTTGTTCTGGTATCCTGACAGGAAGGATGTTTAGATGCTGTGGAGACATGCAGAGCAGAGAGCAGGTCAGAGTCCCAGAGCCCTCTGGTCCCTGAGGACGAGCCCCCCAGTATTGGTGAGGGGCACACTTTTCAGCTGGGGACGGGGGCTCCTCCATGCTGCCTGCCCTGTGCTCCCGGACTCCCGGGCCCATCTCAGAGGCCACCACTGCAGGCTCCCTCCCGACTCCACACGGGGGCCTCCACAAACCAGGAAGGACAGACGGCCCGGCACGATGGCAGCTGGTCTAGCCCTTGCCCTCTTGACTCCTGGCCCCTGAGTGCCACCCCCTCCTTGACACGGTGGCCTAAGCCTCAGGCACATCCCTATGTTTTACTGGGCCTTGGCTTCTCCCCGCAAGCTGCCCCAGAAATGTGTCTCTGACCTGCTTCTTCTGAGTGGAAAAACCCCTGACAACAAGGGTGCAGTGTCTTGGCCTTGTGGCCGCTTTCCACGGGCACCCGCTGCCCAGGACACCGCGGCTGGGCCCTGCTGAGCTCAGGGGCCAGGCAACACTGAGCGACGCCTATTGTTCTCTGCACCCAGAGCCCGTGAAGTCTCCTGAAGGAGCAGAAGCGTCTCACTTCTGCACAGTTTAGCATTTCACATGCACACGAAACCCTCAGTGTGACCGACCCAGTAGTGGCATCCTGGAGGGGCGCACAGAGGGCGTATTTGGACTAAGGAGCTTGGGGCCGGGAGCTACGCCTAGTGGAGACAAGGGGTCCCCGAGAGAGAAAAGATACAGAAGACACACATCAGGGTGGGCATCCTGCCTGGAGCACAGGGAAGAAGCTCCAGAACCCTCGCTCAGCCCCTAATATCCTGTGACCTGCGGAGTCACGTGACCTCCCTGAGTTTCAACCGACTTTCGTAAAAAAACGAGGCGTCCGCAGCGCCTTCCTCACACAAGGAAATAGGATCTTGTTTTTGCACGTTTCACATACCCTCGGAGCGCCTGGCGTGGTGTCTGATAAACAGGTTCACGCAGGGGAAGGCACCAGGCTGGGCCTGAGCCATGGGTGGGGCCCCGGCCCGGCTCCACTCCCCTCCACCCCCCCCCCCCCCCCCCCCCCCCCCCCCGCCCCGCCCCCCCTGCTCGCGGCTATGACAAGTCTTTAGCAAACACATCCTGACAGCTCAGCACAGCAATTAACCTGAAAGACCCTGGCCTCCAGGAACCCGCCCGCCCCGAGCTAAAGGTGGGACCTGTGGGTGCGGCCCTCTCAGCCCCTCTCCTTGTGACCTTGAACACACCAAGCCCGCCTCCAAGCTTGCTTTTCTCCATGCCCACCCACACTCATGGGTGCAAAAAGCCTCAGCCGGGAGGTGGCACATCACACTCCAGCCTGATGCTTCATGCCTCCAAATTGCAAGTTGGAGATGGGGCCCAGCAGGCGTGAAGCCCCGGGGCGAGGTGGGGGAGCTGGATGGAGAGGATCAGGGAGGGAGAGACACCGAGGTGCTGGTCTTGTGCTATGCCAAGAAAAGCCTGGAGGGGGCGCCTGGCTGGCTCAGTTGGTAGAACATGCAACTCTTGAACTGGGGTGGGGATCAGGGGTCGTGAGTTTCAGCCCCGCCTTGGGTGTGGAGCCTACTTAAAAAAAAAAAAAAAAAAAAAAAAAAGAGAAGCCTGGGGTGTAAGGCCAGTAGGGCCTTTGAACCTCAAGCAACACAAGCCGTGTCAGTGGGAGCAGACCGACCCCGCGGGTGCACACAGCTGGCCACACGGCAGCGCCCCGGCTCACCTCTGCCCTTGTTTTCCATCCCGACAGAAAATGGAGTTGTTTTTGCCCTGCTGCAGAACAGACAGCACTACAACGATGCGAGCTTCCCAGGTGAGCTGTTTGCATGAACTTTCGGCGACTTCACGTTTCTGCACGTGCAAAAACCTATCCTCCCATCGTGGCCCCGAGAAGTTGGGGAGCACACGTGGACCCCACCTCTGTATTCACGTGCACTCGTGCTTCTGTGAAAGGCCTGAGCGCGGAAGGGGGGGGAGGGGGAGGGCCGGAGGCAGATGGCAGCAAGCAGCACAGATGGGCAGGGGCTCTGGGGGCAGCGGAAGGGAGGGGCTGGGCCCGTGCCGGGAGCACCCTGAGTGGGGTTGCGGGTAACGGACGGGGGCCTGGTAAGTGGCAGCCCCTTCCCCTCACACACTCCGTGGAGGTGACCGCCAGCCGCTTTGCCTGCTACAGACCTGGGCCATCCCCTCCCCTCTCCTCCCATCAAGCCTGGGAGCCTGAGGCCATGATCGACGCCCATTCTCCCGTCAGAGGGACTGAGGCTCCCCGGAAATCACGCAGAGAGGGCTGTCGGGGCTCAAGTCTGCCCTTTTCCTTAAAGGCAAAGCGGCAGACTCTGCTGCACGCCTCGTGCCTGTGATCACACGCGTGTGGGTGTGCACGCGTGGCTGCGAGGGGTGTGTGTGTGCGCCCACATGTGCATGGGGGGGGCGCAGGCTTGTGTGTGGCGGCGGCACAGGTGTGTTGGTCGGTGTGCACCGTGTGGTGGGTGCGCCCGTCCGTGTGAGGGCACGAGGGGCTGCGTGAGGACACCTCCGCGTCTCTTGCTCTGTCACGCTCAGCAAACATCAAATATCACCACGGGCAAGCGCCAGGCAGCCTTTTGCTGCGTTCCCTCAGGCCCCCCGGGGGGGGGCCCCCCCCCCCCCCCCCCCCAGTGAAGAGCCGGCCCCAGCCCCTGGGGTGCACTGGGCAGGACCAAAGAGGGGCTGGGGCGGGGCCTCCTCCTCACTGGGCCTCCTCACTCATTGCCGCCCATCCTTTTCACAGAGGACTTAGGAAGGACGCCTGAGCAGCCCAAGGTTACCCGCTGAGCGTGGGCAGGGCGAGCTGGGCCTGTCAGACTCCGACGCCTGGCTCTACCTTCCCAGTGACCTCGGTGGAATACCCCAGCGTGGTCCCGATCCTCTGTCGCCCTCTCCACGGGTCCTGCTTTGAGCTCAGTGCCTTGCTTGGATTGACGGGGAAAAAGCACGAATGAACGGAAAGCACCATCTCCCAATCTAGGCAGAGGTTGGGGTCCCAGGGTGGTCTGAGCCCTCGGATAGAACAGAGCGCACAACAGATGCCCCACCCCCCCCCCCGCCCTCCCTCCCAGCCTGCCCCAGCCCCTACCTGAGCCCTGTGGGGCCGCACTGGACAGGATCCACTTGACCAGGCAACACCGCATCAGGGCCTGGCGGGTGAGCCGGGGCCTCTGCCACTTGACGCCCTCCTTCTTGCTTAGCGGTGTGCGCCCGGGATCCCCCAGGAGGCTGCCATCTGACACCTTCATCACTTCCTGCAGCAGGAACAGGCAGAGCAGCCCTGAGCCCTTGCTCACTGAGAGGACC
Organism: Herpailurus yagouaroundi; assembly: GCF_014898765.1. NCBI lineage: Eukaryota > Metazoa > Chordata > Mammalia > Carnivora > Felidae > Herpailurus > Herpailurus yagouaroundi. The sequence continues at coordinate 36,143,752 of NW_024412419.1, forward strand.
TCTGGGCCAGCCCCAGCCTCCCGGGCAAGGTCGACCTTAACTCCGCCAGCGTCTTGACCTCCAGGCGTGCATGCCCAGAGGTCCCAGCTCAGCTGGAGAGTTCCCAGGGCACTGCTGACCCTGGTACTGGTCGTCCCCTGCCCCCCTCTCTCCAGGAGCTCTCAGCCGCTGCAAGCCAGAGGCAGCTTCAGGCACATACAGTGTCCACGAGAAAAGCAGCCCGGGTGCTCCAGGATGACGGCATGACATCCAAGGCCGTTCTAGGGCTTTGGGCGCTGTGTGCCTCCTATGCACAGTCCCCTTTGGCCACACCCATCTACTCGGGGAAGACACCACTCTTCCCCATGTTGGCACAGCCCAATGAGCCCCACCCCCACCTCAAGAGCCAGCTACCAAGTCACCTCTCCCAGGCAGCCCCCCAGCTTCTAAAACTCGGGGATCTGGCCCGTCCTTGTAGTCTAGTTCCCTAACAACATGGCTGTGCCGTGACAACTCGCTGAAGGAACTCCCGGACGAGGGCAGGGCTGGGCGTTTCCCTACTCTGCACCCTGGCCTGGCATATAGTGGGGCCCCCAGAAGGAGGGAGGTGAGGATCCACATTCGCTCACCAAGCCCCCCATCCTGGCACAGGCCTGGTTGCCAGAGACCATCGTCCAAAAGCCCTCAATGGACTAGAGCCCAGAGACGGGAGTGGATCCATGCAAAGTCACACAGCCAAGTCAGGTTTCCTCGCTTGGCTCCTGAGCCCTTCATCTTTTTCACCTCGAGGCAAGCAGAGGTTGAAAGGAGAGCCGGGCGATCTCCCCCGTGAGGGGGCACATCGATGGAGCCCTCTACTCCAAGCTGTGCAGCCGTCGAAAGAAGCAACTCGAACAGGTCTGGAGGAACCCTAGAGCGGGGAGCCATGGAGGGAATGCTGGGAAGTGGGCTCCTTGTCGTGTGCGGCAAGGGACGGTGGCCATGGTGGCCCCTCCGGACATCTGCTGGGACTAGTTTGCTGCCTTTGTGAGATGCCCTCCTGCTTGGGATGGCTGTGCCACGGGTGCGGCCTGGCCCATTGGGCCGCTGCCATAGGTAGCCCCCAGGTTCACTCTGCCCATGACGCATGGCCTGAGTGCCAGTTGTGGGAGGAATCGCCCCTGGGTGGGCACTAGTTCTGAGCCGGTGGCCAGGACAATGGCCACTGGGGTGGCGAGTTGGTGATATCCTTCCAGGGTCATGGAATTTCACGCGTGGTACCTTTGGACGGTCCTGAAAAGTATGTGTCTCCCCAAATAAACAGATGTGCAACTGGCCAAGTTCTGCAGACACAGGGCCCCACACGGCCCCTGCATTGGTCAGCTGTCAGGAGTAAGAAGCAGAGACTGACCCAGGCTGATGATAACTGGAAAGGAATCAGCAGTGGGAGGGAGGGGGGAGGGTTCCAGGCCAACCACAGTCCCCCCAGAAAGGACAGAGGGCAAGGCGTGGAAGACAAACCAGAGCAAAGAGCAAGCAAAGGGACAGCCAGACCTCAACCACAGTCACCCCCTGGAAGAGGGCAGCCAGGTCAGCCAGAGCACGTCTGCCTCTGCTGCTGAATACACTGGCCCCTGCTGCTGGCCCCCCCAGCCCAGAGGCTCTGGGCCTGGGACCCCCCACTGGCCTCATGGCACTGCTGCCCCTAGGACCTGGAGGCTGCTGTGGGGGGCCTTCTCAGCTGGGTCGCTAGTTCAAGGTCAGGAGTGGAGGAATCTGACTGTCCCAGCCCAGATCGAATGCCTAATCTCTGGCTACGAGAGGAGCCAGGAAAGCAAGCATCTGGACCTTATGCCTCTCTCATGTCCTCAGCAGGGGCTTTCCTGAACAAGAGGTAGAAGAAAGCCCCCACAAATGTCCCCTAAACTGTGGAGCTTGTGCAAACGCCCAGGTGAGGGGAAGGGGTGTGCTGCATTCTCCAGTTAGGCAGGAGAACCCTCCAGGGGCTGGGTAGGCTCAGAGCTCCAGGAGACCCGTTCATATTTAGGGCTGGACAGTCTGCCTCCCGGCCAGCTTTCGATGAAGTGGCCTGCCTAGACAGGGTGACATCCACACCCCTTATCCTGATTTCTGGAGCCTTCCCAGTTGCAAGTGCCGTCTCTTTTAGTCACCCTCCAAGCCACCTCCCCAACACCCATGCTCAGCAACGCCCCCTACATTTCCTTCCCTACTCCAAGGCTTGCCCTGGCAGTGAGAGGGGTCAGTGGTGCCCAGAGCCGCAGCAAGGGTGAGCACACACCATCCTGGTGGGGCAGAAAGAGGGCGTGACAGAGGTCCCCAGAGGTCTCCCAGTGCCAGGGATGCTGCGGGAGGTCCCCTGTATGCACATGCACATGCCCATGTACACACAGGTCCTGCCCAGGCTGTGTCAGAGAAGCATCCTCTCCATTATTAATGATCTTATTCAGGAGAGAAATGGCCTCAATGAATAAAGTCTTTATTTCAGTCCGGGAGCGGGGAGGGGGCAGATTGGCAGCTGGTGTTTGGTTACTTCATGAATTCTTTGCTGTAGGCTCTGCAGCTGGGGTCAGCGGAGAACGTCAGAAGGAAACACTGCAGCGAGAGCATCAGAGCCTCTGTTGGCATCAGGAGCTACCTGCTGGGACCCCCTCTGTCTCAGGACAGTGCTGGTGCTGGCTTCTCATGAGCCCCCCGCTAGTCACGGGGATTCTGTCCTGCAGCCCAGGCCTAATGTGGGAGAGATGCAGCCTGGGGCCCAGGGTTCTGTCCTCCAGGGAAGGCTGGGAGGGCCACAGGCGGGGCTGAGACCTCCCTTTGTGCATTTCATTCTGGGCCTCGGGGTCATGAAAATCCCACGAGGTTGGCAACGCCACTCCTGTCTTAAAGATGAAGAAACTGGGGCGCCTGGGTGGCTCAGTCTGTCCAGCGTCTGACTTTGGTTCGGGTCGTGATCTCGTGGTTCGTGAGTTCGAGCCCCGCGTCGGGCTCTGTGCTGTCAGCACGGTGCCCGCTTGGATCCTCTGTCTCCCTCGCTCTCTGCCTCCCCTGCTTGCACGCTCTCTCTCCTCTCTCTCTCTTTTCTCAAAAAATAAACATTTTTTAAAAACAAAAATAAAGATGAAGAAACTAAGTCCAGCAGAAGTTTGGGGGCATGCCAGGGCCACACTGTCCTTGGGGTATCTTCGTATTGGTCACAGGCTGTACTGCTCAGGCTTCCTGGGGTCGGGCCCTGGAGGGCCTTGGAAGTTGGGGAGGGATTCCCAAGCCACCTCACCATGTCAGACTAAGTCTGTGAATGTCCCGATGCCCTCCTGGACTGAGGAGCCCCAGTGTGTGTGTTCTCCCTGGTGCAGAGAGTTGGGGACAAGAGTGGCAGGAGCCCTGTCCCCTGAGCCTGTGCCCTGAGCCCTGCTTAGGAGGGAGGAGCCCTATGATGGCCTTCCCCTGTGAAGTGGCTGAGGGGTCCTCGCAAGGAAGAGAGGAGGGGCCCACAGTTACTGAGACAGGGTATGGCCACAGGCCGTGGACTGAGCCCATCAGACCTTGGGGGAGGGCAGGAGGAGGGACAAATGACCCAAGTGACCGCAGGCCATCCCCATGAATCTTTGACACCTGTCTGGGAGAGGGTCCGACCGGGCTGTCAAGAAAGTTAATGGCCACCCTGGGATCTGGAAGCTCTCAGGCACAGAAGAGAGGGAGCCCTGAGAGGGGACATATTACCACCCTTACCCCCAAGCTGCCTCTGTGCTAAGAGGTGACAGAATTGAGGAGAGCTGAGTCAGTGAGGAAACTCCAACACAAATTCAATCCCCTCCCACCCCTGCTAAGGAACCACCCCCCTCCCCCGTGGCTTCTGCTGCATTTCACACAAAACCCCAGTGCCTTGGGCCTGCCTCCAAAGCCCTACTCAGGCCCGAGCCCTGACTGCCCCTGGACTTCCTGTCTCATCTGCCCACCGCCAGCCTCACCGTGCTCTGTGCTCTTTACACATACAGGGCAAGTTCGCACACCACCTTCGCACCGCTGGCCCCTCCACCTGCACCTTCTATCCAGGATCTCCCCATATTATGTCTCACAACCACACGTGATTCTTCAGTGACGTCAGTAAAGCTTCAATTGAAAAATATTGCCATATACACAAAAGAGAATACATATATATGTGCGTGTGTGTGTGTGTGTGTGTGTGTGTGTGTGTGTACGAAAAGCTCAAGAAATATTCACAAATGACTGGGGTGAAAGTCCCCTCGTGCTCTTCATAATTCACATGAGAATTTCTCTCTTCCCACTCTTCTTGATCCTGGCATCATTTCCATAGGGGACAGAGCCATCCCTCCATCCTCCATGGGCCCCAAGGGGTGGCCAGGATTGGGTGACAGGGACCAATGAAGCCAGAAGACCTGTGCCCCGAAGTCACACAGAGTCCCCAGTGGCACATCTAGCACATGTGGGTGTTCTGGGCCACATCCCAGAAATGGCCCTAGGCTGGCCCTAAGCTGACCCTGGGGACCTCAACCTAATTTGAAGTCCACAGGGTCCCTCAAGGGCAGAGACCACAGGTGGGCAGGGTCATTCCCTGACAACTCCGCGCTGAGACTCACAGCTCCTGTCCAGCCAGATGGGTCAGGAGCAGGTCTTAGCTCACTTCCAAGTCCAAGTCTGTGAAGAGCAAGGGAGGGACAGAGAGAACATCAAGCTGGCCATGTACTTGCTACGGGCCAGGCACTGGGTTTGTGTAGAGACTCGTACTTGATGCTCACATCAACCTATTGAGGTTCCTTAGACCCTCCTCCAGATCACCCCGCTGAAGGCCACGTCCCATAATAGGCTCTTTCTCACACCTTCTTACCAAGCTTGCCTGGCTCCCTGCGGTGTGTGTGTGTTCTCTCGCTCAAGGTCAATGAGGAGTCAACCTAACTGTTCAACTTGTCCTGGTGGCTCTGGCTGGAGGTCCCGGGTTCCAGGGGGTGGGGCTGTGCCATTGGGCACCTGGGAGAGGCTTCCCTCTGGTTTGGGAGATGTCTTAGACTCTGGGAACCCAGACCGCCCCTCTACCTTTACCTCCTTTTTTATAGAGATGAGGTGTGGCTCCAGCTCAGAGTCCCAGCAGGCCATGGGGATGGGTGGGGGTGGGGAGTGGAATTCGGTGCTGTTGTTTCATGGCAATGTTATGGTTACCTTCTACTTCATCAACAGCTACCCTCTTTCCATTTACAATAACTATTTCAAGATCCCCCTCAAGGGGAGCCTAGGTGGCTCCGTGGGTTGAGCATCTGACTTCCGCTCAGGTCATGATCTCGCAGTTCATGAGTCTGAGCCCTGCATCGGGCTCTGCTCTGACAGCACACAGCCTGGTTAGGATTCTCTCTCTCCCTCTCTCTCTGCCTCTTCCCTGCTGGCTTGTGCACGCACACACTCTCTCTCAAAAAATAAACATTTTTAAAATAATCATTTTATATTAACTATATATTGAAATGATAATATTTACACTGGGTTCAATAACATACATTAAAAATAATTGCACTTTTTAAAGAAAACTTTCTTTAATGTGCTGACCTGAACATTTAACACAAACCTGTGGCTCACGCTACGTTCCCATTGGCTAACACTGTTCTAGATGGTTCTCAGACCTGCCGGTTGGAAGCTTTGGGACAGCCTCCTCCTGCCAGGGCACACCCTGATCCTAACTCCTCTCTCCTTCTCAAGTCCCAGCTAGGGTCAGTCAGATTTGTTCCAGAGAGGTGGCCCAGTGGAGTATGGAGGAAGGCTGGGGGACAATGAAGGAGGAGGCCAACTTGGGGGGCTGCCCGAGTCCAGGGGAGGAAGAGGGGGTGTTGAGCCAGGCCCAGGCAGTGGAATGGGTTGGGGGGGGTGGATATTAGTGGGTATTTAGGATCTGCTGTAGATGTGGATAGTGGTGGGGGGAGGCGAGGTGACTCCTCAGTAACTATGACACCTATCACCATGGAGACGAAGAAACAGACCGACCCCCTCATGCCTTCCAGCTGCCCCAGAGTGACATCTGGACTTTCCACTAGGAACACCATCACCTGAGAGTTTTCACCACACCACAGAGAGGGGCCAGATCGTTTTAAATAAACTACAAGAACCTGGGCCAGCACATCTCACCTGTGACTCCCCACTCCCTGTGGTCAGCTGCCCTGCTCACTGCCCCGGGCCCAGGGGGCACAGCTTCATCCTGTGGGGGCCCAGCCCATCTGGTCAAGCCACTAGGGGTGCACCCAGGTGAGACCTTGAAGCAACTACTTCTGTCTCCGTGGTTCTCATCAGCTGGGTTCCAGAGAACCCCCGAAGTGAAGCCCAGAGGCGGCTTGGCAGAGGTTGCCTGTGTGCATGGGGAAGCATGTTGGGGAGGGGGGGTTGCATGGCTGGAGGCAAACCCCAGTTAAAACATCCAGGCTCCTTCCCTCCCAGGTCATGTCATACAAGCAAATGCACGGGCGAAAGGCAGACCCCCAAATATTTACAGACATTTATGGATGAGAAATAGCATGAATGGTCACATAAGGAGCACTGGGACCCACCGGATGCTGGCTTAGAAGGCACGCTCAGCCAGGGAGGGGGATGTCAGGGAGGTTAATGTTATTTCAGCCCACCAAGTACATTGGGAAGAGGTCTGCAGTCAGCCAGACAGGAACTTGAATCCCAGGTCCTCACCTCCTGGCTGGGCAGCCCTGGACAAAGTACTTGACCGCGCTGAGCCTCAGTTTCCTCACTGGTAAAATAGGGATAATAATATGCCTTTATAGGACCGTGGGGAAGGTTAAATGAGGGAACATACACAAAACCCCGACAGGAGCACGGTTATCGATAGTCTTCATCCTTCTGATGCTGAGTAAGGTCTGCTGCCCAGGGCAAGGGTCAGGGCCAAGCAATGGCCCAGAGAGATCCAACTTGCTCTGGATGTCCAGAGAGATCCAACTTGCTCTGCTCAGCTGCTGCGCATCAGAATCACCTGGTAGCCTCTCCCACATCTGGCGGCCTGGGGGCCACATTATTTGATTCAGTGGGGCCTGGGCTGCTCTATTTTTTTTTTTTTTTCAGTTTATCTATTTATTTCGAGAGAGACAGAGACAGCGCCAGTGGGGGAGGGGCAGAGAGAGAGGGAGCAAGAGAAAGTCCCAAGCAGACTCAGTGATATCAGTGCAGAGCCGGATGCGGGGCTCGAACCCACGAAGGAACGGGCAGATCATGACCTCAGCTGAAACCAAGAATCTGACGCTTAAGCTTAACCAACTGAGCCATCCAGGCGCCCCTGGGCTGCTCTATTTTTATAAAGCTCCTCAGTAGATTTGACAGTGCAGCCAAGATTTAGAGGGCTCATCGCACCAAATGGGAAGTTCTAGACCTTGTCTGTGGGAGGAAGGGCTCTCAGGTTCTCAATCTCCCTCCCCGCCTCCCTCCTAAGGGAGGCTGCCTCAGGGCCAAAGTCTGGGTCAGCTGGGGGGATACGGAGAGTTGCTCAGATGTGGGGCTGATTGCCCCCCCGCCCCCAACCCTGTCCTGGGGACAGCAGCGCAGGCGGCTCACTGAGCAACCACTCCTCATTGCTTGCTCTATTTCCATCACTTGAGACAGATGGCAGGAAATGGCGGTGGGCGTCGTGTCGTGCAGGCCCCAGGGATTTGGGGTGGGGAGGCTTTGGGGAGCCTCGATTCTCCACCCACCCCTGGGTACCTACAGATGCAGGCCAGGCAACCAGCCTTGGAGGGGGGAGCTGAGACTGTCCTGAGTCCCTGCCAACACTTGCACACGCACGCACGCACGCACTGGAGCAGGGGAGGGGAGGGCTGGGTCGTCCCTGCCCTTCCTCTGATGGCTGCCACCTGGGCTAGGACACAAGCTCCCCACCTGACCCTTGCTGTGTAGGCAATGAGGGTGTCCCATTAACTCAGGGTGGACTTGACCTGATCACTGACAGCATTCTCCTGCTGGAGTGCCCTTCCCAGGCTCTGCTTGGGATTCAGAAAATAGTAACATTGACACTCCAACCATTTATGGAGCTCTTGCTATATGCCCGGGCTGTGCTAAACAGGCTGGTGTAGGATCTCATTTATCTAGGAGGTGGATGATATTTCCTGCAAGAAAATGAGGAGACCATGGCACAGAGCAGCTAACTAACTTGTCCAAGGACGCACAGCTAATGCATGAAGGGGCTGGATATGAGCCCAGATCTTCCTGATGCAGAGCCAGGTTAACAGCCAATAAGGTGCAGCCATGTTATCGCCCCAGGCCACCATCGTCTCCTGGCCAGGGCCCTTTGAATACCAAATAGTGGAGACGGGGCTCTGTTCTGTAACAAGCCAGTGGGCATATGTGTGTACATATGGGATGGGGCATGAGATCTGCCTCCTGACGCTTTTGCTAGTGTCCCCCCCCCCCCCCCGACCTTTACCCCCAGCCTCCACTGGGCAGCACAAGGTACCGACCTCGGGGGAGGGCCCAGCACAGGCTATGAGTGTATCTAGGCCCAAATGGGGAGACTGAACCTCAGAGAGGGGACGGACCCCGCCCAAGCTCACAGGGTCAATTGGGTGGAGTTGGCCATAGAGTGCCCATCTTGAGAGAGGATCTTAAAACAGAGTCAGGGTGGGCTGGGCACAGGGGCATTGGCACCAGCAGCAGGTGGACTCGGGTTTACCCCTTGCTTGCCCTGGAGGTGCGTGCCAAGGGGCGGGGGCAGAGCTGGAGATGAGGCCAGTGAAGACCCGTGTGGGCTTTGCCTGGCTGAGCACGGCACAGGCCCATGCCTTTGGGGTCGGCGGGGGGGAGGGGGGGTGCTGGACAGAGACCTGAGGCAGGAGACCAGAGAGGAGAGGCTGGGCCAACTGGGAGGTGGGACAGGCCCCCTCTCGGCTGTCCCGCCAAAGCTCAGCTTAGTTCCCCTTCTCCAACTCTGGCACCTGCCAGCCCCCTTGGTTCTCTCCCTGTCATGTGGCTGCTTTGTGGCACTCTAGGAGGGGGGCTGATCGCAGCTGACAGGTGCACCTGTTCAAGGGAAACATCAGTCAGCTGGGGATGGGGAGCTGGGTGGGGGCACAGTACACAGCGACTTACCCCCCACTATGCCCTCCTTCCTGTCCTGTTTCCTTCCTGCCCTTTGTCTGGAGGACCAGCTAAGAGGACTTGCCAAGTTCTCTCTCCTCTTCTTTCTTTGCCTTGGAAACTAAGGTTGCCCTTCTCCCTCACAGAGGCCACATTCAGGGCTCCACAGCTGCTCCTGGGCGTCACCAGAGATGCCTTGGAGTGGGGTAGGGAGAGCAGATGGGCCCCACGCCAGCCTGAATCAGCTGAGCACCTCCCACTCCTGTGGAAGATTTTGATAAGAAAAGGGATCCTGATTTCGAAAGATTGGGATCCTTTCCTTTGCAGTTCTGGATCTGCAGCCCGGAAAGGGACCTAGGGCTGGCTCAAGGTCACATGGCTAAACCAGGGGACGTGGCCAGGGGTGGGGTCTGGCTTGTGTGCTCACTGAAGTTTTCAGAAGTAACAATGGGCCACAAACCCATGGAGCCAGCCCCCAGCTGGGATGGGGCACTCCCCCAGCTTCCTGCTTACAAGAATGCCACTCTCCCTTTGTAGTCTTTTCCCAGGACGTCCCCAGCCCTCCCACCAAGCCCTAGGGAACTAGGCTTTGGAGTAAGAGGGAGCAGGATTCAAATTCCAGCTATAACACATTTCAGCTTGCAATCTAGGGCAGGCCTCAGTCTCCTCATCTATAAAGTGGGTACAATACCAAGAGCTACCTTGTGGGCTGCACGGGGGTCCAGGGAGATAATGCAGGTGCAGGCCCTGCTGGAGAGGCCAGGCAGGGAGAAGCCGCCACCTCAGCGATCCTGCCCCTCAACCCTGCCCTTCTCTCAGACTCCACCTGGGCAACAGGGGCACTTCGCACCCTATCTCAATTCGGGGCTTTGATCTCTATCTTTGAAAGTGGGTGAGCAAATTCGGGCCCACCTCCCGTAAGTGGCCTGCAAGAAGGTTGGAAGCTGGGCAGATAGCTGTTCCTATTGCATAGGCCGGGCCACGAAGACATCACTCCCTGAAAACCTAGGACGGCAGCTCGTGCCTGCCACGGGAGACCCTGTGGTTCTGTTTGTTCCTTTCCCCTAAGAGCTCACGGGGTTCACGCTGCACAGGCTGCTCCCCTCTCTGAGCCTCAGTGTCTGCAGAAGGGGAAGGGGCAGTGCCTGCCCCCCTGGGGCGTCGTAAGGATCCACAAAGGACTGGGTAGTGCATGGAGAGGCTAAGGGACCCATGGGGTGTTATTGGGGGCAGCCACTGACCATGACTGACAGGCAGCTGAGGGCAAAGGAGTCGGGCCAACACCAGCCTGTGCTCTGAACTGCGGTCCCGGCTAGAGAGGAAGATTATTTTCCCCAGTCCCCCTGTTGACCTTGGTGAGGGACTCAGTGGTGGCTTCCCTTGGGACCTCTGTCCCTGCCTGGCACCCGTTCCAGTCTCTGGCCAGGCCATCCACAGGAAGGCCACCGGCAGGCATAAGGCACAGTGAGATCCGCAGGGGCCTGGGAGCCTGCCGGACTCTGCTCACCAGGCAGGGGAAGGGAGGGAGTGACCGCCGGCAGGTAGGGCCAGCAGAGGAAAGGAAGGACTGTCTCCCGTTTGGTGGATGGAGCAGGCTTGCGTGCACCTGTGTGCGGCCTGAGTCTAGAAACCCCTCCCGCTGTGTGCGGGCTGGTCGTGCGTGCAGCACAAGCCAGCTATGGGCGCAGTCACAGGGCACGCTTGTGTGGTGCGTACTATGCCTGCACAGGACCTGTGCTGGCTGTGGCGTGTGTGTGTGGTGAGTGCAGAGCACATATGCCAGTGACAAGGCACTAAGTTTCTCCGCTTTTGCCCCGGAGGCTGCTGGGGGGATCCGCGATGACAGAAGAGAAAGCATCTTTCAACGCGCCCTGTCACCATGCTTGAAGGGTTTCATGTCATCACCGCTGCTGGTCCTCCTGTCGCCCCTGGGAGCTGGATCAGAGAGGCCAGGGGTGGCCCAGGCTCTGGGGAAGTGTGGCCTGGAACTCTGGGCTGCTTGTCCTCATGGGTGAAAGAGAGGCAGGAATCCACCTCTGGGGGGGCGGGGCGGGGGGGGGAGGTGAAGGTCGGGGGAGAGTGCAAGATGTCAACCTTCCTTGCTCACAAGACCCTGATTTTATTTGAGTCATTTTGCCCGTCCTTCTCTCTACTTCCTGCTGCCTACATGTGCTGGCTGGAGCTCCAGCAGCCATGTTGGACTTTAAGGTAACCTCAAGAATGGAAGCCAGTGAGACAGATGGAGCCTGAGTCCCTGCTGGCCGTGGGGTCTCCGTGCCAGCCCTCTGTTGCCTCCCTCTGGACTTGAGCCTGAGAGAGAAACGTGACCAACCCTGTTCAAACCTCTGTTAGTCGGGGTGCTCTGCTATGAGCGGCCAGATCCAAGCCTGACGCCTCTTCCTTCTTCCCAAGCAAGACTGTCCCAAACATGTGAGGAGCTTGTAAGGCATCAGGACAGATTTTTCTGAGTGTGGGATTCTGGGATTCAGCTTGTTTTCCTTTCCCTCCTTCTTCTTCACTTAGTCTTCAGCCTCCCAATACTCTGCGACTAGCTCTTGAGCTCTATCCCAGGCATATTCCTCGCCTGCTCTCTTCCAACCTCCCAGCAGCCCCGCAGAGTGGGAACTATTAGCATGTGTCCCTGTTAGGGGGCTCCTAAGCCCTGCGGGAAGTGGCGTTCATGAATTATTTGAACAATTAAAAGATGTATTCATGCCCCTGCCTTCAAGCCTAGGCCACCCCCTCCCAGCACTCAGCCTTCCCCCACCGGTGGCGAAGGGCTGGGGGCCCAGGCTCAGGGTCAGCGGCCCTGGCACTTGCCCCAGGGACCCAACTGAGCAGGACCAGCCACCTGCCTGACCCCAAGCTCCTCTTCTGTCCAACTTCTATGCCACAATCACCTAAAGCCTCTCCAGTCCACAGGGGGCCCCAGAAGTCTAGCCTCCCAGACAGGACAGCCCAACATTTACTTTTCCAAAAGTGACCCTACAGGGGACAACAGGGCTCGAGGTCAAAGGAGGAAGCACAGCAGGGCTCCCCGGTCCGGGGCCACCCTCGGAAGCCCTCTCTCCCCGCCCCCCTGAGCGAGCCCCCAGCCCCTCCGGCGCCTACCTTCGCCCGCTGCATCCTGGGCGCTGAAGGAAACTGTTGCCGGCCTCCCCTCTTCGCAGCTGAGAACAGGACTGCCGGGCCGGCTGGCAGCTGCCTCATGTTTGCTTGGACCCAGACGTAATTGCTACGGGCGGCTCCTCGCCCGCCCCCTGCCCACCCCTCCCTCCCCGCCTGCTTCTCCCCGCTCCACCCCTTCTGCTCTGCCTCCTGCCTCTCTCAATCCCTCTCCCTCCCTCCCTCCCTCCCTCTCACTCTCTTTCCCGCCCTCCCCCCCTCTCCCCTCTCTCCCTCCCCACCCCTCTCTGATAATTCTCAGTCCCCCCTCCCGGGCTCTCTGTCCCACTCTGGGTGTAAATGGTTCCTAATCCTTCCCTCTGAGCCTGCTGAAGCCCCTTTTGCCTGGCTCTTGGCTCTCCCCTCTGCTCCTGTTGCGAGGCTGGCGTCTCTCTCTCTGCCTCCCCCGCTGTCTATCTCTTTCTCTAACGCACACACCCTCTGCTCCCCTACCTTGGTCACAGGAGGGTGGAGTGGTGGGTGCAGAGAGCCTCCGCTGGGAGCAGAGGGGGGGCGGGAGGAGAGCTCCAGCGCCGACGGGGTGTTGGGCAGGGAGCCTGGAGAGCCTCCCCTAAGGCATTTCCAGAACAGGCCAGCCCCTCCCCTCCCTGCTTCCCCCACACAGAGACAACCTCGGGTCATCTTAGGGGATATGGGCTGCGAAGAGGGATCTGGCTCCACCGAGGCTTGGGGTCTTCCTGGTGCCCCTCCAGCTGCCCTGCAGACATCCTCCGGCCACCCCTGGTGCTGGGGCATCCTTTCTAGGGACATCATTCTGGGTCGCTGGGTTGGAAGTGGCCGCCCTGATGGGGGCTCATCACTGGAACGGGTGACAGTCACCATGACCACATTATGTGGGTCACACACAGGGGTCCTTCCAGCTCTTTCGTGTGTCCCTCCACCTTCAACTGCCTCCCTTTTACCCCACATGGGGCCTTGCAGTGGGGAGCCCTCCTGAGCTCCTTATATTGCCAAGACAGCCTGTCTCTCCAGGGCCTGTCCTCTGTCCCCAGCTGGGTCCGAGGTTGGGACCACATCAGGGAGGCTGGGGGACCTTGCCAGATCTACTGCGAGATGGCGGAAGTGGTGGAAGGGGGTGAGGGTCCCTGAGCTGGGGAGGGGATCCTTCCTGCCCCTCAGGAGGGCAGAGTCCTGGCCACTTGCTCAGTCCCGGGAAACCACCCAGGAGCCAGGTGCCCAAAACCTCCGCCAAGTTTCCCTTTTCTGCACCCCGAGGAGTCAGCCTGTGCCAGTGGTTCCCATGGAAACAGAGCCTGAGACACCCCCCTCCTTTGCAGCATGCATGGGAGCACTTGCCCTCCCTTCTCTTTTTTTCTTTTCCTTTTTTTTTTTTTTTTTTTTTTTTTTAGCCAGCCAATTAGCTCCAACTTTCAGATCCTCTGGGGAGGAAAATAGTCTGGAGCTGTTGACCCACTGAGGCAAGAAAGACTGCTTCCGGCACAGGAGACAGCCCAGGGGTCCTGTCCTGCCGGACAGGTTGGACCTCAGGCCAGGAGCCCCAGGAAGAGGGTGAGAGGCTGTCTGTCAGGGGCCAGGCTCTGTGGGGCCAAGTCCTTGCGCGCTCCACCTGTATTCTGAGAAAGCGCCCACAAGCAGGGACTCACTGAACATTCTGTCTTCACAGTGGCCTTGGGAGGAAGGCCATTATCTCACTTTGCAGATGATGAAAGAGAGACCCAAAAAAGTTACAGGATTTGCCCAGGGTCATAGGCTAGAAAGTGACAGAGCCGGTACACGGAGCCTGTTCCTTTCATCCCAACGTGACCAGGTGGATCCCGCCCCGCCTTGTATGTTCCACACATTAGCTAGGAAACACGTACCACGTGGTCCAGGGTAGGCCTGGCCTTACCCGTGGCATCGTGTGAGGAGGCTGGACCAAAGAAGCTCCCTGGCCAGACCAGCACAGCCCTCCGCAGAATCACCCACATGCTACCTGGGACGCCCACTGAACTTTCACTACTCAGGATGCTTTCTTCCAAGGTAAGGAGCTTTGAGCTGCAACAAAACAGGACAGCTGCCCTCCCCTGCCAGGCCCCCATGCCCACGGGCCTTGGGGACCTCCCACTGCAGCTGCCTGCTGGCAAGGACGCGTCCCTCACACAACACTCATTTGGACCACGTGTGCCCCTTCCTCCCCTCTCCCACCCCCCCATGCCCTGAGGGCTATTCCGGAGCCCCAGGCCCTTCCGGCTGGGTCCCTCCACTGGACCCTTGGGGAATGCAGGAATGAGACAGGGCAGGAGGCAATGGAGCTGGAGGACGTCCAGGAGCAGGGCTCCTCGCTGGGCCTCAGCAGGGCCGAGGCACGGGCTGGCGGGCATGGGGCACCGGCAAATTTTCCCCAGGAGGGAGTCTGGGAGTTTCCAAAGATTCTTTGGCAGTGTATCAGACCCAAAAAAGGTGAAGAAAGGTTGCAAGACAGCCTCGCCTTGTGGGCTGCAGACACTTCAGCCTGAGGGATTTCAGCTGTGGTTTTCCTCACGTTGGCCCGGAGGAGGGGGAACCCAAGGATGGGGGAATTTGGAAGGGGGAAAGGAAGGGATCATTGTAAGCCCTGGGGAAGGCTGCTTCGTTGGGTTACATTTGAGAGGAGGCAGTGGTGAGCACCTTCAGGTGGCCAGTCCCACCTTGGTAAGGGACTCACCCCACCTCTGCCTGGGAGTCTTGGGGTCTTTTGGACCTTCCTGAGTTGTTGCTCACAATTCTCTCCACTCCAGTCCCAAGTTCAAAGCCCTCATCCCTGGGCGCTCCCAACCTGACTCCATGGAACCCCCAGTCTATATCTTTTTCCCTTGGCCCTTTTTTGGGGGGCCCCCTGGTTCTGCCGGCCCCTGGTCAAGGGGTGGTGCAGGGAGAGAGAGAGAGAGAGAGAGAGAGAGAGAGAGAGAGAGAGAGAGAAAGAGATTGAGATCCTCAGTACAGTTTCAGGGTTTGGGCCCTCACCCCACCGAGAGCCTCTGTCTGTGAGCAAGGCCCCCCTGGGTGGAGATGAGTCTCGCCACACCTGTGGAGTCCCCACCTCACAGGCGTTCAAGAAATGTCGGCTGCCCCCCTGGTCGCCACAGTACTCAGGGTGTCACCATGACGCTGAGCCAGCACAGCTATGGAATTGCAAAGCTACCGTCACCTTATTTGTGTCTTCCACGGGTCCTTGAAATCTCTTCTGCTGCCCACCCTCCGACGGTGGGATGGAAACCCGGGGGGCCCAGGAAGCTGCTTGGTGGGGAGATGCCACGGTTCTCCATCACTTCACCTGGCGGTAGGGTGGCGCCTGTGGTCGGCAGGTGGCGGGGGCTGTGACCGGGCAGGAACAGGAGCCGGCCTGGAAACGCGCTCTGGTTTGGGAGGTTTAACGCTGTACCTGTCCTCCTGCAGGCAACTCCACGGGGCCCCAGAGCCAGGCCACCCCCCTGACTGGGCTCTCATGTGGGCCCCAGGGGGCTCTCGGCGGCAGCTCACATTCCTGTCCCTGGTCGGTTCACTCCTCAGGCAGCCTCCTGGGACCTGGCCTGAGAGCCCACACTGACCCCCTGGCACGGTCCGTCACCTGGGCCAGCAGGCCCCTCTTTGGCTCTGCGGGCAAAGCAGCCAGCCTGTCTTCTGCTCTCTAGAGTGTGCAGGTGGAGGTGAGACATCAGTCCACTGGATTTCCCAAATTGCAGAGGACACTGTGAAGCTCTCTCTGAAGCTTGAAGCGAAGGGTGGGCATCCCACACCCTCCTCGGACTTAGTTCACCTCAACATCTCCCTGGTCTAACCTCAGCAATGGACTCTTGGGTGTCCTCAGTGTGGCGAGGGTTCGGGTCACCGAAATTCTGCATCACTCGTGGGCGGAGGTCAGGGCTGGGGTGGGGTCATCTCTGCACACGCCCCACTTTCCGCTCGGGTACAGCAGTGTTTGGTCAGCATTTGCAAGCTGGGGGAGTGTGACTGCTCACTGCTCCAGGAGCGGCACAGTCGGGAAGTGCATGGAAGGATGGGGGACCAGGAGGAAGAGGCTTCAATCTGGTAGCACATGGTATGTGGGCCAGGCTGGCCACCGACCTCCCAGTTCAGTCCGTGGAGTTTAGGCCTGGGCAGACTGAGCACTAGGAGAGAAAAGCAGGTCCTGACTCTGGGAGGGTGGAGAAGAGGGACACTGGCCACGGTCCCCCGGAGCCGGGCCTCAGGTTGACCCCAGAGAATTCAGATACTGCCTGAAATGCCACCATCAGTTGATGCCTTGGGTTAAGCTGTGCCCCCTCTACTCAGCTCATCCCCAGTCTCCCTGCCTTAGTTTTCTCACCCATAAATAGGTCAATAACTGCCTGCATCTGAGTCGATTCACGTGAAGTGCTTAGCACACTTCCTAGTTCATGCTCAGAAACTCAGTACATGTTAACTCTTTGTCCCCTCAGGTAGCCTGGGCTGGCCCCTAGCCATGTGGCCCGTCCTTTGCACACTGGAGCCAGCTGAAACCGTCCTGGCCAGCCACCTGGGACCTCAGACGGCCTGGCCCATGTGGCATTTCTTTGGCAGAATCTGGCACTCGTGGCCCGCGGGGCCTGTGCTCTGGGATGGCCAGGCTGGAGCATCTGGCAGAACTCCCAGGGCCTCCCATCTGTCATCCCTGCTGCCACAGGGACAGCAAGGACACTTGGATCAAATCTCCTTGGAGACAGGGCCTCCCTCCCGCACACACCCTTGGGGAATGGGGACCGGCAGCATGCCCAGAAGGAAACCTCCAGGGCCACCAGGATCAGGGGACCTGAACCCAAAGTCTGGCTTTAACTTGTGAGACCTTGAGTCAGCCACATAGCTTTCCAGAGCTTCATTTGCTCAACAGTGAAACAAGGATGAGAGTCCCCGTTGCCTTCAGGGAACATCGTGAAAAGTGAGAATGAGACCACAAAGGGGCTTTGTTTCACACGTAAAGTAGGATTAGCATTTGGGGATCCCAGCATTTTAAAACTGGGAAAATATGTAATATATTGTTCTCTGTGGCTATTTTGGTCTCTCTGTCACCTGCTGAGTGCCACCCCTATCCCCAGTTACCAGAGCCTACAGTGATCTTCTCCAAACTAATCTCCTTTGGACAGTCAGTGTTCAACTGGCTGGG
The DNA here is from genome assembly GCF_014898765.1 of Herpailurus yagouaroundi. Lineage (NCBI taxonomy): Eukaryota > Metazoa > Chordata > Mammalia > Carnivora > Felidae > Herpailurus > Herpailurus yagouaroundi. Next base: position 36,161,078 of record NW_024412419.1, read on the forward strand.
CCCAGGTTTCTGGATTCTATATTCAAATGCAGCCTTTCCCAAGTCGTGGCGGGGGGGCGGCGGGAATCAGTTAATTTTGCAGAACTACTACTTCTGATCAGGGTGAACTAGGTCATTTGGCCTGAATTCTCAACTAAAGACAACTTAAAATGTACTCAAAATATACTTTTTCTAAAAAAAAGTTTGATTGGGGGTATCAGAGAACAAACAAGGGAGTAAAGAATCAGAGACAAGATCTGGGAAAAGAAGGAAACCCAGAGACACGTGGCTTTGGGGCTCCTTCCTCCTTGGGAAGACCACTGACCCCAGAAGACACTCCAAAAGTGCTGAGCAGAGCTGTTAGCCTCTGGGACTAAGGAGGTAAAAACTAGGCCCACCAAGAGGAGGAGGTGCCTGGCAAATCTTTCATGCTTTGGGTTGGGACCCCAGGGGAATTCACCCCCAGAAAACAAATGAGCCGGAACTAGACCAGCACCCCAAGGGACTGCAAATCATCTCAGTCCTGAAAGTAGATTAAAACAACCGTGGCTTGCTAAATCCCAAGCCGTCCGCCAGATATAAACGTAATCCTCATGGAGGTAGACTAACTTCATTCTATGCCTCAGATTCTTTCTACAGGTTTTCCGATAGAATGTGTGGCGTTCAGTTGAAAATCGCCACGTATGTGAGGAGACAGACAAAACTAACAAGAACCAAGGGAAACAACAGACACTAGAAATAGACTCAAAGAGGATCCGTATCAGGGAGTTATTAAAATAACTATGTGCAGCATGCCCACATATGTAAAGGACAAGGTAGAGAGCTTTGCTGGAGAACCAGAAATGATTTTTAATCCTCCTCTATTTTTATCCCATCAACTTCATTCTTAACATGCAGGGTGCCACGGTTCCCCTGCAGAGGCCAACGGATGAGAGACAAGGCAAAGAAGCTTCGGGGAAAAGCCAAAGAGAAGCAACTGTGCTACATTCAAGGATGCCTGTCTGGAGTGTGCTTGCAATAATGACAGCGCGTTGTGCATGCACCGTCCTACTTTCTAGTAGCCAATCCATTGCTGCTCTGTAAGATGCAATTGAACATAGACACCCTCCCAAACTCAGCAGACTACAATCTTAAGGGGCTTTGCGCCTTTGAACAGGGACCCATCTCCCTCCTCCCTTGTACCTGCCAAGACCCAGCTCGGCTCCTGGCCCAGAACAGTCATGGCAAAAAAAAAAAAAAAAAAAAAAAGCAAAGCAGCATTTGAGCACTTGTTTTGTGGCAGACTCCTGCTAAGGGCTTTCCATGCAATGTCACAGCTCTAGGAGCTGGTTGTGACTACTCTTTCCATTTTGCAAATGGAGAAGCTGAGGTCTAGGGAACACACATAACATGTTCAAGGTGTCCTGGCCACCTAGCGTTAAAGCCAGGATGTGGGCCCAGGTCTGCCTGCTCCCAGAGTGGGTCCCACTCCCCACCTGCTGATTGCTGGGGTGATCCTGGATGTCTATGGTCAGAGGAGGCCTTGGTTTCTCCTCTCCAAAAAAACTCACCAAACACCAGGCTGTAGCCTGGGAAAGCTGGTGTTAAAGATCCAAGGCCAAGGCTTAGGAAGTGAGAACACTTCCATGGATCCGAGGTTTTGTCCATCTCTTCTCTCCCCTCCTCCCTTTCCCTGTTTCTAGAACTCAGCATCCAGCATGCAGAGAGGGCACAGGGATGGACTAGGGATAACCCTAGGCCACATGCATTGGATAGAAGGAGTAAGGGCCACAGGGAAAAATCCCGTTGTGGTCACCAGATCTCTTCCGGGAAAGCTGGGTGAGGACTGTCAAAGAGGCTACTTTCTAGGGTCCCAAGTCCCTTCCTAGAAAACCAGTGCTCAGAAAGGAACTGCAGGACAAATAGCACTATTTCCAACCTAGGGTACAGGCAAGGGGCTCAGCCTTCAAACAGACCTCCTTCACCCCACTGGAGGCCAGAAATCCAGGTCAGGACCTGTGGAGGGTCCAGGTCCCTGGGCAGTGGAGGGCTCGAGAGCTGTGAGGCAGAGCCCTGGTGGCCCCTGGCCCACTTGGTGGCTTTACCCGATTAGTTTGGTTGGGCAGGAGGGGGTCCCTGGGTACCAGCAAGGTAGCGGGATAAGGTAGAGAGGGGACAAAGTGGGGAAAAGGGCTTCCCTGGGGAGAGGACATAAGGGCTGGAGCAGAGTGAAGCTGGGACAGGTGGGCGGGTCAGATGAGGAAAAGGAGCAGGAGCTTAGAGAGGAGTGGACAGGGGGCGGGGCAGATGGTGACAGAATGGGGTTGGGCGGGGCCTCGTCGTCTCACCCCGGGGGCTGAGGAAGGGGTTCCAATAGATGGAGAACAGGCTCTCCCTGGTGCTAATATATTGCAGCGAGGAGGGTAAGGGACCGACACCTGGAAGAACCTGTTGGCTCCTGTAGCTCACCAAAAGTCACGTGTACATTTGAGAATGAAAAAAGGGGTCCATGAGCAGCAAGGGGGTGGGAAAGAAATAGGCAGAATGGGGTCAGGTAACTGGAGTTGAGGGACAATCCAAGCCTGATGCCAGTCTGGGCTCAGAGCAAGAGCAACGGTGTCCTCTGGTCCAGTCCGAGTCAAAGGGGAGGGAGGCAGGCGGCATCAGGCATCACCGAACAGCCAGCAAACATCCCTGTTATGGATTAAGAGCCAAACGGGTGAGGCGGGGGCGGGGGGCAGGGCCAGATCCAACACTCGGACCCTGTCAAGTCCCAGAACATTCCCTCCCTCCTGGGCCCTAGAGACCCCGAGTCCCACACCCTTCCTTTCCCTTCTTCCCCCCACTCCTGGCACTCACCTACTGGGGTCCTACAGCCTCAGGGAGGTGACCCGGGGGATGCGGAAGAGCTGAGTCTCCTCAGAACTGGTGGAGCTGTGACGTCGCAGAAAGAGTGAGTGAGCACCCAGGCACAGACCCTTGGCCCTGACGCAGGGACAAGCCCAGAGCCCTGATTTTCCGGCTGCAGAAGCTCTCCAGGGAGTAGGAAGAGTTCCTAAAAGCAGCGGCTGGGTAGATGTGTTTGCAACAAGAAGGATGTGGGCAGACATACGAAAGAACTTTCTGGACCTGGAGTGCCTCAGAGGGTGTGACTCTTCAGGGCTAGGCATGAGCCTCCTCAGCCTGGGAGGCCTCAGGAGGGGGTGTGCCGGGGGGTAGAACCCAGCAACTAGAAGGACGCCTTCCTGGACCCCTGATGTCCCCTCCTCAGTCCTGGCAGCCTCCTCACCTGAGGCGTTTCCAAATGGGACGAAAGTATTTGGAGGTCTTGACGGCAAAGATGATGCTGGGGATCAGGAAGAAGGTGCACCATGCCAGGCAGAACCAGAAGGCATTCTAGAACAGAGGATGTGAGGTCAGCTTGCTGTGGCTAGGCAGCAAAGTCTTCCCACCCTGCTCTGTACCCTTAGTCCTCCCATTGACTCCATGAGGGGTGCGGGCTGAGGGGAAGGGCTGGTGGGCAGGCCTGGAGGCAAGAGTCCTGCTTCACCTCGTGCCCTGCTCACGCCGCCCCTCCGATTGGGGCCTCCACGTCCATGAGCCCTGATGAGCTTGAGGCACTCACCCAGGGGTCAGCAATCATGTCACACAGGATCACACGGCCATTGTCCAGGGCTCGGGAGAGAGGCTGGCAGGTGGCAATGTGCTGAGTCACCTGTGGGGTCAACATGAGGCAGGTACATGCAGAGACACTCAGACCCACAGGTATATACCCCATATTCAGAGAAAGAGGTTGACAGGAACAGAGTTAGGTCCAGGGACCCCATAGGGAGCCACTGCACAGTTTGTATGGACACATGGATGCAGGGACATAGAGATGAGGACACATTGACATAGGCTCATTGCTCCACTCTTATCTTTTCCGTCCCATTCACCAGCCTCTGTTAAGCCCCTACTGTGTGCCCGGCACTGTGCACGCACACACACTCACTGCATACATGTGCACATACACACACACATACTCAGGGTTGAACAAGACCCCACCTGCCTAGTGTGGGTGCCAGATAGCTTGCAGAGGCTGTGGTCAGCCCAGGCCTGCAGGAGGAGGTGCACTTGGAGAGCTGGACAAAGGGACTGGCATGAGGAAGGGTATGGTGACAAGGTGTGGAGGGCATGTTCTAGAGAGCCAGGGCCAGCCCAGCTCACATTCAGGCCTCAGAGAGGGGCTGTGGCAGAGGCTGAGTGAACAGAACCCAGCCAGGAAGCAGGGGTGCAGATCTGGGAGTTTGGGCTCAATGCTGAAGGCCTAGGGCACCCCGAGGGGCTCTCGGGGCAGAGGAGGGATGTAACAGTGTGAAGAGCCGGTGGTGCTGGGAACCTGCTTGAGGCCAGGAGAGCTTGAGCCCCCACTCACCTCCTCTCTTACCCAGGCCACGTACTGGGAGAAGTAACCCATCTCTCGGGTCAGGAAACACTCACTTTCCTGCAGGACAGAGAGGAGTCCAGGACTGGCAGGTGTTCCAGGAACCAGCAACCCCGCGCCCCATGCCGGACAGGGCAGGCCGAGCTGGCTTTCCTGGGAGCCACGGTGAGGGGACAGGGATGGAGAAGAAGCTCCGTGTGCCCGAGTGCCTCAGCCCATCTCTGACTAGGAAGCAGCCCCCCTGCCTCTGCCCATCTACCACTCACATTCCTCAAGATACTGGTGGCCCAGGTAGGCAGCTGTCCTTTTAGGTAAGTGACATTGTCCAAGACACGAGAGGTCTCTGTCTGGGGGATTGAAGAGAAGAGAGGCTTAACTTAATGCCCTGCTCGTTTAGCGAGATGCTATGCATTCATTCACCCATTCATTCATTCAACGTGTAAAACACACATACTCACCTTGACGGGGGGGGAGGGGGGGGTGTTAGGCCCTAAGGACACAGAGGCTAAAGATGGTGGTCTTTAAGGATCCGCTCATCCACCTCCATTTCTTCCCACCCTCTACCCTCGACCTCCAGCGGGACTGGGCAGAGCAGATGACATCCCAAGCCAACAAGGCCCTGACTTCCTTTTTCCCTCTGTTGCCCACCTGCTCCCCCTCCCCCTCCCCCTCCCCAGCAGCCACCTGGAGATTCGGGGCTGAGGATGCCAGGGCCCTGACAGTGAGGTTGAGGTTGGCCTGTGGAGAAGAGAGCAGGGATGGTTAAGGGAAGGGATGGGTGGAAAAGGAGGGTTCCCGGCCCTTCCTTCCTCTTTTACCCCTCCCTGCCTCTCCTCTTCCCCAGGTTCCAGGCTCCCTGGGCCTCCAAGCTTACCACAAGGCTCTGCTGGGGGAGGACCTTCTCCTGATAGAGGTTTTTGAGCCCTTGGGCTTCCTCTTGCAGCTGCTGCCCCAGCACAGAACTGCCCTGAGGGGAGACAGGGATGGGAATGGCACTCTGCCAGGGACAGCCCAGCCTTCGCCAACACGTGCTTTACCCAACTGTTCAGCCAGACATACTGAGAAGATGTGGAAAGTGCTGGGCTGACAGGCAGAAAACCGAGGCCACCTTAAGCTCCTGAGCCTGATCCAGGTTTGGGGGCACTAAGCTCAAGTTCTAGGTCCACCCCTAGCTGACTAGGTGCTCCTAAGTCAGAGCCACAGAGGTTGTCTGAGCTGCAGTGGCATCTGCTGAAACAGGAATACTCCTTCTCTACCCATCATGCAGAGTTGGTGTGGGGTCTATGTTTTGAAGAGAACTCTTTAAGCTTTAAATACTTATAAATACAAAATGCTATTTTTTTCCAATAGCGTGTAAGCTCCTCGAGGGCAACTATCGTGATATCTGGTCCGTCGCATTGTCCTCACACCTGTCCCAGCAGATTCCCTGAGCGGTGTGCACTGAGAAACGCTTGCCCAACTGTGTGATGTCAGAGCAGTTACTCCATGTGATCTGAGGTGGAAGATAATCTACTTCGCAGATGAAGAAACCGAGGCCTGGAAATGCTGAATGACCTGCCTACGGCCACACAGCCATTGGTGGTAGGTAGCTTGAGTCAGAACCGACTCTGCCAAGCTCTTAAGCCCAGCCAGGGGATCCAGAGCCTCAAAGGTCACTGGTGGGAGCCCTCAATCCCCTGTCCTTGCCTTCATGCCCTCCAAGCCCTCCCACAATCTCCCTCCTCCCAGGCCTCTCTCTGTCTGACTCCTGCCTGCCCAGTGGGGTCTCGGGTCTTTCTCACTTGGGTCCGGGCCAGTCCTTCCAGCTCCTGGGCCAGCTTCTCCACGTCGGTGTTCACCACAGGCTTCTGGATCTGGAGATAGACAGGAGAAGCCAAGAGGGGATGCACTATGGCTCCTCCAGCCCTGTACTGGGGTACAGTCTACTCAGAAGTACCCCAAATGAGCTGAATCTATTGTGACACGTTGGTCACAGTGGGTTTGACCTGAAACTGTAAAATAAATCAGGCATTTCCCATTAGGATAGAAGGGGAAAAAATGAGGCGCCCTCTGGTGTAACCCATCGAAGAGGCCTCCTCCCACCTGCATACTGTCCACAGCAGTGGGTTCAGGACCATGAACAGCGACACACGCTGCTGGGTGGGAGCACGTTCCTTCCGGCCCAGCCCAGATGGTGGCTCCAGGACAGGCTTGAGGCACATGGTGTGCAGACACCCCCAACAGGAAGAGGCCCCAGGGACGTGTGGAGAGGTGAAGGGAACATGGAGGGCTGTGATGAGACAATACACCACCCCCCACCCCAGCTCCTCTGCAAGCCCCTCTGTTCTTCCATGGTCTGGACTGAGGTGCTTCCTGCTGACCTGATCAAGGAAGGTGGAATAGTGGATGTTCTCCAGCCCACTGCTCTGCAGGGCTTCCAGGTCCCGGTGGGCGGCTGGGCTCAGCAGGTCCAGATTCTTCACGTCTATTTTAAGGTTCTGCAACTCCTGCTGCAGCTTGGCGGTATACTGAGGGGGTGGGGGACAGGGTGAGGGTGTGCCCAGTTGCTGAACCAGGACCCCAGAGTTGCTATCCTAGGTGAGGGGTCCCCAAGCTCTCAGGGCCCTCCTTCTAGATATCCAAGGCCCCCACCTTGGCTACTCCCAGCCCCAGACAGTCTCCCAGGAGGCCTCTGCTTCCCACCTGTCCCTACTCCAACCCACCCCCACCAAGACCTAGCTCTCCTCTGCAACTATCTGGCTCACGGACAGAAACACAGACCCTCTGGCAACCCAATATGAAATAGCTTCCCTGGCCCAACTTTATCACATCACCCTTGTTAAGGTCTTCAAAGTATCTGTTGTTCTGAAATTATTTGTGGGCTTGTTTATTGCCATCAGCTCCAGGAGAGTGGCAACCTGTCTGCCCATTCTGTACCAGCCCCTCAGTGTAGAGCAGAGGCTCACATGTGGCAGGCACAATACAAGTTTGTTGAGTGCGTACAAATGAGTGAATGAGTGGGGAAACACAATCACATTTCCAAGAGAGACCACAGTTTAAGGGGACACTTGAGGGCACCTGGGTGGTTCAGTCGGTTAAGTGTCTGACTCTTGACTTCAGCTCACAGTTCGTGAGTTTAAGCCCCATGTCAGGCTCACCCTGACGGTGTAGCGCCTGCTTGGGATTCTGTCTCTCCCTCTCTCTCTGGTCCTTCCCTGCTTGCTTGTGTGCGCTCTCTCTCTCTCTCTCTCAAAATAAATAAACATTAAAAAACAAAAGGGGACTCTTGGCATTTTTCAACCATTGCTAGAAGAGACTGGGCATGAAATTCAGCCCCGATGTTTAACAGATGAGAAACTGAGGCTAGAGAGGAACATTCACTTGCCCAAGATTTCATAGCAAGTTAGCTAACAGAACCCAGCCCCGCTCACCCCTCCCTATCCTGCCACACTGCTTCCCTCTAATCCTTGAAGAGGCGGGGGTCCTATGGCAGTGTTTCAGGCACAAGGGTATACCTGACAGGTATAGCATAACAGACAGGTACACAGGAGAGGCTTGAAGGCGAGCAGAGCCCTCCTGGTGCCCTGGAAAGCACACCTTGTCATATTTATTTCTGCATCATCAGCTCGTTCTTATCTCCTTTGAAGACAAGTGCTCTTAAGGTCACATTTGGTGTGTTGCACATGGCCCTGAAGGACTGCCCAGTCCCTTTGAACCTGAAGCTCGTCCACACTATTCTGTGAGCTGGAACCTCCCCTGAGAACCATGACGTCCAGCTAGCAGAGCAGGGGCACCTTCTGCCCGGGTCCCCTGCTGCAGTCCTCCCTGGCCAGCCTTCATCCATGGGGCAGTAGCTCTGGCCTCACATTGGGATGTGGCTGCTCTGTGGACCTTTCGTCTGCCAGGGATGCAGAAAGGGGAGGCAGCTAAGGCAGTGTGCCAAGTACGCAAGATTACCCTTTCAGACACGGAGTTGGAACTGAAATCTGAACCATTTGGCTATGCTACGCTGTGGGTTGAGAAGGGCTGGTGGATTTAAGGGGAGTTGGAAGGGTTTCTGGAGAGGAGGAGGAATCAGGAGTTAGCATGGTAGGAGTGTGGGTCAGGGGGATAGGCAGGGGGGAGACACAGGGGTTTCCCAGGACATGCTTGGGAAAGGCTCCCCAGGGGCCTTGGGAGTCCAGGCGGCTCTCCCCACCTCACTTAAGTGCAGACAGAGGTAAGGAAGGAATATGTTACAGCTTCTGTGCACCCTTAGGAAAACGACATTCTCAAAATACATCCCCTCCGGTGAAGCAGCCATTCCTTCTCTCTGTCCTAGAATTGTCTCTTGCCAGTATGGATATGGTTTCTATACACCAAGCTCTGGCAAGGTCCAGTGGTTAACGGAACAGGCTTGAAGGGCAGGGCTCAAACCCTGCCCACCTACTGGCTGTGTGAGCCTGGCCAAGGGCCTCTGGTGAGCCCTCCCCCAGGGACACCCAACTTCATCACTGTCATTTTCACTGTCATACCCCATTCTCAACCACCCCACTACTGACTGCAGTGTCCCAACCAATGCCTGTCCTCAGCCAGGACACGCACACCTTAGCCCTCTCATTCACTCTCCTTATCCTTTCCTACTACAACCTCAGCTGTGTTCACTTCTTCCCCGAGCACAGCACTCAGAGCCGGTCATGGCCTCTAGGACCTCATCCATCCACCCACACACCCTAGAAGCCTCCCTGGGCTCTCGCCCTGGGTCAGGCTCTGAGCTTTCACCTGGGGCCTCTGTCCCTGAGGCACCTCGATTGCTCCTGCAGACTTCTCAAGTTCAATAAGATGGACCTACCACAGAGGCAAGGCCAGAGGAAGGGGTTCTGCAGGAAAGAATCCCCACAACCCTCCAGGAGGTTCCCTCACCTGGCTGATATTCAGGTGCTTCTCCAGGTCATAGGAGTCATTGAGCTGCAGGACGCTCCAGAGCGCGGCCCCTTCCTTGCACTGCCTGGGGAAAAGTAATGGGCATCGAAGACAAGAGAAAAGGACAGCAGGTGGGGGCTGACACCACCCACCTCAGCTGCTCCTCACACCCTGTCCCCCAGCCTAAGCATCCCACTCACTGATAGGCCAGGAGGATGCTGATGTTCTTCTTCAGGCCAAGAAGCTGAGACAAGTTCATGGATGGGGGCAAGTTCCCTGGGGTGTCTGCAAACTGGAAAAGGGGCAAAGAGGAATGGGCCTGAAACAGGCTGAGGGCAAGGCCATCCCAGCTCCCCTAGAGCCTGGTCCCATGCCACCTTGGCACAGAAGAGACCACGACCCTGTGACTGCAGCCCAAACCTGCCTCTAACTCAAATCACCCCTGGGCCGTTAACTCCTTGCAGGGAAACTTCTCTGGGCCAGCACCTTGGCTCACCTACTAGAAGCACTGGAGAACCAGGATTTCCAGTTTGCAGACTCAGTATTAGGAGAACAGACAGACTCGGGTCTGGGTGCAGCCCCTGGGATGCCTGCCCTGGGGCCTGGGCATTATTCCAGGGACTCACGGGTTTGCTCTCTCTCACCCCTTTTCCACTTGTCATTTCCTGCCTTTCCTTGGCCATCTCCAGCCATCCTCCTGTCCCTCCCTCCCCTTTCCCCCTCTGGCTCCCACTTCGTTCTAACCCCTTGCTCTGCCCTCAACCCCCTCCACCTCCCTCTGGGCTGCAGAACACGGCAGGCTCACCTTGTAGAGCTCTCTGCTCTCCCAGCTCCGGCACACCAGCGTCTGCACATTGCCGCCCACCAGGAAGGTGGCGAAAACAAGGAGGATGAGGGGTGCGGCAAGGAGGAAGCTGAAGCCCACACCCCTGGGGGAAGGCAGAGGGACAGGGTTGAGATGGGAGAGAGAGGCCAGCTGCACTGGACCACACCCTCTGTCCCGCCACATCCGGGGGCCAGCGTGGTCAGCGAGTCGGCCCCAGGGCAGAGCCCTTTGAGGGCTCAGCCTCCTGGGCCAGGGGGGGAGAGCTCAGAACTGCTGGCTGTTCCCCTCCCCCTTCCCCTCACTCCCCTCATCATGGGTGTCCTGGCTGGCCCTAGCAACCTAGAGGAGAAGGTAGCTGCTTCGCTGGAAGAGACAGGACTGCCCGCCCCTGAGACTAAGGCACATGGAGGAGACTGGCTCCAGAGCTCAGCCCTCAACAGAGCCACCTGCAAGGGCCGCAACTTAGAAGGGTTGAACAGGACCAGTGCTGCCCTGTAGGGCTTCTCTGGGGGACAGGCACAGCCCCAAGCCAGGGTTTGAGGCTTGGAGAATAGAACAAAGGCTGCATTTCAGCCTCCACTCGCCCCTTGGGTCAGGCAGATTCTACCTCGGGTGCCACCTATTGGTAGTACTACCTAGATACTGGGTTAAGAAGGACTCTGAGGCTACGTTTGACTCAGTGGGAAAGGGTGCCCGCTGGTTACTATAGTTGCCACTGGTGTGGAAGGGGGAAATGCTTCTTATTTGCCATTCCCGCTCTAGTCCACCCTTGTATACAGATGAGGACACGGAGGCCCAGGTGGGTGAATAATTTGCCCGGAGTCATCCAGTGAATCGGTGCCAGAGGCAGAGGTAGAGCTCAGCCTCTTGATCCCCAGGACTTGCTTCTGTAGCCACACTAGGAGCTGTCCATGGGCATGAGAGGAATCTGGGCAGCCCAGTGGGAAAGACCCTTCCCCTCTCCCCAGCCCTTCTTACATCATGAGGAAGCGGGCTCCAGCCTCGCCCTTGGCTTCCGAGTGGCCAGGGTCCTCCCTGGCAGCCAGCCCCCAGATGCCGAGGTTGAGGCCCAACAGATTACAGACCACCACAAGCAGGACTGCAGAGCACAACACGCAGCCCAAAATCCACCTGCCGCAGAGAGGGTGCGGTGTCACTGACAAGGGAGGCACCAGGATGGGCTGGCATAGGACCTAGGGGCTGGGTGGGGTCCCACTGCTCCTACGGGGTCCCCAGGCTCAGATCCCAAGGGCACACAGCCAAGGTGGAGACAGAGGCCCGAGGAGTAAGGAAGGGGTCTTGGCTTAAATGGAGGCAGATGCTTAGTGCAGCCAGGGGTTGATGGGGGCTCAAAATCAGGCCCACAGTGGCTGAGAGGCTGGGCTGCCTATCCCTTCCCCACCCCCACGGACTCCCAGGCACCTGTATTTCTCATATCTCTGCACCTCCTTCAGGTAGGGGCGGCTACTCTGTTCCACCTCCTCCAGCGCCTGGCTCCAGCGAGAGGCTGCCTCCCAGCCTGGGAACTCTTCGGCCAGTGTCCTCAGCCCTTCGGGCTTCTGGGCTATCACCTTCTTCAGCTCTGCCCAAAGCAGCAGAGACTTGTGGGAGGGGCAGGAAGAACATGTGGGACCCGCGGAGAGGGCCCACTCTCTGACCAGGCCCAGACGGAGGACAGCCTTCCCCTTCCACCCTCCCCCCACTGCCCCCCTCCTCCTCTCGGCAAGTCTCTGGTGGGGGTGGCCCCTGGACAGGGCCTCACCTTTGACCACGTTGGCCGTCTGCAAAGCTGCCAGGAGCGGGAGTGCGTTGAAGGTGCTGTTCTCCTACCAGAACAAAAGGCACCTGTGCCTCCCACTTCCCACCTGCTGTCCCAGCTTCAGGGACCCTTGACATCGCCAGGCCCAGAGGCGGGGCGTCCCTCTTAGTGCTCCCAGCTCAGGAAATGAGAAAACAGGCTTCCCCTTGTTCTCTTGGTCAATGGCTTCTTCTCTCCTCCTTCAGCCCGGCCTGACTCAGCTCCCCAAAACATTGCTCCTGGAAGACCCCGCCTTGCCCTCCCCACCTCTCTTGCCGAGACTGCGGCAGCCTCCCAGCCATCCGCTCTTCTCTTCCATCCATCCTATGCATGCCAGGCCTAGGTCCCTACAGTCCAGCCCCAACCTACTCTTCCTAGCCTCAGCTCCCATCTTCTTCCTCCCGGGAACTTCCGCGCCAGCCGCCCAGCACAGGTGACTCACCCTTTCCCCAACTCTGGCATTTTCCAGGCCCTGGGTCACAGGTGCTGACTCATGCCGCACCCTCCCCCACAGCCCATCTGCATGACAGGTTGTACCTCCAGGGCTCAGCTTCTGTCCTCTCTTCCTTGCCACCCCAGCCCCCCCCACCACCACCTTGAGGGGCCCAGCTCTTCCTTCTGAGTTCCAGGCCAGCCTCCCCCATCAGAGAGCATGCACTTGAGAACCGGCATCATGAGCCTCCAGCCCAGGGAGCCATATAGGAGGTAAGGCCCTGATTTGACCCAAGTCTTAGGTTCAGCTGGGTTCCCACCCCAAAGGGGGAAAACGAGATCCCTCACTTGTGAGCTCCCAGGTGATGGGGAAGTCAGGTAGACTGGGCAGGCACTCACCTCGTGGACCATGCTGGAGAAGTTGGCCTCTGGGACACCCTTCAGCCGATGCAGGACATCGTCCACTGGGGACACCTGAAATAGGGTGGTGGTGGTATGACAAAGTCCATAGAGAGGCCTGAGGTGGGGGTCCCTGAGGGTGGATGGGAGGAACCCTCAGTGTCCCTGTGTGCAAATGGGGAACACCTCCCCAGGTGGCAGGGAGAACTCAAGGAGCTAATACACACGAAGCTCACAGTACAGCGCGTGGCCCAGGAAAGCTCTTGCCCCCATTGCCAGGATGACCATCGTCAATCCTTGGAGAGGGGAGGAGCCGCCGAGGAAAGGGATCAGGAGTCTGCCTCAGGAAGCATCCAGGGATTCCTGGAGCAGCAGGCAGAGCAGCGCCCCCACCCCCGTTTCAAGCGGCCCTGTCCTGGGCCTGCACCTGGTCAAAGTCAGCTCCCAGCTCCAGGGCACGGGCTCGGCTCTGGGCCTCTGTGCAGTCCTGGCAGCCAGGCTCCTGCAGCAGGGTGAGGAGGTGCTCCCGGCGCTCCCGGACAGCTGGCTCCAGGTCCCGCTGGCCCTCCCGCAGCTCCACCAAGGTGGCATTCAGGGCTTGGAGGTGATCCATAGAGAGCTGCAGGGCTGAGAGACACCGCTCTGGACTGAGCAGTCTCCACTGTTATTGGCACAGAACATCTCCCCCCTCCCCCCAGCCAAAGGGATGTGGGTCATTAACTTCCGCAGTTTTAATGGAAACTGCCCTGGGGCACATTTAGCCAGGTTGTGGGCAGGGATGCCAGGAGGGATCCCAGGATACAGCCATCAGAAAGTCAGGGGTCGGGCTTGCTGAGGCGGGGAGAGAAATCCAAGGCTGAGTGAGGATGGGGCCTGCCCCCAAGAGGCAGCCACCCAGGACACTGGGCCCACTCACCCTGGCCCAGGCTGTTCACTGAGGTCAGCACTTCATACACGGTGCTCTTGAGCTGGGTGTAGATCGTGCTCCCAATGCTCTTGCCGACACCTGGGGAGCACAGGGTTGTCTGCAGGGCTGGCCCCCAGAAGCCGAGGGGCCCTCTTCACCCATCCAGCCAGCCTCCCCAGGCCCTGCACTGGGCTCTGCAGGGGAGGTCCTGGCTTCTTGGTCCTGTCACGCGGTGACTACTGTGCTCCCCAGCTGGGCCCAATCCCTGTCTCTTCAAGGGTGTGCCCAGGTGGAGCCCAGGATGAGGGGTGAGAGGGCCCCCAAGGCAGGCCTGAGCAGGGGGACCCAGAGGCTGGCCAGCCTGTCAGCCAGCTATAACCCTCACCATCCAGTTCCTCCAAGACTCGCTTCTGGGGAAGGGAGAACTGCTGTGCCACGGCCTGCAGCTCCTAGGCAAACATAGGGTCATGAGGCTGCTCTTCCCTGTCACCTGACAGCCCCCCTCTTGTCCCTTCCCTAGCCCTCCCCGGGCTCCCCACACAGCTGGGTGGCTATCCTGAGGATGCCCTGGGTACACTTATGTATTATAACAACTCTCCAGCAGGGGGCAGTCAGGCGCGTGTTGAAAGGGGCACCCTTTCTAATTTGCAGGTCCCACTCTACTCTGCCCCGTCTGGGGCTGGTGCTCAGGCAGGCTCATGGGGGTGAGGGGTTACTGGGCACTGACCTGGGGGACATCGGAGACCAGGCCCCGGAGGCTGAGCAGAGTCTCAGGCACGGCCTCCACCCCGGGGGCCATCTGCTCATGCATGCGCTGGTTGGTGACAAAGGCACAGACCACACCAATGCTGCAAGGATGGGAGGGAGGCAGGGGCTTGCTGGATGCCCACGAGCACTTTGGGCCTCAGCCCACACCTCCCACCTGGCCTGGGCGCCCCTCACAGTAGCACGAGGGTGGTCAGCAGCAGGAAGGCCATGAGGGTGCCTCGCTCACAAGCCATGGCCTTGTGCTCCGTCTTCACGCGGCCCCCACAGCGCCGGCGGCAGCAACAGAAACAGAGCCCGGCGATGGGCACCAGGAGGAGGTAGAGGCCCGCGATCACAGCACATGCCACGTAGCCAGCCTCATATCGCACCACCTGGGCAAGGGGGCAGGGGTGAGGGGTTGTCCCGACCCTTCCAACGCGACGGCCTCCGGTCTGACTGCACAGGGAAACCAGAAGGCGAGGGGATGTGCCCACAGCGGGCACTTTGCACACGTCTCCTCCAACCCATGCAAAGTGCGTGGTGTCCTTGTTATTTACCATCTCGTAGAGGAGGAAACTGAAGTCCAGGTTTGCTCACTGCAAAACCCCAGGACCAGTTAATGGCAGAGCTGCGGTTGGAAATTAGGCCCGCGGATTACAGCGTGAATGGAAGGGGGGGAGGGGATGCCGGAGACCCCCACCCTGAGGGACACCCAGCAAGGTGGCCTGAGCTGAGGAGGCCTTTCTACTTCTGCCCCTCATGCTCACCCGACACTGCTCTCCGCCCCCCCCCCCCCCCCCCCCCCAGGGCTCACCTCATCCACCTTCACGGAGGACGGCTCATTCAGCAAGGTCTTTACCAACTCTAAGGAAAGAGTCAAACTGGGCGTTTGAGGACAGCAACTGCCCTGCGCCTGTGTCCACCCTCACTGCCAGGCCAAGGTGGGCTCTCTGGAAGGGCTCCTCCCACCGCCATGGCACCCTAGGAGAAGCCCTGTGCATTCCTGCCCCGGCCTCCGGAGGAGGGAGGGCTGCCATAGGTGGGAGTGGCTGAGAGGAGGCCCGACCGACCCCTCCTCCAGAACCCGACAGGTGGGCCCAGCGGTGGAGAAGCCGGAAGCCTGGTTAAAGCAGAGAAGGGGCCCGGCCTAACAGCCCATCCTGTCCTCCCAACCCCTAGCACCCCTAGACCCAGAGAAAATCTTAGCCAGGTCTTTGAGAACTTCTAATGTAATTTCTTCTATTTGAGGACAGAGAGACTGAGGCTCAGAGAGGAAAAAGGGCTTGCCCAAGGTCACGCAGCAAGATTTCCAGGTGATGCCCGTGGGCCCCCGGGGACTTCTGGGAAGGAAGGCTGGGGACCCTGCCCTCCAACTGCCCGCTGACGGGGTAGGCGCGCCCCGCGGTCGAGGGGGAACCCACTACCTCCGAGGCCCGCCCGAGGGAGGGGCGCACTCACCGGCGGGGAAGGGGTTGAACTGCACCACGGAGAGGAAGCGGCGCACGGTGCCGTACAGGGGGTTCAGGGGCCCCGGCGGGCGGTCGCGAGGAGCCAGCCAACGGACCCTGGCCGCCGGGGCGAACACCAGGCGCTCTGCGCGGCCGAAGGACCTGCAGTCCGCGGCCCCTGCCCCCAGCGAGCTCAGGATCAGCCCCAGCCCCAGCCCCAGCCCCAGGCCAAGCAGGGGCGCCAGGAGGCCGGGTACGCGCGTCATGGGGTCGGCCGCGGGACTGCGGGGCAGGCAGGACGGGGCTCAGGCGGCCGGGGGTGCGGACGGAGCGCGGGGCAGGCCGTGCATCCTTCACCAGCCCGTGTCCCCGCGGCTCTCAAAACCGGCCCGACAGGTTTGGGCTCCCGAGCTACCTGGGCGCCCGCCCGCAGCGCTGGAAGGGCAGGGGCGGAGGCCTTGGGGAGGGGGGCAGGGCCTGGCCCGGACCCGCCCCCAGCGTCCTGGGGTGGGAGCCAGGGCGTCTTCTCCCCTCCCCAAATCCTCGTAGGAGGGCTGCCTCCGAGCTGGGAAGGGGAGACACCTCACTAGCTCTGGATTGTCGGGGGTGACCCAATTTCAAAAATTGTATTCCGTAACCCGGACCCAAGAGCCCAGGCTGGGGCTGGGAAAACAGCCACCCAGCGAAGCGCTGGCCCATGGGGTGGCGGAACGGCGGCACAGACCCAGGAACCGGGCTCCTCCCCGCAGCTTCCTCTGGGGCCTGCTCTGTCCCCTGGGGTCATGCTTGCGCTTGCTGCCAGGCCGATCTGGAGCAGAGAGGCCACGAGGCTTTGCCCGCGAGTGGCTCTCAGAGGAGCCACTCGGACAGGCGCAATCCTTCGGGAGGGTGAGTCCCAGCTAAGGTGTGCCCTTTGGCCCAGCAAAGCCCCCATCCAGTCAGCAGCCGAAAGAACTAATCAAGGATATGGCCAGAGATGTGTCTACACAGGTCTCTGTTTTTTAAGTGGCTGTATGCCCAATACCCAGAGGGTGCCTGGAGCTGAGCAGGTTGTGGGGAAGTATTGCTAAATGGTTGGGGGATGTTTCTGGCAGTGTTATTCACGATACAGAAACAATCCCGATGGCCGATGGCCACCACCGCCAAGGAAATGGTGAAACGAGCATCTCACAAGACACACAGGGCAGTCATTAAAGAAAATGATGTGGAAATGGCTCTTTTGACCTTAAAGATACAATGCATTAAAAAGTGCAAACAGCTGCTTACAAAACAGTATGTAGAGTGAGGGTATGAAACACTGGATCACCTCCAGGTAGAATCTCGGCGATTTTTAATCCTTTTCTGCCCATTTGTACTTCCTAATTTCTGTGCAATCAACATGTGTTCATCGTGTTCAAACAAGTGATAGAAGTTTGTGAGTGCCCGTGGCAGCCCTCTTCCCCAGCAGGAGCCCTGGAGGGAGGGGCTGGGGCTGGGGCCGTCACCCCTGTGACCCCTCCCCAAGGTCTCCTGCCCTGCCCTTCCAGCTCTGCCCTCCCGGATTTGCCAGGTGGGTGAGGGGTGTAGAGATTTGGGGCTGTTCATGGTGGGCGGGGTCCACAGTAAAGAAGTGACTTAAATTTGAGTCAGGGCTGGGCCTGCGACAGAACCCTTACCCTTCCTATGGCTGCGCCTATGGTTTTCTCAGAGCGGTAACGAGTACACAGTCTAGAAGGAATGGTCCACTTAATAACGGGGTGCAGACAGGAAACGGAACCCCAGCAAAGGGTGACTCAGAGATGAGGATCAGGGCTGCAATGAGAAAAGTGTGGGGGGGGGGTGTGCTGGCTCCTGGGGTCCAGGGAAGCTCCAGGACCGGTACTGCCCCTGGAGGCCCAACCCCAACCCCTGGAGGGAGTCCCCTGGCCACTCTGCCCTGTGACCGTGCAAGCCAGCTAAATTCGGGCTGTGCCCAGCCCTCACTCTTCCCATCCCACTCATTTGAGCGCAGTACCTGCGCTGGGGGCACCATGGCCCCCCTGGAGGCTGCCTAGAGGAAGGGCTGGTCTCCCCAGAGCCTTCCCCCTCCTCCTCTCCTCCAGCGTGAGCTGTGTGGAAGAACTCTCTGCGGGCCAGCACTGGCCCAGAAATAGCCCTTTCCTAGCTTCCTATAATCCACTACGGTGCCGTGAACTCCACTTAGGGTTTTGTTTTGTTTTTGTTTTTGTTTTTGTTTTTGGTATTCCCTGACTTGAGTGCACTGGTGGCAAAGGAGTTTAGACCCCAGTTTCCCAGGAGGTCAGGGAACCCCAGGGACTTTGGGACATAAACAGCCCCGTCCCCGCCTCGTCCGGTCTCCCCCTCTTTCTCTCTCTTCCCAACTATCGCAGTTAAGCCGTGAGTTTCTACTGCTGTTGTTTTCATTAAGTGTCTGTAATGAAAGCCCTGCACGTTGAGGGTGAGATTTCTCCAAGAAAAAATAAAACATACCAAGCCTCTTTTTTGGCCTAGGGGCAGGAGGGTTGATAAAGATACTGAATCTACCAGTTTGACAGATGGACAAAGTGAGACTCCAAAGAAGGGATTTTCCTGAGTCAGTGACCAAGCCAGGAGTCTCCTTCCTGAGCCGGATCCTGATGGAACAATCTTTCATTGGAGGGACTGGGTCAGCCCCACCTGGAGGGCACCTGGCAGAAACACCAAAAATGCTGCTGTAATTGATTCCTTGGGGGAGGGGGGCAGAGCAAGTGGCTGTGTTGGGGCTGGGCGGGCTGGTTGGACAGCAGGGAGGACTCTGCAGCCGCCTCTAAGAGCTGCTGTGCTTCCAGAAGTGTGGAAAGGGGTTCAAGGGTAGTCCTGCCCCACCCCCTCCTTTTACTTACGCGTTTCTGGCACGCCGGCACGTCCCTTCCTCCCGCAACCCACTGGGACCCTCTGCTCTCCCTGGAAATTCTTTGGTTGATCTAGGATAAGCTGTCCCTAGTTACCTTAGGAATACTTCCTGGGGTCACTTTCCTACCCCTGAGTCACAGTCCTCAGGAGCTTGATGGTCCCCAGGGCCCCACAGCCCTGAGGTTAAGGGAGGGGAGAGCTGGGCAAGGAGAGGGGTTCTGCCCTTCCGAAAGCAGTAGGGCTCATAGAGCCTGAGGACGCTAGGTGCGGCCTGCCGGCTGCCTCATGCGCCACCTGCTGGAAACAGGAGGGGGTGCCCAGCCGTCAGGGAAAACAGCCGACTGGTTCCCCTTCTCTCTGGCCTCAGGTGTCCAGAGAATTTCCACCACCACATACCCCAAGCCACAAAACCATCCCTTCTCCCTCATTCCTGCATCCAGCCACTCAAATGCATCCCACCTCCTGAGCATTTCTCCAGAATGGACCATTGAAAACCCGGATCAGACCATGAGACCCCTTGGCTTCAAACCCTCCCATGGCTCCTTCTCCAGCCTCAGGATGAAAGCGAATTCCTTAACTTGTCTCCCCACGCGCCACCAGCGCCCGCGGCCCCCCCCCCCCCCCCGGTGGTTCTCACAGTGCTCTGCTCTCATCTTGCACGTGCTCTCTCCTGTCCCTGCCCACATGGTCCCCCTGCTGTATCTCAT